>NC_136068.1:1118065661-1118803161 GCF_964261635.1 Lissotriton helveticus | reverse complement strand
GAGTCCAAACAGAATATTCACACTCCTCTACTACAACTACTGCACGACCATTGTTGTGCAGATTGATATCTATGGGCCTTCAGTGTGGATGGAGCAGGCAGGACAAACAGCACCTAGCGTGTACAACAACAGAGTACCTGCTGGACTCACTCCCTCTTCCCCTTACAAATATTTTTTTTTAAAACCATTTTTATTATTGTATCAACAAAACATAGGGCATATAATGATCCTACATATTACAGGCAATGACCAGCACTTGAGACATGCGATTGAGAACATAGCTAGCAAATAAACATACAGTCGTGACAATAAGGCACCCAGAATCGCGTCAAGGCTTCATTTTTCCCTCCCCCCCTCACTCTGAATCCTCCTCACTGTCCAACACCGGAGGCTCGCACAAATAACCCCTGTACTCATTCCATGCGCCCCACAGTCGGACCCACTTCCGCGGACACTTCCGGCCCAGATACACAGCCCTCTCCGCCACCATTGCAATGTCTAAATCACTGCACCAATCTTTAATCGCGGGCACCGCTGGGGATCCCCAGAATTTAGCCAGGTTTCTTTTAGCATACATTATGCCCAGTGTCATCCAATCCTGTGCGGAGTGCGTTAAATCATTCGGTTCCCAGATGTTCAATAAACAGCACCTAGGATCCGGAGTCACCGATACCTTTACCACCTGTGACATAGTCCTCATAACCTTGGCCCAGTATGGGGCCACTAGGGGGCAATCCCAGATGGTGTGATAAAAAGACCCCTCCTCCCCACATCCCCTTAAACAATATTTATGTGAGGCTCTCCCAATCGCGTGTAAAGTAATCCTAGTATAGTAGACACAATGCAATACCTTCAGTTGTACCAGCCTAAGTCTAGAGAGTATAGCCACTTCCCGGGGGGAGGCAAGCGAGGTCTGCCAATCTGCCTCATCTAACTCTCCCACTCCCCTTACAAATATTTAAACTTGATGGGTCCTCTTAGGTGAGGAAATATGGTCGACCTTGATTTGCATTTTTTATTAAGTTCGTTTTAAGCGTTAGAGGCAAACATTCCTATGAATCCATCCTCATTAACTTCCTCAACTCTGGTAGCAGAGAGGTATACAGAGTTTGGATATTAATTCGGATCCTTCTTACACAAATGCACAGTGAAGGTGGCCCAAGCCGTTTTACTTGGCAGAGCATAGAAATAACGACGCTATCAACTAGCCATGTTTTATCTTTTCAGAAGAGATAGCAGCAGTTTGAGTTGCCAGTTTAGTCACACAAAATCCCGATTATATGACATTTTCCACAAAGGAGACACCACTTGTGTCTGCAAGACAGAAATGATGCATTAGTAATCAGTTTACCTCCAGTGGCAGCTGTTGCGAAACAGAAGTTGGGGCAGTGGAGAGTAATTAAAATAGAAAAGATTACTTACTTTTCGGCCGCCTCGACCGTTCTCTTCTGTTTCTGTTGAATCTAGGCATAACACAGGCTCCCAGACTCCCCTAAGCCAATCACGACGCTGTTGTCATGCTGGTAATAGTATTATCAGCATGACAGCAGCATCATAATTGGTCTGAGTGGCCTGGTTTGCTGCTCACAGTACCAGGGAACCTGGAACCATTGTCCGCTCAACTGTGCAACACAGCAGGGTTGAGAAATGCTAAGTGTGCATGTCGGTTTGGCCATCCAAAGATGGCCGGCCATACAGTCATGCCCACTTATGGTGCTCCCCCACGATAGCTAAGCCCCACCTGGCTTCTCTTTAGACTGCCCATGTACTGAAAAAGAAAATGATAATAACTTTGTTTTATTTTCATTGTGTTTTTCCTGTTTGCACTGCTGAGAGCAGTGGGGCAAAGCTCCTCCGTCTTAACAATGGTTCAACTCTAATAATTTTTTTTACCTTTACCCACCACCCACTTGACCTGCCAAAATGTGTCACTGACATGAGGCCGGGGGACGAAGAGGTGGCATGTAAAATAATACACAAGTCTCCTAGGTTTCCTCAGCCAAATTCAGAGACAAGAGTCAAAATAAACAAAAAAGATATAAGATTAACACACAAAGCTGTGGAGGTTCCGCTCAACCTTGTACTTCACGAAAGAGTGACACCAAGAAACCACAATCCTCTCATATGGAGTGGTCATCTAAACAGCAAGGTAGGGGGAAAAACACAAGTCACTGGTCCAGCTACAAGTGAGGGGGCCTCGGGCACCAGCAGAAGTTCAAAGAAACGACACCAACTGAAACAAACAGCGGCTTCCTCACATTTTAGAAGGGGCCGTCAACAGGTAGAAAAGGTCAGAGGTGAAGAGGAATACGGCTGACTTGGTTAAAGAACATGCTGCACATGGCGCCGCTGACCCACGCTACTCCTGGGGAGGCCGCAGCAATCTAAGTCCTTTAATGCAAGCACGCACTCTTGAGCCTGTCAGCCAGAGAGGCGAGGGGCTCTGTCCTCTTAATGACAACACCCAAGGGAGTGCTGCAGGGGGAGACCCAGCTAATCAGCCAACGGATCCAGCCCCTGTCCCGTCCAGCCCCCTCCCTCCGCCGTCTGCTACAGGACCGGGGCGCGCAGAAGGGAGTAATTGAAACCTCCGGCTCCGAGAGCCGTTTTATGGTCGTCTTGAACGCTTCAAGGTATTTAGAGCAAAATGGAAGTAAAATCGGTAGGGTGAATCGCTGAGCGAGGGATGAAAATAGCTCTGAGTGAAGCTCAAAGACAGCAGCTCTTTCTCCCAACCCACGTGCATTTTATAGATCTCTTTTATGCCAAGGAAAGGAGGAAAACCACTTGTCTTAAAATAGAAACCCTAAGTCTCACGCGTTTAGAGAAATCAATTGAAGCAATATCTTTTTGCGTTTAGTAGGTCGTTGCCTGCCAAAACTTTCCCTATCAAATCTTGTTCCACTCACTAACACAGGCGACTTGCGCGATCATACAACACTGAGGCTGCAAAATTAGTGAAAATTGGCATGGCATGAGCATTACACATTTGCAAAACTGTTTGTTTACCTTTTGAATTATCTGTTTTCTCATCATATAACACTTTCGCAAATGTTAACAGTGATTTTGGAAGACTGAACTTCAGCAGCAGAACAAGCATTTACAATGCAATGGTTTCGCCTTTGGAAAAGTTAGAGCTATTGGCATTGTAAATGACAAATTTTGTATTTATGTGTTGGTTTTGAAAACAGATAAATAAATGGCATTGTCATTTACATTGCCATTAGCTTAATCTCTCGCAAATGTGAGACCTATTGTACCCTACGGCCGAGCTCAGCAGACAGCAATTACTACCACACACACACACCTAGAGCCACACACACACACACCCAGAGCCACACACAAACACACCCAGAGCAAGCCACACACACCCAGAGCCACACACACCCAGAGCCACACACACACACACCCAGAGCCACACACACACACACACACACACACACAGAGCCACACACACACACACACACACCCAGAGCCACACACACGAACACACACACACCCAGAGCCACACACACACACCCCCAGAGCCACACACACACCCAGAGCCACACACACACACACACACACACCCAGAGCACACACACCCAGAGCCACACACACACTTACACATACACACCCAGAGCCACACACACACACACACACAGAGCCACACACACACACACACCCCCAGAGCCACACACACACACACAGAGCCACACACACACACACCCAAAGCCACACACACACACACACAGCCAGAGCCACACACACACATACACACACCCACCCAGAGCCACGCCCAGAGACACACGCCCAGAGACACACACCCAGAGCCACACACACAGAGCCCCAACACACACAGAGCCCCAACACACACAGAGCCCCAACACACACAGAGCCCCAACACACACAGAACAGAAAATAAGTTGAGGACTGTGCACCATCGCTCTGTAATGAGTACACATTCTGGCAGCTAGACACTGTAAAGAATGCATGCTTATTTTGTACATATATATTCAACCTAGCTCGTTCACATATTGTAAGCACTCTGCTATGTCACCTATACTGAGCAGACCTATGTCACCAAAATACACTGCAAGCACCCACCTATGTAGCCTATGATGTGCAGTTCAACTACCATACCCTACACATGAAGCTTTATACCAAAACACACTGCATGCCCAGGCCCGTCACCCACGATATACAGTGCAAAATCAGCTCCACCTGCTTCCTGTGGGGCTGTTTGCATTGGGTGTTTGCGCAGCCTTGTACTCGGCACCTGAAGAGAAGTAACCCACAATGCCAGTAAGTGTTTGCTGCTGAGAAGTGCCTGTACTCCCTGCTAGTCCTGCAACCTTTCTGGCCTTCTCCCTTTGAATGGTAGAAGTGCAGGTAGCCAGGGCCTGGCAGCGTTGTGCTTGGTTTATGCTCCTGTGCTTTGCAGCAGAAGTCTTAGGAAAGGCGTAGCTCCTTGCAGTGCAGGCCAGGCGCTAGCGCAGAGCGGGGAACGGATCTTCTGTTAAGAGAGTGCATTCTCTTGCCCAGTCAGACCCTTGCACCCTGTAAACATCACAAAGAATAGTAAATGTCCCACGGCTGAATATTCCAAATCTCGCTGTGAGAGGCATACAGCCGCCATGTTTTGCATACATCAAGTGTGTTCAAACCACCTTTCCATTTAATAGAGGGCACCGGCTCGGAAAATGCAGATCTTGGTAGCACTGCGCGATGCCTGCATTCGAGCAAGTAGACATTGTATGTGATAAACCTATGCTAACTCCAACAGGCGTGTCTTCCTGGTGTGGAAACGCACTTTTCTTCTATAGTGCTATCGGTTCTGTCACAGCTACGATAATGTAAAACAACGCCATCATATTTAAGTAAAGTTACTGAAACAGTTTGTTATCTTTTGAATTTAAATACACAAATCCCCGCTGATGACGTATCAATAACCACAAGTCGTAAATGCGGGCAACTGAGTATTTGCCATCACTACTTGACCCATATTGCTCAGAACTGCCCCCTCGATACACTGTGTACACGCAGGAGTGGTCGGGGTGCACCACAGAACAACACTGTACTACAGACCAATTATGGCCCGGCAAATAAGGCCCATTAAATACACCGCATAACCCCGGACAGATGTGCGCGGTGCGGGCTTTGAAGTCGGGCTGCTCCTTTCCTGCTGCTGCGTTTCCCGCCTCAACCGAGGCTGTTGCATTAATGTTCAGACGTATCTTCTACGGGGGCCTTAAGTCACCCTTTCTGTGAGGTCCTTGCTGTGCAGGACATGAAGTACAGAAAGTGGGCGAGAAGCATCTGCGATTGTTGAAGGCGCCTGAAAGCGCTGCCCAGAGCAGAGATGGTTCCGCTTGGTGCCTACATTGGGTTCTTTTTCACTGTGAGCTTTTCCGTGGTATTACTTCCACTTCCAATGAGTGTGCCTACCCCGAGGCTTTACGCGTGCAGCTTCGGTTGGAGCCGCTATTAGTGGGTTGGGACTGCTTGATACATGTTTGCAGTCAGAGAACATCCGTGCTTTACAGATTTTAACATCGAGTGCATCATGTGTTCGGAGTTTCCGAAAATGGCCATAAACATGTTCCCATTCTAACATGCAACCAGTTAGCACTGCAAACTGTCCCAGTGTCCTTGACTTTACGAGAAGTAAAACAAGGGCAGAAATGGCTACGAGGAGGGGGCGGAAAGGGAGGGAACAGACGCCCACCACTAGAAAAGGGGCGGGACTTAAAAAAAGAGACAAAACGCCCACGGATCGCATCAAGCCGTGGGGAACATGAAAGGGTGTACTCAGAATAGCCGAGGTTAATGGTGGGGAAAGGAGAAATGCTTACCGGTCGTATGAAGTCCCGGCAACAAAAAACGCCCAGAAAGGTATGACGACACACGGATTGTGAAGCGGCGGCCTCTCCCGTTTTTCTTCATCCTCGGTCACTACAACGTAACCTTCTCTTACAGCAGTCACTGGAACGTTACAAAAAATAAACAGGAGACTTAACAAGTAAGCTACTGCCCGGCCGCCATCTTCTGAGAAATGAGCAAAACAAACCTGTAAAAAAAAAAAAAAAAAAAAACACCGCCCACCGCCGCATGACGATCGCAAAGGGGCGGGATGAGTAAAAATCGCCGGAATGCCCACGAATCTGCTCCGGCAATGACGGACAGATCTCGCTTCCAATGGCTAGCCTCCATTTATGGAGCTAGCCAATGGAAGAGCAGGCGGGACAAAGCCCCCGTACTGTTCAAGCATAAGATTTCGCCTGCGCGAACTCTGCTGCGCAGCGGACGCCAGGCGAAACCTAAAAAGTCAGACTTGAGACTCGATTTACCATTCCACTCCTAGTCAACCATAGCTTGGAGACAGGTGCA
This sequence comes from Lissotriton helveticus, assembly GCF_964261635.1. NCBI lineage: Eukaryota > Metazoa > Chordata > Amphibia > Caudata > Salamandridae > Lissotriton > Lissotriton helveticus. The sequence goes on along the minus strand of NC_136068.1, from coordinate 1,118,796,792 downwards.
AAACATACCCTCGTTTCTGAAAAGAATCAAGCTAGTTCCCACCTCCAGCAAGCTCTCCCACAGCACAGATGATGACTGCAGGTTGTTTAAGAGAAGGGCTGTACCAGTGCATCGGCTGGGGCTGGCACAGAGAGAGGCCAATAAGACACTCCGGCCCAGACTTTGGCAAGGCTTTAGAAGTGGCAAGTGAAATGGGGAGTCCTGTAGCAGCATACTCCCTCCACAGCTGCCGGGCAGCATAGCAATAATTCCATCACTCATCGGACTTTCATCAAAATACATTTTGTGTAAAATACTTTTTGTATTCTAACTGTTTTGCATTTACCAAATCAACATTGCTGTACAAGTTACTGCCCGTTTTATTTAAAACAGTTCTGAGCTTCCTTCAAATAGAAAGTACCATGTCACAACATGTATAGTCGTCCTATAAGTCCACATCATTTGTTTAACCAGATCCACTACATGCTTCCTGTTTGAAGCTGCCATCTGAATTGAATCCTTTACAACAAGATGCACCCTCTCAACCAAACAATTCGCCCAAGGATTCTTATGCAGTATGCTTCCCTCCTGTAAATATTTACACATTTCTCCTGAACAAAACTGTGGTCCATCATCTAACACCAATTAATTAGGATAACCTTCACTAAAGAATTTTTTTCCCCAAGCATTTTATCATGTTCTTTTTGTCACTTTCCTCATAAATTCAATGTTAGAACCACTTACAGAAATAATCAACTGTAGCTATATATTTCTCCTGCACACCAAACATATCCATTGGTCCCAAAACAACTACAGCTATGTTTCCCAAGGCCTCATGGGAAACTCTACTGGCTGCAAAAGCTGTGTGCATGTCTTACAACAGTTTACACTGTCTGTACACATCCCACATTCTTTCACTATTCCTTCCACCTCTTTATCGTGATTAGGTGGATATGGCCAATGGTATATGAAGTGATACTGTGGAAGAAGAACAAAAAGGATTGTATGAAAGCCAAAGAGGTTTGAGGATTAAGTATGATTTGCTCATTCAAATCTGCTGTGAAATTATATATGATGTTTTTACTAGCAGTTTTGGGAAATTATACATGATGTTTGTACAGCATTTTTTCTTTCAGCAAATTGCACCATTTTGTTCATTGTATAGTTTAGAATTAGCTCATGTTCATGTTGGTAAGTTATAAGGGGGTGATGTATTGTAAGGAATGTTCAGCAAGTTAGTTTCCTTGCTGGAACATTTGAGATGTTTTCAGAATGCTATCATGTGTACCAGGACAGCTGGATGGGAAGCTGTAGTATCTTGGTTATTATGTTTTACATGTCTTCCACTACTTCACCAGTGGAACACACTTGAGATGATGTCACTTAGAATGTTGGTGTATGAATCACACAGTTGGAGAAGGGCTGAGCGCCTTGCTGGCTGCTCCTGGTGGGGCTGAATACTATTTTACTACTGATCTTCCAACTAACTTGAATAAATCCTCCTGAATATCATCTACCCGCGTGGAGTGATTACTACATTTTATTGGCGACGATTTTAACCAAAGAACCTGCGTCTACTACCACTGAGGACATCTTGAGTTCTTACTCTCAACCTCCAGCTACTTCTGAATCTACAGCTGCTCCAACTCTTTTTCTGGCACACATCAGCCCCACCAGTGACCTCCCACCAGTCGCCCTCAATGCAAAAATGCCAGTTCCAGCTTCTTCAGTGAGGGTAAGCCTGCCAATGTCTGCGTTTTGTGTGGTCAGTCTGCCATCAACACGCCTACACACTGTCTGGTGAAGGAGTGTGTCTTCTCATTTATACGCTACCTGAAGTCTTTGCCAGCTGTTCCTACAGCGTGTGAAAAGGACTATTATTCCAACACATGCAGCACCTCAAGTTTCTCAAAAGATAGTTTGTGTGCCTCCACAACGTCTGTTTCTGCGTGTCTAAGCTACTTCTACAGATGTCGAAAGTGCCTCTGAAATGATTCACAGTGCCTCTTCAACAAAAGTAACCAGTGGCTCTTGTTGTTTTAGCCTCCAGTGCGAAATACTTCGTTTCTCTTGACAGTGGGGCTTATTTGTGACTGCTTGAGTGTGCCTTTCTGTGCATTTCTAAGGGATTGTAGTGTCTCCTTTTAAACTATTTTTTCTGCCAGCACTGCACTGGTATTTGAGCAAACAGTATGTTCAAATTTGTTTTTACCGGTGTTTATTGCTCCTACAATCTGGCAAGTTATCAATGTCGGTTGCGTTTTCAGTCTAATGATTCAAAATTGGGACGTGCAACTTGACTGCCCTTGGCACTGTGGCACCAGATGAAATTTACGCATACATGCTGAGCTGGGCTGTGAGAACTTTACATTATTTGTATTCCTTGTTTATTTCAATGCACTTGATTATGTCTGGAACCGTGTTGGCAGTTGAGCCATTCTGCCTCATTCAAACCAGGCTCGAGCTGCCTGCAACACACATATCCACAGTGCATGCCACTCACTTGACTACACGGGTCTCTTTGTTCCTCAGTGTTCTCGCCATGACGTCCTTACTTCTTAGTTCCAGGCTGCTGCTTACGGACACTCTACTGCCCAAACGTGCCCAGAACATCCGGTTCGCTGTGAGTTTGCGTACTGCCATTTTGGAATTTTGCTAAACACAACACAGCTAATTGAATTGTCGTCGTCCTTCAACTTACTTAAGAAACAAAGAATATGTCTCTCTTGGATTGTGGCTCACATGATCCAGATTTTAATGGTTCGCTGTCAACGGTGAGTACTCTTCTGTGCTCTGCCAACCATCCTTTCCATCCTATAAGGTTTTTATGAACGCTGTATTTCTACACGATCGTTATGGGAGGGACATGTCTTTTGATATGAGGATATTAGCAGTGGGTCCTGTTGGCGACAATCCAGCTACACGGGCAAATCTTTGGCATGCTAATCCTTGAAGCCTCTTTCATCGAGCAGAGAGCTTTATCACTAGAAAGTTGTACTCCTTTAGCCTACAATCGACGGAAGCAACTATCTTCTCTATTTGTCATTATCGATTGACAAATGAAGGTGAGAGAGTGATTGCTCTTCTGGTATGACTTTATTGGCAAAGTAGTTTCCGTGAACTCTTTCCTCACGTTCACACGCTACGAATGAACTAACGATAAAGGGATACCAATTGCCAACGTATATCGGCACATTAAGTTGTGAGTATGGATTTAATACACTCAGTAACATCTTGAACGGAAATTGTGTATAACGTCTATTTTTTTTTCTTTCGAACTTCAGTATGCCTGAAATTTATTTTGGGGCTTTGTTGAAGTTCATCTTTACGTGATTTTTCACACACGTCCGTTCCTATGGTGTGATTCCTGTATGGTTCATCTCATCTACGATTTTAATTGTCGATGTACTGTAAAGTTACCTGCATCGAGAAAGAGTAACCTAGCAACGAAACTCTGCGTGCCTACGCCGACACGCACGGCCATTTTATTCCTATTTCTACAGTAACCTAGCAACATAACCTAACAACGTTATTCTGCGTGCCTTCGCCGACACGCACGGCCATTTTATATAGTTTTTTACAGTAATCTAGCAACGTAACCCAACAACGATATTTTGCGTGCCTTCGCCGACACGCATAGCCATTTTATTAACATTTTGACATTAACTTGGCAACGTCATCCTGCGTGCCTATGCCGAGACACACTGCCATTTTAATTGTATTTCAATAAGTCAACGTTTGTTACCTAGCAACATTTTGCGTGTCAACGCCGACACACACGGCCATTTTGGTATCATCAGTAACCCGGCAACTATTTCTTAAGTTTCTACCGCGTCCACGCCGACACACACGACAACTTAATTTATCTGGGAGAAGTTTGATTTGTCTTCGAGACAACCTATTGACTGTTTGTCAACACCGACACGCACATCTAATAATTCACTGGTATTTTTCCTTATCTTTTTTTTTAGCTAACACACAGTTTCAACGCATCATTCCTTCCTTCTGTCAACATTGATGCACAGATTTATATGAATTGTTATCCAGGTTACCCTTCATAGTGAACTACTGCACTTCATATTATTTTCTTCATTTAAGAAATGAAAACAATGTATTTTAATTCTCGTTAATTGTTTTAATGCGAAAATAGTTTCACTTAATTTTCTATTTTATCACCTTTTGTTACATTATGTGTACCATGCAATCTGTGACACCTCCGCCATCATTTTTGGATAGCCCAGGGGAACCATCAGTAAGGTGGGAGGTCTGGTATGATGCATTCGAGACCTATTTAGGAGCCATTGGGGCATCATGATTTAGCGCAGAAAGGAAAACAATGTTTATTACTGCATTCTCTTGGCTTTGAAGGGAGATCTATTTTTAAACATCTTCCTGATATAGTTAGAAATGAAAATGACTACATTGATGAATATCAAGTTAAAAAATAGATTTGACAAGCAACCTAGTATTGTGCTTCGTCATAAATTTTTCAAGAGAAAACAAAGTGATGGGGAAGATGTTGAAGCGTATGTTTCAGTATTGAGAAGATAAGCTGCTGTTTGTCTATTCGAAGGGTTCACAGATCAATTGATCCGTGAGCAATTTGTTTGTCAATGCAAGGAGAAACAGATCAGGCAAAAACTACTGTCTATGGGTATTCCTTCTTTAGATGAAACCATCAAAGTGGCAAAAAGTATTGAAACTTCTATTATTTCACTAAAAGAACTAGAAGACAAGCCTTCTGATACTATCGGTGCTGTGATGGTTAGTAAGAACAAACAAAAAAATATTCGCACTTATAACAGTAGTACAAGTAAACACAAATCTAGTAATAATTTTCCTAACAACAGCAACTTTTGTATGAGATGTGGCAATCCTCCACATCCTATGGGTGGGAAGTGTCCTGCAAGCAATTTTACATGCAACTATTGCAAAACGGTAGGACATTTTGCCAAAGTATGTTTAAAACTTAAAAATTCTAAAACATCTACAGTATGTGCCATTGAATCTGATGAGGATTCTGATACTGAAGTAGTTTCTGTTGTCACTGATGATTTTGTGTGTTGTCAAGAGAACACTAATGACGTTATCACAGGTGATCCTTCTAAGTGTGTAGATCCTATTGCCGAAATTTGTGTAGGGGGAAACACTTAAATTGTTAGTTGTTAGTTGATTCTGATGCCAGAATCACTATGATCACACATAAGTTATTCAAAGAAACTTGGGGTGAAAGAGTTCTTGAACCACCTGATTGGTGTCCTATTTCTTATGAAGGACGTCGTATTGAACTTCTTGGTTTTATTGAAGATTAAATGGAATTTAAAGGTAAAAGGATAAAGGGAGAAGTGTATATTGCTGTTAAAGGACTTAACATACTTGGATGGTTCCACCAAGGGTTTTTTGGAATTATATTAAAACCAGGCGCTCCTGAACAAGTTACCATAGCCAGTTGTGATGATAGTGGACAGAAATGGAGTAGCAAGTTTTCTTCTGTTTTTACCGAGAAATTGGGTACAATTCATGGATTCAGATATAAGATCATTGTCAAGGCTAACGCTACCCCCATAAAGCACAAACTAAGAGGGGTTCCATTTAGCATGAGAGGTGATCTTAATGTTGAATTGAAGAGTCTTTGTGAGAAAGGTATTATCGAACCTACAGAATCGTCGTTATGGTTGTCCCCTTTGGTTGTGGGCAGGAAACGGTTGGGACAACTTAGGGTATGTGTCGACTTAAGGTCTTTAAATAAAGAGATATGGATTGATTCTCATCCTTTGCCTAAAATTAATGATTTGTCTTCTTGTATCAAGGGAGCTAAGTATTTTTCAAAAGTCGACTTAGCTTGTGCGTACCATCAAATTGAATTACATCCTGATTCACGGCATCTGACAGCTTTTGTTTCTCCCCTTGGTACGTTTCATTATCGGCGGGTGCCTTTTGGTTTGGCATCCGCCGCCTCTGTTTTCCAAAGAGTCATGCAAGACATATTGAAAGATATTGAGGGCATTTTGATTTTTCAAGACGATGTGTTGATTTTTGCCAAGGATGATGTTTCTCATGATGCCATTCTAAATAGAGTTCCTGAAAGTTTTCAAAAGAAAGGAGTGGTTTTGAAACCTGAGAAATGTAAATTTTTCTGTACTGAAATTGAATATTTAGGGCATTTGCTTACTCAAGATGGTATTAAACCTAGAAAAGGTTTACTTGAAGCTATAATCGAGGCTCCTGCTCTCTTTTGATATTATGTGAATACTATTCACGTTTTATTCCAGATTTTGCGACAATAGTTCGTCCTATCAGTAGTTTACTCAAAAAAGGTGTAACGTTTTGTTGGTCACAGGAATGTATTTCTGCTTTTCAACTAATTAAATCGATTCTGGGTGAAGGAAAGGGACTTATACCTTTTGATCCTAACGTTCCTTGTTGCATCACAGTTGATGCAAGCCAGGTTGTACTTGGGGCCATTTTAACGCAGAAGTGTGGTGACAGTGAGAACACAGTAGGTTTTGCATCAAGTGTTTTAAGAGATGCGGAAATTCAATATTTAGTTATTGAAAAATAACTTTTAGCCTGTTTGTGGGCAGTCAAAATATTTTGCACATATATTTGGGGAAGGTATTTTTGTCTTCTCACTGATCACAAACCATTGGTGTCCATTCTAAGTGCTGGTGTTAACAAATTTTGCACTCCAAGGATTTTAAGAATGGTATCTTGGTTACTGCAATTTCATTTTGAATTAGCTCACATTGCTGGAGGGGAAAAGGGTCCAGCCGATTTTCTATCTAGATTTCCTCAAGTAAAGGATGAAAGTGAGGAGATTGTCTTCAATGAATTGTGTGAGGATTATGATGATTGTTTTGTGGCTGCTTTAGACTTACCTGTACCTGTTGTGAGTTCTGAGAATGAATGGAAGAATGCGCTAAATGAGGATGACCTCCTTCAGCAAGTTTTTGATTTTGTTAGGAAAGGTTGGCCTCGGGAAAAAGTCCTGTCTCCTTTATTACAACCATACTGGAAGGTTGAGGGAGATATTTCTATTGAAGATGGGGTGCTGTTGAGAGGTGATACGTTTATACCTCCTCATAAGTTACGGTTGAATGTCATCAAGCATGCACATGAAGGACATTTAAGTGCTACTCTTACCAACCAACGTGTTAGGGAAAACGTTTGGTGGCCAAAGATGGATGGTGAAATTGAAATATTGGTCACCAACTGTGGTGTTTGCAGTACCTCTGACAAAAGTTTAAAAGTTGTGACTCCACCCTTATCACCTATTGAGTGTCCTTGTGGGCCGAGGATGAAGCTGGGTATTGATGTTTTGGGACCTTTTGAAAATGTAACCTGTGGATATCAATTTGTTTTGGTCCTTATGGACTATAGTTCTAGATGGCCTGAGGTTAAGTTTGTGCGAGAGGCAAATGCTTCTAATGTTATTTCTTTTTTGAGTGAGGTATTTCTGAGGGAAGGTTTCCCCGAGACGCTTGTCTCTGATAATGGGACCCAATTCGTAAGTAAAGAACTAGCGAATTTCCTCATTTCTTGTGGGATAAAGCACTCTAAAAGTTATTTTTACCATCCTCAAACTAATGGCCTCGTTGAGAGGATGAATAAAGTGATTGGGGAATGTATCAGGTGGGCTAAGTCTGGGAATCATGGCATCATTAAATCTGCAAATGGTATGTTGTGGTATATTGTGGTTTTATAGGGCGACTCCACATTCATCAACTAAAGTCTACCAGTTTGAAACCTGGATGGATGAATAGATGGGTCAAAACCAATTCTGATGTCGAAAAACTAATGGACATTGTTAATGCAAATATGTCTGAATCTCAAGAGAAACATGGTTTGATAAAAAAATGTAAAGATTGCTCCTTTATTTGTTGGTGATATGATCAGGATCAACACTCCTATTCATGTCAAAAAGGGAGAATGTACATTTGGTAAACCTGTTAAAGTTGTCAGAATTGGCAAAAATGCTGTTCAGGTCATGGGTGGTCATTGGTAGAATGTTAAAAAAAATGTCAAAGTAAAATCTTCCTTCAAAGACCAATCCGGTTTAACTGATGGAGTTTCTGTCAGTGATACTGATGAGATTCATACTGGTCTTAGGAGGAGCTTGAGAGTTCCTGTCACTCCAAAAAGATTTTTAAATTGATATGCTTTATATTTTATTTGTGTTGTTGTTTAAGGAGAAGGAATGGTATATGTTATGTCCTTTCTTTGTACTGAGATGCTACACTGCACTGCCTGTGTATTCTGTAGCGTGGTGATGCATTTCATCACAGAGTTCTTGCTGTTCTTACATTCTTAGAATGTATTCATTTCAAATGACAGATCGTTGGTTGGATATTTTGTGTGTGGAAACTACTGTTTCAGCTCCACAACCTTGTAGCTTATTAATAATCAGTTTTACTCACTTTTTCTGTAAATAAAATGTAGTAATCACTCCACGCGGGTAGATGATATTCAGGAGGATTTATTCAAGTTAGTTTGAAGATCAGTAGTACAATAGTATTCAGCCCCACCAGGAGCAGCCAGCAAGGCGCTCAGCCCTTCTCCAACTGTGTGATTCATACACCAAAATTCTAAGTGACATCATCTCAAGTGTGTTCCACTGGTGAAGTAGTGGAAGACATGTAAAACATAATAACCAAGATACTACATATCCCTTGATTCATGCGGCTCTGGGAGAGTTCATAATATCCCTTTAAGGAACTTTTTAGGGCAATATCTATGTATATTCATTCAAATGCCTTGCCATAAATTGGTCCACGAACCAAATGACAAAATTGTCACTATATCTACAAAAAATGTCTTGTAAACATTTCAAATGCTGCTTGATAAGATCCTGTAGCTGTGGTGCTCTATGGTGTGCTTTTGACATGCTGCGGCAAGTATTCCTTTCAGGGCCGAACTGGCTGTAGCGGGCACCGAGTGTTAACCTAGTGGGCCGGAAGGGTGGGGGACGTTTTTTGATCTGTGAGGGCCGGTTTTGTTACTGGGGGCCGGTTTTGCAGTAGTGCTGCAAAATCGGCCCTTGTAACAAAAGCGGCAACAGTGCTTCTCAGTAGCACCCCATGCCCTCTCCTAGGGCCAGTCGAGAGGATGTGTCAGGGCTGGTTTCTGTTCCTAGTCCGGCCGTGTTTCTTCTGAACTTAGTGCCAATAACAGTAAGCTGCTGATTGTCTGGAACAATTAAATAAAACGGCTGGGCCAATGTCCTGCTGCCATCTAGCATGTGTACACCACCCCTGTCGGTGGGACAGGTGGAGCCATTTGCCAAGATATAGCAAGAATGCTGCATGCCTTAATGCAAGGATGACAGCCCCGCCACCCCCAAACTTCTGGTTGGCGAGTAGAGCAATAGCTGTTACTGCGAGACATTTTACCGGTAGGACCCAGTGCAACTACACCTGCTGCACGACTGATAGCTGCACCTTGGGCCTCTGATATAATTCTTTAACAGGACCAGTCCATTAAGGCACATATCATTGCAGTGTCTAGCTCATGTTTTCAGCGTATACGTATCTTTAAAAAAATCTCGTCTTTCTTCATCATCAGACTCTTTCAGTATTAAAAGTCTACTGTATACTCTCTCATCTCGATTTCTGTATCCGTGCTTCCTGGCTATGCACTTGCGAAGCTGCACAATGTCCAAAGCATTGCACTGAGAACCGTAGAAGTATGACCTTGTATCTGAGGTTACACAGGGGCCCATAGTGGAAGATGCACCAAGGGTGCAATTTAAAGGTACTAGGGAAGGCAACCCATCTTCATCTGTCCCTAAGGGTCTCATGAATAAGGAATGTGCTATGTTGTGAACGTGCCTTCCGATTCTGAGGCGCTACATGGTGGAGAAAGCTGCTCCTAGAGTTGAGACAAACTCAGAATCCTTTGGCCTTCAGAAAAGCACTTAAGATCTTCCTCGGTTGTTAGGATAATTTGTAGTTTCTGCCACCGTGGTTAGGCATTGGTATGATTTTACTGCCTGGGTCTCTGACTGACACCACTAAGGGTTGTCTGCAGCACTTTATATATAAAATGTACAACAAACCATAAAACTGTTTAAAACAGATACTACTCTCTATACGGCTGTTAAATTAAGAACAATTTGTCCGACTGTTTTTGAGATATCTTTAAGTAAAAAGTCATTTGGCACTTTGTTAAACAAATTTTAGCACCCTTCCCCCTCATTAATATTTATGCTTTTGGACATCCCTATGAAAAATATCTAAAGAGGATAAATACTGCAAACCCGTTTCTGGAAAATTTCCTGCTGAGACATCAAATACTGAGTCGAATATTCTTTCCTCCCTCACACAGATTAATTGCGGAAACAACAGTATAGTCACCTTCAGTCAAATTGTTCAGTTTGGCTGTACCAAAAAGGACGAGTCCAATCAAATATTTGAATTTTTTTCCTGACTCACGAATCTTCAGATTTGTGAATAATCTGCACATTAACTGTCAAGATATTCATATACTTACTGCTCACAGCCCACCTGACCCCTTTGTAATTCAAATATCTTAAAAACTAGAGAACTTATTTACACCAAAAGACAAAAAGTCTAATGCTGTTGACAGTAGCATCTCCATGCAGGCACGGCCCGTGCCAGGCGTTATACAGAAAAGGGGGTGGTGATGAACAGAGTGCCTGAATTAAGCAGACCACTCTTACCCAGTCCAAAGATCAGGGCTTGATCCATCACCGTTTTTTAGCTCACTGCACCATCCCAGCTCAGAACTTGGCTATATGCAAATTAGTCTGTTCCTGTCCCAGTGCATGATGGGAACAGGGCAAACCAAACTACCAAGCCAATTCTTATACTGGGAAGGAAACAAGCTTCCGGGGACCGGTTTCTGCCATTTCAGGCGTCGTCGGCCCGGCTTGCTTGAATCCTGATGGTGCAATGAGCAAGGGACTCACATCTGAGTATACCCTTCCACGCTTATGGTGGACAAAATGATTCAGAAAAGGGGGTGGTGATGAACAGAGTGCCTGAATTAAGCAGACCACTCTTACCCAGTCCAAAGATCAGGGCTTGATCCATCACCGTTTTTTAGCTCACTGCACCATCCCAGCTCAGAACTCGGCTATATGCAAATTAGTCTGTTCCTGTCCCAGTGCATGATGGGAACAGGGCAAACCAAACTACCAAGCCAATTCTTATACTGGGAAGGAAACAAGCTTCCGGGGACCGGTTTCTGCCATTTCAGGCGTCGTCGGCCCGGCTTGCTTGAATCCTGATGGTGCAATGAGCAAGGGACTCACATCTGAGTATACCCTTCCACGCTTATGGTGGACAAAATGATTCAGAAAAGGGGGTGGTGATGAACAGAGTGCCTGAATTAAGCAGACCACTCTTACCCAGTCCAAAGATCAGGGCTTGATCCATCACCGTTTTTTAGCTCACTGCACCATCCCAGCTCAGAACTTGGCTATATGCAAATTAGTCTGTTCCTGTCCCAGTGCATGATGGGAACAGGGCAAACCAAACTACCAAGCCAATTCTTATACTGGGAAGGAAACAAGCTTCCGGGGACCGGTTTCTGCCATTTCAGGCGTCGTCGGCCCGGCTTGCTTGAATCCTGATGGTGCAATGAGCAAGGGACTCACATCTGAGTATACCCTTCCACGCTTATGGTGGACAAAATGATTCAGAAAAGGGGGTGGTGATGAACAGAGTGCCTGAATTAAGCAGACCACTCTTACCCAGTCCAAAGATCAGGGCTTGATCCATCACCGTTTTTTAGCTCACTGCACCATCCCAGCTCAGAACTTGGCTATATGCAAATTAGTCTGTTCCTGTCCCAGTGCATGATGGGAACAGGGCAAACCAAACTACCAAGCCAATTCTTATACTGGGAAGGAAACAAGCTTCCGGGGACCGGTTTCTGCCATTTCAGGCGTCGTCGGCCCGGCTTGCTTGAATCCTGATGGTGCAATGAGCAAGGGACTCACATCTGAGTATACCCTTCCACACTTATGGTGGACAAAATGATTCAGAAAAGGGGGTGGTGATGAACAGAGTTGCCTGAATTAAGCAGACCACTCTTACCCAGTCCAAAGATCAGGGCTTGATCCATCACCGTTTTTTAGCTCACTGCACCATCCCAGCTCAGAACTTGGCTATATGCAAATTAGTCTGTTCCTGTCCCAGTGCATGATGGGAACAGGGCAAACCAAACTACCAAGCCAATTCTTATACTGGGAAGGAAACAAGCTTCCGGGGACCGGTTTCTGCCATTTCAGGCGTCGTCGGCCCGGCTTGCTTGAATCCTGATGGTGCAATGAGCAAGGGACTCACATCTGAGTATACCCTTCCACGCTTATGGTGGACAAAATGATTCAGAAAAGGGGGTGGTGATGAACAGAGTACCTGAATTAAGCAGACCACTCTTACCCAGTCCAAAGATCAGGGCTTGATCCATCACCGTTTTTTAGCTCACTGCACCATCCCAGCTCAGAACTTGGCTATATGCAAATTAGTCTGTTCCTGTCCCAGTGCATGATGGGAACAGGGCAAACCAAACTACCAAGCCAATTCTGATACTGGGAAAGAAACAAGCTTCCGGGGACCGGTTTCTGCCATTTCAGGCGTCGTCGGCCCGGCTTGCTTGAATCCTGATGGTGCAATGAGCAAGGGACTCACATCTGAGTATACCCTTCCACGCTTATGGTGGACAAAATGATTCAGAGCTAAATAACGGTGATGGATCAAGCCCTGACCATGCACATCCAGAAATGTACATCATTATCGTCAACAGGGTATATATTTTGCACTGCCTAGACTAGGGAACAGATGTACAGACAGGTCGGAAATACTGGGTGCAATTTGCGCACCTCCATCTTGCAGCAAATCAAATAAATATTAACTGGATAGGCCACTATTTGCGACCTCCTGAAACTGGCTACAAATGCAGGGATAGTTGTCTGCAAGGGACTGCAGACCTTCCTGTCTGTGTTTAAATTACAAAGAGGGAAACATTTCTTCTAAAACAGCATGGGTTCCTTTGATAAACAGGTGTTGCTTTAAAAAGATGTTTTTCAGATGAGAAGACATCATGGGGAGCAAGAAGTGGCTACTTCCGCTGAGGCCACCCAACAATTCCCAAAGGGGAAGCTTCCTCTCTGTGAATGAGCTAAAGCTTCCTTAGAGGTGCTTGCCCTTTTTCAATGATTACACTGCAGTTGCTGTCCCAAACCGTTGATGTGTCTTACTGTGAATCGCAAATAGGAGACCCACCTTTACATCTCCTTCCAGCTGCGATTCGGAATGAGGTACAAACCCCCCTTTTGTGATTTGGAGGCCTTTCTAAATCAAAGAAGCAGATTAGTGCCTTGAAACAAAATGTTTGCAGTCACGGACAGACAGCATCTTACTTCCTGCACTTTTCCACACTCGCCACTTCACCGGGACTCCAACAACCAGCGTCCCAAGCGCCAGGAGGCGCCAAGCAGATTTCCAGCGCCAGGTGACGCTTAAAAGTGGCATTGGGGTCCCGCAGCGCGGGAGCCCCTTCAAGACAGGCAGCACTTTGCTTCCTGCACTTTTCCGCATTTGCCACTTTACCGGGACTCCAACAACCAGCGTCCCAAGCGGCAAGAGGCGTCAAGCGGATTCCCAGTGCCAAGCGGTGCTTAAAAGCGGCATCGGGCTCCCGCAGGGCCGGACGCGTGCCGGATGCGCGCCGGCGGACACATCTGCGCCCGTCCGCGGCTGGACGAGGTTGGGCTGGGCCATGTCTCTTGGCCTGTTGCCCTGGTGGACAACTTGCGATCAAAGGTAAGAGGATGGGGAAACGTAAACTAACCATGCCCACCACTAAGGATCGCCCACTAACCTCTACCATTACCAGATTTTGGACTACGGCCATGGGGGCTATTAATAGCGAGATTGAGTGTGGAGGAGAGATTAGGGGCCACAAAACGGGCACTAAATAATAGCATATTGATGGAATCGGCGAGCCCAATAGAGTGAACGGCTAAGGAGCTCTGGTCTAGGCACAGGTGCTACAGCATCAATTATTTGAAAGCCCCCACAACTAAAACCAATACCAATGACAATCAGCAAGGTTGTTCTTAGATACCTTATGCCCACCTCCTTTGATAAAGGCAAAAGCATGTAATAAGTCAAAGAAGGAGGCACCGCCACCGTTAACTCGTAAAAAAACATCTGCAAATACTGCGAGGAAGAGCGCATGGGTCTTAGACTTGGAAACTGATGCAGGGCCAAAAGATAATGGAGACAATGGAGACTCACTTTCGAATGCACAACATATTAGTTCCCTTGAATTAGTAGTGAAATTAGTAGTGAAATCTCTCCTTGATCCGTTTCTAAATATCCTGAACAGCATTGATACGTCCTTGAAAATTTTGATTGGTTTAAGCTTATCCTCACTAACTGCTGGGACAAATAATGCACCACATTTTGATCCCTCGCCTTCCCAATAAACCACCTTGTCCACCCGGAGTTCAGTCCTTTTGCTTTCGGACCCACCTCTAGGTTATCGCCCGGTCATTGATACCAACATCCCAAGTTGTCCATCTCAGATCCAGCAAAATATTGGCTTTGTTTCGGCAGGAGTCCAGTCAAACACTTTAAATGGGTCAAAAGAGGCTGGAGTTCTTAATCCTGCTGATAATTGTCATGTCACATCAAGGAAAAGCGATGAAGCTACTCCACTGGTAATAGTCCTCAAGAATGTACCATCTTTATCATTTAATAACGCGAGGAAGACTTGCCACAGCTAAAGCATAACATTGTACACTGGTGAGCAAAAGCCACGGATTGGCCAAAAAGTGAAGACTTATTCAAGCATATAAACAGTGTTGAACGGGTCTCATGGGTGGGCACACAACCTAAAATGGAATCAGGAGACTTTGTTGTTGTAAATTTTAAAAACAGGTCATTAGTTCAGTCTTTTTTGATAGACTTTTTTGGTGTAATAATGCCAGTGGTCCCATTGAGGCTGTACCCTTAGGGTATTTTAACAAGCCATATGCAGCCATAGTACGTAGGCCACTCTGCACAACTTGCAACACGGTCCATAACTTTACTGTTCCAATTTCTAATCACTTTTCTCCCCTTGATCATGTGGATTGACTACATCACTCGGCGACGGGATGAGATAGCAAACTAAGCATGATTCAGAACAAAGCTCTGTTAAAGGCAGTACTGGTGGTCTGGAAAAATTATCACAGATTGTTTTGCAACATGTAGGCAGCCCTACTCCTTTGGACCCATCAAAAATAGCTCTGATTGGATCTAATAATATTTTACCAGGCGAGCAGG
Source organism: Lissotriton helveticus (assembly GCF_964261635.1). NCBI lineage: Eukaryota > Metazoa > Chordata > Amphibia > Caudata > Salamandridae > Lissotriton > Lissotriton helveticus. The sequence goes on along the minus strand of NC_136068.1, from coordinate 1,118,781,517 downwards.
CTCACTCTTTGGCACCTCCTAATGTGGCTATGAAATCCCAGAATGACTGTGCGATAGCTGCCCACTCAAGTATCGAGTCTGCAGGAGATGACGGAGGCCACTATCAGCCTTGCAATTAGAGCACACAGAAAATTGTATCAGTACTACACAAATCTATATGTATGATCTTCTTACAATAAGATGTTTTGTGTTTCCAGCTAACTAAACCTGGATGGCAAGGCCCCCTTGAGCTCCATGTTGTTGAAAATTAGTACGCTTTGGTGAACATTATCTGCGCCATCTTGCCTCTTCCCCTGATGCCACACTTTTGTCGTGCGCACCCGCCATTTTAAGATGCCCCGATCAGAACGAACCCTTTTGCATGCCGCTGGCCCCTGACATAGCCCTTCGCCTTCACTAAGCCTGCACGCTGACCACCCCCCTGCTTGCACCTGCCTTGAATCATAAACCCCTCTTCGGCGCTGCTCTGCCCCAGGCCCTCATCCTGTTCCCAGCGCGACACCTCCCTTCTTCCCTTTCATGATCTCCGGCCCTTAGATGCAAACCCCCTTTTTCCCCGTGTGCCCGTTTGTCTTCCCCGTTCCCAGGCCGACACCCAGCTCTGCCGATACCATTCCTTGCCCCTCCCCGTACAATAGAAAGCTTCCCCCATCAAAGGATCCCCGGGTTGATCAAAGCCCCCACTCCATGAGATCCGATCAAACCCCCCACATTCCGTGAATCGGCGGAATATCCAGCTGCGTGATGCTCATCACCTGTTGTGACTAGGGTGGGGACTTCAACTGTAAATGTGTGTGGGAACGGGCCCAAAGGGGAGTTCCGGGAATGTCTTTTCCATACATCAAAGCTTTAACATGAATGTGTAATCTGCAATAAAGTCATAAAACAGTGTATAAGAGGCCAGGCCTCAGAAATGTAGCTAGAGCACCTCAGAACGATACCTGCTGTCCGTTTTGCTGTGTTCTCCTCCGGAGAGAATAAAAACCTTGTTTCCTGCTTTCCAGTCTCCAGCGCCTGCCTCTTCATTGATTAAATAACTAGAGGGTCACAGAGGCAATACCGCCGGGCAAATATCGATTGTCCCCGACCCGACTAAGGTTTCAACAATTGGCGTCCCAAGCGTGGGGCCCATCAGCGACTCGTGGATCCAGTGGGAGAGGTCCCGACGACAGAGTGAACGACTGCAACGATCGGGAGAGCTCTTGCCCAATAGACCCTCGTCTGGCAGCCGATCATCCGAACTTCACTAGTTCCGAACAGACCTCTCTCGAGTGATCTACGGTCCTGACTGGGGACCATTAGGAGTGCCGTGAGAAATACGAGAAAAAGAGGACGATCGGGCGCTGGATTCGGAAGACAAGAAACTGTCCACATGGTCCGGGTAAGGTCGTGTAATCACGACAAGGTGCGAAATGATTGCTTGATTGTTTGATTGCTTGATTATTTATAAAATACTAGTATTACTCTTTGTTTGACCTAATTGGAGATTCACTGTCTGCACACGGAGAAACAGTAGGCTCCTTCTCTTTTGCAAACGGTGAAGGATAGGTAACGTAACCGTCGCGCCTATCTTTCTCCCCCACTGACTCTATTATTTCTCAACGGTTTTTGGGAGACTCCCCACTCCCTCACTGATTAACTGGGTTCTTTAACCCCGAACTACTGTTCACAGATTGTCTTCTGGAGATTCTCTGTCTGCAAACCGGAAACAACAGCTTCCTCTTTGCGGTTAGTGAAAGAGTAGAGGACGCAGACTTTTGCGCCCTACTTACTCTCCCCATTGTCCTTTTTCTATCCTATTTATTTATTTATTAATTGCTTGATTGTTCCGCGTTCTTGGTTACTCTTTTTTATTTTTGTTCATGAGGTATTCACTGCCTGCAAACAACGTAGAATAGGAATATTCTGTCTAGTCTTTGCACCTAGTGATAAGATAGGCACTGCTGACTTATTAGTCCCTCGTTACGAGCCGTCATGTCTGTCTTCTCCCCATTGATTGATAATTGGTTCAGCCCGGACCGTGTATTAGAGGTGGACCATATAGCTCCACTAGAAGGCACCCCTAATAAGGACATGTTCATAAACTATGGATTAGTTACCATAGCCTATAATAAATTGTGGCACAGGTATACCAAAGAAAGTCAAGACAAACAGTGGCCACTGGCAGGATCCTTTGACCTTGATAAAATAGAAACGTTAGAAATAGCCCTTCGAAATAATAAGACAACGCCTATTATGCTCGACAGTCTCGGTATGTGGCGCAGAGAGGCTATGCAACGACAGAGAAAAGACGAGGACAAACCAAGTAGAGAAATATACCGACAGGACAACCCCAGGACACCGCTACCCACAACTTATCCCCCGACACTATGCAAAAGACGACCAGACTTAGGGCCAGACCAATGCGCTTTTTGTAGATATGTCGGACACTGGAAAGCCCAATGCCCGACTCTACTGAGCGTGAGTAAAGGCAAAGGGCCGACAGGAACGACAGACCGGCAGTACGAGAAAAAGCGCGAGACAAAGAAGAACCCGACTTACATAGACAGACCAGATAGAACCACCACGTTTGATTATGCCCGATGGCACAGATTTCGCCAGGACAATTTCAGCGGCATGCTCAAGTTCTCCTAGGTCGGGCAACGTCAAGACGGGAACCCAGCCTCGCTTTAAAATTCACAGACGGAAAGAGATAATCATGACCAATAACTGTTTTATATTCGTCTTGGGTCTTTGTATGTCGTACTTGTACTGTCCCCCGTCTGAGTTTGTGTGTATGTAATGTACGAATCTGCGTCATCCCTCTACACGTGTTTCCGTGTTACTCAACCTCTGTTAGCAGAAACTTAGCATAAAAGCAACCTGGAAAGAAAGAAATGGTAAAACAAAATCCGTAGACCATTGATGAACTTGAACTTTTAATTTAGCACAACAAACAAGGAATAAAAACGGTAAACTGTAGAAAATGAAAGTCAAACAGAACATTCGCCCCCCCCCCATTCTGGAACCTTCCAAAGTAGGGCAGGGTTACGGCTACGCCCAACCAACGGCAACCCATATAAGGCGGGCCCGGCCGCCAACTCTTGGTCAGGAAATCTTAACGTATGGGGGAGCCGGAGGAGAGGCAGGAGCCAGCAGCCTGGGCAGTTGTAGGTAGTCCCGCCACATGTCTCCTCGGCCAGCCGCAACGGGCCTGGATAGACTTAAGTAGTCCCGCCACATGTCCAGAGAAGAACGAGGCACCTCTTTCTTTTCCCTTCCGTGACAGCCGCAGCAACTCTGGGCGGCGGGACGTCCTGTCCATACCCCTGCAGGAATGCGTCCAGGTCGGGCTGGGAGGGAGAGGCGACGCGGACGAGCCTCTCCCACCTCCACCGATAGGAGGTCTCCCAGCCCCCGGCCCAACGCCGAACACCCCCAGTCAGGCGATGGTGCCAATACTTGCGCAGCACCGAACGTGCAATGGTGGCCATATTTTCGGAACACGGAACCTGCAATGACTGCACTGATACTCGTGCCGCGCCGAATGCGCGCCACAGGTGGCCATACTCCCACAGCACTGAGCACAAGACTTGGGGAACACCGGATGTGGAGAGACCTTCATGCGGGGCGATGAAAAAGGGCAGCATGGAGTGCACCGGGAGAAGGAGACGGCGCGAACGAGTCTCCCTCGCCCCCCAGGTGGGGGCATCACAGCTGCACCCCAGCTGAACGTCCCGCTTTCACACAACAGGGACCTCTTCCTTTCACTCCGAAGGATCTCTCCCACTCTTGCAAACTCGACGAGAGTGGCCCCTGTAGGGCCTCAAAATGGCGTCTGGGTCCGCTGGAAGGCGGGCCCCGGCCACTAGAGTAACTTTGACCAGCAATATAACTCAAACATTTGCCCACTGGGGCACGAGCCCCCATCTCCGACAGCATCTCCGCAGCCTTGAAGATCCTACAAAGGTCCCCCGGCGGAACTTTCGGCCTCTGCAGGTTTCCGGTAAGGGACGGCTGCTTTGATCGCCAACGAAATAAACGTGACATTGCCACTCCCTCTGTTAGCATGAATTCTAGAACTGCCGAAAAGGACTCTGGTCCAACTGCCAGTAATGGGAAACATTTCCCCCTGATGCTGCTTCCGGACTGAGCCGGCCCCGCCCAAGATGGCGCTGGTATCAATCGGAACTTACGAACACCTCGTGGTGTTCCTTCGCACTAATATAAACTTGATGTTCTGAGACTTTATATGATCCTTTGTACACTTGGCTAGAAAAGACAAGGAGAGCTCACTCGACGAACAGTATGAAAGGATCCCGTTACAAATGTTGATTACAAATGTACAATGTATTATATTTTTTATAGCTGATGTATAACCTCATCTACGACGCACACATACGGTATACATATAGGAAATCTGATTGCAACTATTATGATTATGCTTCTAAATTATGAAAATGAATGCCCCCCCGAACCCCCAGCCAATTAATAGACGTTTTAGTTTCTTACAAATGAATGAATAAAATTTTCCGATGTTTTTATTGCTGCAAACGACACCCCCCACTGTACGCACTTTAGCCATTGCCACGACCGGCCAAGTACGACCGCACCCTCATAATCCACGTGCTGAAATGATTTTGCAAAATAAAGTTTTTTTGAAACTATGGACGGGTATTGCATGCTTTATTTTAAAAATGTGGGATCGGTGGGAAAGTTCTTTTCTGTGCACCCTACTCTGCTCTCTCTTTAAGGTTAAAAGAAGATGGTTGCCCAGCCCTGGAGGACGGATCGGATCGACAAACACGACACTCTGCCTTCAAAGTACGCGACTGACCCATGTACTCTCGCGTAGAGGAAGACCTTGACTTCCAAGGATGGGTAAAACGAACGGTGTAAATGAGGGAATGTAAAAGGAGGGTGAAATGAAATGGTGTAAATGTTATAAAGTACAACGTTCCAAGGTATCAGGGAACGGAGCTGACCCAAGAACCGAAGAACCTTAGAACGCCACAGCGTTGAAAGAGGTTTAAGGATCCCGATAGTGAGATACATCCTTTTGACTAGATACCTCGTACTAGGCACCTCTGGTTTCCTTTTTACGTTTTCCCCGCACACGACCTATAAGGGCACACTGCCCCCCTCCCCTCCCGACCCCAGAAACCATACCCCCGGGGCCCTGCCCCGAGGAGGAAAGACGAGTAAGAGGTAAGTAAAGGACTTATGAATCCATGTATCTGAATATGCGCGAATGCTGTCTCCCCCACCCCCTTTTTCTTCCCTCTGCAGGTTACATCAGAGATTACAGCCGAGGTGTGGCGAAGATCCGAAGCCTTGCCATGTCTAATACACGAAGCAGACTAGCGCCGCAAGGTGGTGCCTAAGCACGCCTGCAAACTACTCACATATCGAACAAACCTGAAAAATTAGCACAACCTGATAAAAAGTGATCACCCTTAAACCAGACCGGACGAATGAACCCATGTCACGTATGATGCGAAACTATGAGAGAATGTGTGTGTGTGACTGAGGCGTTGACCCAACTGGTCGAAGGACCGAGAATGCGAGAAAGTGCGACAAAATGGTACCTCCTTTCTTCTTTCCTTTTTCTCAAGGCACGTCCCCTCTACCCTGTCTAATGCTCAAACTGCATGATTACAAGATTCTAACGCAGACCCGTGAATGCCCTTTACTGTGTAATGCACTAAATAGCCTTTCTTGAATACACTGCCACCCTCTCTGTTGCACGTGTACTATTTAGCCTGCCGTTGCGCTCTCTCTCTCTCTCTCTCTCTCTCTCTCCCTCTCCCTCTCTCTCTCTCTCTCTCTCTCTCTCTCTCTCTCTCTCTCTCTCTCTCTCCCTCTCTCTCTCTCTCTCTCTCTCTCTCTCTCTCTCTCTCTCTCTCTCTCCCTCTATTTTTGCACTCCCACTCTTCCGAGTGATTAGCCCCGAAATTGGCAGACTGCCACCCCTAGCACACCACCTAATTGGCTTCATATACCGTCAGTATTTGCACAAAAAAACTTGTCTTTAATACAATCACCCTGAGACCGCGTCATTACCTCTCCTTTTCCGCTAGAAGTCAATGAACCGAGGTTGGGCCGTAAGGGAAAGGACAGGTAAGACGACAGAGGTTCCCTAATCTGGCCCGTAATAAGGGAACTACATGTCAACGGCTCCTATGGTATAAGAAAGGACCTCAGAATACGCGACCCTCCCCACCCCGAATTGTCGCAATACCCAAACAGGAAAAATGATCACCCCTGTTACATCCCCTGTATCAGCCGCCCAAAAACTGGAGTTATGAAACTACCCCTCATTTCCGGTTGTGAGAGATGGGTCGATTTATGCCCTTACCACAAGTTTCCTATGTCCCTGGTTGTTTCCCATAAAACCCCTGTCCTTTCTAATTAAGTAATCGGGCTGTAAAAGGTTACGTAGGATCCAGAATGATGTTCTACAAGGTTAACAGACTAGTCCAAGGTAAAGAAATCATCGAAATGAACCCCGTAGTAGTTGAAAAGCAGGATGCCTCGATAGAAAAGAAATGTTTAGCCATGTTCGTCTCTCAGCAAAATGCCTGTGTAGTACCATGTTGACAACTCACAGTACCCTTTGTAAATGTAAAACTCTAGAGAACGGCATATCTTTGCCAGGTTCGTCTCACGAAGGTGGGTCACCATCAGATGAACTGTTGTGACTGTAATAAATAATTGTGAAGGAAAGTCATAGTAAATCCAACAGGCCCGTCACCGGTCATTCATATGCCAGTTGTGAACACTAATATAACGGGCATTTTCATTCTTTGCCTGGAGCTGGGAGAGAAATAGACTTTTTGATTATCTTCATCTGCAAATTCTCTAAAGACTGTCTTTTCAAACTTGTTTAAGGGCACTGCTGTTGGAGGAGAGAAGGACCGGATGTGGGAGCACGAGGCCTGACTGCAGACTAAGGAACACATGCGACATTAGCCAAGGCGAGACCACGACAGAAAAGAGCTGCAGGACGAGGCACTGTTTTCGACAACATGAGAAGAAAGGGCCGACCTGATGCCCCTGCTCGATGTCCAGTGTTTGCCGACAAGTCCCCGCTCTCTGAATTCGGTCACACGCCCGCCTATCTAAAGTCTCTCGTTCCCCTAGTTTGTTCCTAATTTGGCCTTGCTCCATCCCCCTTTTTCTCCGACCTTCCCTATGGACTGTTTTGTACGCTCTTCTTCCATCTGAACTTTCTGACAATCACCTCAAAGGACACAGGGCGAAAAGGACCTTTCCGACCAGAAACGCGAGGAAAGGGTCGTGCCCTGCAACGCAGAACTTAGAATAGAGCTGGACTTGTAGCTCCACCGCCGGTGCTCCACAGCGCCAACGAAAGGCAACAAAGAATAATGAGAACTCGTTAAACTTCGAACATTTGACATCCTCAATCGCCGTTTCTGCTAGGCCTCATTTCTCTCCCAGCCGCCATTGTATTGATCATGCTCCAATCCGAATCTGATATATGTAATAACCTGCCAGTCCACGTTATGAAATGTACTTGCTGCTCTCGCTACAGAATCGTTTTTGTATTGCATTCCTATGACTTTCCTGCTAAACAAATTGATCAAAGTTTATCAAATAGGTCCACCTCCTAAAAACTAGAAATGTTAAAATGTATTGTTTACAACTCTCTTTTCATCTAGGGTTCCTACCGTTTTCTTTCTCATGCCCACCACAATAGAACCGAGTAGAAAATGAACCAGCAAGATGTCTTGAATATGTTAAAGGGAGGACTGTTGAAAATTAGTACGCTTTGGTGAACATTATCTGCGCCATCTTGCCTCTTCCCCTGATGCCACACTTTTGTCGTGCGCACCCGCCATTTTAAGATGCCCCGATCAGAACGAACCCTTTTGCATGCCGCTGGCCCCTGACATAGCCCTTCGCCTTCACTAAGCCTGCACGCTGACCACCCCCCTGCTTGCACCTGCCTTGAATCATAAACCCCTCTTCGGCGCTGCTCTGCCCCAGGCCCTCATCCTGTTCCCAGCGCGACACCTCCCTTCTTCCCTTTCATGATCTCCGGCCCTTAGATGCAAACCCCCTTTTTCCCCGTGTGCCCGTTTGTCTTCCCCGTTCCCAGGCCGACACCCAGCTCTGCCGATACCATTCCTTGCCCCTCCCCGTACAATAGAAAGCTTCCCCCATCAAAGGATCCCCGGGTTGATCAAAGCCCCCACTCCATGAGATCCGATCAAACCCCCCACATTCCGTGAATCGGCGGAATATCCAGCTGCGTGATGCTCATCACCTGTTGTGACTAGGGTGGGGACTTCAACTGTAAATGTGTGTGGGAACGGGCCCAAAGGGGAGTTCCGGGAATGTCTTTTCCATACATCAAAGCTTTAACATGAATGTGTAATCTGCAATAAAGTCATAAAACAGTGTATAAGAGGCCAGGCCTCAGAAATGTAGCTAGAGCACCTCAGAACGATACCTGCTGTCCGTTTTGCTGTGTTCTCCTCCGGAGAGAATAAAAACCTTGTTTCCTGCTTTCCAGTCTCCAGCGCCTGCCTCTTCATTGATTAAATAACTAGAGGGTCACAGAGGCAATACCGCCGGGCAAATATCGATTGTCCCCGACCCGACTAAGGTTTCAACAATGTAAGATTTATTCGATGATCACATTGTGTGGGTGAAATAACTGTCTTCTGATGAGGAAAAACCCCATATTCACAGCATGACAGGTTTTCCTTTTAGAGCAAGGCCATATGAGAAAAAAACATGATATGTAACAAAAAGAAAGAAAAAAACACACAATAAAAAAAATACTACAGATAGCTCATAACAGTTAGAGCTAATTCCATAGCAAAAACTTAACAATCCAATAATCAAAGTAGTGATGTCAAAAAAAAGAAAGTAAATTGAGGGCAACCTTGCTTAGCACCCCCAGAGAAGACTGTTGCAGTGCGACAAATAAAAATTCATAATAGGAATGTCTCCTGAAGATGTGTTTTGGTCTCATACCTTAGAGGGGCACACTCTTTCCATCCTCATTCACAATCCAGTGCTGTTTAGCGCTCTCAAGGTAGCTTCAATGAGGAGAACATTGAAGTTCAATAACTTACACGCACTACTGACCTGGGGTCTACCCAAACCCACTCACTAGCTCTTGAATAGCCCCCCCTCCATCACACTTCCCTCTTCCTCTTATGGTTTATCATTTCTTCCTACAAGTGTTTTTCTGATATACGCGATACTTTAGGTGTGTCATGTACTACATTACAAACATCCTATAATGTGGGAACCCTTCGTTATGCATAACTCTTGTTTTATCTAACACCGCCTACGTTTTCGTATTATGGTGGACCCTACTTTTATGTCCCTTTTCTCTGTATACTTTAATGTATGTGAGAAACATGCTTTGTAACTTGAATATGGAAAGGGTTACCATTTACTTGTAAGGTTTGTATTACAGCAAACCTTATACTTGTATTGCATGTCATATTGTTATATGTCTATACACTCAATAAAATACTTTGAACTAAAAAATGTATTTGTAATGGAAAAGAAGACTAAATAGTTTGTTTGTAAAGAGCTAACTACAGAGCGTGTCTTACTATTTAATGTTGTTGACTTGTTCATCTTGAAAGGATGAAAAGCTATATCAGTCCTGTCAGGGTTAAATCGAGCAACTTTCAACTGCTTCATTTCTCTGAGCTACCGAACTTGCCAGTATAATATTTTGGGCGTTCTTTATATGTTTTACTGCTTCATTAAAACAAGCCAAGACCTTCTTACACTGTTGACCTATTGGGTTTGCCAATGCTTTTTGCCAAGCCTGTGCATCATAGGGAAATAGAAACATGGTGACACAACCGCTACTGGCAGTTGCATCATTCATCTGACACGAGCATGCATATTGACATATGAATGTGCATGCGTCATCATGCATACGCGTGCCAGCAGAATGATGCAGGCTCAATTTTTATTTAAGTTTTACTCATCAATTCAAGAAGACAAATGACACTTAGATCAGCAAATAAAAATATTTCTAGCACACAAGTGCTTTTTGGAATGCGGCGCAAACCAGCAACAAATGGCAGCTCGCGGGTGCCCCCCAAAAAGTCAATAAATGCATTATACCGTAAACGTGGGGGAGCAACAGAGGAGCAGGTTGTGGGTGAGTCAGGATAAGCAACAGGGAGTTGGCAGGAGCTAGGAAGGAACGGAGGCATGCAATACGCTTTTTGGAGCGTAGGAAGCACAATAGCAAATGGCATCTGCTAGGCCTCCCCCCCAAAAAAGCACAAATAAAGCATTTGCAATACTGTGAGGGGAAGGGGAGCAATAGATGGGTGAGTGAAGGAAAAGCAACGGGAGGGGGATATTTTGGGTGCAGGGGAAAAGTAGCACATGAAAAAGAGAAACAAAACACATGAACTCTCCTGGAGTGTTAATGAAAAAGAACAGAAGCAGTTCCTAAAATGTTAGCAGTAAAAGTACACAGGTCAACCAGTTAAAATATGGTAAAGAGGATGAGCACAGAGCAAGGGAAAACCCCGAGAAGAGGAAGGAAAACCATGGAATAAGAAGCAAGCAACTGAGTGACAATAAAGCCAACCAATGCTAAGCAATGGGAAGCCTATTGTACGTTTTTGATATAGTCCTAGGAGGGGCTTTGTCCTACAACGAGCTAAAAAATGTCTGGGCAATAAGACCTAGAGAACTGCTGTTCTGAAAAATTGGGAGGCGAACAGAATAGAGACAGCATCCAGTGCATTAACCTGGGCAGGAGTGAGTGTAGACATGGGGTGGGCAGAACTTGTAGAGTTTTACTCAGCGGAATTCCATAGAGTTGCATAAAAACGGCACGAGATTCCACGGAGTTGAGCGACTGTTGGAATGTTGGCATGTCGCTCTGCTTGTGCTGATTGTTAGCTCTAGGGGTTTGTTCCGTGCTGTAAAATCAGAGCAAACACCACCACGCGCCACGCCAGAGGGTGCTCCTTCTTTCTGGCGCTCAAGTAGATTTTCTATTCGAGCAGCAGCTTTCTGAAAGACAGCGGTAGCGACCTGCCACTACAACCCACATTGAGAAATCACGCTGTGACTCGTCCAAGCACTTGATTTTCTCGCTTAACGTGCACACAGCGGTTTGCACGTTTTCTGGAACTCTGCCCTCCGGGCAAAGTTTACAAAGCTCGGCAAACTACACCGGCAGAGCAAAGTTTACCACCAATCCCTGGTGAATACCTCGCACGTCCACACTTCTCTTCACTCCTGTTACTCACTAGGTCTTCGCATTGGAAGACTCCATGGGCACACTAAAAGGACTCAGAGTTAAGCACTCGCTGCAAACCACCTGTGTAAGAACTGAAGGTCACAGGGTCAAGTGAAAGGATGGACACCTCGGACTTTAAAACGTCTGAGATTAAGAGCATCAGTATCTGTTTAGCACTAATAATATTTTGCACAAAGTGCTTTGGGTAGATGGTTTATAAATCGCAAGAATGCATTAATAAAGAATGAATCCTTCTCTCGGCCAGTTACTAAAGAGTAAATGGTTGAGCAGGTGACTCAGCATATGGTTAATCAGCCCAGGGTGCGTTCTCTTGCGTACTTTTCACACAAACGGAGGATTCAAGTGCGCCTTCGACGAGGCCTGGTCACCCCTCCTGCCTCCCACGCCTGCCGCTGTCTCCTGCCTGCTGAAAGCGCGACCCAGCCGCCGCTGGGCTGCCCGGATCACCCCCCTGCTGCCACGCTCGGAGTGCCCGCCGCCCAGGGTTCCCGCCGCTGCCCCCTGCGAACCCGCCCACCACCAGCCCATTCGCCGCCCAGCTGACCCGCCCTCCCAGGCTCCTAACTTATGACGCCCCCAGAGCGACCGCGCACCGGGAGCACCAAATGAGCGCCGAAGGCGCGCCAAAGGTAAGCCCGTCTGCACCCGTCCGCGCCTGGACCGCGCCCAGTGCCAGGACCCCTGGCTCCCGCAGACACCAGCCCACCCGCCGGACCTACGACGCCACCGAACTCTACGCACTCAACGCCGGCCGAATCCCGGGATGCTATCGAGCCACCCCGAGACGCACTCACGGACCCTTCTGCTGCCACTCCTGCAAGTACACCTGCATCCGGACCTGCACTACTCCAGCACCGACTAAGACCAAGACGGGCAACAGCAGCAACCACCTGAAGTGCATCCTGCTCAACACCCGCTCCGTCCACAGACACGCCGTCGAGCTCTGGAACCTGCTCGACACCACAGCCCCAGACGTCGCCTTCCTCGCGGAAACCTGGATGAACGCCTCCTCAGCGCCCGACATCGCCATCGCCATCCCAGACGGCTACAAGATCATCCGGAGGGACCGCATCAACCAGACTGGAGGAGGCATCGCCATCATCCACAAGAACACCATCCGCATCACGACCAACACCGACGACACCCTCGCACCCGCCGAGCACCTGCACTTCCAGGTCCACATCAACCCCAAGACCACACTCAGAGGCACCCTCATCTACAGACCCCCGGGACCACGCACACAATTCAGCGAAGACATCGCCGACTTCATCAGCCCGCACGCCCTCCCTCCGCTGACTACATCCTCCTCGGGGACCTCAACTTCCACCTGGAGAACAACAACGACCGCAACACCACCACCCTGCTGGACAACCTTGCAAACCTCGGACTCAAGCAGCTGGTGACCACCCCCACCCACTACGCCGGACACACACTCGACCCCGTCTTCTCATCCAGCAAGGACATCGCCTTCAGCCACGCCACCGGACTCCACTGGACGGACCACAGCTGCGTCCACTTCAGCTTCAGAAGGACCACGACTCACCACCACCAGCAACAGGTTGCACGCAGAAGCTGGAACAAGATCACAACCGACCAGCTCGCGACCTCCCTGAACAAGAACCCACCCACCAGCGCAACGAACCCCAGCTAAGCGCCCACCAACCTCACGAAGTGGATCAGCGACTGCGCAGACGACCTCGCCCCCCTGAGGACCCCGCCCAGCAAACCCTGCAGCAAGAGAGCCCCATGGTTCACCGACGAACTCAAGAGCTCCAAGAAGAACTGCCGAGCCCTCGAGAGAGCCTGGCGCAGAGACCCAACACCATACAACATGACTGCCCTCAAGCTCGCCACCCGAAAACACCACCAACTGATCCACGCCACCAAGAAAACTGCATTCAAGGAACGACTGGACAACAACGCACACAACAGCAAGGAACTCTTCAACATCGTTAAAGAGCTCTCCAACCCCAACGCCGGAAACAACGACATCACCCCTTCGCAAGACCTCTGCAACTCCCTCGCCGCCCACTTCCACAACAAGATCGCGGACATACACAACAGCTTCAGCACTCAACCGACGCACGCCACGACCGAACCACCGCCCCCCACCACCACCCTCCGCGCCTGGACCCCGATCAGCACCGAAGACACCGTCCGCACGATGAACTCCATCCACTCCGGATCTCCGTCCGACCCCTGCCCTCACCACGTCTTCAACAAGGCCGACGCTGTCATCGCACCCCACCTGCGGGACATCATCAACACCTCCTTCGCCACCGCCACCTTCCCGGAGAGCTGGAAGCACGCCGAACTCAGCGCTCTACTAAAGAAGCCTTCAGCCGACCCCACCGACCTCAAGAACTACCGCCCCATCTCGCTGCTCCCGTTCCCTGCAAAAGTCATCGAGAAGACCGTCAACAAGCAACTGGCCGCCTTCCTCGAGATGAACGGATCCCTCGACCTCTCGCAGTCTGGCTTCCGGGCCAACCACAGCACCGAGACCGCCCTGATCGCAGCCACCGATGACATCCGAGCCCTGCTCGACAACGGAGAAACGGCGGCCCTCATCCTCCTGGACCTCTCCGCGGCCTTTGACACTGTCTGCCACCGTACACTAGTGCAGCGCCTCAGCAACATCGAAATCCAGGAGAAGGCACTAGAGTGGATCACCTCCTTCCTCGCCGGAAGGACACAGAGAGTCCGCCTCCCCCCGTTCAGATCAGAAGCCACCGAAGTCATCTGCGGCGTCCCTCAAGGCTCCTCGCTCAGTCCAACCCTCTTCAACGTCTACATGAGCCCCCTCGCTAACATCGCACGCCAGCACAACCTCAACATCATCTCCTACGCCGACGACACCCAGCTGATCCTCTCCCTCACCAACGACCCCACCACCGCCAGAGCCAACCTTCACGAAGGGATGAAAGAGGTAGCCGAATGGATGAAGAACAGCCGCCTGAAGCTGAACTCGGACAAGACGGAAGTCCTCATCCTGGGATCCTCACCCTCCGCCTGGGACGACTCCTGGTGGCCCCCCGCCCTAGGCAGCGCACCCAAACCAACAGACCATGCACGCAACCTGGGCTTCATCCTGGACTCCTCCCTCTCCATGACCAGACAAGTCAACGCCGTCTCCTCGTCATGCTTCAACATCCTGCGCATGGCTACGTAAGATCTTCCGGTGGATCCCCACTGAGACCAGGAAGACGGTCACCCAGGCCCTCGTCACCAGCCGTCTGGACTACGGCAACTCCCTCTACGCCGGAACCACCGCCAAACTCCAGAAAAGACTCCAGCGGATCCAGAACGCCTCAGCACGACTCATCCTGGACATCCCCCGTCGCAGCCACATCTCCCGACACCTGAGAGACCTGCACTGGCTCCCGGTCATCAAGAGAATCACCTTCCGTCTCCTCACCCACGCACACAAAGCCCTACACAACCAAGGCCCAGGATACCTCAACAGCCGCCTCAACTTCTACGCTCCCAAGCGCCAGCTTCGATCGACCAGCCACGCCCTCGCCGCCGTCCCCCGCATCCGAAGAGCCACCACAGGGGGACGGGTCCTTCTCCTACCTCGCCGCGAAGACTTGGAACTCCCTCCCGACCCACCTCCGCCTGACCCAGGACCACCTCGCCTTCAGGAAGCAACTCAAGACCTGGCTGTTCGAACAGTAGCGGACCCCCCTCCCCTAGCGCCTTGAGACCCTCTGGGTGAGTAGTGCGCTATATAAATGCTATGATTGATTGATTGATCGGTGTTAACGGGCGCACGCAAAAAGTATGCCAAGGGACACAAGAGGCCAGGTGCCAAGTGACTCAGACGGGCTGAGGGGGCATCTCTGGTGTGACCTCGGCCTTCAACACTCCTTTGAGGCACCCCCGGCCACGCGTCCCTGCATATATTCGGCCCAGGGGTCCGGTTGGTAAGAAAAGGAAAAGTGAGAAAGGTACAGGCGGAAAGAAGCGAGACAAGAGGAAGGGATATTGGGAGGAGGGAGGGATATTGGGAGGACGAAGGAAGGGGGAGGGGCAGACTAAGGGAGGAGTACGGGTGACTTAAGAGAGACTTCTGTCAGCTCTCCCAGCACGGCCACACAAAGAGCACGTGCCGCAGGCACAAGGCAGCCAGCGAGCGCGTGTTACCCTCAGGGCACGCACCTTGAAGGGAGGCTGAAGCAGTCGAGGAGGCCTGCAACAGGGCGGAAGCTCTTTCAGGCGGCCAGGGCTTTAAATGGCAGCTCGCACCTCGAGGGCCGGCGTCAGGGCCCAATTGAGATTACATTCTTTTCTAAAGGATTACACTGGCTGCTGTGTTTTCGAAGTGCTGTCCCCAGGCCAGGCTGGTCTGGGCACCCGCGGATAACTGGAGCCGAGTGCAGCTAAGTCTATCCTTGTTATGGAATAACAAATTATTCACTTTTGTTCTGCATCAAATAGACAGCGTTTGTTTTCATACACATACACGTACTTCTAGATGATCTGGGACAATCAATATTAAAAAACAATTGCTGAAACCTGCCTAGAGAAGGCCAGTGGGGCAGAAGCAGAGTCCAGTCGCGGGTCAGACTGGCTTCACATGACATGTGACAACTGACGGACTCTACATTGGCCTCTTAAATCCTCTAACTGCTGGAAAAATCTTTTTTTCTGTAAGAACAGTCATGTCAGCTCTGGACAAATAAAGTCTGAAACCCCCTAATAAGCCTGTGTTGCTGCAGAAGTCAGATGCCAGGAGAACGTACGTCAATTACTTCCCCTCCCCCGGCTTGCCCATTGGCTCCTCTAGCACTACAGCCTACTACCCCTGGTATCAGGCACCTTGAAGATCAAAGCAGGGGTAGAATGTAAGCAAGACTCTAAAAGCTATGTTTATTTCCTGTGGTTTTCACTCCTTGCTCTTTTCATAGCCCTGCAGTGGCAAACAGGGGTGGCTCCTCCATTGGAGCGGAGGAGCATCGCCCCACTTACATGCCCCCAAAATCCCCAGAGATAAAAAATAAAATGGTATTTATCGTCCTGTCCTGAAGATTCTTCAACCAAAGAACTCTTCATTGGAACTCTCCCCACAGGAGGCATCAGGAGTCTTCTACAAATTTAGAAGTGACCCAAGACCTATCTTCTTTTCTAATCCACTTGATCCCATGGCCTGCTGCAGGGAAAAGGCATTTCAGCAGCAAGAGGAGTTAGGGAGAGACTATGAACGTAAGAAATACCACTGGACCTGCAGACCAGTTCAAAGTGTCTGGCTTCCTAAAAACCATAAACTATGTGTCTATCTCTCACACTTCTATATCCACCACACTTCTAAACGCCTCTCCTCACAACACAATAAGTGTATCTCAGTGGTCATTGGTCATTGCGCAAGACATAAAAACATGGAAATACTTTCCACACAGGATCAAAAACGAAGACAACAACTTTCCAATCCACGCTATTCACAGTGTAGCATGCTGCCTATGAAGACAAGTACTCCAAGTAAGTAAGCTCTGTATAAATGTTGCAATATACTACAAAGTGGTACATAAATGTTTTCCTCCATCCAGGGGTAGACATTAACAGACTAGATGCAACTAAGGCTCCGGGTAACCTCTGTGCAGGGTTCCCGAGACAGTGAATGTGTGGCTTTCTTTTCCTGTGGATAAGTATGAAATAGAAGGTTCATTCTTTGGGGTAAGAAGTGTGTGATGCTTAAGCACAGAGAGAAGTAGCTTGCCATTAACTAACAAGAGTATCAGAAATTAGCTTTGGCTTCTGACCTGTGGTTGGGAGTTCCAAAATGTACTGTTATCAGTCCACGTTGGTGGATCACCAGTGAAGTGAGCACAGGAGCGGCTCGAGAAAGCCACGGAGAAGAATATATTAAAATTCACTGGCAGCACAACAGAGTGGAATTAAATTGTGTGGGGCAATTAAAACAGCAGCTACCTCCCACTGAGGGAAGTAAACTGACGGTTTCTTTCCTCTACCAATGAGTGCCTTGACAATTCATTTCTCTCATCAGTCTGTGGAAAAAATATGGCGTTGGGCCTTTATTGTCAACAGCAGACAACTCTAAATCAGCGGACAATGGGCCGAGGAACGATCTCAAAATGCCACCTACCAGCAACTGGGAACTGGCAAGAGAGGTGGACCCCTGGTACAGTACCCTGACAACAGAAGTCAAGATGAAGACCAAAGGCAAACTGGCAATAGTGAAATCTCCAGATAACCTAATTTACAGGTGTCTTCTTCGCAAGGACATTGGGGCCAGCGTAGAGTCAGTCATGAGCAGCCATTGCATAGGCTGGCCACCTCACTCCATGTCACGCGGGCACTGTTTCCAGCCCTGGGCTTTTGTGTGACAACCTACAGCATTAAGGGCGCAGAAGACTGGGTTTAGATTAATTAACCTAGGAGAAGTCCAAGACTGGAAACAGAGTCCATTGAGACATTGACGGGACAAATCTACTCAACATACTTTTGGAAGCTCCAGTTAGTCTTATTGGCAATTGACTAATTTCCCAGAGATCAGAGGTATAACCGGACCATTATTGGGGGGTTTATGCCGTCGACCGCAGGGCTTTAAGTGGGCCAGGTCTCACCAGGTCTGAGCACCGGCAGTTTTTTAAAGGGGGCCTCGAAACGGGTCTCTATCGGGCTCTGTTTTGTGCCCTGGCACAGGTGGTCCATTTTTTTACGGACTGTAGTGACAGCAGACACATCATGGGCGCATGCTCAAACTGCTCACTTCTCACTAGTGGAGAAGTTACGGCATGACGTCATGCCAGGTGAGCGTTCTAGGGGAAGGGACATTCTTTAAAGAGAGTAATTTTCTCTCTGGATTTTCCTTCAGTTTTTGAAACTCAGGAGCAGCAACATTGTTGTGGTGTCACCAGGGTTTTTAAGTGGAAGCTTTGTCAATATTATATACAAACCATAGTTGCTGCTTATTAATCTTATGCAACTTACAATGATTGACAAAGCCATTAGTCCTGACTTGTAGATATGATGTTACTTGTTGTATCATATATCTAGATGCATTGACAGAAACGGCAAAATACAAATCGGGCAACACACTATGCTCAACACAGATTCTTAGCTTATGTGTTTTAAGCCACAACCTTAATTACATTGGCCATGCCCCTTTGAGAGACCCCCAGTTTTTTCATCCCACTTAAAGCCCAGGTCGACCGTGTTAGCGTCCACTGATACAGAGGCGACCATCAATCAGGCTTCCGAGCAGGACACAGTACGGAAACTGCTATGACACACATAATTGATGACGCCCTCCAAATCCTGGATCAAAACGATACCTGCCTCCTCATCCTCCTTGATCTCTCCACAGCATTTGACACCGTCAAACACGAGAACTTACTCGAGCTGTTAAACACCAGAATGGGTCTATCTGGGACTATTCTCAAGTGGTTCACTTCCTTCCTGCATAACCGGTCTCAGAAATTCAAGAGCAACAACTTGATGTCCCCACCTGTGCCTGTAACATTAGGCGTCCCACAAGGATTTTCCCTATCCCCAACATTGTTCAACCTAGTCATGGAGCCTCCCACCACCTTCTTACAAGCATCTAATGTACACTTTCACATGTACGCCGATGACACCCAACTATATCTCAAATTACAATCCCCCGAAGACATCAAACTTCTGAACTCAACGCTCAGAAATACCCAATCATGGCTTGCCGACAATCACCTCAAACTCAATGCTCTGAAAACTGAGTTACTTCTGATCTCACCTCCCTCGAGAATCTCCACCACTCAAACTTGGCTTAAGAACCTAACTGCACTCAATGTCCAACCTACCATCGTGGACTCCTTAGGCATAACTCTTGACGCCAATCTCAACATGCAGCAGCATATCAGCAAGGTAACTAAGGGAGCTAATTTCCAAATCAATACTCTGAGGAAACTTAAACCCTTCCTCCCAGCCAAGGACTTCCAAACTGCAGTACAAGCCCTAGTCCTTCCTCGCATAGACTACGGAAGCGTCGCCCTCTGCGGACTCCCCCTATCAACAACCGCACCCCTAAGAGCCTCTTTGAACGCTGCAGCGAGACTTATCACTGGATAAAAAAACACTCGCATGTTTCCCCTGACTTAAAATCCCTGAACTGGCTGCCTTTTGAAGCCAGGATACATCTGAAAATTGCCTGCATGACACGCATGGCTGTACACCACAACTCACCCAGCTACCTCACTCAGAAGCTGACAATATCAGGTGGCTCAAGAACCACTAGAAGCACAAAAAATCTTCTTCTGAAACCGCGAAGATTCCGGAAGGAAAAAACGTATAAACGCTCCTTTTCAGGAATGGCACCCAGGATCTGGAATGCACTCCCTCCAGAAACCAGGCTTATCTCCTCCACTGCATTTTTTTAAGAAAGAAATAAAAGCTATCCTCATGGCTAAATTCACCTGAACTTTTACTTTGGATCTATTTGAGACTCTGCACCTATTTGTACTATTTGTTTATAAGATTGTCTATTTGTACTATTTGTTTATCTGATTGACTATGCTCCTTCATGTACCTACCCTATTTTGCTACTCATTTATTACCTACATTTATTCTGGGCTCAATAAGTCTGTTAATCTCTCTCTTGTTTTTCTTACCCCTTGTTTTTGTAAAGCGCTCCGATATCTGCAAAGATCTTGTTCGCGCTATATAAAACTTTCAAAATAAATAAATAAATAAATGAATAACAGCATGGAATCAATATATACACGTGGCTACCTGCACTTGCATATCACCCACGATATCATATTGGGGTCCATGCTCTATCGTCTAATGGCGGCTGGCGAACCAGGGGCTCTTACTATCAAAACCCTGGCGACTTTCTAGCCATCAAGGCCCCCTCTCTAAGCCACGGGACTTTCAGGCAGAGAACCCGCGCCTTCGTCAACTCCGATCAGAAGACACGCGCCAGAAGCCCCTGCAAGGACTAGCGCGCGGCGCCGGACTGGGAGGGCGGTGGGGGGGGGGGGGAGCGGAGGCGGGACGCGGAGCCGGACTGACAGCTCGTCTCCGGGGGCTGGCTGGGACGCGTCAAGTCTGCGAAGCCAGAATTAGGCATGACATTTCGTTTCTAGGTCCTCAGCTACCCATGTGCCACGTGTATTGGAAGTCAAGCCGTCAGGAGAGCACAGGAGGCGGCTAAACAGAAGATTCACACGATGCCATGGCCTGCGAAGGAGGGGGCTGCACTTATTGAACCACAGGCCAGCGGGGCAAGAAGGTCAAAAAGTCTGAGTAAAGGAGGAAGCTAAGAACAGCCACTGGTCTCAGGCCTGGCCTCTGTTTAGTTGTCATCCAGACAAGGCACTGACACTAAGACAGTGTCTCCTGTTGTATAACAACAATGATTAGTAAGGCCCATAAAACGTAACCAGCCACTGTTCAAGCTCCTGACACACCCGCGCACGCAATCCAAGCCTCCAACACAACGAGATTATAGACAGCAGCGGCTGTGTCAATGATGCAGTTGTCCTCATGAACGGAATTGATACAGTGCAGGCAAAAGCAAAAGTCCACTTTCAAGCATACATTATAAATTAATAAAAAATATTCCTGGGGTGCAAAAATAAGTTTTTACAGCGCTTTCCTGTAGCGCAACAACTTTGTATTGTATTGTATTGTAATTGAATTTGTATAGCGCTTACACACTGAGCCACTGAAATCTTTATGTATGCTTCAATGGACAATTTAGCTTCATTGCTTTTGTACTTTGAAATCATTCATCAGTTGTCCATGATTTAAAGAATACAATAGCTTTCAAGTAAACAATCCTAGCTTGTGCAATGCAATTAATTAAAGGTCAAACCTCTCCGTAGGGGGTTTTCTGGAATATTCTAATTATGCAGTATGGATGTTTCGGTTTTATGCACTAAAACATTCATTTAGAAGGCTTGGAAAGTATAGAAAAAAGGCTACTTCAAACCAATTCAAATGTGAGTAAAATGTTATTTCTGTAACTTAGAAACAATAATGAGTTACAACTATTTCCACTGGAAAATAGTTTTTATCTGCAGGTTAGTTTCAAACGGTTCAAACGTTGCTCTGGCAGTAGCAAATTTCTGTTAACTCAAAGCAATGAAAAACAACTTGTTTTTCGATGCAGTGACGTCACTGAGAGAAGTGCTGGCTCCTCCAGCCTTTCAAGCGCCTAGAGACCGGAGCGAGGTGGTAGCATTGCGGCTGATGGTCTCACCTGCCTTGACCCGCCTCTCTTAGTTCTACCTTCCCTATAAATTCACCGTAAATGGTGGCTTAAGTATGCCCATTACATGGAAAGGTAAATGTCAAATGTAGGCTGTACTATATTTACTCCTCACAATTAAATGACAAAATATATTTCTGCCCAGAACACCAGTTGAATTTGGCTAGGCTGCAGTTTAAATGTGCTGCAGTGACACATGGCAGCAAAAACTGCCTTTGTCATGTTGAAAAAGTCTATTAATGCCTATTCATAAGTGACCTATAAAGTGTGCCTTGTAAGCCCAAAGCAGGATGCTGACATATAAAACATAAGACACACTACATATTGAAGTTAATGCGACCTTAAAATAAAATAAAAACCAAAAGCTATTTCACTCTGTAGGCTTCGCCTTTCCCTAACAGGCTTAGGTGGAATTAAAATCTTTATTTTCCATTTAGGGAAGGGCTATGAAAATGCTTCACAGTTATTCCCTGCTTAGTTTTCAAAATCTGATTTTGTAAAATTGTACTTTTGGCTACCTCAACCGGAACTGGATTAAAATGAGTTCTGCCAATCATCACACCTCTAGAGCTGCAATACACATCCTTGGCTGGGAGAATTACCAACCACGGCTCAGAGGGCAACAGCTTGCCTCGGGCCCAAAAAAGGCTAAAGGATGTTAATTGCTCACTATTTAGCAGTGATTAGCATGAAGAGTTGGCAAAATAAAGAACAGCTTTATCACCACCGCTTTTTTACTTGTAGATGCCAAGGAGGTCTTCTGTTGTAGAACCCCAGGACTCTCCTAGACAGTTAGGCTTCAGCCACAGTATGAGGGAAAACATGTTTTAACCCCTACAGGCACAAAAGTGACCAAGAAACTGAAGACAGGCCTGCTTGGTGGCAGCTAGGTCCAATCACCCTAAAACAGGAACTCCATGGTAATTTTACAGTAAGACAGAGAGGAAGTGTTGCAAAAGGAAGTGGGGGGACTTTACGAAAATTGTTAGGATTGGCCAGTAAAAAACCTTCAATCACTGGCTAGTGTTCAGGATAAATCTGGCGCCTCCACCACATCATCTTTGGAACATTAAGGGCCCTGGAAATATGCCAACTGAAGTAGAAAGTCATGTTGGAAAAAGAATCCTAACTTGTGACTCCTAGCCCCTGGTAGAAGATAAGAACTTACACAAAGGCCCATGAATTCTGCTGACACCCAAGGACGGGAACTGCTATCCAAGGTTGATGTGGTTGGCCTCCCGTTTACCTGCTTCAGAGACACGAAAGGCACAAGGACTCCTGACTCCAAGAGGGCTCAGATAATTAAAGAGGACTAGACCCGGCAACAGGCCTGGCTGGAGAGGGACCTGGTACCCAAAAGCCTGCCATGAGGAGCTAGGGGCTGCAGGACTGACAAGGAGATCTTTTACCAACAGTTTGAGATAACATTTAACCCTTTCCATGCATCGGACGGAGGGGCAGTCCGACGTCACGGTGGGCTTGTGCGTCGGACGGCCCCAGGCCGTCCGAATCGCGCACGCGTGGAATTCACCTGCACCACGGGGGAATTCCTTGTGCGTTCAAGGGGTTATATGGTAAAACCTTTGAGCAGAACAATCTGCTTGGTGTATCCAACCCCTGCTCAATCACAGTCAGCCTGAAATTACACCTACGTCCATGTCCACCACAATCTATTTTTCCTGCATTGAGCATAACTTTTTGTAGGCGCTTTGTGCCTTAAAACATAAAAAATTCACATCGCCTTAACCTATTTGATGATCTTGGTGTCTTTTGCTCATTAAAGTGCTCTCTAATTTTCTAAATTAATTTGCAAATTATGTTGTGTTATGTTCTTTACTTAGCAGGGGTGGCCCCTCCCAAATGAATAACCCAATTTCTGGCGAAGGGGAAATGTAGAGGGTGGAGGAAAAGAATGGCAAGATGCCAGATATAATATTTTTGATGTGAGTGTAAGAGGGAGGATATGCTCAAAGAGGTGTGAGGTGGGTGGCAGAACAAAAGGTATAACTTTTATTGTAATTACACCTTGGAGAAAGGAAGGTGAGGAAGGTAGGATCGGGTACTAAATGGCAGTGACATAAAGCGATAACGGATGCTACTGACTCTGCTGTGTTTGGAATAATGGGACTCTAAAGAGCAGGTTTTGTGATCGCTCTGAAGCAATGGGTTCTTCAGGACATGACTAACATTTACAAGCACAGAGACAGTCAATGAAAGTATACAGTGTATCTTTGAGTTTCAGGCCAGTCGAGGACAAAGTCTCCTATTTTATCATATATTTCAAGGCAACTAAATTAGATTTTGCTGAAGCTGTAGGGCTTTAGTCCAAAAGTCCAATAAAAATGCATTGAAATTAAACAGTGTTTTTGATAAGGAGTAGTTTTTTAATAAGGAGCTCTCTGTCCTGTGCCGCATAGGGACCTTATTTTTTACTCATGGGGGCTCTTGGGGGCTTGCTGGTTCCCATCTCGCCTCACCCTCTTAGTCTCTGTCATTCTTGATGCTAACACAAATCCCCTCAGCATTTGCCCTCTGCGCCTAGCACACGTCTATGACTCACTAAAGGTACCCCAAACCCCTCTTTACTATGGACTCACAGCTCACTAACATGGAATACAGGATCAGTTTGGTGAATCTTGACCAGTCAGCTTGGATGACCATCTGTTGTTCAGTTTGGCTCATCTACCGGAACCCTCACTATGGACTCCCTGTTCAACCCAGGATTGTTGAACTCTGCCCAGCTCTGGGACAGACACAAGCGAGTTATCGTCATGTGAAATGAAAGACGGCGCTGACGACCAACTAGTCTATGGCACTGAAGTTGGGAGAAAAACAGGGAAGCAAGATGGGCCTTACGTCTTTATCTGCAAGCAATATTTCGTTCCCCCTCATCCTCTTGTTTGCAGGAAGCACCAAACTGTTTCAAAGCTAATACTGCTTGTTCTCTCTACATGGTTAAATTCTAGGCACAAGGTCTGCAGTGGCTTGAGAGGACTCTGTAGCATCCATACTCGACAGTGGGACCTGTGGTCGAGTAGTGAAGGCTGATCCCATGCGAGAGGGAGTGAAAGCCGGTACTAGATACAATATAACACTCTCTGAATAAAGCTGGATGTCAACTTTGGCGATATTAACCTGGGGATATGTCTTTAATACAGATTTTGGGCCTGATTTAGAGTTTGGTGGATTGGATACTCCGTGACACATGTGGTCAATCTCTCATCCGCCGTTTTACAAGTGCACTGTATCCTACGGCACTAGTATTAAGGTGTATGGTACATCTGTCACATTTGTGATACAGTATCTTATCCGCCGCCAAACTTTACATCAGGCCGTTCGTTTAATAAAGCTGTCATACAAAAATTAGAAGTCCATAGTATTATGGTTATAGAGTAGGACAGTCTTGAAAACTAGGATTAGCATTTTATAAATGCTGGGGAATGCTTATGTCAGAATCTTTCAGCTAACCACCTCACAAAAGGTCAGTAGTAAAAGGATTCTATTGGAATTCATGTAGGCTGTAAACAGGTGGGGAAGGGAGGGGAGGGAGAGGAGAGGAGGGGAAGGGAGGGAGAGGGAGAGGAGACGAGACGAGACAACACAATGGCTGGTCCATTTTATCTTCAGCTCTGTGATCTCAAGAGAACTTGCAAAATCTTCTTGGTCTTTTGTTGAGGATGCTTCACAGAGGGTGGGATAGTCAGTCTGACAGACATAATGAAATTCAGAGGAGAACTTTGTTAAGCATGGCTCCAGTTTAAATTGGAAGCTCCACCAAGAAGGCACTTGTCTGCTTGGTGCAGGCTCTTAGCTTATTTGAAGTAATGGCTGAAGCAGAACAAGTGCTCGTGATGCCCTGCGAAGCAGAATACTGGTCCAGCTCCCAATCACAAGGACATTTTTTATGGGCACATCCATGACTTAAGCGATACTGGCAGGAAATCTATATGACAATGGAGGCAGAAGAAGTCAGGAATTTTTCATTCACAGCACACATGGTGATTGTACATGATTTGTCATGGATAGGAGGTATGACTAAACACTGGTGTAGGTGACCTGCAACAGCCCTAGTGCTGTCAAATGTGTGTCACCTTAAGAAAAGGAAATCTGATACCCCACAGGAGAGAGATGGTTCAAGGAAATAGGGGTATGGTAGGGCATAGGAAACTTATCTATAAGCTTAATGATCAATTACAGATTTAACGGAGCATATTCGATCTTTTTCTGAATAGACCCTAATATTTCCAAAGGTAGGAATGTTGCAAATTTGTTGGGTTCAATCAGAGGTCGATGGTATATGGGTGGTATTAGGGCAAAGATTCACGTATGGGTAGAAATAGACGTAGACCTTGTCAGCAGTGAGTGAAGCAGACAAGGAGAAAATGGTGGCGGAAAAGCAATCCATTATCTTGTAATGTGGGTATTATTAATCTGATAGTCGCTGAAGGGGAATTGGCCTGGTAAGTAGGGTTGTGCTTGATTTGAACAATAGATTATTGTAAACTATCCAATCCCTTTTGCCATTTATGCTGAATCCCGAGTCTGACATTGTAGTGTAGTTCCTATTATCCCAATAGGCTCTGCGCATTGGAATAATACCTTCAATAGTATAGGCCTAGACCAGACGTTAACTAGGTCTTCTATTGTCGATATTAGACTTAAAGTTTTGGGTTTGCCAGCTAGCTCAGAGTTCACTAGAAACTTTCTCGAATAGGCAAGGAGGAGTTGAACCTCCCTGGATAGACAAGAAGGGATTTAGTTTCTGACAACCATAGAACATGACAACTTTGCTCTCCCCTAATCAAGAGTGTATCTCTAGAGTCGTGTGAAAACAAAAGACAACTTATTTTACTCAGTCAGTACGTGCATTCTTAGTCTCACCAGATTGTAGAGAAAAGGAAGAGACGGGCGTGTTCAATAAAAGATGTTATTTATTGATCAGTCTCTTTTCTCATACAAGAGAAATGGATCGATATTATCGCAATACTTATGGTTAAGTAAAGTGCATACAATAAAAGCAGAAGTATAAAATAATACTGTAAAAACATTTATATGGTTTCTAAGCCATAAGGTGGTTTAAATGGATATAATAGATACATACACATATACATTTGACTAATCGTACTCAACTGGTGTTTCTAACTACGCCTACCCCGGTGTACCTGACCTAAGCCTAATACGTGGGCGGGAATAGAAAGTAGCAGTTTAAGTTAAGTTTGTTTTGCCAAGTGACTGACTCAAGAATTCTCTGCAAGGGGTTATTCAGTTCTGTACCTGGAATCTAGGATGAATGAGGGATGGTATCTCTCGTCTCTGGTCTCGATATTCCAGGCTGCCTGCGAGGGCTACCCGGAAGCGCCGGAGCTGGATTTCTCGGCAGGAGAAAGCAGCGTCTCGTTCTCAGCGCGTCAGGAAGGCGGGGCTGCGCCAGCGGGGTCTGCTCTGCTCTGGGCTTCGGCAAGTCTGGCTGCTCCGATCTCGTCACCACCGCGTGTGTTTGCTTAAGGCAATACCGGTAATATTTATACCTGTAAGGTGCCGAGATTGACGTAAGGATGGACATAGATACGTCAATAAGGATGTCATACGACTTGGTCGTTAGCACATTCTTTTGCTGAAGTTCTCGATGAAATCAAAACAATGGCCGCAGGGTTTTTCCCAGGTTGTCATAGGTTTGATTTGTTTTGAGAACTCCGTATGCCTTATCAGGGGCTGGAGGAATATCGCTTGTCTAATTAGATGGCAAGCGTTATGACCTAATCAGATAACACGTTCCTGTGCCGTAGTGTGGCTTAATCAGATAACGGTTTCTGCATCATGGGATGGCTGCTAGTTAACTTGTTAACCAGAACAGGGTCAGGAATAGGGGGATCGATACAGAACCTATAAGAATACATCACAACATGAGTGGAGTAGGGAACTGCTGGAAAAATGTGTAATGCTTTTTAATGGTTCTTTTCTTTGGTTTCTGTTTGAGCTTCAGTTACACTTAAGATCTTATTTCACACCTGCTGTGCTGTAAAACGACTAAAATATCACAAAAAAGAAAGAATTATTTAAACTTTGAAAGTTGATAGGCTCATAGAGGAGCACCTTCTCGGGTTTCCTAGGCAAGCAGCCCCCGCTGTGCGGGGGGGCCCCAAGCTCCAGGGCCCCCCACTCAGATAGCACTTCAGCCGGAGAGCTCCTGATAGAATCCGGAGGGGGCCCCCCCACGTACCTTGCAGGGGGGGCTCAATTATCGTTACCACTGATTATAGGCAACAAGACTGGCAGAAAGATTTGTGGAAGGCAGCCTACTCCTAGATTCAAAAACACACTTTGTCTCAGTATAAGGGACATTTCCAGCACGATTTAGGTCCTCATTATGAGCGCCTGGGAATCACGATGGGCTTCACTGGGTTTAGAAATTGGGCTGTTGAAAATGTATGTGAATAGGGACAGAAACGCCGATTCATTAATATTATTCCCCAAAAAAATGTAATCCCAGTTATCACCATGCCCTTCTCCAGAACTACTATTAAAGGAGATGCTGGGGAGACAAACAGAAGATTAAGCATTATTCTAGACAATCACAAAGCGACACTTAGCGAAGAGGGTCAAATACACAGGACACCAACCACGGTAGTTACATCACTGCAGGCGTACATTTCAGTTCGATCCTTGTAAGGGTTGTTCATTAGTTAAAGTAGAGGGACATAATTCGGGTTACTGGCGACTAAAGGGATTCTGTACGGAGGAAGGCAGTGGGCCTAACTGCTGCGGTACACTGAAAAGGCTGCCACCAGGCATGGCAGCTGGTCTTGGCGCTGCTGCAGAGATCAGAGGCCCTGGCAGGCCCTGGCATGGAAGCCAGTTGCTACCTTGGAGTCCGCTACCGCGAGTTAACAACATGCGCTCGTCTGTCACTTGATGGACTCTTCAGCTCAGCATATGTTTTTTCCCTCGCCTTTTGGCTCGTACCAAGGACAAGAAAGGTCGCGGTGACAATGTCACTGTCAGCGCGGGAAAGGAAGCCAGGCCTCTGACACAGAGGCGTCAATCTCCTCCAGGAGGCTGTTGAACAGAAAGTCCTGAGCTACGAGATGGGCACAGCTCCCCGGCATGTGGGTTTCTTTTTCGGTCAACCTGAATTTCATGTTCTGCCTTTTTGTCTCTATTCTGCAAATACGAGGTCAGACCACTGCTTCTGCTAAACCGGGGTACATCGGGTACCCCGCTGTCTCAGGGGAGGATCCTTGCCCAGGAGGTTCAATAGTCACTTCATGGTAGGTGGCTGAAATACATTTCAAATATGGTTAGGGGGACAGACTGGCTGATGAACCAAGGCGTTAAGCCCCGTTTAGCCTAATTCTGAATGCATCAGGCGTCATGAATGATTCAGGGGTGCAACTCGTGCAAAATACTGCACTGACTCCCCTCCCTCGAACTATGTTGCCAATTAATACCTGGTGGAATTGGTGCAGGGAAAAGTTACATATTCCAAGTTTCACATTCTTACTGTGGGGAATACATGATTGATCACCATGTTTCAACCCCTATTCTGAAGTGCATCCTTCAACTGGGAATGTTAAACCGCACCCTCTAAATTTCATACCTAGTGGCATCATTGTTTACCGGATACAGTGCTAACCCAAAATATCAGCCAGTCCTCTAAAAGACTCATCAGGTAGCATCTCTATGCCAGACTGTCACATGTGGTGTTTCTTTTATTCATTTGAATCTGTGTTAAATGTAAATCGTACATGTATTTATGAAATACTTACAAATCCTACCGAAGCATTTAAGCAGGTTTTTTTACGGTGAGTAGCACACTACTCTGGAACCCAAGATTAGTAGTTACCAGGTTAGTGCAATTATTTTTTTCTTGTGCTCTAGTTGTGTTAGGATTGTGCTCTTAATTTCTTGTGTGTTTAGTACAGTTTGAGTAGGGATAGTATGAAAGAAGGATTTAAAGAGGGGAATTAGTGAATTGTTTTGTAAGTAGGTTGTGCTTGTTAGCTTGAGGTGAAGTCCCTAAGGTCAAACTCCATTTTAGTCCATGGACACTGCCATATTCCCTGATTTATGCAGAATCATATTTATGTCTGCTTTTTAATGCAGACGTCGCCAAACCTTTTCTTTCTAAGAATTGCGATACTATCGAGTTCTTCGATTAATGACATAGATGCATCAACTGCGACATTCATCTGGGTCAAATGTCTCCTCCTCACCACGTCAACGTTTAATAAGTACACATACAGACATATGACCAAAATAATGTAGTCTGAATTGGCATCCTTTTACCTTATATGTACATAAGGAGATGTCTGAAACACAATTCCTGATGCACATAATCTATGTCAAACATTCCTAAACTTACGTCAGAAATTCCAGCCCTTGTTAATATTTATGATATAAGGAATGTCACTTGACCACTTGTCAGGAGAGGTCCTTCACCCAGATTATCGCCCGTGATTCTGCCATAGACAGTCTCGCCTGCTGCCAGCGCACTTCACACTTTGCAGATGCTGCATCACACCTAAAGCTGATAAAGCCATGTCCCGGAGGAAGACTGACTGACTGCTAACGCCGTGGGTGTTTGTCCTTCGTGGGAACAGTGTCTTCACACCGATGCTGATAAAGACAGCCTTTGCAGTCAACAAAGTATACAATGTGTCTTTTATCCTAATAAACTCTAGACTGCAAGTTGGTCTACCTTTCATGCTCACAGCACATATAAGTAGGCATTAGGGTCTAGATAACATTTTAAATGATATTTTAACAATGCTGGAAATGTTCATTTTGTTTGTGGTATTTATGTGTTTAGCTGCTGTTGTCATAATATTCAGTGTAGCTGTTTTAAATGTACTGAGAAACATCTTTTTGTAATAAACACATGTAAGGTAAAAGTGTTCATTCTTCTTAGTACAGTGTGTGATACTGTGAATAAATAAATAAACAAAGGTTGTTGCTGTTACCACTGTGCCCCTTATCTCTTAATGGGATTGTTAGTAACCCAAAAGCAAAGCCTCTATATCAATTACATATTAAGAATTGTTTAAAGTGCTACAAAAACTTATCACCACATTCATCGTGGTGTATTGAACCAAGTTCACCCTTGTCACCCCAGGGGTCAGAAAGCACCCCTTGTAGAGTTAAGCCAAAGTTGTAACTTGCACAACAAGTTAGGTGGCATGAACAAAAAGGAGGGGTAAAAGATTGAGCAGGATGTTTGGGAATTCATAGTAGTCAGAGAATTGGGATGATCAGTTGGAATAAAAAAACAAAAAAAACAGAGTAACTCCTATGTAGAAGTCCAAATAAGTGCACTTACGTTTTTCTGTTGAAGGTGCGAGATGTCTCACTTTTGGCCAGATATTGCATTTGCTCTTCGAAATGGTAAGCAAAAGCAATCGATAAACATCAGCTTCTTTTATCCATCTAACTGGTGAGGAGGCTGCACATTCCGATACATGCTTGGCAAACAAATGGAGAGGACTAGCACACAGCCGCGGCCCGTGGAGGGAGTTACGGTGGGGCAGAGAGGTGGGCGGGGGAGGGGCAGGGTGGGGGGTGCTAAAAACCGGAATATGGATAATTGGAGGTAAGTAAACAATTTAATTAATAAAACGAATTTCGTAGTTGGAGGTAAGTAAACAATTTAATTAACAAAATGAATTTCATAGCGCGCGCTGCATGGCAGCGATGCAGCGTGCGCTACGAAATTCATTTTATTAATTAAATTGTTTACTTACCTTCAATTATCCATATTCTGTTTTTTTAGAACCCCCCACCCTATCCCTCCCCCGCCCGCCTCTCTGCCCCACCGTAACTCCTTCCACGGGCCGCGGCTGCTAGCACACCAGGCTGTAAATACAGAAACTCCCAATTGGGTTGTGTGGTTTACTGGCTACAATGCCCTCTTGGAACCTTTAAAGAGGGACGTATATCAGTGCTTCCCACTTTTTTTTTTTTGTAGAGTTTTTTATAGCGCGAACTAGAACCGAACCGAATCAGTTATCAGAGCGCTTTACATAGCACCAGTTACGTTACATGAGGACACACTTTCATTTTTTTTTTTTTAGGCACGGGGAGATTAAGTGATTTGCCCAGAATCACAGGGGGTTATTGTCGTCGTTACCGAGACTCGAACCCAGATACCCAGGTCCGAGGTCGAGCGCCTTAGCCGTTAGGCCAACCCCTCTTCAAATTAAGTCATCCTTCCCAAATTCATTACCTACTCACACACCCATACCAAAGCGCCTTACAAACATCAGACAATTTTACTTGCAATGTGTAACAAAGTTTTTCTGGGGCAGTCCAAGAAGCATTGGTCTTGGAGGGGTCTCCCAATGTTGTAGCCATCAGTAGTAACTGTGGAGGGGATCCCCTTCCTGGCCTCGAACTTCACCCCTCCAAGAAGAAAGTTTGGTCCGGCTGCTTTTCTACACATCTTGAGACATGGTTCGTTCTAAAAAATATTTTCACTACTTTACAGTCATCATTGGTGCAGGGATGATCAAGCCTCAAATACACCACCTTGACCTACAACGTTTTTTTTTGCCTAACTGCAAAGAAAGTGGAATCTGCTCCGTTGCTTGATTACTTTAAATGCGCACTTTCGCATCCACGCAAAAGTTTATGTCCTGTGCCTGATGCTCGTTTTTCAGAAAGAAAGCCCGCACAAGAAGGGGAGGAGACGGTCAGAATAAGCACTCAGTCAATTAGAAATCAGTCTGGTGATCTTCATTCCTGACCAGGAATATTGAAGCTCAGCCAGTCTTTTGCTCTAAACCATGGGTACGCACAAAGATTTTCTCAGGGGCCAAACAGTCAGGTTTGTGACATGAAAAGGGCCGCATTGATGCCAGTAGGGTGGTGGCCGGGAGTTTGAAGGAGGGTTGGCGGTAAGATGGTTAATTCAGGTTTAAAAACTCTCACTTAAAAAAAAATACTTCTCAATGCACAGATAAATTCTGATGTACTAAAAATGCACAGATAAATTCTGATGTACTAAGGTGAAATGGGGTTGCGTGTTAATGAAGTGAACTTTTTTTATTCTGAAGAGACTTTATCATATGTTTGCACTTTTGCTGCAAGAGGTCTTTAAAAATGAAGGTGTTCCTAAAGCTAAGCAGTGCATGACACACTAGTTACTTCCCTCCTTTAGCTTCACGTAACCTATAAATAAATGCTTGCCTGTTTATAGAACATCTTTTTAATGTTAGTGCTGAGTTGAGTAAGCATTAGGCAAGTGCTGCTATTGACCAGGGGGCCGCAAGTAAATGTCAGGAAGGCCTCATGCAGTCCCCATTAAGTATCACTGCTCTAAAATCAGGACGCTCAAGTTGTAGATGGAAGGGTTCCCTACATCGCTCAGAGGTCTTCTCCATTGCTCCCCTCACTTTAGTCGTTGCAAACTCCATATGTACACGTCATATAAGTTACTTGTTAGCTCTCAGTAGTGCAGGAGAATACAGCAAATGATTGAAATCAATCTATTCAACTGAGAAGGGTTAAATGCGGAATCAGACTTGTCCAAAGCAGAGATTTCGACCTCAAGGCCTTCACAACTGTCTGCTGCAAGAGTCTGATAATTGAACTATCCTTTTGAGGAAAAGTGTTCTTCTGATCGGCATCATTTGTACCGAGACTCCATTGCTTTTTCATTGCCATCTCGTGTCAAACACTTCCACACAACCCACCTGGTCGTTTCTGCTTGAGGTTCTGTGAATTCTGAACCCGTGGGTTCCATTTTGTGTATGGCAGCCATTTTGCGGTTGCCCTCACATAGGCCATGATTGTGGCTGAACTAGTCTTAAGGACATGTACACCTTAGCTCAAGTTCATGCTGACTCCTGTTTGACCTGAGTGAACTGACCCTGTTGCCTGAAGCTGACCTTGTTAAACCAGTTCCTGCCCTTTAGCTGATCAAGATTAAGGATCAGAGCACAGGACATCATAACGTTTTACTGCACACAAACATGCCTTATCCTACTTCTATCTGTTTCTGTTTCTTATTTTATGGTCTATTTACGATATAGGTTGTGGTCCTTTTTATTATGGGTTTGTCCAGCTTGTCTAAAGAAGAATGTTTGGTTTGTTCAACTTGCATGTCCATGTTAGGCATTTTTTGCATGCTTGCAAAAGCAAGGACTGCCCCTTACTTTTATGCTGAGTTTTGTAACCCTGAGCATATATAAGGCCTCTGTCCTCTGTACTCCTCAGACCACCTCATTCAGTTGCTACGGCTTCTGTGTGACGTGGCCTCACTTATTAAATTTAATAAAGATGTCTTTTCATATTTTCAGCTTCTGTGCCAAGTTCTTTTTTCTATTAGTAAGTATTCCCTGAGATTGAAGACTACAGTTTCTTCGTGCTGATGCCTGAGGAAAATCTAACTAACACGACAACAGCCATCTTGCAGCCTGCATTTCTGCCCAGGAACTGTCGCACACCCAACCCCCCCCCCCTTTTCTTGCAGTTCAACAGAAAGCCATGAGACACTCACACCCTGTGTAAATGATTTGTTTTCCATCTCATGCTCACAGCCTGGTAAACATCCTTGACACCGTGATCAGGTTATCTGGACAATGATCTGACTGCTGGGCCTTGATCAGGGTGATTAAACAATGACCTGAAAGACCGGGCTTTGATCAAGGTGATTAAACAATGACCTGAAAGACTAAGCCTGGATCAAGCCGAGTGAACAATGATTTGTGTACCAAGCCTTGACTTGGTCACCATCTACAAACGTCGTCTGGATATGGTTATCAACTGCAAACACTGCCCTGGTTGAACAATGAACTAACAGCCAAAAGACTGAAATGAAAAAGTATAAAAGGCTTGTAAGCTGTGGAGTAAAGCAGCAGCCTCCTCTGTCTTGTTTCTGACGAGCTTGGGACTCTGTTCCATAGCTTGGGATATTTGAATAAATCTGGGTTACTCCTGCAGACGAAGGCTCCTGTGTCTCCTTTTACTACATATGAAGGGTATGGAAGGCTTGGGCGGTTCCCCCGCCGCCGAGACCCAGTAAGTGGGTTAATCCGGTTCTTCACTTTCCTATTAATGAGGGAGAGAGCGAGGCTAGCAATGGTTCTCCTACTAGTCTGTGCCAAGGACGAGTCTTCTTTAAAGTTTCATCCATTTTCTATTGCGATGCATGTAACACCCCGTTGGATGATATGCACCACAGCAATGGTCTAATACTTCGACTTTTGACATTTGTCCATTCCCCTGAGCCCCGATGTACATGGTCTCTTTCCCTATCTCCAAAGGTTCAAATATCCTTCAATGTACCCCAACTCACTTATATCTTATTTACCACTTCTGTGCTATGTCAACTAAAACATCCTTTGATCAACTTTCTCCTTTGTGTTTCCAGTAATTCATAAAGTCATCTTTGTTTTTGCCAGATCACCTTCGCTCTTATTTTATCATAGCTCCAGTTTCATCAGACCCATTGCCAACTGTAAATCTATCTTTTGCCTCTAAGAGTGATACATACACTTCACCAACTACTACTTCATGCCCTAAGATCCCGCTGTGAGTCAACACCCAGGCTAGTCTAATCAATACTCTTTTCCTCTTATGTGGTTAGTCAATTATACTGAACGTTGTTCCTAACACCAACTCCCTCTTTTAGGCATGCAATGATCAGGGTGAATATTTATACGTTTTTATTATGGAAATCCCCAATTCTTCTAATAGTCATGTTTAGAACTACTAGTTCAGTTGGGCATAGAGCTAGATGATCTATAAGAAATGAAATATTGTACTGATCTAAACTTCCACGGTGGCCTGCCTATCCCACACTTCCGTTCTTTGGGTCATTAGAACCGTCTGTGTATGTTTGGTATTCAATTTGATCTGCCACAAACTAATTCCCTAATTTCATTTTTTTCCAGTCTTAAACCTTTGTCAACCCCATTCACAGTGATCTTCTTGTCTCCAAAGCAAACATGGGCAACTGTACTTTTCTGTTTGACTCACTCAGCATACAATCTATGCCTAATTCAGTCATCTTTTTTCCCTATACAGACCTTAAACATTTCTCCGTTTTTCTGCATGATTACAGCATTCCTTCAAAACTTATCTTACTGAATGATCAATACTCCGTGATTTACATTTCACACCCTACTTTAGGTTGCGCGGGCTGCACCCTATATCAAACAGTACATCATTTTTACTACCTTAGTCACCTCACTTGAAGTAATGTTCTTTGTCCTCCAACATATATCCAATGCTCTCATTTCCAGGTGCTTCAAAGAATCCCACCGCTATTTCACAAATATGTCGACACAAAGGTACAAATCGAGATCTGCTGAGACTGACAAGTTATACATTCCAATCCTGGAAAGGCCAACTATGCCTTCCATCCATATGACATCAAAAAACTGTGTACCA
This sequence comes from Lissotriton helveticus, assembly GCF_964261635.1. Lineage (NCBI taxonomy): Eukaryota > Metazoa > Chordata > Amphibia > Caudata > Salamandridae > Lissotriton > Lissotriton helveticus. The sequence continues at coordinate 1,118,745,656 of NC_136068.1, read as the reverse complement.
TTAACCTGGGTAACAGTAACTAACACCTATTGTTTACATCACTTGGAAATTGAAGAACTGTGGTATGAAGCTCTATATAAAATACATGTTTCGGCATCCATATTATAATAAATTTTATAGACATATATACACAAGAGACCAATACTCTCCTATTCTACTCCAGATTCTGCTTTTAGCAAGTTGTATCTCTTCTTACAGTTATCCACCATTGTTGTCTGACCCAAATGCTCCCTGAGTGCCTGAACTGTGACACATTTTGTGCCAGCATGCTTCCCATTGTTATGCCTAGGTTCAACCACTCTAGAGACGAGCACACAAACAGCCATATACCTTGAGACTCTAAACACCCATTTCTTTAGCACAGGTGCATTTCTTAATAATTGGCTTTGGTAATTTCAACTGTATTATTTTAAATCCCAAAGCTGTAATATCTGCGTTTAACCTGGTCTGACACGACAGTTCTGATATCACATCATTCAGCGTTATGGTAAATAAGATTGGGCTTATCACACTTCCTTTAGAGGATAACATTCTTTCTCATATTCTTTTCAACTGGCTAATCAGAAAGAAGCGTGATACCCACACTCCATACTATGTCTTTCAAATTCACTGGTGGCAACCAGCTGGACGCTGGAAAAGTCTGAACTAGTACTCTTATTCCTATATGTGAGGTACCACTCTTATGCTGTAGACTATGAGAGGAGATGTGGGCTGGAGAATATGGTCTAAAGGTGAAACTGTCGTTTGTGAAACCAGGTCAGCTTAGTTTTATTATTAGGTTCCACCACTCGACCACATTTTGTGACCTTGGGCAAATCAATGTGTATGTATGTGCCACAAATCTCTGATTAGCTAATAACTAGTGCAGTAAGAAACAGGTTCAACTCCTCTATCACCTACAGGAACCACATTTGCCTTTTAAAGACAGTAGCCACATTGAGAAAACAGCCCCCAATAAATATTCAATTGTTGGATTCAAGATAGAATTTGAAAACTGAATAACGGCCACATCTCTCCTGCGTTTGAATATTCTTGCTAATCGTGAGGTAACATAAAAACCTGAAATAACATTCAACTTTTGCACTCTATGAGGCACATGTACAACCATTTTTAGCAGTTGCAAACAGAGAATTGGGACGTTTGCCACTACTAAAATGGCTTGTGCAATCTACCAACCCTATTTTGCGAGTCAGTAACCTTTTACCGACTCACAAAATAGGGTTTGCGATTCGCTATTAGGAAGGGGCGCGCCAAGAGCGTCCCTTCCCAATAGCGAGTAGCAGGGGCATGTACGATTGTTTTGCAATCGGAATACGACGGCAAAACAATCACAGGTAAGCCAATCGTAAAAGGGAATGTGCCTCCAGAGGACTCCTCCCCCTTTGTCACTTTCAGTGAAAATGTTTTTAAGAGCAGGCAGTGGTCCCACAGACCTCTGCCTACTCTTAAAAAATGAAACCGAAACGTTTTGTTTTTCTTATTAATACACATCCAGTTTTCCTTTAAGGAAAATCAGCTGCATTTCGATTTTCTGTTTAAAGGTTACTTTATTTAAAAGCAAACACAGACATGGTGGTCAGTTGTCCCAAGCAGGCAACCATCTCTGTTTTACTGCCCATTCCCAATGGGTGGCAAATGGCAACTTGTCATGAATACTGATGAAGCAGGTCCCATTGCGCCCCTATTTGGAATTGCTAATGTGTCTGGGACACATTAGTACATTTCATCTTGCCATTTTGCAAAAAATCACAAATAGAGACTGGCAAAACGAAATGGTCGTACAGGTGTCTCTATAGTTATTTTATAGTAGCACCTGACAACTTTCTGATTTCATGGGTCTTCTGTAGGTTGTATGCAGTGACCACTCATGAATGTAGGAAGATACAATGTATTTTGAGTAAATCTGCTTTCAGCATAGAAACTCGATTATCAATTGATAATTAATCACTGATCGTCAGCTGACAAAATGGCCCACTGAGTCTGGTACCTTCCTCTCTTCCCTGACACTGATTACATAAGGCAACACTAATGATCGCTTCTGTACATTGTAAGAGACGATGAGGGAGCTGTCAAACTCTTCTAGCAAAGACGCTGACATCAAACGCCATGTCTTACTCTAGTATCGAGGACACAACTTTGCCACCGTTTCCGTCCATTAAAAATGCTTCACCTGCAAACCCACTAGTGGAGAAGTCTGTTTTTGGAGTCACCACGAAACAACTTGGTTTCCCCGCTGCAGCCTTCCACAATGCACACTACCTAGTGACAAAGGTTGGCAGCTGAAATGGCAAACGAGGTGTGGGGCTCTGGTATCTAAACTGACATAAAGCTCCAGCTTTATTTGCTGCCCTCAACAGGGAAAAAAGGGATGTTGAGGGAGCTCCACCCTGTGTAGTACCATGTCATAAAATTACTAAGGCAGTGCATACAGGTGCCATGCCCAGAAATCTTCAACGCTACTATCCAAAGCAAGATCATTTCTCTGAGAGGTTGGAACCTAAAAGGAATTTAAAGAAACTGGCAATGCTTAATCTACACATCTGGGAATGAGATTTTTGGAACGGACAGTTTTTTTTTTTTTAAACATTTTTATTCATGACTGCAACAGAATTACATGTCGGTGTAAACATTATATCAATTTCCAGTCTTTCCTGATTTTCTAAACCATGTACTGTCCGTGAATTATCAGGTATGTCTAATCCTCTGACCGTAGGTGGTTAAAGGTGTCAATCATAATACAGTAGGGAATGATCGCGGTCTCATTGCAATACCCTCTTTACGAGAAACTTACAGCTCTTATTCACATTACAGTAACAACTTGTAGTAACTCGATGTCCCACCCATGTCCGTCCCACCCTCTCCGTCTCCTAGCGCGTCTATCATATATACACTGTTTATCTAGGTCCCTGGATCAAAACTAGCCTAGAGGAAATGTCGATCTGTAGCTGGCTAACCCGTACTTGTGGCGGTCACATGTTCAACCCTCAGTTCTTGCGCTTCGCCCCCTTTGGATATGGTCATGAGTCGTTTCCCTGAAAGGACCCTGTGTCTACATCCTCTAAGTCCATCAGCATTCGCTCCCAATCTTGCGCTATAGGGTGTTTGCAGGCTCCCTTCTCTTCCTCCCTGAGCGGGGTCACGCCTTCAGCTTTGCCCCATTTTACCAAATCAGAGCGCCATACGTCAACCCCCGGCGGTCTGGCAGATTTCCATCGCATAGTGATAGCTCTGAGTGCCAACAGGAGTGCCAGGTCCAGGAATTTCAGCTGCGCCCTGTGGGTCTTGGATCTCCTCCTTTTTCCAATCAAACAGAGCAATGCACCCTCCGGGATCTGCAGGCCTGTGATATCGTGCAGTGTGTGTCTGACCCTCTCCCAGTAAACGCATAGTCTCGGGCATGCCCATAGCATATGAAGGATACCCGCTTCATCCCGCTGACATCTGGGACAATTGTGGGGGGAAGTAGGGTACATTTTATGGAGCCTATGGGGAGTGAGATACGCTCTATGCAGTATCATGGTCTGTATAAATTAAAATTTTACGTTTCTGGATACTCTCCTGTGATGCTCTAAGACAATCTTCCATTCCCCATCCGTCATGGCTTTTCCTGTGTCTTCAACCCAAGTGTCCCTGAGTGTGGTAAGGGGTAGCGCAGCATGTTCCCTAACACCCCCATAGAGCCATCGCACTAAGTGTCCTCCCGCCCCCATGTAATGGAGGAGGTGTATCAGTTCATGTTGTGTTGATTTAGTGCGTTGCGGGGCCCATGTACGTCGGATATATTGGCTTACTGAGGCGTGCAGTAGGTATAAATGTAATGGGGCACCTGTGGCCTGTGCAAAGGAGGCATGGTACATCAGTATGTCGTCCCCGAACAGGTCTCCCACTCTATTGGAACGGACAGTTTTGGTTAACTATGGGGGTGAAGCTTTTTCTCAGCAAGGAAGTAAGACAAAGGTCTGATGTGCACTAGAATCATCTGGATCAAACTTCATGAGAGCTCCAAACAGAAGGTAGTTTCCTTAAGTAGACTAAAATGCTTAAGTCCCAGGTTCAGGTGTGAAAAGGTCCCAGAAAGGGTCACTCAACATCAAAAAATAATAATACTCTTTTCGGCAATATAAAAATGTTCTTATTTGAGATGGGTCGAGAAATGACTATTTCGAACCATTCGCTAATGTATTTCTTTTTTGTTCATGTATTACCTTTCTTCTTCCTCAAATATTCAGCTTCTTTCCTTCCCTCTATCTGCCATAGCTTCTCCTGATGTATCTTCTAGTTATCATGAACAACCTCTCTTCTTCACTAACTGCTTGCTGAAAACTGCTTACTGAAGTTATGCTTGAGTCTATGCATTAGACACCATAACCTATTGTTTTGAAAGTCAAAGTGCCCAAACACCTAGTTGTCAGAGCTGGCCAAATAAGAATTTAATATAAAGCAATAAATGTATGATGAGATAAACTCACAAATAAAAAATACCGGAGAAAAAGTGGGACCCCGCTCTCAGGCCATGGAAGTGTTTCTGTAATAAAATGCACTTAAGACCTGATGGAAGATACCGATACTCATTGACACCATCCCCCGTCTGTCAAATGTTTTATTACTCTAACAGGCATGAAGACATTTGAGAAAGACAAGTTTGAGTTGTATTTCAACAACATTAAACTTTACGAGTGTCTTTCAAAAACAGACAAAGTCTATAGATCTAGATTTGTTAAATGGTACCAGTAAATGTGTGTATGTGTAGTGTACGAAATGTCACATATATATAATTTAAAAACATAATCGTGTAAGGATAACTGTTGTTGTCATTGAAATGCAGCTTTTGTCGTGCTTTGGGCAAAGCGCTGTTTCCTGCCACTATTTCAGGCAGCATCATTTTGAAATAGCCAGTTCACATTTATTTTGTTTCCTAGGATTGATTGGCTAGCTCCCAGCATATATAGCCTGATGCATATCAGCAGTGCGCAATGGGTTGGTACATGACTAAAACACTACTTACTGCACATGTTGCCATGTTTGTGCGATCTCCAGACACTGCTTCAGTCCTTTCGACATAGCAAACTGCCAACCCGTGTTACCTCAAGTAACCACAGCATCCTTTCAAATAATGGTGTGTGCAGTAGCCGTCAACCTGCCGCCAATCATTGCTTGTTCAAATAAGAGCCAGACGTGTTATGGAACTTACAGTTCACTTCCCCATTTAAGAGTCTCTAAGAGCCGTCATATTTTTCACTGTTCCCTACTAAGCGTTTGGCCCCACAGTCAATGAAGATGTACAGCATTCCACTGGAGGTTCTGAGCAATTTCAACTGTTGCAGGACCAGGTTGGCTCAGGACCCGAAAGCGGTGTTTGATCCCTGGTGGTGACTGTTCACAACGGCCAAGGGACACGCTATGCCCAGTGCTGATAGTTACAGTTCTATTAAATGTCCGATTGGCCTAGGGCTGCAGGAAATTAAGCTGGTAAGCTACAATTCTACTTTACAACTCAAATATGTGACCATCAAGTTATACTCTATCTACTGCCTTAGTCAAAAACGTATCTTACCTCCAGCAACAATCTTTCTGGTGGTACTCTGCCTACCTGCAGATTCCTCACCTCTGAATATCCCAGGTGATAGACTGGTTCTAAAAACTCCTGACAATGCGCTTCTGTACCAGTAGGGGGTGTTGGATCCATCTCGATGCTTGCAGTGAAGTCACATGGTGATGTCACTGGACCCATATAGCATTGAACCTGGCACCCTGACACACTTCTCATCTCTTTTTAGTGCATTTGTAAAAGCGGTGATAAGAAGAGCCATCAAAAATTGTACGGGTGCAGTGAAACAAATTAAATTGGGCTCTTATTATCAGGTCCATTGCCCTCCATCAGAAAGCAGGGAGGCAGGTGGAATCAGTGAGGAATCAGCAGGTAGACCGACTATCCACCAGAAAGAAAGTCACAGAAGGGAAGTAACTTTCTTTTGCTGTATATTTCTACCAGTAGATTCTGCACCCTGAATTACTTTCCAAGACAAACCTCTCAGGTGGTGGGTCTGTAGAAGCAGTCAATTGAGTTAGTCCTGAAGAACTGGGCAAGCGAAAAGGCCATCCCTCTTCACCTCAGAGTACAAACGATATTGCTTTGCAAAGATGTGGAGGGAAGCTCATGTCTCTGCTTTGTAGATCTCGGCCACTGCATGAGTCAAGTCAAGTCAAGTTAAAATTTGTATAGCGCACTACTCACCCAGAGGGTCTCAAGGCGCTTGAGGGAGGGGGGGTACGTTACTTATCGAATATCCAAGTTTTTAGTTGTCTTCTGAAGGAGAGGTGGTTCTGTGTAAGGCGGAGGTGGGTGGGGAGAGAATTCCAGGTCTTGGCTGCTAAGTAGGAGAAGGATCTTCCCCCCATGGTGGATCTTTGGATGCGTGGAATCGCGGCGAGGGCTTGATTGGACGATCGTAGTTGGCGGGTGGGGGTGTAAAAGGTCAGGCGCGTGTTGAGGTATTTGGGTCCTAGGTCGTAGAGGGCTTTGTGTGCGTGGGTGAGGAGACGGAACGTTATTCTCTTGTTGACTGAGAGCCAGTGGAGGTCTCTCAGGTGACCGGAAATGTGAGCTTGGCGGGGGATGTCTAGGATGAGTCTGGCTGAGGTGTTCTGGATGCGTTGGAGTTTTTTCTGTAATTTGGCTGTGGTTCCGGCGTAAAGGGTGTTTCCGTAGTCCAGTCGGTTTGTGACCAGTGCATGGGTGACCGTCTTTCTTGTTTCGGTGGGGATCCAACGGAAGATTTTTTTGAGCATACGTAGGATGTTGAAGCATGATGATGAGATGGCGTGGACTTGTCTGGTCATCGAGAGGGAGGAGTCCAGGATGAAGCCCAGGTTACGTGCGTGGTCCGTAGGTTTGGGTGCGTTACCCAGGGCCGGTGGCCCCCAAGAGTCGTCCCAAGCGGAGGGGGATGATCCTAAGATGAGGACTTCCGTTTTGTCAGAGTTCAGTTTTAAACGGCTGTTCTTCATCCACTCGGCTACTTCTTTCATTCCTTCGTGTAGGTTGGTTTTGGCGGTGTTTGAGTCTTTGGTGAGGGAGAGGATCAGCTGGGTGTCGTCTGCGTAGGAGATGATGTTGAGGTTGTGTTGGCGCGCGATTGATGCGAGGGTACTCATGTATACGTTGAAGAGGGTGGGACTGAGTGATGATCCTTGTAGTACGCCGCAGATGACTTCAGTGGCCTCCGATTTGAAAGGGGGGAGGCGGACTCTCTGGGTTCTTCCGGCGAGGAACGAGATGATCCAGTTCAATGCTTTTCCTTGTATTCCGACGTTGCTGAAGCGTTGTATAAGGGTGCTATGACAGACTGTGTCGAAGGCTGCGGAGAGGTCCAGTAGGATGTGGGCAGCTGTTTCTCCGTTGTCCAGTAGAGTTCGAATGTCGTCTGTTGCTGCGATGAGGGCGGTCTCAGTACTGTGTTTGGCTCAGAAGCCGGACTGTGATGGGTCGAGGGAGCCGTTGGATTCGAGGAAGGCGGTGAGCTGACTGTTGACGGTTTTCTCAATGACTTTGGCAGGGAATGGGAGGAGCGAAATGGGGCGGTAGTTCTTAAGTTCGGAGGGGTCTGCTGTGGGTTTCTTCAGGAGGGCGCTGAGTTCGGCATGTTTCCAGCTTTCCGGGAAGGTAGCGGAGTTGAGGGAGCAGTTGATGACATCTCGGAGATGGGGTGCGATAATGGAGTCTGCTTTGTTGAAAATGTGGTGGGGACATGGGTCGGTTGGCGATCCGGAGTGGATGGAGTTCATCAAGCGGATGGTGTCTTCAGTGGTGATAGGGTTCCAGGCGCAAAGGTTGTTGGAGGGGGGTTTTGGTTCGGAGGTGGGTGGGGTGGACTGGTCGCCAAAGCTGTTATGTATGTCAGCGATTTTGTTGTGGAAGAACGAGGCTAGAGAGTCGCAGAGGTCTTGAGAGGGAGTGATGTCGTTGGTGCCAGCGGTGGGGTTGGTAAACTCTTTGACGATGTTGAATAGTTCCTTGCTGTTGTGGGCGTTGTTGTCGAGTCGATCCTTGAATGCTGATTCCTTGGTGGATCTGATCAGCTGGTGGTGTTTGCGGGTGGCGTTCTTGAAAGTGGCCAAGTTGTCAGTGGTTGGGTTTTTTCGCCAGGCTTTCTCGAGGGTGCGACAGATCTTCTTGGATTTCTTAAGGTCGTCATTGAACCAGGGGGATTTTTTGCTACCTTGCTTGATTAGATGGTTTTTCAAGGGTGCTAAATCGTTAGCGCTGTGGGTGATCCATTGTGTGAGGTTGATGGCTGCTTGATTTGGCAGGAGGGTTTTGGTAAAGCGATGTGAAGAGCTGGTCGGTGGTAATTTTGTTCCAGTTTCTGCGGGGGATTGGTCGTGGGTGGTTGTGGGTCGTGGTCTTTTTGTAGTTGAAGTGAACGCAGCTGTGGTCCGTCCAATGGAGTCCTGTGGCGTGATTGAAGGAGATGTGCTTGCTGGAGGAGAAGATTGGGTCGAGCGTGTGCCCGGCGTAGTGGGTGGCGGTGTCTACAAGTTGTTTGAGTCCGCGATTGGCGAGGTTGTCCAGAAGGGTGGAGGTGTTGCTGTCGTTGTTCTTTTCCAGGTGGAAGTTGAGGTCTCCCAGTAGAATGTAGTCCTCGGAGGGGAGGGCGTGTGGGCTGATGAAGTCAGTGATGTCTTCACAGAATTGTGTGCGGGGTCTTGGGGGTCTGTAAATGAGGGTACCTCTGAGTGTGGTCTTAGGGTCGGTGTGGATCTGGAAGTGAAGGTGTTCGGCGGCTGCAAGGTTATCGTCGGAACTGGTCGTGATGTGGATGGTGTTGCGTGTTTGTGAACCGAGCGGGTATTGAGCAGGATACACTTCAGGTGGTTAGTATAGGAGCTCTGTTTGGAGTTAGTGGATTTGGTGTGGGTTCTGATGCAGTCGAACTTGCAGGAGTGGCAGGTGAAGGGTCCATGGGTGTATCTTGGGGCGGCTTGGTAGCAGTCTGGGAGACGGCCGGAGTTGAGTGCTGAGAGGGTAGCGGTGTCGTACGTTATGCGGGTCGAGTGGAATTTGCGGGGACCAGGGGTCTGGCGCTGGGCGCGGTCCAGGCGCGGACGGGCGTAGACGGGCTTACCTTTGGGGCACCTTCGGCGCGCATGGGGCACGCATGGGGCGCGTTCGCTGCGCGTGATCGCTGCGCGTTCGCTGCGCGTGAACGCTGCGCGTAAGCTGCTCTGATATAAGTGGATAGTGAGGGGGCGGAGCGAGGGAGGGTCAGCTGGGAGGCGGGAGCGGGGTGGAGAGACGGGCTGGGAGGCACAACAACAAAATGGCAGCAAAACAAAAGCGAAACAGGACGAAATTGGGGCACAAGCAGGAATATCGCTATGATGTGGGCAGAGGCACCGGCACAATCAGGCACAAATTATATTAACAAGCAATGCGAACTTTGCAATATAGCGCTACCAGATCAAACAGGCACAAATGATAATACACGCAATGTGGGCTATGCAATATAGCGCTACGCTATTAATCAGGCACTACTAAAATTACAATCAATGAGAGCAGAGCACAATTAGGTATTTGCAGCAATGAGCAGTAAAGCGCTACGATACCAGGTGAACAGGGAGCGTGGGGAGCGACCGCTTCTGAACGAGTCAGGACGGTAAATGAGTAAAATGTTGCCCTGTTGCAGTGGGGTCTGATTCCATCCGGCGGCTCCTTTTTTTCAAGAGCATAGCAGGTCTTAATTCATAGTAGTATCCAGTGTGATAGAGTTCTTTTCTAAACTGGATTACCCTTTTTGTTGCCAGGGCCCTATTATTATAGAGCTGATCGTCAGACCTGATCTCCTTCGTTTAGTCGTCATAGTAGCTAACAACCCGCTTAAGATGCAACCAATGTAAATGCTCTTCCTTCTTGGTTGAATGGGGCACGAGATAAAAGGTGGACATGTTAATAGATTGACCTAGATGGAAGGAAGTCACCCCCTTAGGCAGAAAAGACAATTTAGTTTGAAGGACGAGCTTACTCCGGAATAAGCAAGTGAACGGCTGGCAAACACTCAAGCTTCCAACTCGCTAACACTTCATGCCAATATAACAACCAATAGTACCATCTTGAAGGTCAATAACCATAAAGGACAACTATGAAAGGGCTCAAACAGAGCACCCATCGAAAAAGTTAAAAAAACTAAATTCAAGTCCTATTGGGGCAAGATATTCGGAGTTGGAGGAAACATGTTCATCAGACCCTTCAAAAACCATACAACCAAAGACAGTTGGTCTGAGGAGTCTGGAAAGTCAGAAACACTGATAGGGCTGCAATGTTCCCCTTTTCTGCATCCACAGCAGAACCCTGCTGAGTTGTGGAGAGGGCAATCTGAAGGATGTTAGACAAGGTAGCCTTCAAGGGGTTTTCTCAATGTTCAGATGCCCATGCAACACATTTGTTCTATTTCTCAGGATAGACTAACTTGGAAGAGTAGTGACAGAGAGAAAGGATTAGGTCAACCACCTTTGGTTGGAGCTGAAAGGAACTGGGAAGACCCTGGTCAGTCTCCACCCATGAAGGTGTAAACTTTGGAGGTTAGGGTGTATCAGCTGACTGAGTGGGAGCGAAGGTGCACTCAGAGAGAGTGGAGCACATTGGAAGAGATATAGCAGGTGTACTTAGCACACCCTTCTCGGCCAGACCAGGCAATGGGAATGACTTGAGCCCTGTTCGTGCAAATCTTCCTCAGAATTCGAGGAATCAAGGGCATCGTAGGAAATTCATTGTGAAGCAGAAACCTCCTTTCAAGTAAAACATCCCCGGGGCTCCCTGCAACAAATAACGGAAGGCACAGAACACTGGGCAAATCAGTGTTTTCTTGAGTGGCAAATAGGTCCACCTGGAAGGTGTCCCACATGGCAAAGATATGTCTAACCACCTCAGGGGGAAGCAACAATTAAGATTTCCAGGATAATGCCAACTAAGGCTGTTGGCCCTAATGTTCAGCAATCTGACTAGATGGCTGGCAACCAGCTACAGCTCCTGCTGGTGCCCCCAAGTTCAGAGCCTCAGAACTTCCCCACAGAGGTGAGACGTCTCTCCTCCCTGCTTGTTGGTGTATCACGGACACATTGTTGGACAAGATTTCCAAGGAATGACCGTGGAATGATGGGAGGAAGGCCTTACGTGCTAGCCGGATTGCCCCGAGTTCCACCAGATTGATACACAGCCTCTGCTCCTCTGGAGACCAGAGGCCTCTGCTCTCCAGCTACTCCAGATGTGTGTCCCAACCAAATGTGGACACATCAGTCGCCACCATGGTTGCAGCAGGAGGTGAACATAAGGACTTCCCTTGAGACAGGTTCTCCTGTGTCGGCAACCAGCTCAACTCCATTGCAGCGACCCTGGGAATCACAATGGTGTGCACAAGATCACCCTGGCGTTCGAACTACTGCCTGTGGAGGCACCACTGGAGAGCCCTTCATGCGCTAAGATGCATGCATGACTAGAAGGGTGCATCAAGCAACAGACTGAGCAGGCGCAAAACCATCTGAGCTGGAATTCGGGCTCCCACCCAAAACATTGAAAACATATCCTGAATGTCCCCAATCTTCTCTGGATGAAGGAAGACCCAGGAGCAGTGTATTATTAAGTACTGCCCCTACGAACAGGAGGCACTGATCGGGCTCTAGGTGCAACTTGGGCATGCTGATAGAAAAGCCCAAGTTGAACAGCAGAGGAGCTGTTAGGTGCAGGTGATGTGACACCATCTAATGCAAGTTGGCTTTAAGCAGACACTAGTTCAGTACAGTGATCCCCAATCTTCATAGTTGGGCTGCAACCTCAGCTATCGCCATTGTGAAGCCACAGGCTGCTGCTATCAGTTAAAATGGGAGGACCGCAAATTAGTACATGGTGGATCCTACCATTAATCGCAAGTGCTTACTGTGAGCGAAGGACATCATCCAGTCTTCCACTTCCAGTACCAGAACAACCTGAGCCAGGCATTGTATACCGAATGTTTCCATGTGAAGGAATGAGTTCAAGATCCACTCGCAGCAGTAGTTGAACGCGGATTGTGTCGTCTTGCCTGGGGCCAAAAGGAAACCTGTGGAGTAACTGTCACTTGGCAGCTAATATAGGGGAAAGTTCCTGACCTACGAGGAAGCAGTGCGGACGCCCGGGACTGCGAGGACCAGCATTCTTTCCATTATCCACAGCTGGTGCCTCTTCCCGGGTGTGCTCCGCCCACTCCCCCTGCCTCTTCACTGCTCGCGGCCCCCGCTTCGCGGGCGCCGCTCGCAGCAGTAGTTGAACGCGGATTGTGTCGTCTTCCCTGGGGCCAAAAGGAAACCTGTGGAGTAACTGTCACTTGGCAGCTAATATCGGGGAAAGTTCCTGTGCTACGAGGAAGCAGTGCGGACGCCCGGGCCTGCGAGGACCAGCATTCTTTCCATTATCCACAGCTGGTGCCTCTTCCCGGGCGTGCTCCGCCCATTCCCCCTGCTGGTACTTAATCGGAATCCCAACGCGCATCGCGGGACACGCGCGGGACAAAGCCCGGGGCTAAGCCCGGACAAAGGGCGGACAGTCTGAGACAGTCCGAGACTGACCGTGACTGGACTGGGCCTGGAATATTATTTTGTTGTTCTTGTGGCCACCCCGTGGAGCTTTGATTGTGGGACCTATCGTTATTAATACCTCCGAGTATTGTTTATGTTGGGCCCCTTTGTTATTTGCTAATTATTATTTATCTGAGCATCCTGCGTAACTGTGATACCATTCTTCTGAGTATAAAATGTCTAAGCAGAAGTCTTCCTCAGCTTCTAACACTATTGACAACTACCTAGTACAAGTAGTTAGTAAAATAAATAGCTCAAGAAGGATATCACTGGGCTTGAGCTCCACTCCCTTAATCCCCACACAGAACTCTTTACTAGAACCAAATACGGTTGAAGTCCTGATACAGGTACATTGTAGTGACTCCCCTGAAAATGTTTTCACTCAGGAAGATAACTTTAACCAAACTATTCCAACTGCTATCAATTTGGTTACCGAGTCCCTAGACCAACCTAACACGACTCCAGATAAATCCCCTTCCCTCTCACCTATGTCTGCCCCGGCAACTAGAGCATGTAGGAAGGGCCTGAATATACGTGGCGGGTTACGCTCTAGCAGGAAAAGGATTGTCTCTCCTCCTAAAACCATATCTACAAAAGAGACAATAGGGGAGCTAGGTATGAAGGTGTCACTGGAGGATGATCAAATTAAAATACTTGTGAACATGATTGATTCCAAGATTAGAAGTGTTGTTAAACCATTGTTAGTTAAAATTGATCATCTAACAACAGAGGTGAATAGGCTTGGGGGCATCATAAATCAGATAGCGGAAAAGGTGGGCAATATACCAACCCCAGCCTCAAGTAGACCTGATCCCATAGATAATGCACCAGATGCTGGGATAGAGGGTAGGGAACAAACGGTCCCACTTTTGCCAACGCCCCATCATTGTGCACCTAATATTAATCAGGGAACTAACATTGAAGCCCTCCCACCCAAATTCACGAGTACAGGAATCGAGAAAGGCCCGGTTCAATTAATTGTGGAGGCTTCCCCCTTAGTTCTGGTCCTGGCCAATGTACCCTCCTTAAAGCCGGGCCAAGTGGAATCTACTGCTTCTTTGATCAGCAAAGCTTTTCACTGGCTATCCAACAATATGGTGATATCCCCTTGGGGCAAACAGCAACTAGCTGAGGAAATCACCATGGCAAGAAGGGTGGAATGGATAGGGAACGGCGTTAAAAAATTCAAAGGTGACTGTGTAGTCTTGCATTTCCTAAACCCAGAAGTTCTTCCTGAGGTTCTGAGGAACATTCTTCCTCCACAACGTAGGAGTATAGACATTATTCCGTTAACTCTAGATTTTTTCTACCACCATAGTAAAATAGGGAATCCGAGCATTCTAAAGACTAAATGGAACCCGGTGTCACACAAGTGGGGTAGGGTCCCCCAACCTAGTGAATGGGAAATCAATCTTGAAAATCGTTTTGGGGCACTGTCAAACCTGAATGAGTGTGATTGACTCAATTTTTCTGACAGAGTTGTGTCTAATGAACCAGCGGAGTTAAAAAATGTAGACACCCCCACAGAGAAGGACCGTTGTTTGACACACACCACTCCCTCGTTTCTGGGGAAAAGGGTAGAGGAAACACCTACTCTAAGTAGTAGAAACAAGAATAGATACTTGGAGATACAGTCAGACCCCTCAATGTTAGGACCATGCCTCGCTCCTGATATAGTTGCACCTGTGCTTGAATTCACACGCCATCATAACATTAACATTGATCTAGATATAGGGGTGGGGGATGATTTACAAGGCTCTTTAATATCCCATGTTCCCCTAGGTGTAGCGGCAAAGGGAACGGTAGAGACAGGGCTGTCTTTTCTTTCCTGGAATATAGCTGGGATCTCAAATAAGCTGACATCACCAGAATGGTGTAGATTTATAGATCAGTATGACATCCTACTATTCCAGGAAACATGGTCCGTGACCCCAATATATCATCTAGGTTACCTTAATTTCTATATTCCAGCCATAAAAAACCCTAAGGGTCGACCGGTAGGGGGCCTAATAATTTGGGTTCGCCAAAATTTATGTTGCAGTATCCAACAAAGGAACTCTCCAATCAACGATATATTGGCAATTACTCTTTCCTGGGCTAATGGTCATGGGATGGCCATATTTAATATCTATGCCAGGGGAGTAGCAGGTGGTAAAATATCAGAAGTTATCACCGCTCTGGATCATGAGCTCGAAGTTCTCCCAAACCATCTGCTCTTCATTGTTGGGGGCGATGTTAATACTACTTTTGAACCGCTCGGCCTAGAAGATCAAACCTTAACCGAAGAAGAGGATAGCAAGTGGGGTATTCCACAGTTAGAACTTCCCGCAATTACTAGATGGACAGCGGTGGCTATCCAAATGAAGGCCCTATGTTTAGCTAGAGGACTTAGAGCAACAAATGGACGAACCCCTTCTGATCAACAAGGAAACAATACATTTGATAATGGTAGATTCTCTAGTCGAATAGACTACATCCTAGTGGATGTCAGATTATGGCACAGGTTGATTGACATGGAAGTTAAAACCCGAATGGAGAGTGACCACAACCCTCTCTGCATGGGCCTTGAGGCAAATGCAGGCTTAAGAAAACCGAACCAAGGGGAAGGTAAAACTACCCTAGATATTGTAAGCTCGAATAATCAGCGCCACATTAAATGGGGCAGATTAATTGAGAGCGTGGAGCGACTAGAGGAGCTTAAAAAAGTTGTGCTAGAAGAAGTAGTTGAGATTAACTTGCAAGTTAACAAGCAAAACTTCCCTGAAATTATGCTTGATACACATACAACTTATTTTTCCAAGCTACAGGGGTTCTTTATAAAAGAGAAGAAATCAGGAAACCTCCAGAATAAAATGCCCAAATTAGGATGGTATGACAAGACTTGTAGAGACGCCCGCCAGAAACTTAGTATAGAACTTAAAAATAGGAATATTTTAGGGGTGAGAATAGCGAGGGACACCTACAGGAAAGTTCAAAAAGAGGCTAGGAAAAACTGGGACAAGGCCCACTGGCGTGATTTGAAATCCGCCTGTGACATAAAAAATCAGAGTCAATTCTGGGCTTTGGTTAAATGGGATAGAGGAGGGGTGGCTCAACCCCCACAAAATAATGTAGCCCAAAATCAATGGGTTGAATTTTTTGGCCACAATATGCGTGTGTGCCAACTGAAGGGGAAAACCCTTTACCCCCTACAGTTTTCTATCAACGCCAGCTATTCACTATAAAAGATGTTAGCGTAGCGCTGGATTGTGTGACAGGGGGTCGTGCCCCAGGAATGGATGCCATACCAGCTGACGTATTCTTAAGTGACCGCCCAACCTGGTGCCAGTACTTTGAGTGGTAAGCAAATTATGTGGCCAGAGGTGCTCCTATACCGACATCTTGGAAGGGCGCAGAAATCATCCCAGTCTATAAAAAGGGAAATTAAACATTACCCAGCAATTACAGACCTATAAGTCTTATAGACTCTGCTCAAAAAATAATAGGCCGTTTGATACAAAATAAACTACAAACCTGGATCGATGAAAATGATATTCTATCCCCTTATCAAGCTGGTTTTCGCCCTTGCACAAGCTCAGTAGATCAGGTCTTTTTCTTTATAGCCCTTTATTGGAGGAACGTGATGCTTACTAATGGAACTCTCTACGCTGTATTTGTAGACCTAAAATCAGCTTTCGATCTAGTTCCCCGTTCCAAGCTCTGGGAGGTACTTGCTGAAGCTGGGATGGCCCCGGAACTATTGACGCTTCTCGTCCGTTTACATGAGAACAACTATGCTAGAATCAGGTGGGGTGCTCAGGGTGAGGTGACCGACTCATTCCCAGTTGAACGAGGGGTTCGGCAGGGGTGGGTCTTGGCGCCGACACTATTTTCCATATATATCAATGGTATTGTAAACCATCTAAGCCGTTCCCCCACTGATGCACCAATTCTGGCTGGAGCGCGTGTGCCTGTTCTCATGTTTTCGGACGACACGCTCATAGTGTCCCGTACACCTAGTGGGCTCCAGAAGGCAGTAAATGCCTTCGGAGAGTTCTGCAAAGCACATGGTGTTGAGATAAATACATCCAAAACCAAGTTCAAGTGCTTAAATCAGCGGAATACCTTCAGGGGCTCAATAAATTTTAATGGTATTCCCCTAGAGCAGGTCGAGGCATTCATGTATTTGGGACTAAACCTCCAATGTAACCTGAGTTGGAAAAATCATATTGATATGGCTGTCTTAAAGTTTAATCAACTGGCAGGTGTAGTGACTCACAAATAAAAAGCCTCACTGACCAAGCCTATTACCCCTGCCCTCGAAATTTACAAGATGAAAGTGATCAGTGCCTCCTTATACGGATCGGAACTTTGGGGTTTCTCCAATCTGAAGCAATTAACATTGGCGGAAAATAGGTTTTTCGCCGTCTGATTGGGGTCCCCCAAAGTACCCCTACCGTGACATTGGCGTATGACCTAGGTAGGAAAAACATCAAGGACTTGGCACGACTACGCCCGTTACTATACTGGAGACGCCTTATGACCACCCCTGAACTTGTGCATTTTGCAACTGCCCTAAAGGACATCATAAGGGCAGATCATTTTCATTTGATCATGTGGCTAAAAGAAATAAAAGGGTTGCTTAGTAAGCTGGAATAGTCCATTTGTGGAATTCATCTAATGTTGAAAGTTTCCCTTCAAAGGACACACTAAAGGATATGTACTGGGAAATGGTATGGATGTCCACTCAATGTACAGGCTCCAATACAAACTTAACAGGACGCTATCTTAACATCAAATCTGTACCATCCTGTGAGCCATACTGGGACATCATCGAAAAACCACTCGATAGAAAACTGTACTTTCAGTTTAGAATTGGGACGTTACCTATAAAGGCGTTCACCCATAATTGGACGACAAACCAGGATGATAAATGTCCCTATTGCAAAGATAGAGAATACAGCCCATATTCTTTTTGTTTGTCCCTTATATGTTAATCCTCGACGCAAATGGATAAAACCAGTCTGCCAAAATATAGGAACACGTAGGTGTGCAGAGGCGCTAAGAATATTGGAATCGGACTGTACCCCCCTTTTTGCGATTGCTGTTGCAAAATTCCTAGGCTGGTCATGGACCATACGCACCCGCACTTGACAAAAGCTGGATACTGTTTAATGAAATTATTGATGTGGTTGATTGTATGATTTTATGTAGTCAATTATTTAAAAGACAGCATTATGTTTAATGAGTTTTTAAAAGATGAACGTTCTTAATTTTCTTGTAGTATTTATTGTGTAGGGTAGATTGTAAAACTGCTTTTATGACTGCTGTCGAATAAAGTTTTTGAAATTGCAATTGATCCTCACGTCTAGGATTGATTGAAGACAGTCTTCCCTTTTGGTAACGAGAAAGCACAGAGTTGCACCAATTCCCTGCTCTGGCACCAACTCTACTGCTCACTACTACAGCAGGACTGCCACTTCCTTCTGCAGTATTTGAAAGGGGTTGTTGGACAGAATAGCCGGGAGAAAAAAACGCCTTTGCAGTTCTGGATGCCAGAAGCTTGGGGAAAGCTGTCATCAGCACCATAATCCGCACCGGTGGAAGGGGGGCTGGTACCAGCAGGACTTCCAGAAATGAATACTCAACCAATTCTGGCTCCAGAGAGGAGGGAGCCTGGGACAAGGCCCGGTTGGTATTTACCCAGAGTTCTGAATCACCTCGTGGGGGTAGCAGAGTTCCTCTTCTCTTTGTTGTACCTGTGCTTTTTTTCCCCCTGGAGGTTTTTGGTGATGGAGAGGAGCGCAAAGGGAACCTGGATCTTGACCGAAAATGGCTGCAGCTGCTATCCTTGTCACACGCCATAAAAAATCTGACCTCCCTCTCCTTACTTTGGATTCCTGAAACGACAAAGATCGCAAGTGAGGAAATCATGCCTAGAACCTAAACACTATATACAACTGTTGTGTAGGTCTGTGATGAACAACTGAATGTCACACTTACTACAAGTTTTAAAGCCCGACACTTTCAGTGGGGACATCTTCCCAAACACTGAGCCTTGGAAGAATTCTGAGAGACCAAGAAAATGATCGCATCTGAGGAAAGAAGCTCTAGATTCACACTGAAAGATACAGAAGAAAGGAGCTGCCATTAGGGCACCGGGGTGGGAGCTATATGGCTCCAGTGATGTCACCATGACACCATTGCCAGTGTTGAGGTGCCGCGAATACCCCCTACTAGCAAGTAAGAGAACCATTTCTGAAGTCTCTACATTAAGTCTAACACCCCGGATAGTCAGAGGTGATTACTCTGCATGTAGAAGTATCCATCAGAAATACTAGTGTCAGGAAGGTATTATAGCACAGAGGGGGTGAGAGCACACTGTGGCACACCCAATAACAGTAGAGTAGCTGATGCAATCCCAGCTACAGTAGAGTAACTGATACAACTCCAGGTACAGTAGATTAAATCTAAAGTATGGTGAAGGCTACTTCTTAATACTCACTTAATGCAAGGGACTGTTCGACAGGGAACACAACAGGGGTGCCTGTTAGCCTAGCTGTTGCATGCAAAGATGAGCTAAAAAGTTTGGACCGGCTGTGCTTCTATCTCTTGACATGAAACTTAAGAACTCTGCAGAAAGGTGTATGTGGTGTTTACAGCTTGTGTGACGGAATACACTAAGCATTAAACACACAACAATACAGTATTTAAACTGGGGTATGATAACCTGGTTTAATCACATTATACAACTATTACTGTCTTTAGATTTCTTCTGCTTAGGTACAATATGCATGTGATACAAAAAGTACCCACACTAAGCACTTCATACAACTACTGAAGTGAAACAGTCTACCTGCCCATAATTGGCAAACAATTATGCTACTGCTGTGTGTATGACAGTGTGTTGGCTGGCTGCGCTAAAATCATGATAACAGCAGTGTAGTGCTTTCAGACTATTTCGAAGCCCATCTACACCAAGCACATGATACAGATAAAAAGGTATAAAGACAAAGAGAAACAGTATTTTTTCAGGGCTGATTTCCTCCCATCTATTTTTGTGCAAATGTTCAGATGTAACAACATCCTACAGTTAAACAGCACAGACTCCCTGTAGACGACCATATCTATTTTTACATGAATTACCTTTGACAGGCATGTCCCAGTCCCTACACTGTCATAATGTAAAAGCTTTCATAGAAAATTAAGCACGATTTGGATGGTCAAACAGATGAAAGCCAATGACGTTTTGGGCAAAGGGGGTGGGGTGGATGGTCTCTTACCTTGCCAGCATCTTTAATTCAATCAATTCATATATTTACTGATCATTTTTCAGAAAATGGCGCACCAGGCCTTGGCCACTATACACTCAAACACACACACACACACAATTGTGCATTGACTAGAAGAGCCTGGGGCATGTTGGTGGCCTCTGCTGGGCCATCTCATGTTCACACAGAGAGTAACATAATGGCAATAAGTAGGGGTGGGCAATAAATTCTGCTCCACCAATGGAGTTGGCAAAGTTTTGGCCACTTTGCGTTATGCATGTAACACGGAGTAGCGGGCAAATTACGCCAACGTTGCTTGGCAGAGTTTTTTCTTGCGCATGGCTCTCCAATGCAAGCCATACTTGGTGTCCCTTAGTGTCAGGTCCTTCAGGATAATCCTGTCATGTATACCCCTATTACATATATCTGTCCTATCCACACAACAATAACGATTCTGAACAGGTGACCTTTTACCTAGTGGCTTGCTCCTGTCTCTTCGACATCAAGCTCACAGTACTCAATCATAATCCCTGTACCTGACATACATAAACATGTCCTCAGGCACGGTATACCTATTCTGTATAAAGTTCACCACTTTTTTCATCCTTGGCCAACAGCCAGCTGTGCATGATCGCATTTGTTTGGAAAAACATTAATGATTATTTTCAACACATTTATGACTGTTTTCAAAACATATTGATTCTAAAAGAAACACTGGAGTGACCACTCTAGTATATAAGACCCTTATTCCCCCTTGCAAATCAGAGGAGGAGCATTCCTTCCAAGCCAACACGGGGTCCTGCATGCTGAATCGTCGACACGCAGAGGTCTGACATCCCTTGAGGGGTGTCATCCTCGAAGCGGAGACGGTGTCCTTCATTCTCAACTATCAGGTGAGGGGCTGGTTCTTCCCTAGGGGTTTCTTGGCTACATACATAGATACATATACATGCTACACACACAGATCTAGGTTAGGTACATGTAGGCAAATTAATTAGGGCGTGCATTTTAGGAATATGCAAGTGTTACTGTTTTTATCTGAACTGCTTATGTTCATCTTATTAGTACTATGGTAAAAATGTATCTACTATTTACTATATTGGTACTAGCAATCTCTTTCGTATGCTTCTGTCTCCTGATTGTCGCAGAAAACATGTTTTTTACAAGACTGACGCTGGATCAATAAATACTTATTGAAACGTCCTAATTGTCATCCTGTGTATTTTCTGCGAGTAAGCAAGCAGGAGTGTATGAGCGAAAGGTACTGTACTGTTTTTTACAATCCCTCAGGAATCAGGGTTGTCATGTTCAATGGTTGCCAGAAACTACCTATGCCACTGTAAGATGTGGGAGTGTCGCTGTAGAGCTAGCTGGCCTAACGGCTGGCATATCCTGTGGGGGTGTCCGGGTGCGGTCAGGACACCAAGCCCACAGTTGGGGCCGGACTGGGAACCAAAACCGGCCCTGGCAAAGTGCTCGACCGCCCCCCCCCCCCCCCCCCCCACCCCACCCCCAGGGGTTGTCGGTGTCGCCAAGCTCTTTGCCAGGGCCGGTTTTGTGCCGATTTTGTTACAGGGCCCATTTTGCAACCCTGTAAGAAAAACACCCCCCAGGGGCCCCAAACCTGCCCCCACCCGTGCAGCGCACCGGGGGATTGCCCGGTGCCCACTACGGCCAGTTCGGCCCTACCCTCAGTTTAGGTCATCCAAAATGTTCAGGTCCTGGGGATTCATAGAAACTACATGACACAGGTTTACACAGGATTTTCAGTCGCTAGGAGGGCACCCAGCGAGATTTCCCCAAAATGGGCAATTGTGACAATTTGCAGTAGAAAATCTACTTGAGCGGCAGCAAAATCAACTCGAGAAGCAGTACTCTGGCACACCACGTGGTGCAGTTTGTGTTGAGTTTTCAATGCAGAATGAGCTCCTGGCACTTAAAATCAGTGCGAGCTGCAAGACATTCCTAATTCTGTCTGTTTGCAGTACTCTGCAGAATCTCGCAGCGTTTTCATGCAACTCTGCAGAATTTGCAGAGTGAAACTCTACGAGTTCCGCCTACCTCTAGCAATAAGCTGACCTGATTGAGGAACCTAGTAGGAGGTTGGTACGTACAGCACCCTGCACGGCTTTGTTGGATTCTTCTTGTGTGGAACCTCCATATGGCTCACACTTCCTCCAGCGCTCAAGGCACCCGAGGAGAATCCTGCTAGCAGTTTACCACATTCCATCATGGCCGCACAGCCCTATTAAAAATATAAAGAGCGGTCTTAGGCCAAACCTTGAAAGCATGTGAGTTACAACAGGTTTAACAGACCAGAGGCAACCTTTCCAAGTAAGAGCCAGTGACCAGCAATAAGAGGAAAATTTGACCTAGGAGTATAACAAGCATGCCACTGGTCCTATCACAAGATAGGAAAATAACCCACTGCAAAGCAAAACAATAAATAATTGAAGGTAGCCATAACAGGGGCAGTGGGTGCCCAAAAATCCTGGGAGCAGTGCCACTACACTTTCTGCACGATTGACTACCAATGCCCTGTAGAAATCTGAGGCAGTCCCAGATGCTCTATCTGGATCAATGTATCGATAAGACAGCAGGAGAGTAGTGAGTGACAACAGGAGAGCAGAATGCTGCACCACCACCAGAGGCTCTGACATTTGGCTGTCACCTAGTGTAGTTTCCATTCAATCAACATGGTCACCCATAGAGCATGGCAGACTGCTAAACCTCGTCCAGCATCCACGGACCTTGTACACAGAAAGACGCCACATTGCAAGTCCCACTGGGCGTTAAAAACCAAGGCCTCATCTAACCTCCGCAACAGACCTAAACAGCAAGTCTTCAGCCAGCTACCTCAAGTCCTGCAAAATAATTCAACCAGATTCTACCTTGATGCCAGCACTCTAGCCAAAACACAGCCATGACTCAGTAAAGCAGGTCATTTTAAGGGCTATCGCCAATAAAGGCTCAGCCATCACTGACACAGATAGGACAACTAACTTTCCTTGAACCCAGCCCACCGTCAAGTCTTCCATGAAAAGGTAGAGTTATTGTTTCAATGCAAAATTCAATAATCCGTTTGAAAAAAAAAAAAGAATACATTTGCACCCAGACTCTTGATGCCAACACTCTTGTACAGAATAGAAATGGGAAAAAGGTCCCTTTTATTAATCTGGATTAGGAGAAAGCAGCTGCATGGCCCTAGGTGTAGCTTTTCTTTCTGTACAAGAAATGGCGTCCTTTGTGCGCCATTCAATCCTTTGCCGTATTGTAGGACCTAATTCAGAGTGCCCACAGGTGACACCCCTTTAGTATGCCACAGAATAGCTGCCAGGCAAATAAGTATGAACTGTTTCATGCCCTTCTGGGCTACCCACAGAATGGAGGCCTTTGTGTGATGTTGTAATGTATGCCTTATATTTAGGGCATAGATGTTTAAATGTGTTTGTATTTATATAGCGCACTTCTACCCAGAGGTCTCGTAGCGCCGTATTCATACCGCTGTGGAACCCATCCTGGCTTTCCTGTGAAATGTCCAATCCTGGGCACCCCCAAGGTGAAGCCAGGCATCCAAGCACTGTTGGGGCCGTTGTGGAGATTAAGCAAGCTATTGCCCAGAGTCACAGAGTGGGACCCATGATTAGACTAGGCACCGAGGCGAGAATTATCAGGTCCGGGGAAATTGAGTCCAAGAACTGCCGAGGTGGGAATTGAACCCTGGTCCCGGGCCAGACCTCTGCATCAGGGTCTGCCGCTCTAACCATTGAGCCATTGGCCAAAATATACATGTCAAATATATATATATTTTCCTTTTGATGCGCTTCTCTTAAACACACTCCACAACCATTCACATAGATTCATACAAATCCCAAGGGGGGCACATGTGAATGAATGGTTGTAGAGTGTGATTAAGAGAAGTGCATCCAAAAGGAATTATAGATTTGACATTTAAGTATTTTTTGGGGAGCTGTCCCTTTGGTCTGTGGGGCCCCTCACTCTGTATTTGACATAGGCCAAAACATCCAAACAGGGGCTCTATGTGCTGTGTGCAGATGGACTGCTAATGATGGGTGTTAATGTAGTGTTCTGTGGACTCATGTTATATCATTCCAAAGCAATGTGCGTGCAGCAGGTAGTCAGTCTTTTGGGTTGTCCTACTGCAGACCTATGCTTTCCTTTACAGATTGTTTCATTTTAGGATTTGCTGTTTTTGTTTGCTATATGTGCACAAACTGAAGAAAAACACCCGATGACAGTTTATAAAAGCAAAGAGCAAACCCGGATACACGGCACAGCCAGTGCTTAATTTGAGCTAGTGGTTTCCGGTGCTCGGCACCGGCACTTAATTGTCAACACCTGCACTTGGGACAATCTGCCACATGGTAATGCTGTTTATCTAATATAGAGATGAACACAACAACAGTTGTTTAATTATTCAATATGTACTGATTACAAATGACTAATACCTGCTGCCCACACCATTCTTATAACTTAGGGGGGCCTGGAATAGTCTGAATTGTCACAAATTTAAAGTGTAATAGTTAGTAGTTGCGTCAGTACTGTCACTGGCAGCGCTAACAGGGCAATGTGTGGTGCAAGCTGCAGTGGCTTCCTGACGAGGGCCCTGGCACTTATTAGTGAACCAATTAAGCACTGTGCACAGCCGTGGCACGGAATGATATGCGTGCTCTATTTGAGAGCCATTCTTGAGTACGCTGTGTTGTAGGGCTTAAGCTGCAATGCGCTTTGAGTATATCATTTGCATTTTCATACCCACTGAATTAAAACATAAAGCTGGCAAAAATGCACTGAGCAAGCAGACTTGCCCCTGCGCATTAGTGAGGGTGTGAACTGGTGTTCCTCGCAGCAATCTTTACATGAGAGTAGCAATTTAGCAATGTGTGTAGTAATACCATTTTGGGACACAGCTAATTGCTAAATGGGCTCATTTCTCCCTCTACTCAAAAGGTAAGGGAGAGGTGTAGCGCGGCGGCCAGAGCGGCTGAGTCTGGAGCGTGGGGCTCAGGGTTCGATGCCCGGCACAGGCAACAGCATCATGTGACTCTGTACTTGTGTAATCTCTCCGACGGCCCCTAGCGCCTTGAAACATTAAGGCACAGCTTTCCAAACTTTTCATGTTGGTGACACACTTTTTGGAGATGCAACATTTTGTGACACCGTAAGGCAGTGTAGCGAGCGAGCCCGAACCACCTAAGGGGAGTTTGGGGGAGGGGAGGGGAGGGTTTCTCTATTCCCAGAAGAACATTTTGAAATACAAGTGGGCAAATGGTCTCCCTCCCTCTGTCTCACTCTGCCTCCCTCCCTCTGTCTGTCTCCCTCCCTCTGTCTGTCTGACTGTCTCCCTCTGACTGTCTCCCTTTGTCTCCCTCTGACTGTCTCCCTCTGTCTCCTGTCTTCTGTCTTCCTCCCTCTGTCTTCCTCCCTCTGTCTCCCTCCCTCTGTCTCCCTCCCTCTGTCTCCCTCCCTCAGTCTCCCTCCCTCTGTCTTCCTCCCTCTCTGTCTCCCTCCCTCTCTGTCTCCCTCCCTCTGTCTCCCTCCCTCTCTCTCCCATTGTCTCCCTCCCTCTGTCTCCCTCCCTCTGCCTCCCTCCCTCTCTGTCTCCCTCCCTCTGTCTGTCTCCCTCCCTCTCTGTCTCCTTCTCTCTCGGTCTCCCTCTCTCTCGGTCTCCCTCTCTCTCGGTCTCCCTCTCTCTCGGTCTCCCTCCCTCTGTCTGTCTCCCTCTCCTCCCCTCTGTCTCCCCCTGACTCCCTCCCTCTGTCTCACTTTACCTCCCTCCGTCTCCCTCCCTCTGTCTGTCTCCCTCCCTCTGACTGTCTCCCTCTAACTGTCGCCCTCTGTCTCCCGCCCTCTGTCTCCCGTCCTCTGTCTCCCTCCCTCTGTCTCCCTCCCTCTGCCTCCCTCCCTCTGCCTCCCTCCCTCTCTGTGTCCCTCCTTCTCTGTCTCCCTCCCTCCCTCTCTGTCTCCCTCCCTCTGTCTCCCTCCCTCTGTCTGTCTCCCTCCCTCTGTCTGTCTCCCTCCCTCTGTCTGTCTCCCTCCCTCTCTGTCTCCTTCTCTCTCTGTCTCCCTCTCCCTCTGTCTCCCTCTCTCTCTGTCTCCTTCTCTCTCTGTCTCCCTCCCTCTGTCTGTCTCCCTCTCCTCCCCTCTGCCTCCCTGTGACTCCCTCCCTCTGTCTCACTCTGCCTCCCTCCCTCTGTCTCCCTCTCTCTGTCTCCCTCTCTCTGTCTCCCTCTCTCTCTGTATCCTCCCGCTCCCTCCCTCCGTCATCCTCTGCCTCCCTCTCTCTCTCCCTCTCCCTCTCCCTCTTACTTCCTCTGTCTGTCTCAGTCTTTGACTCTATCTGTCTGTCCCTGTCTCTATCTGCCTGTCTGTCCCGGTCTCCCTCTCTCTGTCCGTCTCCCTCCCTCTGTCTGTCTCCCTCCCTCTGACTGTCTCCCTCTGACTGTTGCCCTCTGTCTCCCGCCCTCTGTCTCCTTCCCTTTGTCTCCCTCCCTCTGTCTCCCTCCCTCTGTCTCCCTCCCTCTCTGTCTCCCTCCCTCTCTGTCTCCCTCCCTCTCTGTATCCCTCCCTCTCTGTCTCCCTCCCTCCCTCTCTGTCTCCCTCTCTCTCTGTCTCCTTCTCTCTCTGTCTCCCTCTCCTCCCCTCTGTCTCCCCCTGACTCCCTCCCTCTGTCTCACTCTGCCTCCCTCCCTCTGTCTCCCTCTCTCGGTCTCCCTCTCTCTCTTTATCTTCCCGCTCCCTCTCTCTCTCTCTCTCTCCCTCTCCCTCTCTTTGCCTCTGCCTGTCTCAGTCTCTGCCTCTATCTGCCTGTCTATCCCTGTCTCCCTCCCTCGGTCTCCCTTCCTCTACCTCTCTGTCTCTCTCCCTCTCTGTCCCTGTCTGTCTAAATCTCTGCCTCTATCTGTCTGTCCCTGCCTCTATCTGCCTGTCTGTCCCTGTCTCCCTCCCTCTCCCTCTCTGACCCTGTCTGTCCCTGCCTCTATCTGCCTGTCTGTCCCTGTCTCCCTCCCTCTCCCTCTCTGACCCTGTCTGTCTCAGTCTCTGCCTCTATCTGTCTGTCCCTGTCTCTGCCTGTATCTGTCTGTCCCTGTCTCCCTCTGCCTGTCTCCCTCTCTGCCTGTCTCCCTCTCTCTGTCTCCCTCCCTCTGTCTCCCACTATCTGTCTCCCTCTCCCTCCCTCTGTCTACCACAGACTCTCTCCCTCTGTCTCCCTCCCTGTCTCCCTCTCTCTCTCTGTCTCCCACGGTTTCCCTCTCTCTCTCTCTGTCTGTCTCCCTCCCTCCCTCTGTCTCCTTCTGTCTGTGTCCCTCCCCCTATCACCCTCCTCCCTCTGTCTCCCTCTATCTGTCTCTCTCCCTCTGTCTATCCCGGACTCCCACCCTCTGTCTCCCTCCCTCTGTTTCCCTCTCTCTCTGTCTCCCACGGTTTCCCTCTCCCTCTGCCTCCCTCCCTCTGTCTCCCTCCCTCCCTCTGTCTCCCTTCCTCTGTCTGTCGCCCGCCCTCCCTCTGTCGCCCTCCCTCTGTCTTCCTCCCTCTGTCTTCCTCCCTCCGTCCCCCCTCCGTCTGTCACCTCACCCCAGCTTCCTGGGCACACACACAGCCGCACCCGAGCAAGTCACAGGTCTTTAAAAGACCATAGAGCAGAGTGTCTAGGGATGCCTCTTAATTAGCAGCAGTTATGTGCTAAGTGCCTGCGACACACCGTTTACAGGCGACACAGTACTCTGTCGGGAAACACAGTTTGGAAAGCTCTGAATTAAGTGGTGCTTGAAACATTAAGGAGTGCTTGAAACATTAAGGGGTTCGCGCTTTACACATATGAATTTATTAATTTAAGATGTTGGACATGCAGTAGCTAAGAAGTATGAACGCAAATATTAACCCTCCCGGGACTACACAAGCAACGCTGTGCGCACAGAGGCGGCTAGAAAAAGTGGCCGCTTTTTCGTGCACCTATTTTAGTTCATAGTGTGACCATAGCACAGCATAGAGAACAGTGCTATATGGAAAACCAAACCTGGCCCAAAAACTGGGAATAATCATAAGGAGCCATCACCCGGTCCACTATTCAATGATAACCCCAGGCACCGCTCTAAGACCAACCTAAAGCATGCTCGGGTAAAACTCTGGCCCGAGAGTATTGACGATATAATAACGTGTTTTTGTCTATGAAAGTCTTCTGACGAAAAATGACTTTTGCTCCCTCCACCACAGACAGAAGAGAAGAAACCACAGATTAGGCAAGTATTGATTTTCGTCTTAGATTCAGGAAAGCAATCAGCACAGAGGCTGTGTTCTCATAGCCATTTCCACTTTCTGGAGTTTGTTTTCCCTTTTATTTTTGTAATATCTACACAGTAAGTGCCATCGTGCAACCGCGGCGCCTGCCAATCGTTTGCCGGTGTGCCCGAGGCATTTTCTATAGTAACAAGCTTTATTGCACGGCGGATGCCAGGAGCCGGCCCTGCGCAGCATTTGTTAGGTTTCAGCAAGAATCGTTTTTAATTAAGTAAGTCTGTCACCCGCTGAAGTGTTGCCAGCTTGGCTCCTGGGTAAGGCGGAAGTACAGGCCTCTGTCTATGATGGAATACAATTAATTTGGATGCGTTTGGCTCAGGGGGCTACGGTGGTGCTAAAAAGGGGGGCGGTCTGGCAGGAATGGAGCACGGCGCTTCACAGCCCACCTATTCAGATAGATGCGTGCGGTGACTTGGTACCAGGGACGGACAAGGGGAGATGCCCCTGGCAAAACTGCTCAAACTAGCCCAGCTCCCTTGGTCTCTTCACGAAGTCTCTTTCCACCCATCAGTTCTTTCTCCACTCTCTCTTCTCCCTCTATAATTGCTTTCTCTCTTCCTTCCCTTCCTCTCTCTCTGCTTGCAGCAATTAAATTCAGGGAGGTGGGGAAAGAGGCAGAGGCACAAGCAGCGACCCTGGGCTTTCAAAACCGCGCACAGTATGGCCCTTCCAGTCACGGTGCTCGACCGTGCACCTTGCTGTTCTTTCCTGCGGTGGTATTGAAGGTTACTGGGACACTGGCAGTGGGCATGGCCCTCCCTTGCATCACCCTGGGCTGCAGGTTCTGGAGCATGGCGGCAGGACAGCCTTACACGTGCTGGTACAAACCCAATGCGCGAGACTGAGGCTCCCTTCAATGGCGTCCGTTTCTGTAGGCTCGGGGTATCATCATTACCAGCAGGACACGTGACCATGGAATAGGCGCCACGTGCAGCCAATGCCCAAAGGTTCAATAACGACGTCGAGGTCTCCGCAGTGCCAGGTCAGCCTATGATTAAGAGGGCACGACAACCAGCAGCAGGATCGTGACATCTGCGGCATCCAAGGTCGTTAAGGGCTGCAGGGAAAGCGACAATCTGCCCAGAAGTCGGGTGCTTTTCATGAGAGACAGGAGCTTCATTTGTGGGCAGCTGCCAGGGGGTATACATGGAGGCACTGTGCTCGAATGAGGCAGTGAAGAGGAATGCGCTACGCTCCTCGAGCATATTTATGAAGTGGTAGTTTGGGGCACAGTGAGGAAGAGGAGGATGGGAGGTGTTGGGGCAGGTATAGTCGTACATACTGCTAGGAATAAGGCAAAGGTTGTGACCATTTACTCTGGCGTAGATCCCACCCAACCATGGACAAGCATAGCCTTCGAGCATTAGGCACACAGCCCTGTGTATACTGGCGGCGGTTAGTTGCCTAATGCAGATCGCAAGTTGTGGTCCATAACACATACGACACATGCTAGGAAAGACAGTAAAACACACGATCAAAGAATGTTCAAAGTTATGAATAATCAGTGAGATTTCTTTGACAAGTGCACTGCAAGAAATTGTTTTCGTTTGTTGTGCTTTAATTTACACTGCCACAGGGGAGGGGATCTCTAATTGTGAAAGAGAACCTGGGACAAAGTTGACCCCACAATGGTTGGGTAAAGGCTGCATGATCAGTTTGGACTATAAGACAGGATTGCCATCAGATGGAAACTGGTACAACACATGCGTCAGCATAGTCAAGTGAGAGGGAATGGGTGTTGGTCTATAGAATACCTCAGTTGCTGGAGTAAAACTGCTTCCTCTGAACCGCATGGGATAAGAAAAATGAAACAGACGCACTTGTTTTGAGAATGCCACAGGGCAGACCTGTAGAAGCCCAAATGAGGGCAATGGAAAAGGTAATTACCGTCTTCCATTAGTAAAGATCTTAAGCTCATGGCTGATGCCAGTGAAGATCTGAAGGGCGTTAAATGGCAGGGTTTAGCTGTTCAAAGGCTATGCTCGTTGACAACATGAGGAAAATGGTTATTTTGAGGCTATCCGCGAACTGTATTATCAGCTTGCTTTTTAACTTATAAAGCTGGAGATCTCTGCTGCCATGTACTTAGCTAGTACTCTTAGAATGTAAAATGTAATGAGGGTGCAGGCCTGGCAACCCACATGGTGCAGCTGTGAGACACAGTTTCTTCACCCATACAGCGGTCCAGTGAATACCCATTGTCACTTGCTGAGCTGGAAAGCTTTCCACAGAATAGGTTTCCAGCTCAGGCAGCTGGTTCTGCAAAGCTGGGCTCCAAATAAAACCTTCCTAGGGCGTGAAAGGTGGCTCCAGATGATGGCATGCTTACAATGGGAGAGGGTAGATGCCGCTGTTTGGTCAGTGTAGGAGGTCCAAAGCCTGTCTCTCCAGGGCCTCGCCCCTTCATGCTTTACGATCACATAGTGTGGTAGTTTATTTATTTGCATAAGTTAATTAAAAACATTGCATTACTATAAAAGCATAAAAAAAGAGACATCGCAGTTCAAAAAGGTTAAAAGTTCTGTTAAGATATGATAGTTAAGTGCCAACGTTTAACTCGGGGCTTCTTATCATGTTTGTAGTTGGCCTTTGGCTGGTCCCGTAGGAGAATATCACCCGACTAGCTCCTCAAATCACTAGGACTGCTACTGTTACCATTCTTCTTGCTGGTACTCTTTCTCTTGTAAAGTGCTTGTGCTTTGCAACTGTATAGGTGTGTGTTCTTTCGAGGTCCTGTGTTTAAAATAATCCAGTATCAACGTTTGGACAGTACGATCACATAGTTAACATTATTCAATGTTGGTCAAGTCTGAGAATGTCACTGGAGTACTAGCACCGGTGTAGGGCATTTGAAAGTCGGCTCTAAGCAAGGGAAGCTACAGCAAGCCAACTTGTTTGCCTCTTGATTTCCACAATGGGAAGTATTTCTTGCAATTTAGATGATTAAGTAAATCGTTTCGCTACTCCGGCAAACTTTAAAAAGCCACTAGGCAACAAATCACTTTGATGGTCTTCTAAATTGGGCAAAATGTAAGTTATCAATTGGTCTTTCCACAAAGTCCCAAATTGTTGAGCCATTTCCAAGACATCAACTTGTGGTTCACTTACATAGCAGCAGGACCTGTATCTGTGTAACTTCACTGCTACCCGCAAATGGCTATCTGGTATGCAAGTCTGTGCAACTGCACAGTAGCTTTACACATACAGCCTTAGAGCTCAAACTACCGAAGAATGAGCGCAGGGAAATGAACAGCAACAGGCACCTAGACTGAGACTCTTTTCCGTAGATCAATAAAATAATAGCTCCTGCGATAACACATTTAATTTGCTGGTCTGTGCCCTATGTAATGCAACATGCACACATCTAATCATATGTTTTAATGTAACATGGACTGCCTGCCTTCCGCTGGCACGGGTCTACAAGTAAATCTCCAGATAGTTGGAATTGGCTTTGAGAACAGCATAGAGGATAGAGAATTACATTCAGAGAACATCTGGCCACCTTCTTGGTCATCACAATGCTCCCCATCCCTTTATTTGCTTTTATAACTACACAAATGCCCCTTCTCATGATGACTACGTGGTATATGACAGGATGCTTGCCTTTGTGATGCGCAGCTCTACCTATCCGGATGGAGAGTTCCTGATCCACGTCATCGGGAAGTTCAAGGTCTGCTTTCTCCTTTGTGTTCCTGGGGTTGTGATTTAACACGAATGGTGCGTGGAGGCTGTCACCTACACCCTGAAGAGGAAGAGAAAAAAGAGAGGAAGAAGTTCAGTTACTGGTAGATCATGAATCCCAACAACAATGCACGTATACTGAAAGAACTCTGGGTCACTGCACACTGGAGAGCTTAAGAAAATGGACAAACTCAAACAATAACTGAGAAGAGAGAAGCTATCACATTCAAATAACTTTATTCGGTTTACAGCTGTAAAACCATAAAAGTTCACATATATAAAAACAATAATAAAATTTCATGAAACCAATACACTGTTGATTACATACGGGCACCATTTTATATATAAAATGCCCAGCAAAATGCTTAATCCCCTGAAAACAAAAGATTCAAATAAACCAGCAATTAGATTATCCTGGTGGTGATTATATCACATACAGGGGGCTAAATTGTTTAATGACACTCAAAAATGCTACCAACTATTCAGAAGGGACCCTACATTTTACTGCAGATTTAATAAAACTAGGAACAAACAAGACAGAGTCTTCGTGCAACAACTGTAGATACATAAGAGCTGGGCGTGCCTGCCTGAATTTCAATCTCCTTAAAATCTGGACAATAACATTTTTCCGGGAAGTCACATTAAACCTACAAAAGAAAAGAAAATGAAGCAAATCCTGTGGAGACACACTGTTGCACCCACAGAATGCTAAGTTCTGTCCTCTAGTGCACCCCCTACGCAAAGCCAACAAGAGGTGAAAAAAACCCAGGCGAAACCTAGTCAGCAAAAGACTATCACATGTACTAAAAGAAATCAGGAGATAAGGCTCGGTGGATAATGTTTTATTCAAGGTTAACATTTTTCGAACGCTGGGTTTCTGCAGTTCCTGTTCTTCCCGCTCCACTTTACTTAGACTGCAGAAAGACTCCCTAACCCTAGCCAAATCCTTTTTTGATACCATGTCGGGATTGGTGTATAGTTCTGCTCTGCCCAGTCTTTTGAAGCTGGTCTTTATGTAACTGAGAGCCATGGTATATAGTACGAGTTATCAAGAGACATACACTCTTTCAGTATCAACTGGGTCAATGACAGTTCCTCATTACGCCAAGTTTTCAACCAAAAGGTTAGTGGACGGAGAGCCAGCGTGTCACTCAGATATGGGACCCCCAGTTCTTCGTGCACAACCATGTTCAAAGTTCCAATTGGCACACCCAATAAATGCTTCATAAACGTGTTCTTGGACATTTGCAAATCTTCCATAGCTTCATGCCCCCATATTTCGCAGCCATAAAAAGCCATTGCGACACATTTAGCCTGGTATATCTGTAAAAGTGCTGTTATAGGTCTTTTGCCTAACTTAGTAGCAAAATTCAAAATGGCCCTGTTTGCCAGCACTAAGTCACCCCTCTTTCTCTGTTTTAATGGGCCCAAGTTCTGGTGTTCATCCAGGGTGACTCCCAAGTACGAAAACACTTCAGTGTGGGGAACCTTTGTGGTACCTACCCTGAACTGGAAAGTCTTTTTTGTACGGAGGCCCACTTGTCCCCCTACAGGAATCTGCGTTAACCGTCCCAGGTTTATTGATCAAAATGGTCGAAGTAAGGAGTACCTGGTGACCGATTGAATGGCTATTCAAGCTATTTGGCCCAGCTGGTTTTAGGATCCACGAATCATTGAATGATTCTTCAATGCTGACCGCAGGACTCTGTGCACATGTAGACATGGGAAGATGAAGAGTTACAGGAGATCTGGAGAGGCGCCTGTTCACCAATTCGGTCTCCTTGTCAAGAACCGATGCTGCCCGCTGCAGGAACGAGTCCATGGTCACCACAGCACCTGAGGAGCCCACTAAGGCAGGCACCCTGCGCTTCCCCATTCCATTAGATGCCGTGGCCCTTATACGACTAATACTCCAACACCACGGCCAATAAGTTAATCCCAAGAAGACTGTAATAGTAGAAATGATGGATGTTGTATCCCTACCTGGGCCTTTAAAGCTGCAGATGGAGTCTGGGCTGGAACTGGAGCTAGTAAGGGGACATGGTGGTGAATGGTCCTGTTGGAGATGGGTTCCTAAGAGCTATGAGAATGGATTAAAGGATCTAAGAGGGTAGGTTCAGCCCAGCCTCCTCTGGTCTCGGACAGGCTCAGACAGGCCCACCAGCAGTCCTAAAGCCAGCTCTGGTGGTAAGCTGTTGTTTCAGTGGAACATTTTCAACTATATCATTGTTGACAACACAACCATCCACCAGATAGCATAAAAAACATGTTTTGACATAGACACGATGTTTAAGGCTCTAGTTTAAATAATGTAGTTGGTTTCTAAGCTCCTTTTTACATTTTTCTAGAAAGCAGTAATCGTTGTTGTTTAGGTTTTTATGGCACGGTGCTACTGCAAGTGTTGCACATAAAGAGATTATTCCTCCTATTTAGTTGTGTAGGCTACACCTTTCAGCTTGCAAATACGTTTTATTATTAAAATGGCTTAGTACTTGCTGACTTCTAAACAGAAAGATCAGTAGACATCACTAGAGGTTCACATTAAGCAAAAGCCAACAGTGATTTGATTGAAGAACCTCAACATATTTGTTGTCACAGAATGTGCATGCACCTCCTTCCTCCTCCTCCCTCCCTGCAGGCTTGTTTTAAGGGTGTTACAGCCTTGTAAACTGGAGCACAGAAGGGGCACGAACGGGGAAGAGTAATCTGCATTCCTCTTGCTTTGCTATAAACGCTCTCACTTTGAAGTCAAAGAAAGAAAAGTAAACACCAAGCTCCCTCAGAAGATGGAGCCTGATATTTGACCTTTGTCTTTAAATGCACAGCAAATGTGAGAAGAACAAGATATAAAAGCCTGTTTACAGAAAGTGAGATCTTGGAAGGTTACAGTAAACAAGGTTTGGGCAAGGGAAGGGATGTACCCAAGCTGGACAGCATAAAACAAATAAAGCCAGCAAATAGCAAGGAGGTGTGAGCTACAAACCACAAAGACAATGGTAAGCAATGGGCAGAATGCATTCCCAGGGAAGCTTTCTGAATGTCCTCAAGGTTTTTTCAGCAAACCAGACAGCTCATCTGGTACACTCTGACCTAAAAAGTAGCTCCCACAAACAAAGCTGTGGAAGGGCGCAAATAAGTGGGCGATGCTCCGGAGGAGAGTTCAAAAGACGACCTGAGGGCACTCTAGCTTGTGCTAACCACCTAAAAGCAAGCAATTATCAGTGACATCGAACACAACAAATGGAAAGCAATGGGCATGCTGTAAACCAACTGACCGTAAACAAAATATTTCCCGCTGTCTAGACGAGACCTAAAAATGTGGGAACACAACAAAAATATACTTTTCCTTACAGTGTTGATGCAAGTATGTGGTCAGGCTCAATGGTGTTCCCTACAACTTTCAGTGGAAGAGGTGGACAGGAAACAATGACAACACCTTTGCTGTCGGCCACTATAATCTGTACATAACAAAATGGCTTTACTTCATATTGTTTGATGAATCCCTTTACGCTCACCATTCAACATCCTTCCCAAAGCTGTCGAACTAACCAGCTAAGTGTACGGCATAACATGTTGGAAATAATGAGTACCAGATTTTAACGTTTGATACTAAATGAACAGCATTATTTATTTAATAACTGAACCAATGACGCTCTTCTCATTTGGAAGCTACTTTTCACCCTAGAACTTCAAGGCCCATATCCCAGCACTGTTTGCTTGACACAGTAGGGGCAAGAGTGCTAGTTAGTGCACCTGCGACTACTGCAGCGCAGACCGCACCCAGGATGTGCCCTTCTCAAGACCGGCCTGTCTGAGCCAGTCAGAGGCCGAAGCAGTTCTTGGGTCCTGTTTTTAAGTTTCCCAAGGTATGCACATCATTTGCAAATGGAAATATACCTCAAAGGAATTAAGTTAAAAACATATCCGGACTAATTCTATCCCCACTGTTTTAACCAATGCAATGGGGGCAATACTCAATGAAATTATCAATGTTGAAGAAAGGCTGGGTGCAACACAATGGGCTGTACCTGAAAAATTAGCCAAGGTTCTTGATTCTTCTACTTCTATCTGTGTAGCCTCTGCCAACGAAGCTCCATCTAATAAAATTTCACGCCTCACCGCTCTTTCTCCTAAACTGTGCCTACAGTGGATAAAGGTCCATTGGCAGCCTCTTGTGCTCTCCTGCCTCCTTCTGACTCATCCCCCAGCACCCCTCCCCTAAGCGTTATCCGCCCGTAGCGCTTCCCTGTATCACAACCAGTGGTAGAAGTGGGTGGGATCGGAAGGGCACGACGGTGCCTCTACTTTTTTAATTTAACAAAGTCCGTTCCCCTACTTCTTTATTTTAAAAATGCGTCCCGGGACGGCGGGGATGGTCTAATGTAAAAAGTATTGCGAGACAGTTCAGCCCTGTGTGATGCAGATTGAGGAAGGCCTCTGAAGTCGCCACAACCTCCTCCCCCTTCCCCTCTGTATCTGGCACCAGGAGCCTGCCCAACAACACTGTAGGAGAAGTGTTTCACTGGAGGAGTAATCAATCAGCAGCGAAAACGGGTTCCTTTGGTGGCCCTGCTGCTGCAATCATTTACACCTCATTTAGTAACGGCCCCCCCTGCCTGCCCCCACTGTGAACAATTCAATAGTCACATCAGACTGATGATGCCACAAGGAAAGGAAGAGCACTCCAGGTGTGGAATTTGTGACAGACTGTGCCCAAACCTTGGCCCTTTTAAAAACAAGCATTTGCAATGCAAAAGGTCTCGCATTTGCGAGAGTTTAAGCTATTGCCATTATAAATGACAATGCCTTTTATTTATGTTTTAAAAACCAACACGTACATAAAAGGCATTGCCATTTACAATGCAAATAGCTCAAACTCTCACAACTGCGAGACCTATTGCATTGCAAATGCTTGTTTCAGTAGGGAAAGGTTTGAGGCAGTTTTCCATTTTACGCCTTAATGATAGTAATAAACAAAACAGTGAGGACCGGAGCTATCATGTTGGCTATACCATGCAATACTTTAGTAATTTCTCCACCCTACAGCTAAAGTTGCAGTTGCTGCAGACACACCCTCACAAAAATTAAAAGGCTTAACGCTAACTTGCCTACCCGATGGATTAACCTGAAGCAGCGCTTCCCTAGTGCTCTGCAGTGGTAAAACGACGAGGGGCACCTAATTAATTTTTTAAGATTAGGTAAATGGCGGTCCATTCAGTTCCACAAACCACACTTGCACAGGGTGAAAACGTGGCAAACCACATTACCTCAGGTGCACTGCTCCTAATGGAGAACACAGGGGTTTGTGCTCCATTTAACACATGTGCCAGATCGGATGCACCATGGCCATATATAGGATGCACTGCCCCTCTCTTTGCTGTGGCGTACATTAACTGGGTACACCAGGGGCAGACGGCACACTGCGCCCTTACACATTCATTGCGGTGTTTGGAGTGCAGCCACTAACTCACACCTGCATTGTGGACAGCGCATTAGTGAAAGGTAGACCTGATATTTGAAGTCGCTGGTCTGTCTTTCATTGCAGGTGGGTGCCCAGTCTACATCTCAAAGGGGGGAAGATATTCCCGTGCAGATGGGTGCACTGATGCCACCTGCCTGCAATATGGTTCCTGGGTGCCCTGAAACCTTCTTGACCCTCTCACAGGGGCGACTCTTTTCCTTTGTGCCTGTGGCTGTAACATGACATTAGTGTTAAGGCAAAGGGTACCCTTATTTACATCTGGGTGCGCCTTGTTGGGATCACTTTGGATCACCTTTAGTGCTGGCGAGATCTAATTTACAAAGGAGGCGTGCAAGTGTCTGATTACCCTTCAGTAAACAGAGATGGGCGAGCCACTGAAAGCTCGACTCCCTTCGAAGTACTCTTTGACCCTTGAACCCAAAATGAGCTCTGAGCTTTGATGTTGCTTCTGTCTGCCACCACACAACCTAAAGCGCCAAGAATGAAAGAAAAACACATTGACCTCAGAATAAGTACAGGTGGGGGAAATAGATGCACATCTAGAGGATGAATGGCGAAATGTGAAATCAGAAAACCAAGGAATTTTCCTGGCTTCCTCACTTGACCAAACTGTTTGATCCTAGTCAAATATTTTATTTGACAGTGCTTCTTTTTTCCCCATCGCATTTGAGAGCACTCTGAAATACAAGAATTCAGGTATGTATTATACAAGTATCTTTTGTGTCGCATTTATATAAACCACAATGCTACTCAATGTAAGAATATATTGCACATACAGAGTGCACATGACAAAGGGCTTGCCTATTCATTTACTAATTGCATGGAAGGGGTTAGAGGGACATCAATATTTTTGAAGTTCATGTTTTAAAACTGTCACTTTTAATAAATCTCTCAAGGCAGTGATAAAATGTAATGTGCTAAAATGAAACACGTGTGCATGTTGAAGAAAGGCACTTTTTAATTTTTAGAAATCTTTTTCATAAATATATGTTTGTTACACAGTTTACTCGCCAAACAATGTCAGGGCTCGGCTCGCACTGGGTTCCGTTCTGTTCCCCTTGTTAATTTATTGACTCACCCACCTCGATCTGTAAATCTATAGTGCAAAAATCTGGCCCACACACATCCGCTGTGCCCCGGAGCACTATAT
This sequence comes from Lissotriton helveticus, assembly GCF_964261635.1. Lineage (NCBI taxonomy): Eukaryota > Metazoa > Chordata > Amphibia > Caudata > Salamandridae > Lissotriton > Lissotriton helveticus. The sequence goes on along the minus strand of NC_136068.1, from coordinate 1,118,707,168 downwards.
CTATAATATAGCTCCAGTGGCATGAAGCAGCCTGTTTTTCTTTAGGTGTAAATATTAATTTTTGAGTGCTATTTCCAGACACCACACCAGGAAACCAGGAGGCAACTAATGCTGGCTTCATGACATGTTGCGTGAAGCACATAAAAAATGTAGGACTACAATTTTGCACTGACAAAGGGGCACAGAATGATGTAATCAACAGTACTCCCCAACACTCGAGTCTCCTGTCATAGAATGTAAACCATCATTTTATGTTCAGAAACGGTTAAAAAAAGAAAGAGAAGTTCTGATGAAAGAAACTGAAAGGCTTGGAGCCAACTTGGGTCTGGTTCCACTTAAAGCGTATTTGGGACATTCTTTCATTGAAAAAGTATCCCCTATTGTAAATGTATTTTAATGTCATTAACGCATATATTAAACCTCAAATAAACATGTATCCATTGGTTGTAATAAATAACGTTCGTTATGAGCTGAAACTGGTCAGTAAAATGCCAAACATACTAAAAGTTGGTATGTTTTGCTCTTTTTAGCCACACTTCTGACTCCGCCCCTGACACAATCCTCTGCTATTCCCGCCTCCTGAAGCTCCGCCCACATTTTCCCTACTTTTTTCCTCCCACTTCGACCACTGATCACAACTTCTATCCAAGCGGAAAGGCGGATTGTGGCTCCACAACCTATTGTTATCGCAACTCTTCAGCTTCAGTTTCCCCATGATGCAACCCCCCTTATCTTATGGTCTTAAAAATTCCCCCCAATCTTCTTCAAACTCGAATGGAATATTGTCACGAATTATAAAATAAATTCATGCATTGGCTGGAAAAATGGGAAGGGACTGCAAGCTTATTAAGTAACGCTATCAACATGGTGAGAAGAGTAGCTTTGTTAGGTTAGGAACCTAAGTGTACTGGTGATTGTGTGGAATACATTTTAGGTCTCAGTATGTAATAGGCGCTTTAATGGATAAATTCTACGGTTCATTTTTTGGAAAAATGTGATCGAACCAGTACCACTGAGCTATTTTTACCGATCTGAATGTCTGAAACGCATACCACACTCTACTCAGCAGTGGACCTACAGTGGGGATCTCGAAACTCAGTTTACACTACCCATATATGACTTAGGAGGGACAATGCTGGACGTCAACACAAATTAACCCCTGGTTTAATTGATTTAACGCTGGATCTCAAAGGGGGTCTCTCCTCACTAACTTTGTCATCTATGGCTGAAACACATTCAGTTCCTCATGCCTTGCCCCATCTAGCTCTTACCTAAATCAAATTTCTGTCGCGAAACATGGCCAGGGTTGGAACAAAATTACAACATATCGATTGGATTTGTTTCATTAATAATTTTAATGTTATATGTCTCCAAGAGACATTGGCCTTAAAACCATTTTAATGGATATATGACCTTTCACTTTAGTGCTCTTCAATATAAAACGATAAGATACAAGGGTGGTCTTGCCACATTAGTCTCAACTTTTTCCCCCGGCTAAGTTCTTATCAGCCCATATGGGTGGCTACCTACTGGTAGACCTTAAGTGCTAGTGAGTGTTTGTAGGGATAAGGGTATCGAAATTGAAGGAAGGCAGATACTGCCCTCAATCAATATTGATACCCTTATCATGGGGTTGAAGAATGAATACTATTCAATTCGAGAAATTATCAAGTTATCCCACAAACCATGCATTTTACTCTTTTGAAAACCCTTAAATTGGGGATGAACACTGTACAATTTAGGTCATACCTGCTGCAATTTAATCTAATTAGCGGAGCATGCAGATTTTGGTGACATAAGTGCCAATATCTGCATGTTCCCCAGTATTGGGGAAATCTAAGAATAGGTGCTATATGTTGCAGCCATGATTTTCCAACTCCGATGTGTCGATTTTTATCAGGAGAGATGAATATAGAATACCTCTCTAGAGCATTCGTAATCAGCACCAAAGACAGGTACAGGGGGGAACACACACGTTCCATCCACACACAGCCATGGCACAGTACAACACACACAAGCAACAGTACAACAATAGCAGAAGCAGGTCAAGCCTCCAGCAGCAGTGAAGGCTCTGCCAACACACACAAAACTACCAGGTGCATGCCCGCCCCACAGTCACAGCACATATATAGCATTGGCAGCACAAGTGGTGCTTCCCTTAACCCCTCCCATGCTCATGACGAGCTCAGCTCGTCATGAGGCACGGTTGCGCTGTGCTCATGACGAGCTGAGCTCGTCATGACCCGGGTGGCGCTCACACACGGGGATAATTCCCCTGCTGTGCTGAGCGTTCCACGCAAACGGGTGTGGTCATGAAGAGCTCAGCTCGCCATGAGCACAGCGCCACCGTGCAGCGTGACGAGCTAAGCTCGTCACAAGCGCGGTGGCACTGCGCGGGCCCCTCCCCCCCCGTGCCACGGGGGAAATAGCCCCGCGGTGAAGGGGTTAAAAACACAGAATCTGTGCAGCGCATCAGCAATGTTCCTTTACAGGAAACCGGTACCACAGAAACGCAGCTGTGACAGATTCTGTTACACTGACACAAACGCATCCGTACACACCAGGGCCGATGCTGGGCCTAGGCAGCTGCCAGGGCCCTACACTCAGCCCACCAACATGGGGCACTGCACCAGTATGACACACCCAGGCCATGGCAAACCGGTCCTTTCATGACCCATGTCCATTCAATTAAGATAGAGGTGTATCGTTCTAACTGTGCGCACGAAAGGGCTCCCCACTGATGAGCCTTGCAGACATTATGTAGGGCATAGAGACCTGGGGCGGGGGAGGTGGGCCCTTCCATGGCCCAATTGCAAGGAGACGCATTCTGCAGGTTTGTCCTGCTGCCCACAAAGAGTGTTAGACCTGGCATCTTTGGTGTGTTTTTCCCCTGTCCTCGTACTGCTGATGACCTGTTTTTCACTGAGAGATGCATTGCATTTTTGTTGGTTTTAGAAGTCTGCACACTTTACTGTCCAGTGCTAAACTGCAACTGTTCCCTGTGTAAATTGTGATTAACTGGTTATCCATGATTGGAATATTTGAGTTACTGGTAAGTCCCTAGTAAAGTGCACTGTGTGCACAGGGCCTGTAAATCAAATGCTACTTGTGGGCCTGGAGCATTGGTTGTGCCACCAACATGAGTAGCATCACACTGCTGTGAAGTGACACGAGGAAGGAACACCGCATTACATTTGCTTGAGGTTTATCTACCTGGCCATTATCAAGGAGGCCCCCGCTTCTATGCACAGTTGCTAAATACGATCTGACTGCATCACTTCTGAACGCCCATTTTTTTCGGCGACTACATAGTCCATTACGACTTGGGAGAGTCCACCACCTTGACTCTCGTTTCATTTGTTCTGCCTGACGAAGCACAATCTCTTGAAGGAAACGCGTTGGCTGAGGTTTTTGCATAATTTGATGGATTTTGAAATAAAGAGATACTTCATCAATGAATTGACCAGTCTTAATTATTGAACAACACACACCTGGTAGTGCACCGCTCCACTTTCTGGAAGAACATGAGTAGCCTGCCATTACAGTGTTTGTGAGTGCAGTTTTAAACTGCCATGTAGACCTGGCAAGTGCACCCACTGGCCAGGCCCTAACCATCCCTGTTTCTACATGTAAAGCCCTCCTAAGTAAGGCCCAAGGTAGCCCCCTGGGCAGAGTGCAGTGTATGTGAAAGGTAGGACATGTTCTGATGTGTTTTACATGCCCTGATAGTTAAATACTGCCAATTTTGTTCTCCACATTGCAAGGCCTCTCTCCCATAGGTTATCAATGGAGCTTCCTTGTAACATTTTACAAGTGTAACTTTCAATTGGGAAGAGCTAGAGATTTGGATTTTCGGCTCCCCTTGCTCAGAATTTAACAATAAATCTTTTGGAACAAGTGTTTTGTTTTAAATGGGTTTTTGAAAATGGCACTTTTAGAAACTGGGCATTTTCTTGTTTAATCATCCTTTGTCTCTGCCTGCCTGTGGAATCCATGTCTGGTTTAGACTGACAGGGACTGTTTGTACATTCATACTAGCCAGTCACACAAAGGAGCTGAAATGTGTCCTGCATATCCTGATAAGCCATCACCAGGCGGTTGGGTCTTACTAGGCTAGAGTGATGGGAGGAGTGGTCAGTGACATCTGAATAGGGATGTGCCTGTCCTCTCACAATGCTGTCTGCAGCCCCGTGGAGTGTGTCTGAAGCCAAGGCTGGGCAAAGCAAGAACTTGTGAACAACAAAGTCGTTCTTTGAAGTTTGCCAACGTCAAAGGCCAAAAGGGGTATAAGTATTGGACATAAAGCTCCAGACTTTTAGAACACTTCTGTATCAAGAAGAACCTCTACCAAGGAGAAGAGCTGAAGAGCTGCAAGGATGAGTACTGCCCCTTTGCTGTGTATGCTTTGTTGGGTTGGCCTGCCGATGCTGCTTCTGTGTTGGAGAGAACAAGGACTGGACTTTGCTGTGATAAGATTCTCACAAGGGTGTGTGCTTGCCTCCTGTTAAGATGTGTCAGGGACTCCAAGATTTCACCTGAAGCAACCCTGAACTCCACGGCTGTGAGTTCTGACCTGCCTTGTGGTGCCAGCTCCAGTTCTAAGCCCTTGGAGGCTGTTTTGCTGCTCTTGTTGCTGAAAATCCATACATCGTCCTTCCAGTGCCTGTTTTTTCAATGCAGCGCCACTGTGCTGGAAAAATTTCCACGCACCACTGCTGTGTGGTTGAAGAAATCAATGCAGCACCTGTCCGTGGACGAAGGAACTGCCAAAGCCCGAGTTCAGCGCACAATGTCTCCGAAGTCCAAGACCACCACTCTGACACAGGCCCTGCTGTGCGGCTAGAAAAATCAACGCAACACCTGTCTGCGACTGCAGAAATTAGCACAGCGCCTGGATTGCTGCCGCATCAACCCGCAACACCTGGATTTTCCACGCATTGCACCTGTGCACTAAGTCTACATCAACGCTGGCCTTCAGTAAGGAACCAAGACCGCATGATTAGAGAATCCACACATCACCTTGCTACGCAGTAAGAAATTGACACTTCACCTCCTCTTACAGTAAGGAACCAGCCCATCACCTCCCCTGTGTAGCAGTAAGGAACCTATGCATCACCTCCCATGGGGACAAGGAACCGATGTATCATCTTTCCGAGTGTAAGGAACCGACGCATTGCTTTGTTTTCCAGCACCTCACCTCCCCAGTGCCTGTTTTGGTTTTTAGTTTTGACGTATCCCAGTTACATTGTACTAAAAGTGACACATACATAGTTTTATATTGACTGAACTGTTTTTACTTTTTAAAAGTAATATTTTGATATATGTGTGTTGGATTTTTGTCGTTTTGTCCTTATCTTGGGCGTGTAACTTCCTTACCCCACTGCAAACTAGAGACCCCCATTTCTAACAAAGAGTCAGCCACTGTCCCGCAGATTAGGCCCCCTGCAGTTTACCCACTCAGAAGAAAAGCAAACCTCACATCTTCCATCCTTTAGGAGCTATAAAAAAAGCTGCTTGTAGGTGGCTGAGAAGGAAGAGATGCAGCCCAGGAAGGGTCTGCATAAAGTAGCTTCAGGAGTGGAGGGGGGCTTAATGACGGAGGTGCAAACATCCCTGAATGGGTCACGCTGTATGCAAAATTAGAGGGGCATCGCACATTACCCTTTCTGTACAGGGCCCCCAAAATCCTAGCATGGTTCCTGATACTCACCAACACACACGCAAGTTAACGCACGAGGAGAAGCAGTACAACATCGGGCACATAACAACAGGGTCAGCATGGACAGTAGCACAAACCATCGCACAAAATAGTACAGACTTACTCAAATAGTTATGTAGTGACAGCACTGGTGCAGCAAAGGCAGCACCGGTATAATATTGCACACACATGAGCGCACTCTCACACACATGCTCTCCAGTGAGCAACAAGTACAATTCAGTATTATTTGTATCCATCACAAAGTGTTTTGTACTAAGATTGCAAAATAGTGCACAAGCCCTTGGCTGGAACGTGTCTGTCCTAGCTTTCCTGATGCGTTCAAAGAGAAGGTTGAAGAGTTACACAAATTTATTTTAAAAGTTTTATATAGAGCTAGCTTGACCCGTAGGTATCAGAGTGCTTTACATACACACAGTAAAAAAACAGAAGGACATTACATTACATAGTAGGCCGGCAGTAAGGAAGCACACCACAGAAAAAAATACAGCATGGGAGATAAATATGCAGTGCAGCGGAGGGGGAGAGAGCAATAAAAGAAAAGGCGAGAGTGACACAGTCCGGTCACCCACTATCCTTAAATGTCCAGAGAGAGAGGAGACAACTCGGATAAAGAAGACTAGGTTAGTTGACGTTGGTCGCAGCCACTGCAGAAAGAGAAGGATTTGGGTTGGTTCAGCAAGAGGGAGCATTCTAGACTAGGGCCCCTAGAGCAGAGAGCATTGGAACGAGGGGCAGTGGCATAGTGAACGTGCCATGGGCCCTAGTGCAAGCAAGGAAAACGGGGCCCCTGAACACTAGCTAAGAAATAAAATATAACAATAATCTAAGTTCAGTGGGCCAGCCAGGCCTCGGAGCCACTGCACCTGCTGCACCATTGACAGCCACGCTCCTGAAGAAGGGGCCGGCTGCTACACAATCCTCTGGAATAAAGCCGAACCGGCGGATTCAGACATTGGCCTTTTTCCAGGACATGACGTTCGGGGCCACTGCGTGAAAGAGCTCAGAATAGTGGGTAGGGTACGGGCCATGACTGGAAGAAGCTACTTCTCCCAGCTATTCCTCATTACGGACATAAATGGGCAATGTTCTTGTTATTAAACTTGATTTGCAGCTCCTTGTCAGACAGTTTCCATAGAAACACTGTTTATAACAATTAAAGACCGCTACAGCTTGCTGGGTAACCAATCAAACTGATGGATTTTCTTTTGAAAATGTGGCTTTCAAATGGATAGAAAAGATCGTATATTTGAGGTAAATGCGCACAGATGCTCCTCATCCGGCAAACTTCTTGATTATATATATATATATATATATATATTTTTACTTTTATAGGATGTTCAGGCATAAACAGGTCACATCGACCGAAGAGATGGGCAAAAGACGAGGTAGAGAAGACGGCCTCAAAGCCATGACGGTAGCTGCAGATATAAAAGTAAGACAGGAAAATTTCGAAGCAATACTAAGACAAAGTCGCTAAAGAGACAGGAACAGAGGGACACCAGAGGGAGACGTGGAAGAGAGACATGCGAGTTGAATGAGATTTGCAGGTAGAAACTAGAAAGACGACCTAAAAGACAGGAGGAGGAAGAACTGAGTACACAGAGAGAGAGGAAGAAATAACCAAATATGGACACGTCATAATGACAAGAAACAAAAGGCAGACATCCAGAAGAGATAGATAAAAAAGTGATAGATAAAAGACAGACAGAGCACACCTAGATCTAATGCAGAAGTTCTTAACCTAGTGACTTCTGCAGACCCCCACTTAATCAACACTAAAAATCCAGGGACCACCACTGTATCATTATTGGAATCTGGGGGCCTCCAGTGAGTCATTACCAGAAGCTGGGGACCCCAGCCTAAGCAATTTTAATGATTCGAACATCAAAACAATACAAATAATTACAGAACACAAGGATTGAACAAATAAATACACCAATGATTAACTATTTAATTTGCAAACAAATATAGAAAACGAAAAATGGCATTTTAATAAGAAGGCTGTAGCTTTTCTAAATTCAATTGAGGCAACCCATCTTCTATAATACATTCTGTATGATGCACTTGCACTAATCCAAAGAATCAATCTAAGCACATCAACTAAATTTGTAGCCTCCAAATCCAAATTTCTTCACAATTACGCAACAATAAAAAAATTCAATTTTACATTTTATTTCGTTATTTATATACACTTTATTAATCTGTTAATATTAATTCACTCGCTCAGTGGTCGCAAATCCTTCGAGTAGGTGTCATGAACGCCCAGAGGTCCCCGGACCATAGGTTAAGAACCGCTAATCTCTTGGACGGAGAATCAAAGAGGAGATACAAGAGACTGTTCGTCCACAGAAGAAAAGGACATACATAGAGAAAGGGAATTTAACAAACCGATGAAATAACAAACATATAAATGGGAAGGAGGTAATGCAAAGTAGATTGAAGAGATACAAAGAGGATAAAAGTAACAAGAAGGAGGATAGTCAGAAAAGAGAGACATAAAGAAGCGAAAGAGGTAGGTAGAAGATTGTGTCCTTATTAAGAAGTTTCCAAAAAAGACCTTTATGGATTCCTGCAGAGAAAAGTTTGCTATCTAAACGTTAACATGGTTTCATGTGCGCAGGGGCTGACTCAGCGTTCATACTTCCGAGGTCGAAACCTGAGCATCCAAAAACTGGTTGATAATGAAACAAAGGGGAAGATAAAAATGAAGCAGTACATACAATAAGATGTTTTTGTTACGATTAGAAGGCTGCTGTTCCTATTGTTTTGGTCTCCGTGAGTGCCTTATGGAGAATCAGACACTCTCCTTTGTGATGGATCCAGCCACAAGACATCTCTTAGCAACCGGAGCTCGCTGTCTCCCCCTCTCATCACTGCTTTGATGTTTATCTATCGACTGATGCTGTTTACGTAGCGCTTTAATCGAGAATAAGTTGAAGTGCACATAAATACATGAAAGTAAGATGTGGTCAGAGGATGCTTACTGTAAACACAATCGAGGTCTGCAACTGCATAAGAAGGGTATTAGTAGAAGCGAAAAAGATAAGTCTGTGAGAGGGTCGTAAAAGGCAGGAGTGGTGGTGGGAAAGGTGGCTTCCCTCTGTCTAGGTATGAAAGCTAATGTTATGAATTTTAACCACTAATGCAACTCATCCAGCAGCAAGAAGAAGCAACACCTGACAACATGACATTACTACAATGATGCTGCACAAGAAAAACATTAGCAAAGTCTGCTGCATCCCTTGAAACCTAATTTCCTGCTGCTGGACATGCAGGGGCAGACAGTCGATGCAAGGCAAGGACCGACCTCAGCATCCACCACAAGAAACCAAAATGAGACAAAAGCCTCAGAGAAAATATAACGGGCAGGTCTCCATACGGATCACTACTGGGAGGAATAGCCTCACCAGCCATGTCTTTAACAAAATCATGATTTCCTGTCCAGCCAGAGAGGCTTTACATACATTATAAAGAGAGCCACGGAGGGCATTGCTATATGCATCAACGCCTGGTTATAACAATTCTTCTATGCACTTGCACTTATGTAAAAGTACTTATAAGTAGAAACACAGACGCAATCAGCTGATTTAAGGACATCCTGTATCTTGTTTCCTCAGAAGAAAGCTTTGAAGGCCAAGGTATCTCCCACACAGAGTGGGTACCAAATGTTTCTGTGCCAATGACAATCAGCTGTGGGACTGAGTGGGCCCAGTCAACTATGATATCAGAGGAGGCCTGCAATTCCGCACTGGTCCTCTACTGGCATCGCTATACGCAGATGATTTAATACTCTATGTCCGAGCACCTTCCCTCAACCTGGCGCCGCTGCTGGCGGAAATTACGCGGTTTGGCACTTTCTCTGGGCTGCGCATGAATTGGCACAAATCCCTCATTTTCCCACTGACCCCCGCCACTACGCCATGGGACTGCGAGTACCCGCTGGAGTGGTGTTTGGAATCGGTTAAATACTCAGGTATACACGTCCATCTTAACACTGTAGACATTGTTCGGCTCAACTATGGGAGAGCCCTGGACTTTCTGGAAGATAGCATTGACAGATGGCTGCGATTGCCGCTATCTATGGTGGGACGCATTGCCATAGTGAAAATGGTGGTTCTGCCCCGGTTTTTGTATTTATTTAACAACATTCCAATCCCCTTGACTAAGATATTTTTTACACAGCTGCGAACGCTGCTGCTACGGTTGATATCGGGAAACAGGACTCCTCGGGTCACTTGGCACACACTGACCCTGCCCTATGAGAGAGGCGGCCTAGGGGTACCTGATTTTTATCTATATTTTTTGGCAGCACAGTGTTCCTTTGCATATCCCTGGTTCCACCCAGATGCCCGCATACTGTACCTGAAACCGGAGGCGGACTTGGTACTACCGCATTCATTAGCTACGCTACTCCCAAAGGGATTGCCGCGAGACCCCCAAGATATACAGACAGTGTCTTCCACATGCTGGGCGTGGGAGAAACTCCGGAGGCTACTGAAGCTAGATGTCCTTTATTCTCCACTCCTTCCACTCCCCAATGCACATTGGCTCCCTATCACTGGTGAAGCGGTGGTACGTACTACACTCTCCAAATTCGGCTTGAATACATTGGGCGACCTCTTCCCAGACGGACATGCCTTTAGTCTGACGGAGGAGCCCCGTTTCCTGGATCGCAGCTTTATGGACTCCTTTGTACTGTCCAGACTTCGATCCATGCTGCGGGCTACGTTTCCCACCTTCCCGCTGGCCCCAGAGGAGGCACTACCTCTGACGACTGTCATCCAGCATCCCTCAGGGGCACATATGGTTACTAAACTTTACAGACTTAGCATCGCAGCCACTCCCGCAGCTGATGTGAAGGTCCGACTGGCGTGGGAAAAAGATCTAGGGAAACCCATAACAGATGCAGAGTGGGCACACTGCTGCGCAGTAACCAAAAAGGTGTCACTCAACAGCAGGCACAAACTCATTCACTTTAAATTCTTGAGGCGTTTGTATCACACCCCTGCATTGGCACATAAGATAGACCCCTCTCGCTCTCCTAACTGCCCAAAATGTAAGGCTGTGGACGCTGATTTTGCACATTTATCGTGGACATGCCCCAGACTAAGCGACTACTGGCTACAGATACACACCACATTTGGTAAGATACTGGGCGTCCCCCTGGTTCCCTCCCCTGAAATTGCCTTGTTGGGCTATGTGACAAACTTTCCACAGGCAGTCCGCAGACTCGCAGCGCTGGGCTTTTTGTTAGCCAAGAGGGAGGTGGCCCTGCTTTGGTGCTCCAAAAGAAGTCCTAGTGTGAAGTCCTGGCTAAAAAGCTTGGCCTCCTGCAATGTTAACTGTGTCGAGTACTCTTCCACCATTCCCACTTCATCTCGACCCTTGGACATATGGGGACCATACCGCACTTATATTGCCAAACTCACGGCGGAGCGTCAGGCACAATTGGACAATCAGCTGTACCCAGAAGGGGTGGGTTAGCCCACGATGTTACCACTCTCTGTACAATGTTACCGATTACTAAATGCATGTGACATGTAGGAACGTTATTGAGACCGGGGCTATTTGGTGTCTGTGACTCATTGCGATGGATGCCCCCCTCCCTTTTTAACAGTTGCTGCTGTGCTATGGTCTGTCGGATTTGGTGTACTGCATTATATGATGGTGTGTGCTTTTTACATTGCTGATGGTTTATGTGCGATGCTTGTGAAAATGACAAATAAAGTTTAAAAAAAAAAACTATGATATCAGAGGAGCAGATTTGATAAGGGGGTGCAGAGGGGTGGGGGGGAGGAAAGTGAAGCTGGGTTGAGGTCCCTACCCTCTTTGTCTGCTATAGCTCCAAATTGTTAAGGAAGTAGCGGTAATAGAGAACAGAAGCATTTTGGTACACCTGGAAAGGAAAACAAGCATTTACAATGCAATGGTCTCGGCATTATTAAAGGTAGAGCTATTGGCATTGCTCATGACATTTCTTTTTTTTTTAAAATCATAAATAAATGGCATTATCATTTATATTGCCAATAGCTTGCATATGCGAGACCTATTGCATTAGTACCCACACACAGAGTAAGTAGTAGAGTGAGTAGTTGATAGTGAGTAGGAGAGAGTTATTAGGAAAGCGAGTATTAGAGAGCGAGTAGTACAAAGTGAAAGAGTGAGTATTAAATAGTGAGAGAGTGAGTAGTAAATAGTCCTAGAGCCACACATATTTACATGCACAGCCACACCCTTACATATACAAAGTGTATTTTTAGTTTCAGTAGTAAAGAGTGAGTAGTATAGAGTGACTAATTATGAGTGAGTAATGTTGAGTAGTAGAGTGTGTGTGTGTGTGTGTGAGAGAGTGAGTGAGAGAGAGTGTGTGTGTGTGTGAGAGAGTGTGTGAGTGAGAGAGTGTGTGTGTGTGTGTGTGTGTGAGAGAGTGTGTGAGTGAGAGAGAGTGTGTGAGTGAGAGAGAGTGTGTGTGTGTGAGAGAGAGTGTGTGTGTGTGAGAGAGAGTGTGTGTGTGAGAGAGTGTGTGTGTGTGTGTGTGAGAGAGAGAGTGTGTGTGTGTGTGAGAGAGAGTGTGTTTGTGAGAGAGAGTGTGTGTTTGTGAGAGAGAGTGTGTGTTTGTGAGAGAGAGTGTGTGTTTGTGAGAGAGTGTGTTTGTGAGAGAGAGTGTGTGTTTGTGAGAGAGAGTGTGTGTTTGTGAGAGAGAGTGTGTGTTTGTGAGAGTGTGTGTTTGTGAGAGAGTGTGTTTGTGAGAGAGAGAGTGTGTGTTTGTGTGTGAGAGTGTGTGTGAGAGTGTGTGTGTGTGTGTGTGAGAGAGAGAGTGTGAGAGAGAGAGTGTGAGAGAGAGAGTGTGAGAGAGAGAGTGTGAGAGAGAGAGAGTGTGAGAGTGAGAGAGAGTGTGTGAGACAGAGTGGGAGAGAGACGGGAAGGTGCACTGGCCTACAAAGGCCTGGCAAACTTGTAATATTTTGAAAGTGTGATCCTTTAGGGTTTGGCCATGAGCCATTAAGGTTGGCCGTGGCTTTTGAGAGTTGACTTTGTCAAAGCAGCTCAGGAACTACAGTTAACAACCCCAACAGAACCACCAAAAGTACCCGATGCTGCCTCCCATCAAAGCTGAAAACACCGCACTGAGTTACAACAGTGCAGAGCTACCACCCATGACCTGGAAAGCTACATGTAAGGTGTTCCAAATCACATGGCTGTTCATCGTGCAAAAATGTCTCATCACCCGATGTGACCGTGTGAAGAGTGCCAATACCATGTAGCACACAACAGCACCGTCTGAGCAGGATGCTGTGTACACATCAGCTGAAAAACTGAATCTTCAAATATATAATTTTTTGGCCATTATCATTATTAATAAAAATATTGAATTGAATTGCATGGCAGAATACATTAATCTTAATATAACGCTTCATACCACACTCCTTCCGTTTTTAAATACTGTAAACAATAGATGTGGCTATCGCCCACTTTAATAATACCTAATTTACCGACCTCAGAAGGGTGAAAGTCAGAGCCAGCCTTGCCAAGATTCGAATTCAATGACTTGGAGATCACTGCATGTTTCATCAGTAAATATTAAACTCATCTATCCTGACGGCCTTTACATAGGGGCATTAAGCCAGGAACAGTTTGGAAACAGTGTTGCAACAGCCCAGTATACTTCCTGTTACTTCTACTGGCTTTAGACTACGGGTAGACGAGCAATGTCAGGGGTACCAAAGCCCAAACATCGGATCGACGGATTTTTTTATAGCGCAAATTTAGCCCAGGGTCCTTACAGCGCTTTGCATGAGCCCCAGATTAGATTACTCTCTGTTTTAAAGCGCAGGGAGATTAAGTAATTTGCCCAGAATCACAGGTTGTTGAGCTAAAGCCAGGAATGGAACCTCGTTGTCCAAGTCCAAAGTCAGCAGCTCTGGCCATAAGGCCAAATTCTACTTCAGAACTAGCTTTGTGATTTACAATGTGTGGGTGTATGCAGATAGATTCCTTCCTGCCCTCTCTACCGAACCCCTGCAATGCGCAAGAGTTCCTGAAGGGATGGAGGGGGGAGAATGCACCCTGCAAAGACTGAGACACCCCAACATGTCCCCTATGGATTCACCTCCTCCAGACGCCTTAACGATGAGAGGAAGGGCGAGGAGGGTTAGACACACTCCCTGGACCTTCATCCTTGCAGAGCCGATGGAAGACTGACACCTCCGTCTTCTGTTCACAAGTGTTCCACCAGGATGGTGCAGCTCCTAGGTTCCCGTGCACTAGTGCTCCCACAGAGCGGAGCAACCCCCTGGCCCCTCTCACCGGTGCTCGTCCCGAAGTGGTACAGGACACTGCCTCACTTGCACTAGTGTCCACAGCAGTTCGGCGCCCTGGACCCCGTGCAATAATGCCCACCGCACAGCAGTCAGCCCCCTGGTCCCCGTGCACACGTATCTACCCCCGACCAGTCCGGCACCCTGGTCCGGAGCACTGAAGTTAGGTAATGCAGTGCACTAATTCCTACCACACACGAACCATCACTCTAGCTCCTGTGCACAAGTATCCACCCTAGAACAGTCTGGCACCCCGGTGCACAAATGTCAACTCCAAAGCAGTGCAGCCCCCTCACTCGTGGCTTTAGCGTCCAACCAAAAGTAGTAGTGCACGTGGCTCCGCCCACTAATGCCCACCACCGAGCATTTTAGTACCCTGGCACCGGTGCACGAGTGTCCACTGTAGATCGGCGCAGCACCCCGACTCTCGTACACTAGTTTCACCATAAGGGCAGTTCACCAGTGAATCCGTGCTGCGCTGCCTACTCCAGAGCTGCGCAGCACCGCGGCTCTGGTGCACGAGTGTCCACCTGCGACAGGCACCACTGCCCGGCTCCCTTGTTCAAGCAATCACGTCGGAATAATGCAGCCCCTTGGTCGCGTGTGCAGTGGTGACCACCTGAGAATAGTGCACTCGTCCCAGCCCTGCAGTGATGCGATGCTCTGGGCTCCGTCCACGCGCTCTCAGCCCTGGGCAGGTGTGACGCCCTGGGGCCCCGTGCAGTGGGGGCCACGGCAGGCCGGTGGAGCTGCACGACCCCTCCGCTGCTGAGACGTCCAGCGCCGCGGGGGGGGGGCGGGCACAGAACAGAGATGCCGGACACATATTAGGGATGGTGGGCACAGACCAGAGCGACGAGGGGAACAAGCCTTAAATGGGCGAACTTTTCTTACAACTCGCAGGGGGGACAAGACTTGCGCAGGGGGACGGGACACGCGGGGGGGGGGGACGGGACTCGCGGGGGACTGGACTGGCGGGGGTTAAAAAATACATAAAAAAAAAAGAAAACTTACCTGACTGCCCGTGTGGCAAGTGCGGAACTCCTGCCCGATCCTTGACACCATGATACGGGTGTCATACCCAAAGCAAGAGCAGACTACCGGAGAGCTGCGGGCGGGCGGAGGGAGGGAGGGAGGGGGGGGGGGAGCGGGACTAAGGAAAGCTGCGGGCGGGCGGAGGGAGGGGGGGGGGAGAAATATACATGGCTTTGTGAGAGCGCACTCTTTATTCAGCATGGATGCAAACCGCTCGGCTAGATGTCAGGTGAACGTTACTGTCATTACTACCCGCACGGTGCTTCACCAGATCACACGGCTTGTGCAATGCGCAGCGGGGACCCGGACCTGCGAAAGATAAGAGCGGCAGGGCGGCTTTGCAGAGTGCGCTCCGCGGCTCCCTGTGGTGACCCCAATGCCTGTCTGCCCACAGAAAACGAGACGGCCCGATGTGTACACACAGAGACTGCCAGGTGAAGGAGGCTGCGACTTCTTGGGGCGGCTGTTGTTGTGAAATGGCCTAAAGAAAAGCGCCGCCATTTTCAGATTCGGGGGCGTGTTTTTTGCGCCCTGAGTGACAGACGACGTCACAGGGCTAAAGAATGCAAAAAATCACGCCCCCGAATCCGAAAAAGACGGAGCTTCTTTGGAGGGACGGCTCTCTCCTCCAATGGCTGGCCTCCATTTAGGAAGCCAGCCAATGGTGGAGAGACAGGGCAAGGGGGGCGGGTTCTGAAGCCCCACTAGATGACATTAATTCTCCGGACCGGAAGCTGTGCTTTGCACAGCTTATAGGTCCCGAGACCTAAACAGAAAACAAAAGCTCTTTGGGGTGAATGACAAAGCAGTCACCTCCAGTAATTTGACATCAGAAATTGTTCCAAAGGAAACAAAGTACAAAAGCAGGGTTAGTTTTAGTTATTTTTTTTAGGGTCGAGAGACTCATTAAATGGCAACCCACGTCAAAAACGGGTTCTGGTCCCAGATGGAGTCGTACTTATGTGCAATAGGCATCCTTCTGATTTTCCTAGAATGTTATAGTGGTCCTGGCTCTAGTGGCACCTTTGTAGTCCTCTTGCCCATCTTTACCAACACACAGTGGACAACCAAACCACCTTGCCCACCATCACCACTCAAGAAACCATAACCACAGAGATCATACACTCCGGAGCACCCTCGGGACCCTGTCCTCACCACATCTTAATGAGGGGACTGGACCTCATCAGCGCAAACCTAACTTTGATCCTGAATGACTCAATCATCACAGCCACCTACGATGACACCTGAAAACATGCCACAGCTCTCCACATCCTTATCAAATCCTCAGCAGACCCTAAGATGCTAGCCAGCTACCGGCCTATCCCCCTGCTAGCCTACTTGGCAAAAGTCATGGAAAATATAAGCAATTGCTTAGCCACCCACCTCACTGATAACCAACTCAATATAACTCAATCTGGATTCAGGCCCAACAACAGTACATTGTCACCATGGACGACATTCGGATGATCATGAATAGAGGTGACTGCTGCCATCATCCTACTGAATCGTAACGCAGCCTTCAACAGTCTCCCACCCCATCCTTACGCGATGACTGCATGAAGCCGGCACCCAGCATCTTGCACTTCATTCCTGACCAGCTGCACGTAGTATGTCAGTCTGGCCCCCTTAATATCTGGTACGTTCGACCTCATCTGCAGGGTTCCAAAAGGATCCTCACTCAGCCCCCGTCTGTTCAACGCCTGCATGATGCCACTTACCAGCTTCATCGATGCCTAAGGAATCAACATCATATCCTATGCTCACGACACCTAGATTATACTCTCCTTCTCTGACAAGACACCAAACACCCGGATATATTTCTCTGCCTGCATGACCAAAGTCACAAGAAAGATGAAAACTAACTGCCCGCCTCAACGCTGACAAGATGGAAGTAGTAATCTTTGGCAGACACCTCGCTCTGCGACTTGGGAACCTTGGAATAGTATCAGATCGCCAGCTTACGATGACTGGACAAGTTCATGCAGCCTCTGTCTCCTGCTTTCTTGAGCACACAGAGGGACCAGAGGAGAGTGCACAGCACCACTGAACCAATATGCATTTCCAGATCAAGTGTCCTCGTACATTAAGTATGCTATGAGAAACATAGTAAATTTGATCAATAATTACATGGATTAAAAGTGTCACCAGACTTAAAAATAGTAGTCTGTCATGCAACTTATTAGGCAAAAAAGTCACAAGCGAGATTCTCTCACCACAACTATTACAACCCAATTTGAACCGTTGCATTAACATAGTTTCCAAGCATTTTTGCCCCCACATGTTAGACACATTGGTTTGGGGCGGAGTAGAGCCAACCCTTAGTCATTTTCAGGCATGTGTAAGATCTGACTGAAAGTGATTCTCCAGGTTCACTCGCATGCAATGTCCCACTAAATTCCATCGCCTGCTGCTCCAGCTGGAAACTATGGCATCATTCCAGATTTATGAAGTAAACAATGAGATCCCATTGAAAGGCTTTTCAGTTCCCATTTCAAGTAAGTTTGTTTGAATCACAACAAATACCTCAGTAGAGAAAATACAATACAAGACGGGACTCGTCGGTTTTCAAAAGCAAATTCTTGAGAAATGAACAAATTGTGCATTATTCAGGTGCCCTAAACCACAAAAAGAATCGTGTTTCATAATTGAAGACTTTAAAGCAACCTACTACTGGGCAGCACATTCTAAGCTAGGGGACGTTCGACATGGCAAGTATCTCAACACAGGTGGACTGGCCTTACATAATAAAGCATATAAAGACATTACAAGAAAATAACTAGATAAATAATATAACAATCTGTCATGGAACTCAATAATAGGTGCTCCCGGTTATGCAACTCAAAGCTACTCATATTATTGAGCTCGGGAAGGGTGGACGTGCGGTCATTGATCCACTGAGGCACACAACGCGGCTATGGAGAAGGAGAGAAAACTATTAAGAACTAGTACGATTGAAGAAGGAGAAGCTACGTGCTAGGCACACCCTAACATCATCTGATGACCCCTAGCCTTCTGGCCTTGGGAGCCACTAGTATGTGGAAGATCTGCCAATTTCCCGATAGGTTCATCAACCCCACTGCCTAATCCTCTTTGGTATCAACTGTGCCTACTTTGCCTCAGTGTGCCTGGAAAATATAGCATCACAATAAAAGACCTCCTTCCTAAATCCCCAAAACAAAACACAAAATATATTAGAAGCAGCAGTGTTAAACCATGTGTTGGCTTTCTTAATATTTGCCAGAGCTCCAAATAGAACAAGAAAACCACGCAAATTGCCTACATTTGAGAGCCATCATCACCTATGATAATAAGCTGCAATTTCAAATAATCAAACATCCGTCGAACAATCATGGGCAGTAATGAGAAAGTACTGATTAGGAAATCATATTTTCACAAGAACAGCAAGGTTAGAGATGGAGTGAATAAATCCATAAATTTATCTTCTCACGTGTCATTTGCATGGAGTTTTCCGAAGAACATTGTGCATGCTAATCACACAATAGTCATCCAATTCTAAATGAGGCAAATAAAAAGGGCTAACGCTCTCCATTAATTTGGCAATTACACAGACACTTGGGAAATGTCGCACTTTGTCTCCTGAGAATATTACGCAGCAATCCAGGATTCACGCCCCTCTGACATTGTGAGACGCAACTGACAATAAATGTAGTAGTCGTATGCCGCTCCCAACGATCATACGGTATTTACCTACAACAGAGAGGGGTTATGGTCTCACAGAAATCTTGTAACCAAGTTTTACTCTCCAACAAGCAGGCCCCAGACCTGAAATCATGTTCAGGTATACTACATTTCCTTCTGCTGCTCTACACACAATTGGAATTTGCTAGGCCTAATATTTACATCAGTGGCGGCGGACACAGATTGGGGGTGCCGTGGCGGGGGGGAGCAAGGGGGTGTAATAAAAGAAAAAAAAGTACTTCCTCACCGTGTCTCTCCCACGTCATCTCTCCTCCGCTTTGGGACGAACAGGAAGCACCCAGTCTCCCCTGACCCAATCACAACGCTGCAATGCAGCGTTGTGATTGGTCTGAGCGCCGTGGTTCGGCGCTCAGCTAGGGCCTGGGCATGTTCAAAATCCAGGCTGTAATGCAGCCTGGGTGGAGAGCATAACATATAATGTTCTAAACTGAGATGATACTGTATGGTACAATGCGACTGTAGTTGAATTTTGCTATTGTTTAAATGTTTAAAAAAAAGAAAAAAAAACTTTTTTAAAAAGAGCATTAACCCGTTGATCGCGGCGCGAATCCCGATGCGGTGCGGGCATTTTAATCAGTGGGCGGGGTTTGGACGGTCCCCGGCCGTCCCCCGCACACGCCCACCGCCACGTGGGACGGCCAGGGGCCGTCCTCAGCATGGAAGGGGTTAATAGATTTTAGAAATTCAAACATCAGCTTATCAGTTCTGAAAATACACATATTTTGTCTCAAATTCACACTTTTCAATTTTGGTATACAAATATACAAGCCAAGTCAAGTCAATTAAGCTTTATTCGATTTTAAATTACAAAATCATAAAAGCTTACATTTAAAATCCAGTGTTTAAAAAAGATCTATACATTTAAAAATTAGCTATATTAAAAGTACTATAATACAAATCATGCAGGACTAGAAGTTATTAAGGAAGTCACTCCGCATCGTTCGTTTTATGGGACCAATGTCAAAAGTAAGAAAGATAGGACATATGAATGTACATATTCAGTTAGGAGTAATTACAATTTCTTTATACACTATGTACAATCTTTCAGGTCACTTTCTAATAGAAGAATTCAACGTGCGTATACATTATATAGTGTTCCGGTATCTAATAAGTAGTTTTAAGAAAGAGGATACTGCCTTGATAACATATTAATTTTCTAGCTGTTTTAACTTAAGAAATACCACTCTACAGCTACGTAGCCCCCAGGCCTTTAATATGGGTTTCAAAAACCTCTTCCTCGGGGTCAGGTAAAACTTGCAGAACAATACGCAGTGGATATTTGATTGGTATGAAATATCATCGCATGGACAAATTAACCTGTCCCTTGACCAATCATTACATTCTGGAAAGGTTATCAATCTGAAAAAGGTGTCAGTGCGGAAACGGGTCAGCAGCATGCGACTGTAACAGCTTGACTCTAATAACAAATAAGGTTCAATCCCTGCGCTGATGGTAAGTAGCTGGTTATCGGCAACTGTACATTTGACCTTTTCCAGGAGCCATCTCTTATTATCTAAATGTTCCAAGACCATCTTTTTTAATGTGCTTCTAGGCACAGCTTCCATGCTTAGGGGATTTTCGAAAAATTCCGGGTGCCCGATCTCATTCAACAATTATACAGTCAAGCAAAATCTTCTAATTTAGTAGACTGGAGAAGACACACAAGAGCTGGTTGCAGATAGCTGGAGAGCTAGTAGAAGCTCGCAAGCTAATCGTTAGGTAAGCCTGGTATTCACCAAAGAAAGACCTCAAGTGCCAGAAGAATCTCCTCCTCCTGCTCTTCCTCTCAATCAAAATAGCACCCTCAACCCACTCTTTTGACAAAATCAATTTTGTCCAAGACATGTTGCATTTTTTCAACTGTAATTAAAGATACCGCAGGACCGCTTAAAGGGCAATCGCACAACCTCTTAATGATACAGATATTATCCTGCACATAGTAGGGCTACGAAACAAGCGGGCAGGGAGAAAGTGGAATTAAAAGAATAAATTGGACTGTAAGGCCCCCACTCACCCATTACTGTGTGTCCCTCTGTAGCATAGCATGATTTCCATAGATTCTCAATAGAGCATCAATGGTGTAGAAGACCATCCTCACATACTAAGTAAGCCTCCATTGTGTTTGTGTCCTTGACCCTTTCCTCCATTTCATTCATACAGAAGGCAACTCTTAAGGAGCTATTTTTCTGATACTATCGTGGGAGATGGATTCAATGCCCAGCTCCCGTGGATCTACTTGTTCAAGGAGAATTGAAAGAACGGTCAACAAGGAACAAGGGACCAGCTCTAGGCATGTGGCAAGATTACATTACTTCACTGTTGCTAAAAAAAAACTTTATAGCCTCTGAAGGTGAGTTCCCACTCTTGAGTGACAGCCCAATTTCCACCCACTGGGCGTAGATAATGATGATGAGATCACTATGAAGGTTTCAAACGAAGTTTAGAGACACCCATTTCACTCCTAACCTTTAAGCCGAAGAACTTCCAGTGCCAGAGGCCACACTGAACCCTCAACTAGAGACTAATCTGGTCTTCTCAGAATCTCCACCATCCGCTGCCTTGGTACCTACAATCAAAAAGGGTGTCACAGGCTGCAGAGACTGTATGGTGAAACAAGCTGTCAGCAAATATTGATGCGTCCTGTTGGACCAGACCCTTTCTGCATGGTTATCCCCAATCCTTTTGCCTTCTTCCACCTATTCTTCTGACCTTGTTTCTGTTGACTTTAGGACTCTGGGCACTTCACCACTGCAAACCAATGTTAAAGTGCATGCACACTCTCCCCTAAACATGGTATGATTGGTTTGCATGGGTTTGGCATATCTGATTTACTTGAAAGACCCTTGTAAAGTGGTATACCATATTGTTGGACCTGGCCCTTTTGGCAGGTTCACCCCGAAACTTTTTGCTTTTTCCTAGCCTGTTTCTGGAACCTGGGTTGGTAATTTTAGGCCTCTGCGCACTTTTTCACTGTGGTACAGTGTAAAGTGCGTGTGCTCTCTGTGTATGTGTGGTGAGTGACCTGCCCTCCCATAGGAATGAATGGGGAATATGTATGCCCATGGTAGTTCCTGATGTGTGGGGAGTGCAGGGTCGAGTTTGATATGTGTGAACTCGTGAGACTGAATGCTGCGTAATGGTGTATGCGGCATGGTTGTGTCTAGTCTAGAAGTGCCACTTTTAAAAGTTGGCATATTTGTGTAGTAAGTCTGCTGGCACGTGATTGACTGGTGAGCCTGGCCCAGGAGTGCCTGGGCCTGCTTGTGGATTGACTGTCTGGCTTGAGTGTGACAGGGGCTGCAGAGCCCCCAGGAGGCGGTCTGAGTCAGCCCGTGGATGAAAGGCAGCATCTGCTGCCAGGGAAGTAGGAGGAGGTAGCACCTGATAGTGAAGGGCTGTGCCTGCCTGACCACAATGCTGGCTCCACCCCCCCCCCCCCGCTGGGCGACTGTCACCTCTGTCCCTGATACTGAAGGGACTTCTCTATAACCAGTTCTAGCTGGTTCTCACACTGCCTGCACAAAGACTTCAAAGACTTTTCTGTGTATAAGAAGGGGCTGTGTCCCCTTCCAAAATGTTCTTGTTTTTGGACTTGAATCTGCCAGGGGCGTGCTGCTGCTTGTGCTCAGGGGAATCCCTGAGCCCTGCCCAGCCCCTGGACTCCTGATGGACTTTCCTGGATGCCTGGAGGACTCCTGGGGGACCCCTCTGCCTTGCCTGGGCTAATGGGGGGACTTGGCTTTGCCCCCTGGGAATCTCTGGGACCTTTTTGCAGCATGGATAAGCTGCATTTTCCTGCAGGAAGCGCTGTGCTCCCCCCTGAGCGCCTGGGAGCGCTCTGCCTGTTTGCTAGCGCTTTGGAGCGCTTTATTTCCCCCTAGCGCTGAGGAGCGCTTTATCTTTGCCCCTAGCGCTCAGAGGCGCTGTATCTGATTTTAGCGCTGGGGAGCTCTTTGGCCGGTGCCCACCCGGCATTGACCCAGGATTGAGGAGCCTATTGAGTGCCCACCTCGATTTGATTAGGTATTTAAAGCCGGTGCCCACCCGGCATTGCCCCGTGTTTTCACCGCCGCGGCCCGAGCCGTTTAAGCTCACAGCCGCCGAAGAGAAGCTTCCCCGAGGCGCCGCGCTGTGATAGGAGAGCCGCGGGAGGTTCGCCCTGGAAGGCCGCGCCGTGATTGGAGGGCCGCGGGAGGCTCGCCCGGGAAGGCCGTGCTCTGATTGGCCCACGGTCAGGAGAGGGCGTGCGGCCGAGGAGAAGAGACGGAGAGCTGTAATGGCCGCCCGGGGCTCCCGTGATCTGGAGGGAGCCCCAGGAAGAGAGGAGGAAGCGTGGCCTGATGCTGGGGCTCCCGTGTGCGGAGGGAGCCCCGGCGAGAGAGGAGTCCGGCGCGAGGCTCCCCGAATGGAGGGAGAGCCCCGAGTGAGGAGAGCCGCCGATTGTCTGACCGACCGGTGAGTGGGGCAGGAGAAAGGGAGGGACACATTGTCGGTGTCCGCCCCCCCAGTAGCGCGAGCTCGCGCTCCTTGTCAGTGTGAAGCCACGAGGGCTTCAAAGGCGGCCTCAGTTGGCAGTGGGTCGCCCCAACGTGTGTAGAGCCATGAGAGGCTCAGGGCCCACATCCTTATTTAGAGCCCAGTGAGGCTCTTGAGGGCAGTGGTATTTACGAGCCCAGCGAGGCTCGAGGGGCCATGGTTTGCAGAGCCTGAGGGCTCAATGGGCCATAATTGTTTTTAAGAGTCTGTGAGGCTCTTGGGGGACACAAGTTTTATGCCAGAGCCTGTGTGGCTCCAACGTGTGTAGAGTGTTTCCAGAGCCTGTGTGGCTCCAGCAGTGGGCGCAGTTTGCGCCAAAGGGTCAGTGAGGGCCCTGCCACAGTTTTGCTGATGATTCCCAGCTGCCCAGCAATTAGTGGACAGCTGCACCGTTTAGGTCTTGGGATTTCACAGGTGCCCAGCAAGTAGTGGGCACCTGCACCGTTTAGGCCCCTGACATTGAGACTCAGGGCGTCCTAGCCCCAACAAGGCCAGTTGGCCTAGGGACTGCCACAGGTGGTGGCTTATGTAGGGTTTGCGCAATTGTATGGTTATTGCACCTCTGAATGTGATTTCTTGCATCATGTGTTATTTCTGCACCTCTGAATGTTTTTAGACATCATGTGATTTCTGCGCTATTGTATTGTTGTGGTACCTCTGAATGTATTTTTTTATTGCATCATGTGCTTTGTTCTTAACACCGCTGAATGTGTAGTTTTATGCATCATGTGTTTCCCTTTACTACTCCTCTGAATGTGTTTCATACATCATGGGTAATGTGTTCTTGCTTATACCCCTAAGTGTATTTTATTCTTAGTTGGTTGTTCTTTTTAATACAGGTGGTCCTAGTGAGGTCCTGGTCCCCTGCGTGACATTCTCCTAAGGTGGTTAGGGTTGCGTAGGTGGTACTTACCTGTTCCCACTAGTTACTGGATGTGATTCATAATTGTTATTTTGTTTTATATCTTATTTTCTATGATCTACAAAGTACTATTTCTAAATGTGTTGATTATGACAGTGGCCTATGTGGCCCTGTCTTGTAAATAATCCCTTGTGAATATTGCCCGTGCCAGTTGGCACAATGTACATGTGTGATTTCTATCTGATGTGGTTTTGACAATACAGAAGTTATTTTTATATAACCTTGTGTGGAGTTCCTTTTGTGGTGTGTCTAGGATGTTGTTGCTGTTGTGCGCTGGCGCAAATGCTTTACACATTGTCTCCGAGTTTAGCCTTACTGCTCATGCCAAGCTACCAAGGGGGTGAGCAGGGGTTATCTTGGCGTGTGACTTCCTTGCCCTGACTAGAATGGTGGTTTCTGCCTGGCTTTGGCGTCAGCCTTAGCCTACCAGAAATAGCCAGTTCTAACACATATACCCAGAGCCTGTAAATTAAATGCTACTATTGGGCCTGCAGCACTGCTTGTGTCAACCACAAAAGTAGCCTTTAAAACCTGTGTCAGGCCAGCCTGTGTTCTCAGGGTAAACATCCATTACATCGCAGTCATTACAACGACCTACCTTTACTACGCGACTGTTATGACGCAACTACCTTTACATCGCATGCCATTACAATGCATGTCACTACAACGCATGTCACTACAATGCATGCCATTACAACGCATTTCAAGGTAAGTAATCGAGATTTTTTAGTATGAGGGTGTGTATGGGTTTTGGGGTACATGGGAATAGTAATTTGTACCGCTATCCAATGCTTTCTCTACTGTTGCACTCACTGGAGTGGGAATTGTCATTTTTACACCTACACTATCCAACACTTACCCTACTGTTGCCCCTGAAAGTATTATGCATTGTAATGGTATGCATTGTAATGGAATGCGTTGTAAAGGTAGTTTTAAAAAATGCGTTGTAATGGTATGTATTGTAAAATCATGCAATGTAAGGGCAGTTGTGATGTAAAGACTGTGTTGCTAAAGAAAGCATTGTAATTGCATTTGTTGTTACGTCACATATTCGTTCACAGTTTACCGCAACATTGACTTGCCATTGTCAAGCCTTAAACTACTAAGGTGGCCCTAGCTAGCCTAGCCCTATGAGCAGGGTGCAGTGTAAGTAAAAGGTAGGACATGTACCTTCATGTTGTGTCTGTCCTGATATTGAAAAACAGCCTATTTCATTTTTCACTGCTATGAGGCCTGCTACTCTCATAGGCTAGCATTGGGGATTCCCTTATATACTTTCAAGTGGTAATTCCTGATCAGAAAGGATTGGTTTTACCATGTTTCGTATGTTTAGAATAATAGTGATAAATGCTACTTACTGGTGAAGTTGGATTTTACATTACTATTTTAAAATGGCACTAATCAAAGTGGGCATTTCTTTGTGCTTATAACACTGTATGCTTTGAAGCCTGTCTCCAATACATGCCTGAGCCGGGGGACAGCTACACTTTGTGCATTTTCTCCAGACCCCCACAACACAAGAAGGGCTGGGTGTGACAAGGGATATATTTGCATACTGATAGTCTTCCTGCGCAGGGAGAGGGAGAGGGAGTGCCAGGCCTCGAAAAATCATAAAAATGTTACTAGACATGCAGGACTAGCGACTTAAATAATCTACTCGACCTATCTGTAATGCTCTTGATCCATAAACTGGTTTCAAACGATGTGAACATGAGCAAATCCTTTAATTAATTGAGCCGCCATTTTCTTCGTTATCACTTATGAAAGCACCTTCAAATGTGCGAGTTCAGCATGTCTGCTGTACAAAAAACTATTTTATTTGATTTAATACAAGAAACTTTTTTTCCAGATATAATACAAAAGTAGCCACATATAGGATACAGATGACCCCGGACTTGCTTTTAGCTCCTTAACAACATTTTCATCAGGGTGGGCCTGGAATGTTTCTCAAATCATGTTGAAAAACAATCACTTTTAATAAATACATAACTAAAGCATGAAGTGGTAGCACATTGTCATTTGTAATCAGCAGATTTGACATTGAAATAGCCACAAATCAAACTACAGACATGCAGCTTTACTGATAAAACTATATAATGTACAAATAATAATGTTTGGAAATAGCCTTTCTCTAAATATGTGTCATTTGCACATCACCAAGTAAAGTTTTCTGATTTGTTTTGCTCCTATTTAACTTTGTTTGCATTACACTTCTTAATTACAAAACAAATGTGCTTTTGTAATTCCTGATATATTTTTAAATATTTGTTATATTAATTTACAGGCTATTTATTTAAATGTTATGTGTTAGAGAAAAATAACTGGAATCCTAACATAGGTTCAAGTTAAATATCTTAAGTAACGTAAAATACAGAATAACAATACCAAAAAATCAAACAAAAATAAAAAAGGAATAAAGAGAAAAATATACCAAATTACAAAAAAAATTATAACAAGTGATACCCCTACACAAATTAAAAAAAGTATACAAAATGTTAATAGGACAACGATAATGGCAAAAATAGAACAACAATACTGCTCAATGAGTTACACAAACAACCATAAAGACAATACACTGTGTAAACATAAAAAGTGGCTGAGGAAAGTTGCATATGGGTAGTTTGGAC
The DNA here is from genome assembly GCF_964261635.1 of Lissotriton helveticus. Classification (NCBI taxonomy): domain Eukaryota; kingdom Metazoa; phylum Chordata; class Amphibia; order Caudata; family Salamandridae; genus Lissotriton; species Lissotriton helveticus. Next base: position 1,118,680,291 of record NC_136068.1, on the reverse strand, counting down.
AAGACAAAAACAAAACATAGCAAAGAATGCGTCCCCTTCAATCATAGCCACATGTAGGCGTCGTCGGCGATTCGACCACATTGAAGTATGGTGGTCATCATCAGGACAGACAATATTGAATACCAGAGCGTCCAATTCCGGTAATAAAATCTATTAATAACGAGTCCACAGCACAGAAATTAGTGGGCTCCACTTGCTCAAAGCACAGTTGCACCAAAATGAATGACAAAGCACCCTATCAACGCGGCGGGCCAAATTAAACGGTCCCTCCAGCAAAGCCAAGCTGCTCTAACTAGGTGCCAATCTACACAAAGTGCACCATGTCGGTTGAGAAGCCGGAGAGAGAAAAATAACTGACATTTTCAAACAACTCACTTGACAAAAACCTCTAACTCTAGCAACAGAGAGAACAATAAACCTCATTTTCTAAGCAGCAATTAGTTAAAAGACAAACTGACATTTGACCTCTTTCCTTGAACAGACAGCAAATTTGTCAAAATAAAAATGAGATTTAATGGCATCTTTATTGCTCATTCAGTTTCTGAATGAACAGAACAGCTGTTCCTTTCCAGCCTAAGTTTGATCACCAGATGGGACTACTAAGTGGTAAAAATAGCATGATCTGAGTGAGTGAGTAGACTTTTTTAAGCCTGGTGGTGGTTCACACTTAACAGGTTGTTTCCTGCCCTCACACGAGGGGCTGATTTACCCCCTACTGATTGTCTGGAGCTAGGCTGAAAGTGATTCTTGTGCACTTCTGACGGTTCTTTTGAAGTCACAACCTATGCCAAAGGCATTTTTAAGTATAAGTACTGGAGCTCTGACCCCATATTTTTAGACTCAGCATGGGACTTGTAACCGAACGCTGCAGCCTCTACATGTGCACATTGCCAGGAGGACTGCTGTGCTGCCAGGAGGAACCGCCATTTTGACTAACTGCTATGTTGTGTCAGCCTGCTGACTGCTGGGCTGCAGGAGGGACTGCCACTTTGCAACCTACCTTTATCTGCTGGCCCGCTGCATGTCACCTTCTTCTGTGCCCCAAGTGTTCTCCAAAGGCTTGTTGGCTTGCCCCTGTTTCGCAATCTCAGGGCCACCAAGGTTTCACCTAGGCACCTCTGCTGTGGGACTCTACCCCCTGAGGGTCCGGCAGAAGCGTGCTCTAATGAGGAGCTGTGATTAATCACTCCTCGCTTTATAACCAGCGTGTGGTGAGTGCTTCATTGTTTCTTCCAGGGACCGCTGTGGCCCTTGTGATGTGCACTGCTGGTTACCTCTGAAGAGGACTGAAGCCTCGTAGAAAGCCCCGTCCAGCTTGGCTTCCCTTCCCCCCGCCCTTGTGTTTCAAGAGCAACCAGAGGGCTGCCGGAGGCCTGCGTGTCAGCCAAAGGAACACCTGGTTTTGCCGACGTAGGCACTGCCTTCGAGGCTCGCTGACACCTACTCAGCACAGAGGAGTTCCCTGAGAAGGCCCTCTGAAGAGACACTGCTGAGGACGGCCCCATTAGGCCAATGTCCCCGCTCCGGCTGGAGGAAAACCTCTGTAGCATGGATGTAAGCCCTGAGACTGTCACTCCTGCGATGCTGAAAGACACTGTGCTTCTACAGCTGCACTGCACGCTTGAGGGCAGCTGTTTTTTTTAAAGAGCCAAAAGTGAGGGACCGAGCGAGGTCCCTTGTGCGCCCCTCAAACTGGTCTCCTATGGATCGACCTTAGGGGGCATTATTCTGTGTCCCACGTGAAGGACCCAGAAGGGACCGCGTATGCCCTACACTGAGGAAGTTTGTTGATTTGGCTATTTCTTGGCTGTATCGTGTAAGGTACAATTGAAGTGGCATGTCGTTTGGTGGAAGAAACGACCGTATCAAGTGTAGTAGGCGCGTGGGTGCTTCTGTGCCCTATGTTTTGTGCCTGAATGTAATAATTTCAAAAGGGCTCATAGAAAATTACAGTATAAAATATAACAGGAGCACATGTGTGCTGTGCCCTATGTTTTCATTGTAATTTATGTTATTTGCCCTAACAATCTGCATTAATTACGAAGTATTTACTGATACATGTCGTTTTTGTTCTTCTTGTGTCATGTATAATATAGTAACCTATGTTTTTATATAACCCTGTGTAAAGTCTCTTTTGTGGTGTCTTCTTTGTGTAACAGTGTGAGAGGGTTGCACAAATGCTTTATACGTTGCCTGTTTAAATAAGCGTGCCTGCTCTGCATCAAGCTAACAGAGTGAGCACAGGTTGCCTAAGACGTGTATCTGACTTAACATGAGTAGAGTGGTGGGTTATGGCTGGCTTAAGTGCATACCCTAGCCAACCAGAAACCCTATATCTGACACACTCTAAAAAATAAGCTCTTGGAAATGACCACGCAGGGTTAGCCTTATGCTCCTGAGACAGATAGACAGAGAAAATGTTCAAAGCGCCCACTTTTAGATATGGGACAAAATACAGAGATTGTGAATATCCCTGTCCCCATGGGCACCTGAAAAAGTCAACTGCAGCTGGGTAATTGTCAGTCACAGGCCACTAATGTCTGGCAACTAAAATCCAAGGAAGGCTATTGGACATTAAGAGACATTAAATAACCTTATGCAAACACCTTGAGAAAAACCCTACAAATCTTTTCATTCCCTGCTGGTGTGACCCAACGATTTATTAGGCTCAAAGTATGTAAATGCAGTCAATCTGCTAGCCTACCCATGCCTGCTACTAGGCTGCCATATGAGGCTTGGGTGGCACCTACAGAGACTTTGTATTCATTACGTGATGGCTAGACTAGTAGTAAACACTCTGTAACCCTTAAGACCTCCGCTCTTTTGAAGTAGCTCCAACGTCACCCATGAGACTTACGCTGAGGTGTGCTGCCCCCTTGGGCTAACAATGGGCTGTGTTTGGGGGTCATAATTGAGCAGCTGTTAATGCTACTGTATGATGTTTAACATTTCTTTATTCAAACAAGTAGAGTAGAAAGCTCAGACCAGAGGTTAAGTCAGCTTTCAACATCCAGGCCCTATTTAACATCAAGGTTTTTAGCTGGATGGGAGTAATTTATGTTACTATGGAAAAAATAGCTATTCTATGCATTACAAAACTATAGCTTTTCATCAAGCAGACCAGTGGTTGAAGTGGGGTGCAGACGATCAGTTTGTGACTCTTTTTAGGTTTCGCCTGGTCGAAAGCTGCGCACCGCGCAGCTTTTTGGCGCAGGCGAAATCTAATGAGAACAGTATGAGGCTTGGTCACCGCCTCTCTGTTCCATTGGCTAGCTCCATAAATGGAGGCTAGCCATTGGAACAGAGATCTGTCCGTCATAGCCGGAGCAGATTCGTGGGCGTTCCAGCGATTTTTAGGCTTTCCGCCACGTCATGCTGCGGTGGGCGGATGTCATTTTTTTTTCTTCCAGGCCTGTATCCTTCGTCACACCAGCCGGCTCGCTCTCCCTGTGAGGACGCAGACCCGACCCGCTCCCTACTCCGAGCAGGGGTGGGCTGCGCCATTTCACTTTTCTTGTTCTTTTTTTTCTCACAAGAAATGGGTGAGGTCCGAACGACTTTGGTGGGGGTAGCAGCACGCAGTCAAGCTGACAAGTGTTCCGGTGGATACGTCTTCTGGCCTGACCACATTGTGTGATCTTGGGCACACTGTTCCTAGCTTCTTTAACTGACGGTACGCTCTTTGGGACGCGAAGAGCCATACAAACTTGATAATCACATCTAACTAGCGGTGAACCGTCGGTGTCTCCACTACTGTATTGTTTAAACACTTTCACACTTTTTCTTGACGTGTAAGCAGATCACACAAGTTACGGTTTATGCGCCAGAACGCAGGCTGGTTCGCAGCGATCACATCCACACTGTTGCGTGACACAAGGTCTGTGGAACCCCGCAATATCCCGGTGCCCGCAGGTCCGCTCACACCCCTCCCAGCGCTGGTTCCCAGGGCTCTGGAGCTCGCATTAGAGACCAACATGCCCAACTCGTTTGCAAGTTAACTTGCATCCTTGTATCCACTGAGCACAATCTGAGTGCTTAACAGCCAAAAGAGGACGTGGCGTAAGGGTCAGACCTGCCAACTTTGCATATTGGGAAACAGGAAGGGCTGTTTCCCGTGGGTCTCACCCTCGGATCAGGCGCCCACGGACGGTGAAGCCAAGGCTCGCCCCACTGATCCCGGCGCATACTAGGCATGTGCTCTTGTGCCTTCATTGAGTGATCCTCTTCGTCCCCGCGGCCGCCCCATCCATACTTGAACCCGAGACTGCTCGGCGCTCACTGAAGGGCCAGTCCAGGACCCCAGGGAGTGTTTGCTCTGCCCGTCCCCTCCACTCTGACGGATCGATGGTCTGAGAGCGGTCCTGACTCTGGTGCGGGGGTCCCCAGGGCTCGCAGGGGAGAGCCCTCACAATCGAACTCTCTTGATCCTTGCTGAGGATCACACTGCATCTGTGCAGGGCTGCCGGGCACACGAAACACTGCAGCGCCTACTGCTGCAGTATGTCACTTTCCGTCTCCATTCGTTCATTGCAGACTCGTATAGGTAGGCAACACCGATTTACCACACATGCATATATTAATCCGCCCACAGCGTGTTTACATCAACCTGTACGCCTACCAGTCAACCACCATCTTTCTGTCTAACGCGCTCTATTATTCTATTTTCCCATCTGTATGCATTTCAATTAAAGCTTTTGGCTATTCGTCCATCCACCCCCTCATCTCTCAGTCCAACAGTTAGTCAGTCCAGTTAGTGTGTCTGACTCCCTTACTTATGATCACCACCGGATCTGTCTGTCTGTCTATCTATCTATCTATTGACCGTTCAAACTATCTGCTTATCAGTCTGTGCCTTTATTAAACTACCTCTACACCTACCTAATAGGACATCTTATTTGTGTGAACGTATGTATATACTTTATGAATATGCTCGTGCATAGGCGCATGTTTTTGTTTGTATAAAAGTATATGATTCCATATATTTGAAATGGCTTTATCGATTTATCATCACATCAAAAAATGGATGCACACACACATATTGAATAAATGATATACCTTTATATTTTTGCCTGTATTTATAATTCTAATATTTCTTTAACATCTGTACTGACAGTATGGAATTTGTATTTGATTGTGTACCTTTTACATTTTCCTACCTTTTTAGGTTTCGCCTGTCGAAAGCTGCGCAGCAGCCTTTCGCACAGGCGAAATCTTATGTCTTACACTGTGTGGCTTTGTTCCGCCTCTCTGTTCCATTGGCTAGCTCCATAAATGGAGGCTAGCCATTGGAACAGACATCTGTCCGTCATTGCCGGAGCAGATTCGTGGGCGTTCCCGCGATTTTTACTCATCCCGCCCCTTTGCGATCGTCATGCGGCGGTGGACGGTGGTTTATTTATTTTTTTTAAAGCTTTGTTTTCGCCATTTTGGAAGTGTCGTTTTCAGGGGTGGGTTGCGCGATGTCCCGCTGTCCGTTCCCGCCCCCCCTCCCGCTGTCCGTGGGCCCGTTCCTGCCCCCCTCCCGCTGTCCGTGTGCCCGTTCCCGCCCCCCCTCCCGCTGTCCGTTCCCGCCCCCCTCCCGCTGTCCGGGTGCCCGTAGGTGCTTGGTGGCAACGGCCCATCATTGGCTGCGCATGGGGAAGGGCGGGGGCAGCGGGTCACGGCGGCGTGGTTTCGCCGTGCGAGTGTGTCACACAATTACAAAAAATCCGGGAGTGCCGTGTCAACTACTTTCTGAGCCTCAGTCTCTCTCCGCGTCTGCTTATTATGTCTGTGGCGGGCACCAGGATATGATAAGCAGCTTTGGGTTGACTCCGATGCGGCCGCTCCCTGACCCTGGAGGCTGCAGCGCGCTAGCGTCCTCTACCGCTGCCCCGCGCGGCTGCGCTCCCATGAAGTCCTGTGGGGTGTCGGTTTCCGCTGCTTTCACCGACTCCGCCACTCTCTGTAATGAGCAAAAGAAAATGGCGGCGGGAAAAGCCTGCGAGCCGGAGGAGGAGGACGACTGCCCCAGCCTAACGGCCGCGGAGCGCGAGGCCTTGGCCAGCATCGACAGGTGGATCCAGGATTACCGTAGCTGGCAAGCAGTGCTCTGGCAGTTGTCTCCAGCACTGCGCGACCAATGTTTGCTCCTTCCCCCGGGGAGCTGTGCCTGGGGCTCCCTGCGCCGCGCTGCAGCCTGAGCCGCCTCTAACGGCGTCTCTCCATCTTGCAGCCACCTGTACGGGCTCCTAAGGCTTCATGAACATGGCGCCAGATCCAAGGCCCTGTTGGTGAAGGTAAGCTTGGCAGCTGGGTGGCACTGAGAGCTCCGGGCGTGTGGGGCTGCTGGCAGAGCGGGGAAAGTCTTCTTCGTAGTTGGGTTCACGTGTCCCGTGTAAGCGACTCTGAAAGAATGGTCCAGACCTTTCATGACAGCTTGTGAGAGTTCCCTAGCTTTCCTCCCTTGTAGTTGTCCTTATATTCCCTTTGTTTTGTAATGATCGCTATGCATTTGTGTTTGGTTCTCATTCTCACTTTCCGAGCAAGTGAGTGCATGCCATTTGGGTGCAACCTCTGTTCTCTTGGAGTTTGGCTCACTCTTTCTCTTCCTTTGGGATGGGTCGTGCTTGCATGCGCATATGTGAGTGTTGTGAGTTTAGCACTTGCATCTCTTTCCAAATCAGTGAGTTTCGCACTTGCGCCTCCCTCCCCTTGCAGTCAGCTGCACTTTCCATCTCTGCACTTAGGTGTACACCCATCTCTCCCTTGAAGAAAATAGCGCTCCTTATTGTATGTGGAATTCCCTGCCTGTCCCTGTTGTTTGCTTGGGGTAGGTATGCGCACCCTGATTGTATATAGTGTGCTTTCCTCTTTGTATTGGCATGTATGCTCCCCGTTGCATGGATTGACGCCTGCATAGACGCTCTTCCTCTTGCAAATGTGGGCCTTCCTGGTGCACATGTGAGCGCTCATAGTCTTCTCCGTTCACATACATAGGTGCGCTGCATTTAGTAGTGCTTCTCCTATGATGTAGTTGAACTTTCTCTACTGTGGTTGTTCCTTATTGATCATTGCACTTTTTTCATATGGACATATTTACATTTTCTGTAACCATGGAGTGATTGTGTCCTGTACTAATGTGCTTTCTTCCCCTTTGTATTTCACTCTTCCTAAATTTGAAATTTATCTGTACCAACATGCCTTCTTTTGTCGCCAAGTCCCCATGTTCTTACAGTCATGTAATTATTGGGGTGAACTTCACGTTTAATGTTGGGTGGTTATTATAGCGGTACTTTGCAGTCAAGAGCAAACTGTTCTTTTTTTTGTTATGCTGTAGAGAGATTTCTCTGCTCTTATGTTGTCACTTCTCGCTTACATGAACTTTTGGACTTGTATAGGTTAAGTAGCGTCATACAGTGCATGCGCCAGGGGAAAAGGCACAGAAAAAGGTCAATCTGTAGCAGTATGGGCTATGTAGCATGAGGATTTGAATTATGATCTCATGCAGCACTGTATGGGCGAGAAATTTGTAGCTACGCTTTCAAAACTGTGGTCAGCGACATTTTGTGTGAATGGCTTCTCAGCACCGCTGCCCACTCCTGTTGTCGGGATGAATGCCTGCAGGTGCATATAGGTCCATCCATACTCGACGCCCCCCTCCTTTTGACATCTCTTCACCTTTTCCCCAGTGATTGCATCTTCTGTCTGTCGCTTTCGTTAGTGACAGTTCTGCTTGGAGAAGCACTACAGTGTTCTGTATTGAAGAGTGAATCTGATGTGTGTATTATCTTCTCCTGGGCTGGGATCTTTATTCTATTGTTATTTGAGGTGGTACGTCGATGGCTGTACATGCAACCGTGAAGGTATAAGTTGTTTAGGTTACTTTTTTAGAGCTTCATTTTATTAATTGACATCACGGTTTTAAGGTAACGTAAGGGTTACGAGCATATGTAGATAATCACTTTATTTTGTAGAGCTATTGCTTGATGCCACTCGTGGTTCCATTCTCTGCACTGATGCTTAGTTGCTAAGTTGTTAAGTTTTTGCCCATCCGTCTTTCCCCTTGTCTTTAAGTGTCTTTCCCCTACAGTAAATAAGGCTGGCACATAATCGGTGGTTGCCACACTTGATGTGTACCGCTATTGGGTCCATACTGCCTGGTTGTCACAACGTGAGATCAAGTTGAAGCGATTGAATTATCTATCTGGGGTATTGTTTTCTGAAAATGTAATACATTTCTAATTTTTATCGCTGTTAAAAGCTTACGTCTAGAATGCAATGTTTGTGTCTTGATGTATTAGCAGTGTTAGGATGGCACTATTTAGCTGCCTCACCTTTCTACATTTTCCAATTGTGGGTGTTGGTTGTCCTTAAGGTGCTCTTTGAATAGCTTGCCTCTCACTAAAACATCGTTTAACGTAGCAGGTTCACTACTACCCTGAATTACACTCTGTCTGATCGCTGTTCTTTCTCGGGGCTTCCATTGGCTGGGCCTTCACTGTCATCACTTCCTGCACTGAAGGATTGTGGTTTTTAGGTTTCGCCTGGCGCTCGCCACACACACCACACCACACACAGCTCACCACACACAGCTCACTACCATACATGCCAACATTTCAGAAGAGCAAAGTGTGTGTGTGTGTGGCTCTGGGTTGGGTGTGTGTGTGGCTCGGTGTGTGAGTGTGTGGCTCTGGGTGTGTGTGTGTGTGTGTGGCTCTGGGTGTGTGTGTGTGTGGCTCTGGGTGTGTGTGTGTGTGGCTCTGGGTGTGTGTGTGTGTGGCTCTGGGTGTGTGTGTGTGGTAGTAATTGCTGTCTGCTGAGCTCGTCCGTAGGGTACAATAGGTCTCACATTTGCAAGAGATTAAGCTAATGGCAATGTAAATGACAATGACATTTATTTATCTGTTTTCAAAACCAACACATAAATACAACATTTGTAATTTACAATGCCAATAGCTCTAACTTTTCCAAAGGCGAAACCATTGCATTGTAAATGCTTGTTTACAGGATGAAGTCTGCATACTGCAGAGGATTTTTCATGTCATCCTTCCTTGATCCATAAATTCCGAGGTCAAGAAGAACCTGAAGATTTAAATGTTATTCAATGATACAACACACAAGCTCAAAACATTTAAACATAAAAAAGACGATTGCTTTTGCATGCATGTGAATACCACGCAGTGCAGAACAGTTCTTCAACGTTTTTGTTTTATATAGAGCAAACTAGACCCGAGTCATAGGGTATCAGAGCACTTTACTTGAGCACCAGTTTCGTTACAGATGGACACATTCATTTTTGTTAGGAACGGGGAGATTAAGTAATTGGCCCAGAATCACAGGATGTTGAGCGTCGTTGCCGAGACTCTAACTCGGTTGTTCAGCTTCGAGGTGGACTGCTCTAGCTGTAGCGCCACATCCTCTCAATTTCGAAGCCTTATTGCATCATTTGGGCTGAATGAGACAAATTTAGTAAATACATTTTGGAAATCCTTTTTTTCCCAGAAGCATATATAGATTTTAATCCGTGGCAAGGCTAACACAGTCTTTATTTTCCACTCAAGAACAGCTAAGTGATAATTACGAACCAGGCTACAACTATCAGAATGCTGTAGGTTTTAACAGGAAAGGCCACGACTATAAAAGAGAGTCTCCAATGTCATAGAGACATCTAGTAAACTTTTTAAAAATTACCTTTTTTGCCAAAAAGTTTAAATCAAAGAGATTTGAAGTAGTTCCATTCTGTTTTTCCAAAATGAAAGTGGCCTCCATTAGTCAATTAGAAAGCTAAAAAACAAAAAGTGGCCGATGTTTGCAAATTGGGGCAGTTTTGAACTTACAACGACCCACTGTACCAATGTTTCACAAGGTATGGTAGTCAGCATGGGCTTCAGCTTGTTGCAAGCAAAGTTTGTTTTCATAACAGGGAAATCCAACAGTAAAAAGAACAGCCCAAGAGTCCATAAAAGAGGCCAACAAACAGCCACAAAACCCACACACTGACTTGTCGGAGCAGCCCGTCGGGGCCTGCGTGGCTGCCTTTTGGCCAGTCCAGTCCAACTCTGACTGCGACAGTGTTTAGATGCCCTTTTGTCAGTATAAATAGAGAAACCGTGCTTAATTTGGGCCGGTGGTTTCCAGTACTCAGCACCAGTACTAAATTGTCAACAGTGCTTGTGACAGCCTGCTATAAGTTATCAATATCTTTGGAATCGAACGGACATGACTATGCTTTTAACACAGACTTCAAGGTAGCAGGCTTTGCTCCTGATCTATGGTATTATGCGTACACGGATGTAAAAACAGGTCAAGGACAACCAATATTTGCCCGGCGGTATCGCCTCTTTAACCCACAAAATCTTAATCAATGAAGAGGCAGGCGCTGGAGACTGGAAGGCAGGAAACAAGGTTTATTCTCTCCGGAGGAGAACACATCAGTTCGGACAGCCATTATCGTCACGAGGTGCTCTAACCGCATCTCTGAGGCCTGGCCTCTTATACACAGTTTTGTGATCTTTATTGCAGGTAACACATTCTTGCAATGCTTTGAAGTATGAAAGGACATCCTCGGAATCTCCCCTTCAGGCCCGTTCCCACACACATTTACAGTTGAAGTCCCCACCCCAGTCACAATAGGTGATGATTATCGCGCAGCTGGACATTCCGCCGATTCACGGAATGTGTGGGGTTGATCGGATATCATAGGGTGGGGGCTTTGATCAATTCGAGGGTCCTTTAATGGGGGAAGCTTCCTACTGTACGGGGGGGGCAATAAACAGTATCCGCAGGGCCAGGTGGCGGGCTGGGAACGGGGAAGACAAACGGGCACACAGGAAAAGGGGGTTTGTATCGAAGGGTCTGGGACCATGAAAGGAACGAAGGGAGGTGTCGCGCTGGGAACAGGATGGGGTTCTGAGGCAGAGCTGCGCTGAAGAGGGGTTTATGACCCAAGGCATGTGAGAGCGGGGGGTGGCCAGTGCGTGGGGGGGGGGCTTGTGAGAGTTGATGGAGCGAGATAGAAAACAAAATTTTGTTTAAACTCGCAGTCACATTTCCATAACATGAATAATAATATTAATAATTTGTGATGTATCGTGTTAATACAACCTAGATTAAACTTTACACATGGGGGGACTAACATGTGTGCTCATAAACGTGCATAAATGTTGCATCTTTTTGTTCGTGCAAAATAATAAAATAATTTGTCGTTTTCGTTTTTGTCATTACTAACTGCTGCAAATCTAAAAGAGGCATGTGCTTATTTTGCTTTTCCTTGTCCATGTGATGTCATTTCCACTATTCTAGGTGCACATAAGTTTCATGGATTAATGAAGACTGGTAGATATAAACGCTGCTTTATTTGTTTGCATTTTGCTAGGTAACATTAGACTAATTGGGAGGGTTAATTAATTAGTAAACCTAGGGTGGATACAGAATCAACATTATTTCTTACATTAATACTTTTCTTGTTTTTGTTTATTACTAGAAAACATAAGTTGCCTACTTTTGGGCCTAGTTTGCTCGATTTTGCTAAAGCTGAATTTTACTTCTGCACAAGTCACGAGAAGCCCATTCTGAAAAAGTGTTCGTCAAAGCTGCATTCACAAAGCAAAAACTGATGTGCTGTCATCATTCTGTCGGACGTGGCCAAGGTCGGAAGTCAGTGATAAAAGACAATTTTGTCAGCTCTAACTTGGCACCCGCGGAAATGAGATGAACACTGTGAGAACATTGATTTACAATTGTTGCAAACCAAGGAAGCTCCTGGTTGCATTCGGAAAAGACAATGGTCTTTAAGAGATGTGACCTAATGGAACTTTTGAAAAATGGGTGACATGTCACTTGTCACTCTCAACCAATGGGACTTCGAGGATCTTTGAAAACTTTCCTTCGCTTAGTTTAGTTAGCATAGAAAGGTATAAAAAGTCATGCCCTTAGGGATGGGCTGGCTGCTGCTTTCTGACTTTCCGATGAGGGTGAAGTGCTGCTGGATTTTGCGTGGAGCATGTAAGAATCCTCAAAGAACTTTACTTTATTTTCCATTTATTTAGCTTAGCTAGGGACTTAGATTTTAGAAATGCTAAACTGTTAAATCCTTACTTAAACTTTGAATTTCTTACTAAAATGTGTTTTTCTCATGAAGCTTTTTAAACATGTTTACTTTAATGCTAATAAAATTACAATAATAAATTTACATTTTGAAATACCATAACTTAGTAAATAAAATCTTACTTTTGACAAACAAGCTGGTCTTGGTTATTCAGAAGTGCAGGTTACTATTAGCTAGATCCTATCGCCAATGGTGGTCGTTTAAATGGTTAGGATTTATTCTAATGACAATATTCCTTCCGCAGATGTATAAATTTGTATATAGTTTGTAAATAATGTGTATATAGGTTTAATCTGACCACCTGATTCAGTAGGCCCAAAATATGTCATGTTTATAAATGGGTCCATAAGTTAGTGTAGAATTTTGTTTATAGGTTATGAAGTTGGGTAGCATTGTTTATGATATATTTTCTATAGGCCGCTGGATCAATTCTCTGGTAGCAGAGGATGGTTGCTAAGGGTAACCAAGGTAATATGTTGGTTGCTAAGGGTTACTAAAGCGTTATGGTATAGAAATAGGATCGATGTTTTAACACATGTTGAGTTTGTTTTTCGTGCTATCCGTAAGCTATACCGGTATAGATTGTGTGGCGAGAAATTAGTCACGCAAGTCATCTGTTCTGTTTGCAGTGATATCGTCGAGTATCACAAGAGGTACCGCCGTGTACCATAGTGTTGTCGCCGAGCAGCACAGTGTTAGGGCTAGGTGTGAATCTTGTAAAGTGAGGGTTTTCTAAGAAATTAGAGCAGCATGAGAATAGGGACAAAGCGCCTTCCATAAAACTCACTGTGATAAAAGTATTAGTTATATCCGAGCTTGAGTGAAGGGCAGAGTAGCGTCGGTGCATGATTATCTATAAACAGGTTAGAGTCCTGTAGGGGTACATGTTTTATATCTATAAACAGGTTAGAGTCCTGTACGGATAACGTCGTTATTTTGCTAACGGTGCATGATTTCTATAAACAGGTGAGAGTCCTGTACGGATTTCATGTGTGTTTGAAATTAGGGAATTTTCCGTGTGAAAGTGCGAATTTGATTTGTAATTTATGTTCAAGTGGAACTCTTAGAACTGTCACTTCGCGGTGCGTTCAGAGGAAAACGAGTTCATAATTTTACGTGTTAGAAGGGTGGGGTAAGAGTTACTCTACCGACGATTGAAAATTATCCTTAGTGTGAATAGCGCCGACTATTCCGAAGTGTGGATACTTGAATGTATGTAAACTATCCTAAATAGTGAAACGAACAGATGAGTCCTTATTGTCATTGTTAAAGAATTAATTTACACTGAAAAGTGTCCTTAAAATGGCGCTGTGAAAAGATTTTGTGAAGGAGGGGTAAGCGCTAGGAGTGAGAAGCGAGAAACCGCAGCTGCTGTGTACATCACAGAGCCGCGCTGGGATTGGGTGACCTACGTCACAAGCTATACTCTGATTGGCTCTTGAGTCTCTGACGACCTGTAAGCTGATTGGTCCTTCAGAAAAACTCCATTTTTATTCGTTGAGCAGGAAATTGACGTAGCTCAACTGTCATTGGCTTGTTGGTGTGTTTCGCGCACGGATTGGTTGCTTTGCGGAACATCCCGGAAATATTTTACGAACGATTTTACGAATTAAATTTAACTTTTAAAAATGAGTTATCATTTTAAACATGTCGAGAAAAAGCCAACATTATTTCAGAAACTTAAAAATTTATTTTCACCCGACAAGAAAATCGAAACGCGAGGTGGTAAATTACTTCATAAGTATAAAACACCTGCAGCGTACATGGAAGGTGAATATGGATATCATACTGTTTTATGGTTTGATAGCTGGAAACGTTATACTAAGAACGACGGTATTTTAACTTGGCCTGATGATGGTTCATTTAATGTAAAAGTCTTGAGAAATTTACGAGAGAAAATGAACGCTCTTATTCCAAAACCGAGACCAACTCAATTCGAAGCTTTAGTTGAGTGGGAAGATGAGATGTATCAGTTACAAAGAGAAGCTAGTGGAATCAAAAGACCTACTAAAACTCCACCTTGGAGAAGAGAAACTCATGAAGACAGATTGCGAATGTGGAGGCAGGGAAACATGAGTGAAGGATTATATTTAATTCAGGAAATGGTCATGGGTACTCCTGCTGGGAAATCTATAGAAAGCGAATCTGAAGATGCAGTTATGGAAGAAATATACACTACAGCTAGAAAGAATCAACCTTTAAGACCTCCTAGATCATGGTCTACTCCGGTGGTTTCTACTGAAACTTCACCGAGTGCACCTCCAATTAATGAAACTCCAAAACTTTATCCAAATAATTGTGAAATTATTGAAACTCCAAGAAGACCAGAATTTGATAATGTTCGAAATGAAGGTAGACATTTTGCAATGACTCCAAGAGCAAGGGAAGCTCCAAAAGACTATGCAAGGGAAACAAGAAACGTTGAGGCTGTTGATTCTGCTGAATATTTTAAATCTAAAGAAGAATCAATTAAACGAATGACAAAAAGCATGGAAGCTGTGACAGTTCCAGTAACGATTGGTCCTGTTCAGCCTGTATTTGACCAAAGAGAATCAAACAAAACAGGGTTAACTATTCCTTTAAATGCAGAAATTCAAAAAGCTGCTGAAAAATTTTACTCAGACATATCCGAAATAAACTCTTCGAGATCGAGAATGCCAGATTTAACCTTTAATGAGGATTTATCACCAAAAACACCAATGGGTGCTATTTCAGATGTAGGGAGTCCTGAAGTTAGGGTGACTACTCCGAAACTTGATGTGGCTAAATTAAAAGCAAATATCGAAGAATTAATAATTGGAACAATTGGTCCAGATAGTTTGAATTATTATCGAGATGATGAACTATTGTTCATTTGTAAAAGTATACAGTGGAAAACTAAAATTAAATATGATCAATTAGAAGATCTAGCAGCGGAACTTGAAATCGATGTGAGTAAACAAAAGAATTTTGCAAAACATTACAGACTAGACTTCTCAGAAAGTGACATTGAGAGTTTGAACTCAATGGGAAGAATAATGCATATAAAAGATTTGATTGTTTACATCAAAAAGCTGGGAGAACTCAATAAGTGGAGAGTAAAATGGACGAAAAAGAAGGAAGATGAAAGATTGGAAAAATTGTCAAAACAATTTCCAATGAGAGAGATTGCAGGTGGAGGATATGTTCATGTCCCTTGGTCAAGACAGGACATACTGCTATTTACAAATGATTTTCCAAAATTGAGGGAGAAACCGGTAGAGTGGTATAGACAAGTGGATAGATTTATCAAAGTGTCAAAAGTTCTGTGGATCGATTTAGATGGATTTTTCGACATTGTCGTACCATCAGATCTTTGGACAGAATGTAAAATATCAATAAGTTGGCCAAAAACAGAACCTGAACGAATCAAAGAAACAGGTGCCCCAAATCCTCTTGTAATGGATTTTTACGAAAAAGTTATAGTTTGGATGAAAAACAAAATTCCACCCAAAGAAGTTGATTGGGTTAAAATAGAAAGGACAAATCAGGAAACAAAAGAATCAGTTCATTCCTTTTATGAGAGGTTACTGTTAATTTTTAAACAATACAGTGGCTATGAAAAATTAGATGAAAAGGACATGAGTCATTTTATCTATAGATTCGTTTATGGACTAAAACCTGAAATTGCAGACATGATCAGGAATAGCATTGTAGGATGGCAATCACTTTCTGTGGATGATATTCTGAGAAAAGCTAAGTATTGCAGCGATGAATTAGAGGTGAGACAAAAGAAGCTCAAGGAGAAAGCCATGTGGGCTCAGGTAAAAGTAGCTGAGCAACAAATTGCCAGCATGGGTAATAAGAACACAAATTTTGTTCAAACTGGAAATACGAACCAGATACAAGGAAAGCTTAAAGGTAATATTTTTCCAAGAAAATTTAGCCCAAAGATTGAGGAGTTGAAACAAAGATTACCTTGTTTTAATTGTGGCGAAATTGGACATTGGAGAGACGAGTGTCCTAAACCTCCTAGAAACTTAAAGAATCCCTTATTAAATCCACAGATGCAGAATGGTGTTGACCTGCAGCAACAGCTACAGATGCAACAGGGGTTAAACGAGTTAAACATTCAGCGACAGCAACAACAACAGGTGAATAACTACCAGGATCAATTGCCACAACCACCATTTCCGAATTGTGGGGGAGTCCAAAAATATAATCCAAATGTGGGATTTCAGGGAAATGAACAGGTAATAAGACCGCAAAAACAGCAAAAGCAACAAAGGGTGCAAATGCAAAATGCTTCACAACAAATTTTGTTAACAGAAAGCCAAGACAGTGATTCTGATGATTATTGTTGACGGTGCCCGAGAGAGGAGGAAGAGTGTGTTGTTGGAGCCACTCTTGAGGTTGACCAGTCTGGTCCATTTGTAAACGGGAAAGTTAACGATGTAGACATCACTTTTCTAGTGGACACTGGTGCTACCCGTTCTACTGTTAGATCAGTGGAAATTGAAAACCTACCTCTCTCTGGGGATACCATCCAAGTTGTTGGAGTAAGCAATCAACAAATTAAAACTGATTTAACTGATCCAGTTCCAGTTGAAATTGGAAATTATAGAGACAAACACAGATTTGTGGTTTGTAATAGTAGTCCAGTAAATCTACTAGGCAGAGATATTCTGTGTAAAATGAATTGCAGAATATATTGTTGTCCTGATGGAGTTGAGTTACAAACAATGGAGGAAGATGGTTTATACAGAATGACAATGATGATGATGGAAGCAGAAGAAACAAAATTGTTTCCTGCATTTGAAAAGAAAGATTTGCCTGAAGAGCTCAAAGAAACAGTGAAATCTGATATATGGGATTTTACTGGGAACGAGATGGGTCTGATGAAAAACGTAGATCCAGTAAAAATTACATTGAAACAGGGAATAGAATTTCCTAACATTCCACAGTATAAAATGAAAGCGGAAACAATTGAAGGTATTACACCTATAATTGAAAAATTAATCAAACAAGGTGTATTAAAAGAAATGGAGAGTAGTCCTTGTAATTCACCAATTATGGGAGTTAAAAAGTCAAATGGAGCATTTAGAATCGTACAAGATTTGAGAAAGGTTAATCAAATCGTTGTTCCATGTTGTCCTGTGGTTCCAAATCCAGCAGTAATTCTGTACCAGATTCCACATGATGCTGAATGGTACACTGTCATTGATCTTTGCAATGCATTCTTTACTGTTCCCTTACATCCAGACAGTTATGAAATCTTTGCTTTCAGATTCCAAGGTAAGACCCTCGGATGGTCAAGAATCCCACAGGGCTATACAGAAAGTCCTTCAATCTTTAATGAGTTGTTAAAAAGATCTTTGGAAAACTTGGACTTACCAGGTAGGTCTACGTTAGTGCAGTATATTGACGATTTGTTGATAGCTGCAAAGACAAGAGAAAATTGTGTGACAGACACAATAACACTGTTAAATCGCCTTGCAGAAGAGGGACATAAAGTGTCTCCAGCAAAATTACAATTTTGCAAACAAGAAGTGAAATACCTTGGTCACAGAATTGCAAAGGGAAAAAGGCAAATAACAATTGAGAGAATTAAAATGATTCAAGCAATGCAACCTCCAAGGACACAAAGACAGGTCAGAATGTTCTTAGGAATGGTCGGTTACTGTCGACAATGGATAAGTGGATTTTCAGTAATTGCAAAACCACTACAGAGACTGACAAAGTCTGATGTAAAAGATCCAATAATTCTCAATGAAATTGAGATGGAATCTTTTGAGAAATTGAAAAAGAGCTTATGCCAAGCTCCTGCTTTAGGTATGCCGAATTATGAGAAAGATTTTGAACTGTATTGCAGCGAGAGAGAAGGATGTGCATTGTCTGTATTAATTCAGAGACATGGGAATTTAAAGAAACCTATTGCATACTTCTCTGCAGTTCTTGATCCCATTGCAAAAGCATTACCAGGTTGCATAAAAGCATTTGCAGCTACAAGTGTTAGTCTTGAACAGAGTGAAGGAATCATTATGGGATTTCCTGTGAAAGTTTTTGTGCCTCATTCAGTTGAAATATTGCTGACAAGAGGTAAAACTCAGCATCTAACAAGCATCAGATTGACAAAGTATGAGAAAATCATACTAGGAGCAGATAATGTTTCAATTTCAAGATGTTTGAATCTGAATCCTTCTACATTACTACCTGATTCTGAAATCATTGATAACATCGAAACAGAACATGAATGTTTAGATGTTATGGAATTCTGCACGAAACCAAGACATGATATCAAAGATAGACCTCTATCTGAATCAGATTTTGTCTACTTTGTAGATGGCTCATGTTTGAGATCAGAAGGAGGTGTCTTGAAAGCCTCATACTCAGTCTGTACAGTTAAAGAAGTTGAAGAAGCATCATGTCTTGAAGGAGTTCGTTCAGCACAAGTGGCTGAATTAATTGCTTTAATTCGTGCTTGTGAAGTATCAAAGGATATAAGAGTTACCATCATTACTGATAGTCAGTATGGGTATGGAGTTGTACATGATTATGGACAACTCTGGTCTCAGAGAGGCTATATGACATCAGCAGGATCTCCAATTAAAAATTCAATTTTCATAAGGAGATTAATTGAAGCAATACAATTGCCGAAAGAAATCGCAATTGTCAAGTGTGCAGCACACACTAAAGGAGTTGATTATATCTCAAAAGGCAATGCATTTGCAGATGAAACGGCAAAATACTGCGCAAGAAAAGGTTATTCATATAATCGGGAAAGGAGTAAAGAAACTGATTCAAATTCATTAATGCTAACAACAGTTGTAGAAACATGGAATGAGATTAGAGAATTACAAAATGAAGCAGATGATGAGGAAAAAGATCTGTGGTTAAGATCAGATTGTAGACCACGTGAAGAAGATGGAGTGTGGGTTTACAAAGATGGCAGAATAGTCTTACCAAATTGTTTAATTGCAGATATGGCCAGATTATATCATGGTCCAGCACATCTTGGAAGAGATTCTATGATTAGACTTTTCAGAGAAACTTGGTTCAATACTAAATTCAGAACAATTGCAGAATCTTTTTGTCAAAGGTGTTTATCTTGCCAACAAATGAATCCAAACAGAAAGTCATTGGTGGGGACAGGAATAATTGGTCGAGAGGGTGGTCCTTTTACCAGGTTACAGATGGATTTCATTGAAATGCCCTTACACAATTGCTTAAAATACGTTCTTGTAATCGTTTGTTTATTTTCAAGATGGGTAGAAGCATTTCCTACAAGACATTGTGATTCAATTACAGTAGCAAAACTACTGCTCAGAGAAATTATCCCAAGGTACGGTTTTCCAGTCACTATTGAGAGTGATGGAGGAAGCCATTTTGATAACAAACTAATGAAATTAATTTGTGAAGCTTTGAGCATTGAGCAGAAAATACACTGTGCATACAGACCAGAGGCATCTGGGGTAGTTGAACAGATTAATGGAACAATTAAAAACAGAATTGGAAAAATGTGTCTTGAAACAGGTGTAAAGTGGACAGATGCTCTTCCACTTGTTTTGATGTCATTAAGAAGTACACCAGATAAAAAGACAGGTTTGAGTCCTCATGAAATTTTAATGGGAAGAGTTATGAGGCAAGCTTTTGTACCTGTAGGTAAACTGTTAAGCATAAATGACAGTGCTATTTTGGATTACTGTAAAAGGTTATCTGATATAGTGACTTCTGTGTCTAATCAGGTGGGAACTGAAGCACAATCAAATGAAAAAGTTTTGACACATGACCTGAGACCTGGTGACTGGGTCAGAACGAAAGTACATCGGAGAAGAAATTGTCTGGCTCCTAGATGGCAGAAGCCTAGGCAAATAATTTTGATAACTACTAATGCTGTAAAATGCAAAGGATTGAAACGTTGGATTCATCCTAGTCATACTATTCCAGTACCAACTCCTGAGAGTTCTGATGTTGAAAGTGATACTACAGATGATTCTGATTCTGAAGCAGAAGATGAAATAAATCCAGATCCTGAAGATCGACAAGAAGGTCGACATCTGGAACCTGTATCTGTGAATGAAAATTCAACAAGAAAAGACTTGGAAATTATTGAAATAGATTCTGAAGGTGAAGAGAATCTGTTAAAAGGAAAGATAACTGAAGATTCAGTTATTACTATTGAAGACAGAGAAGCGAAACAAAAAGAAGTTTCAGACCAGGAGAGTATCGAAAAGCAGAAAACAAGCTCTGAAGTAAGGAACAGAAATCCAAATTCTGGGAAGTTGGAGGTAATTGAAGAAGAAGAAGAAGACGAATTACCAAGTACCAGTATTGGAAATCAGAGAAGTGTTCCTGAAGGAGTAAAACTGCCGAATAGAGAAGTTCCTGAGTCAATTGAAATTTCAGACTACGAAACAGAAGAAAGTGACGTGGATGGTGCAAGTGAAAACAGAAAGAAAAGGGCTTGGAAGTCAGAATCAAATGCTTCTGAACCAAAGAAGAAATACGTGAGAAAAGCAGACTACTGGCCTGGTGGAAGATTGAGAGTAAGGTTGATCAAGAAACCTAAAGAGCAAGTTGAAGAAATCAGTAGTCAAAAGAGTCCTGGAAAGGAAGTGGGAGTTGGAAGGAAAATTGAAGTGGTGTCGAGAAAAGGAAAAAGAATAGTGAGACCAAACCAGAAATACAAGTCTCCTGAGTGGACTTATTTAGTAATTCCACCCGTTATAGACATTTATGGTAGTAGTGAAGAAGAAAACGAAATAGAAGAAATTAGTGACAATGATTGAAGTACAGAAATTTTAATTTGGCAAAAGGCTGAAGAAATTTTGTTAGCTGACATAAGGTCGAAGAAAAACTGTTTAGTTGAAGAAATCTTATGTATGACATAAGGTCGAAGAAAACTTGTTTAGGGTTTTAAAAATAAAATTATTTTAAAAGGGGGGTATAAATAGTTTAAGTCTTAGAAATTTTAAAATTAATTTTGTTTTTAATTTTGTGGCAAAACTAAAACTAACCAAAAATGCCTTATGTTAAGGAGAGCACTTCAAAGTGTTCTGTTTTTAAGAGATGCTGTAAGATGACTCTGGTGTGTCTGCTCATTTTAATTCTGCTCTGGTTAGTTTTAGCTGTGATCATCCCATTAGAAATGAATAGAGAATTACACAAAGTTAACATGACAAGCAAAGCTTTAGTTAGTCAAACTAAACATAGTGCATCTGCTAAAGTTATTGATCATCAACCTAACTTTCATCAAGATAAATCTATTAGTGATTTTTCAAGTAATACATTCACAAAGCTTTTGAGTGAATATGTAAAGGTAATGGATGCAAAAGACTGCTATGTCTGCGTCAAGTTACCTGCTTCTGTTTCTGAGGGAGTGACATACAATATGCTTCCTCTCACATATGGTGTAACATGTAGTATGTTAACTAGCTTATTTTATCAAACTGGACGCTTAGAATATTACTATTCAGATTTTGACGAGATTTTTGCGAATATAAAGATTGATGGTGCTTTAAATAAGCACAAGAAAGCAAAACAAATGAGAGAATTTTTCCTTGTTACTAACGAACTCACTTACGAGTATGCTTACAAGAATAATCTAACCTGCAAATTGAGTGCTGAGGGAAAGAAATTTTTGAATATGGTTGAAGAGAGAAGAGCAATTTACAAAAGAAATGAATTAGTCAAGCAGACTAAGTCAAAATTCTGGCAAAAAGAGGATGAGAAATTAAATGGCAAAATGCTTGAAAATGTTGCAATTCACATAGATAAACCAATTAGTGGAAAGCTTTGCATTAGAAGAGATAATACACTTTTTGATAATTATTTTGTAGGTGCAAGTAACTGTGAAGATACTTATCAGATTTTGGGAGGTTGGGGATTTAAAGGTGGAAAAGATCCAATCTTCCCTGGGATTTATTTTGTTTGTGGTGACAAAGCCTACTACAACCTTCCAGACCATTGGTATGGAACTTGTTATGTGGGAATTGTTTTTCCTAAAGTGTTTCATGTTGATAGAGATTCAGAAGGATTGTTCAAAATTCATAATTATGTAAATAGAGTCAAAAGAGAAACTTTTACAGAAGTTCTGGGAGATATTTTTCAAGCAGTAATACCTTTTGTTGGTATAACCCTAAATGCAGGGAGAATTAGAAAATTGTCCACAATTGTTGACAGATTGTCAACAGACACAGCTGATGGATTCCAATTAGTGAATGTTGAAGTAGTTGCAATCAGATCTATGGTGATTCAAGATCGTCTTGCTTTAGACATACTCCTAGCAAAAGAGGGAGGAGTCTGTGGCATTTTACATGTACAACATTGTTGCACATATATACCTGATGAAAGTAAGAATATTGAGATGTACATTAAAAACATTACACAAATTCATTCAGAAATAATTCCTTTAGAAGAAGATGATTTTACAGGGAAACTTTCAAAAAGATTCCAAGCTATTAAAAATTGGTTTCATGATATTGGTAGTTCAATTCTTGGTAAGATTTTGGCACCTTTGATTATAATAGTATTCATTTTTATTTTGACAAAAATAGGTTGTTTGTTGCATAAGAGAAAGAAGCAGTTGAAAGAAAAGAAAAGAATCTATAAACTTAGAAAAGAAGAAGAAAGGGAGATTGAATTACAGGAGTTACATAGAGAGCGTTATGCTAATTCCAAAGATTATGCAGAAACAGATTTTTAGGATTACTGATACAAATGAATTTGAATCAAATTCTCGGGAATCTAAATTTTCAAAATTTTGGGTGTTGGTGTGGTGATTTGTTAATCACCAGATGAGGGAGTTGATGGAGCGAGATAGAAAACAAAATTTTGTTTAAACTCGCAAAGTCACATTTCCATAACATGAATAATAATATTAATAATTTGTGATGTATCGTGTTAATACAACCTAGATTAAACTTTACACATGGGGGGACTAACATGTGTGCTCATAAACGTGCATAAATGTTGCATCTTTTTGTTCGTGCAAAATAATAAAATAATTTGTCGTTTTCGTTTTTGTCATTACTAACTGCTGCAAATCTAAAAGAGGCATGTGCTTATTTTGCTTTTCCTTGTCCATGTGATGTCATTTCCACTATTCTAGGTGCACATAAGTTTCATGGATTAATGAAGACTGGTAGATATAAACGCTGCTTTATTTGTTTGCATTTTGCTAGGTAACATTAGACTAATTGGGAGGGTTAATTAATTAGTAAACCTAGGGTGGATACAGAATCAACATTATTTCTTACATTAATACTTTTCTTGTTTTTGTTTATTACTAGAAAACATAAGTTGCCTACTTTTGGGCCTAGTTTGCTCGATTTTGCTAAAGCTGAATTTTACTTCTGCACAAGTCACGAGAAGCCCATTCTGAAAAAGTGTTCGTCAAAGCTGCATTCACAAAGCAAAAACTGATGTGCTGTCATCATTCTGTCGGACGTGGCCAAGGTCGGAAGTCAGTGATAAAAGACAATTTTGTCAGCTCTAACTTGGCACCCGCGGAAATGAGATGAACACTGTGAGAACATTGATTTACAATTGTTGCAAACCAAGGAAGCTCCTGGTTGCATTCGGAAAAGACAATGGTCTTTAAGAGATGTGACCTAATGGAACTTTTGAAAAATGGGTGACATGTCACTTGTCACTCTCAACCAATGGGACTTCGAGGATCTTTGAAAACTTTCCTTCGCTTAGTTTAGTTAGCATAGAAAGGTATAAAAAGTCATGCCCTTAGGGATGGGCTGGCTGCTGCTTTCTGACTTTCCGATGAGGGTGAAGTGCTGCTGGATTTTGCGTGGAGCATGTAAGAATCCTCAAAGAACTTTACTTTATTTTCCATTTATTTAGCTTAGCTAGGGACTTAGATTTTAGAAATGCTAAACTGTTAAATCCTTACTTAAACTTTGAATTTCTTACTAAAATGTGTTTTTCTCATGAAGCTTTTTAAACATGTTTACTTTAATGCTAATAAAATTACAATAATAAATTTACATTTTGAAATACCATAACTTAGTAAATAAAATCTTACTTTTGACAAACAAGCTGGTCTTGGTTATTCAGAAGTGCAGGTTACTATTAGCTAGATCCTATCGCCAATGGTGGTCGTTTAAATGGTTAGGATTTATTCTAATGACAATATTCCTTCCGCAGATGTATACATTTGTATATAGTTTGTAAATAATGTGTATATAGGTTTAATCTGACCACCTGATTCAGTAGGCCCAAAATATGTCATGTTTATAAATGGGTCCATAAGTTAGTGTAGAATTTTGTTTATAGGTTATGAAGTTGGGTAGCGTTGTTTATGATATATTTTCTATAGGCCGCTGGATCAGGGCGAAGGGCTGTGCTGGGGGCCAGTGGCGTGCAGAGGGTGGTTCTGATCGAGGCACCTAAAATGGCGGGTGCGCACGACAAAAAGTGTGGCATCAGGGGAAAAGGCAAGATGGCGCAGATAATGTTTACCAAACCGTACTAATTTTCCACAGTCCTCCCTTTAACATTCCCAAGACATCTTGCTGGCCTATTTCCTATCCATGTCTCCTACCCAGGTGAAGGAGCTATAAACATTACATTTAAAATCTTTCGTCTTAGGAGGCGGGCCTATCGATAAGTTCGTTTGCAGGAAAGTCATAGTAATGCAATATCGGACAAAAACGATTCTGTAGTGAGAGCGTTGGGTACATTTCATAGATGCTTATAGTCATTCGGAATATGAGCGGATAGGTTATTACATATGTGAGTCCTTTTTGTATTCGGTTGGAGCATAATCAATACAATGGTGGCTGGGAGAGAAATGAGACGTAGTAAAAACGATAATCAGAGGTGTCATTGTTCGAAGGGGAAGTCCTATTGTCATGGACCATTATTAGTGAGTTCTCAACATTCTTTGTCGTCTTCCGTTGGCACTGTGGAGCACCGGCGGTGGAGCTACGTGTCCAGCTCTATTCTAGGTCCCGCGTTGCAGGGCATGACCTTTTCCTCGCTTTCCTGGTCAAAAAGGTCCTTTTCGCCCTGTGTCCTTATGAGTCGATTGTCAAAGAGTTCAGGTGGAAGAAGGGGGGTGTGTGAGTAGTCCTTAGGGTAGGTCGGAGGAAAAGGGATGGAGCAGGGCCAGATCGGGAACAGACCAGGGGGACGGAAAATTTTAGGTAGGCGGGCCCAAGACCGAGTTCAGAGAGCGGGGACTTTTCGGCACACGTTGATCATCGAGCAGGGGCATCAGGTCAGCCCTTTCCTCTCATTTTGTCGGAAACAGTGCCTCGTCCTGCAACTCCTTACTGTTGCGGTCTCGTCTTGGCCAATGTCGCAGATGTTCCACGATCTGTAGTCAGGCCGCGTGCTCCCACATCCGGTCTCTCTCTCCTCCGACAGTGGTACCCTTAAATGAGTTTGAAAAGACAGTCTTTAGAGAATTGGCAGAGGAAGGTAATCACATAAGTCTATTTCTCTCCCAGCTCCAAGCAAATGAGAAACATCCGTTACATTGGGGTTCACAACCAACATATAAATAATTGATGATGGGCTTGCTGGATTTCCTATAACTTTCTTTCGTAACTATTTCTTTGGTGTTTGTTGGTGTTACATTCATTGTCGTGGTACGAGATCTGGTACCTATTCATTGCATTTTGTTTATTACAGTCACATCAGTTCTTCTGGCAGAGACCCACTTTCCTAGTACGAGCCTTACGAAGCTATACCGTTCTCCAGGGATTTATATTTTACGAAAAAGTGCAACGTGCTACCACCATGGTCTGATAGGTATCTTTCTGAGGAACGAACATAGGCTAAACAATTTTCCATTCGATCAATGCATCCTACCTTTCAGCTAAACATTTTACTTCTAACAGGGTTTATTGCAACAATTTCTTCATTTTGGTCTAATCTTAACTTTGCAAACATCATTCTAATTCCTACATGGTCTCTTACAACCTGACTACTTCATTAAAAAACCGTGGTCTTATGGAAAACAACTAGGAACATAGCAAACTGTGGTGAGGGACTATCGTCTTGCTTTGTGTCATGAGGGCGTTATCTAGCAGAAGGCCACAGTTCAGTTGGTAAGCGTTCAGTGACATTTCTCGAATTCTAAACTCTGTAGCTTGCTCATCAACAAATCATTTCTAGGAACAACGGCTGGCCTGTGTTAGTCGTAAGTCGACCCATCTCTTACAACCGGGGGTGAGAGACATTTTTAAAACTCTCGTCCGGGGCAGCTGATACAAAACCGAGGGCGTTCTGGGAAGATGGGGATGTTTCGGTCACTTTTACTGTTTGGGTATTGAGACAATTCGGGACAAGGAAGGTCGCGTTATCTGAGGCATTTTTTTTTATCATAGAAGCCACTGACATGTAGTTCCCTTATTACGGGTCAGATTAGGGAACCTCAGTCGTCTTACCTGTCCTTTCCTTTTTGGCCAATTCTAGGTTTCATCAATATTTAGCAGAAAGGAGAGGTAGTGACACGGCATCAAGGTGATTTTTATTTAAGACAAATTTTCGCAAATACTTGCGGTAGCTGGAGCCAATTGGGTGGTGCACCAGGGGTGGCGGTTTGCCAATTAGGTGCTAGTCGTTCAGGAGAGTGAGAGTGTGGAGGAGAGAGAGAGAGAGAGAGAGAGAGAGAGAGAGAGAGAGAGAGAGAGAGAGAGAGAGAGAGAGAGAGAGATGTGCAACAATAGGCTAAATAGTACACGTGCGACATGGGGAGTGGCCGTGTATTAAGATAGGCTATTCAGCGCATTACACAACATGAGACATTACGGGTCTGTGTTAGGATTTTGAAAGCATGCAGTTTGGGACGGACGAGCATTAGGCCGGGTACAGGGGACATGCATTGAGTAAAAGGCACCATTGTGTTGCACTTCTCGCACTCTCGGTCCTTTGACTAGTTAAGTCAACGCCTCAGTCGCATAAAAACATTTTCTCATAGTCTCAGACATACGTGACATGTGCCCATTCACGCAACACGGATTAGGGGTGATCGTGTTTCATCATATCATACAACTTATTGGCTCTTTCGTTACAAGAGCAGTTTGTGGGTGTGTTTAGGTGCCACCTTGCAGCGTTAGTCCGCTTCATGTATCAGACATGGCGAGGCTTCAGATCTTCACCATACCTCAGTCGTGATTCCAATGTAACCTGTAGAGGGAGGAAAAGAGGGGAAAGGAGGGGGACAACATTCGAGCATATCAAATGCATGGGCACGAAAGTCCTTTACTTACCACATACTCGTCTTATCTCCTCGGGATAGAATCCCTGGGGTCTTGGTTTCTGAAGCCAGGGGGGGGGGCAGTGTGTCCTTATAGGCCGTGTGTAGGGAAACGTTAAAAAATCAGAGGCACTTAGTGCGAGGTATCTAGTTGGTAGATGTATCTAGCTATCGGGGTCCTTAAATCTTTTTCAACGCTGTGATGTTCTAAGGCATATCAGCTCTTCAGCCAACTCTGTTCCCTAGTACCTTTGAGTGCCGTACCTTTATAACATTCTATCATTTACACCGCTTCACTTTACCCGTCCTCAGAAGTCGAGGTCCTTCTCCATGCGTTAGTTCCTGAGCCAGTCGCATACTTGGAGGCAGAGTATCGTGTCTTAGATTCGATCCTCCATCCGGGGCTGAGCAACCATTTTCTAATAACCTTAAAAAGAGAGCAAAGCAGGGTGCACAGAAAAACTCTCCCGCTGTTACCATATTTAAAGAAAAGCATGCAATACCTGTTCATAGTTTGGAAAACCTTTATTTGCACAATCGTTCAGCATGTAGATATGAGAGTGCAATCGTATTTGGCCGGACACGGCGATGGCTGAAGCACGTACAGTAAGGGGGGTATTTTGCAGCATTAAAAACATTTAAAAGGGTTTATTTATTCATTTGCAGGAAACTAAAAAGGTCTATCAATAGGTGAGGGATCAAGGGGCATTCATTTCATAATTGGAAGCACAGTCAGACTAGTTGTAATCAAATTTCCTAAATGCATACCGTGGGCGTGTGTCACAAGCGAGGTTATGTATCAGTTACAATAATATCATAATAAATCGTACATTGAAACCAACATTTTTTTAACAGGGTCCTTTTACATGTTCGTCGAGTGAACCCTCCCTCTTTGTCGTCAAGTGTACAAAAGATCATATACATATCTCAGAACATCAAGTCTTATTAGTTAAAAACACCACGAGGTGTTCGTAAGTTCTTATTGACACCGGCGCCATTTTGGGCGGGGCCGGGTTAGTCCGGAAGTAGCATCAGGGACAAAATGTTTCCCACAACCGGCGGTTGGACCAGAGTCCTTTTCGGCAGTTCAAAAAAACTCGTGCTAACAGAAGGGGTGGCTATGTCGTGGTTATTTCGTTAGCGATCAAGGCAGTTGTTCCTCATCGGAAGCCTGCAGGGGCCGAGGGCTCCGGGGACTTTTGTAGAATCTTCAAGGCTGTGGGGATGCTGTCGGAGGTGGGGGCTCGTGCCCCGGTGGGCAAGCGTCCGAGTTACACTGCTGGTCAGAGTTACTTTAGCGGCCTAGGCCCGCCTTCCAGGGGGCCCAGACGCCATTTTGAGGCCCCGCAGCAGCCGCCCTTCGTCGAGTCTGCAAGAGTGGAAGAGGCCCTTTGGGGTGAAAGAAATGGAACACCGTGCCGTAGGAGCAGGACATTCGGCTAGGGTGCAGCTGTGGTGCCCCCACCTGGGGGGGGCGAGGGAGACTCGTTCGCGCCGTCTCCCTCTCCCAGTGCACCCCACGCCGCCCCTTCTCACGGGCATACATGATGGCCACTCCACATCCCGTGCTCCACAAGTACTCTTGAGGGCCATCGTATGTCTTGTGCTGCGCAAGTATGGCCGGTGCCATCCCATGTCCTGTGCTGCGGAAGTATGGCCGCCGTTGCATGTCCGGTGCTGCGCAAGTATGGGCACCGCCGTTGCATGTCCGGTGCTGCGCAAGTATGGGCGCCGCCGTTGCATGTCCGGTGCTGCGCAAGTATGGGCGCCGCCCGGCTGGAGGATTTCGGCGCCGGGCCGGGGGCTGGGAAACCTCCTATCCGGGGAGGTGGGAGAGGCTCGTCCGCGTCGCCTCTCTCTCCCAGCCCACCCTGTACCAATTTTCAGCAGAGGTATTTGTGATGGCCGGACCGGGAGATACGAGGGAGGGGGTCATCTGCACCCGCCCCCTCCCTACTCGTGGTCCGGGGGACGCCACCCCACGAAGAAGAGGAAGGGACGGCCATTTCATGCTGGGCCCGTGGTGCCCCCTGGACATCCCGCTGGCGATCTTTTCGATCGATGGCTGTCAGCAGGCCCCGCCCCACACGTGCTGTGTGTTTCACCTTCCGGATGGGCGTGACCGGTGACCTGCGGCATTTCGGGAACTTCCGGAGTGGGGGTAGGTATTTTGTTTGGACAGGCATGTCTGGGTAATGGGGGGTTGTCTATGCAGGCCTGTAATTGCTCCTTTTTTTTTTACAGAGTGGGGGGGGGGCAACAGAGAGTAATCAGTCCCATTGCACTCGAAGTTTGAGTTCATTAATGGAATGTATACTAATCTGTCCGAGACTACTCTGTGTATTGTTTCTGTAGGTTATCCGAAAAAGGGTGGCTTTTTTGTGTTAGGGAACAGTAGCGGTAGTACGGGGTTCGTCACCGGGTAACTTAGAGCTAGACTGGGTTTCCCGTCTTAGCGTTGTTCGATCTATGAGGACTCAAACATGTCGCTGAAATCGGTATGGCGAAATCTGTGCCATCGGGCATAATCAAACGTGGTGGTTCTATCTGGCCTGTCCGCGTCAGTCTGATTTATCTTTGTCTCACGCCTTTTCCCTTTCTGCCGGCCTGTTATTTCTGTCGGCCCTCTGCTCTTACCCACGTTCAGTAGAGTCGGGCATTGGGCTTTCCAGTGCCCGGAAAATTTACAAAAAGCACATTGGTTTTGCCCTAAGTCTGGTCGTCCTGTGCGTAGTGTCGGGGGATTACTTTCGGGTCGTTGTGTCTTGGGGTTGTCCTGTCGATATATTCCTTTACCTACTCTGACTTCGTCTCTTTTCTTTCGTTGCATTGCTTCTTTGCGCCACATACCGAGACTGTCGAGCATAATAGGCGTTGTCTTATTACTACAAAGGGCTATTTCTAACGTTTCTATTTTATCAAGATCGAAGGATCCTATCAGTGGCCACTGTTTCTCTTGATTTTATTTGGTATACCTGTGCCACAGCTTACTATAGGCTATGGTAACTAATCCATACTTTGTGAACATGTCTTTATTAGGGGTGCCTTCCAGCGGAGCTAGATGGTCCACCTCTAATAAACGGTCCGGGCTGAACCAACTACCAATCAGTGGGGAGAAGACAGACATGACGGCTCACAACGAGGACAAAAAGTCAGCACTGCCTATCTTATCACTGCGTGCAAAGACTAGACAGAATATTTCTATTCTACGTTGTTTGCAGGCAGTGAATACCTCATGAACCAATATCAAAAAGTCAATAAACAATCAGTGGGGAGAATAAGTAGGCCCGCAAAAAGGTCTGCGTCCTCTACCCTTTCACTATCTGCAAAGAGGAACCTGTTCTTTCCTGTTTGCAGACAGAGAATCTCCAGAAAACAATCCGCGAACAGTAGTTTGGGGTCAAAAACAATTAATCAGTGTGGGAGAGGGAAATCTCCCGAGAGTTCAAAACAATCAATCAGTGGGGGAGAAAGATAGGCATGATGGCTGCGTTACCTATCCTTCACTGTTTGCAAAGAGAGAGAGCCTATTGTTTCTCCGTTTGCAGACAGTGAATCTCCAAACAAGTCAACAAAGAGTAATACTAGTATTTTCCGATCAATTAAACAATCATTTCGCAATTCGTCGTGTTTACACGACCTTACCCGGACCGTATGGACAGTTTCTTATCTTCCGAATCCAGCGCCCGATCGTCCTCTTTTCCTCGTATTCCTCGCGGCACTCCTGATGGTTCCCAGTCAGGACCGTAGATCACTCGAGAGAGGTCTGTTCGGAACCAGTGAAGTTCGGATGATCGGCTGCCAGACGAGGGTCTATTGGGCAAGAGCTCTCCCGATCGTTGCAGTCGTTCACTCTGTCGTCAGGACCTCTCCCACTGGATCCACGGGTCGCTGATGGGCCCCACGCTTGGGACGCCAATTGTAAAAACAGGTCAATGACAACCAATATTTGCCCGGCGGTATCGCCTCTTTAACCCACAAAATCTTAATCAATGAAGAGGCAGGCGCTGGAGACTGGAAGGCAGGAAACAAGGTTTATTCTCTCCGGAGGAGAACACATCAGTTCGGACAGCCAGTATCGTCACGAGGTGCTCTAACCGCATCTCGGAGGCCTGGCCTCTTATACACAGTTTTGTGATCTTTATTGCAGGTAACACATTCTTGCAATGCTTTGAAGTATGAAAGGACATCCTCGGAATCTCCCCTTCAGGCCCGTTCCCACACACATTTACAGTTGAAGTCCCCACCCCGGTCACAATAGGTGATGATTATCGCGCAGCTGGACATTCCGCCGATTCACGGAATGTGTGGGGTTGATCGGATATCATAGGGTGGGGGCTTTGATCAATTCGAGGGTCCTTTAATGGGGGAAGCTTCCTACTGTACGGGGGGGGCAATAAACAGTATCCGCAGGGCCAGGTGGCGGCCTGGGAACGGGGAAGACAAACGGGCACACAGGAAAAGGGGGTTTGTATCGAAGGGTCTGGGACCATGAAAGGAACGAAGGGAGGTGTCGCGCTGGGAACAGGATGGGGTTCTGAGGCAGAGCTGCGCTGAAGAGGGGTTTATGACCCAAGGCATGTGAGAGCGAGGGGGTGGCCAGTGCGTGGGGGGGCTTGTGAGGGCGAAGGGCTGTGCTGGGGGCCAGTGGCGTGCAGAGGGTGGTTCTGATCGAGGCACCTAAAATGGCGGGTGCACACGACAAAAAGTGTGGCATCAGGGGAAAAGGCAAGATGGCGCAGATAATGTTTACCAAACCGTACTAATTTTCCACACGGAGGCGGCTGGCCCTGTTTTTCTCATTGAGGCTTTGAGGCCACAGAGATTGTGGGGTTTTTGAATAACCACTTCACCTCGAGCGCCCACTGCCGGAGGTGAGTGTATGGATCCCTATAGCTTCTCAAGTGCTTTCCTTATGATACTCACATTATCAATTTAATTACAAATGGGTGAATGTTCTCCTCTTTTTTTATAGATCATAAGGGAGCACATGGTGCCCCTTATTGTGGATATTACAAGACTGATCTATAAGGTTTTGATTATAAGGAATTGTGGATATAATAGAAACTCATGAGGTAAAGTACCTTGCTTTCTCTTGAATATATGTAATTGAGGTTACACTCAGAACACCTTTAATATGTGGTCGCTTCTATATATATTTTTTTCTTGATAGGACAAATCTACCAATTCTGTTATAAGTCTGTCAGGACGGCCATACTTTGGCTGCCTATCAAGGATTATTTCCTGTAGCTGGAGATACAGGTAAGGGACATCATGTGTGATGTGCAGTAATCTATCAGACAGACCAGTTATTGCCCTCCACTTACACATATCTTATGTGCAGGTCACCTTGTACTGACTGCGAGGTCAACATATTTGCCTTTTCACTGGGACAATTTTAGAAGGTGAGCATGAATGCTGTGCTTTCACACATGCCCCTTAATTACGATTATTTTTTTGCCACACACTGAACCTTAAAGTATATTCATTCTTCTTTTGTACAGGCAATACACAAATACTGTTCTTAATCCTGATGAAGACCCCACGGTGATGCTTTTTGATACTCATACGTTTTTAAGGGGTCGAAACGTCGAAGTATATAAAATCAAGCGTTGCTGCCCAACCAGACCTTATAATGGAGAGAATAGATTCTAGGTCGAGTTAGGGATTTCACAAGGACAAAACAATGCTGAGCTTACTGATTGTGTTAAATGTGTATCATTGTTTATGTATACATTGTATTGTGATATATGTGGAAAACATCATTGTATTCACCTCCCCTGTGTTTCACCATTGTGTAAAACCAAGATTGTTTTTTGTGTATATGTCCTGGGTCTTATCACTAATCCTTGAAAGAATATAATTTTCTTAAGTACATTTTAACCACATTTCATTTGGTGTTAGTGGTTTGCTTTGTAGAGATTCTGTGTTGTGACTTACCACGCCATTAATTCGAGTCCTACCACTTGGAGGGAGAAAATAGGAAATGGCTACATTTCATTTTGTGGCAGAACCATTGTGCGCTTAACGTATCTATCCCCAGGTTCTGTGCGTGACTGGGTTACCCTATTGGTATTAACAGTCTGCCATAAGGTGGAACTGTCTGCCAAAGTTAGAGATGACCACAACAACATTTAATTATGAATTCAATGTACACTAAAAATGGCTAATACCTGCCACCCAAGCCATTCTTATAGCTTGGGGGCTTGAAATAGTCCAAATTGTCACACCTGTGGGAGCGTGACGGATGGTAACTGGTTTGTTAATATCACTGGCAGCTCTAGCAGGGGTACTCTGCGGTGCAAGCTGCAGTGGCATCCTGATGAGAGCACGGGCACTTATTATTTTTTTTTACAAATTAAGCACTGGAGAGAAACCTTTCAAGACCCAAGCCCTCTTCAGAAAGCAAGCGTCGCACGAATCACTCCATAGTAAAGGAACTGCGTGAGCGTGTGTTTCTGTGGAAAGGGACGGCACCGACTGAATACATACCGCGAGATATCCATTTCTATTAGCCAGCCAGCCAGCCAGCCACCCAGCAACAACGCCCGTGCGGGCAGAGGACGAGAGCGGTGAATGATTGGGCCACTAAGTGTGTTCTTGGCTTTCAGCAACAATTACAGCCTGAGGGGAACACGGTTCATTATTCTACCAATCTCGGAGCAGCCGCGCCACCATAAAATATTACATTAAACCAAAGGCCAGACCAACTGAAAACAAGAGATACACTTAAGTTATATCAGAATTTGTGTTCAATCAGCTGTGGGAGATTACATTTTGACTCATCTGAAATCTCTGTTGGTTTCTGCAGTGTGTGGAAAGCGGAACAGGGAGGAGTGCGAGATTGCAACGGAACTGCATTTCTAAAGGCCATAGATGGATCTAGAAAGGGCAGTGGGAGCCAGGGGAGGGCTGGAGACGCAGGAGCATCCGAGGGTGCTGCAGATGCTCTTGGAATGGCAGATAAGATGGGCCTGGCAGTCTTTTGGACTTGCAGGTGCCTCTGGAGGGCACAAGAGGGGCTTGTGTTGCTCACTGTCTGCTCACTGCCCTTGTTGCAGGTGGTGTGATGAGCACGTACCGTGGTAGTCACCCCCTGTACACAGGTAAAGGCAGTGGCGGATGTCTCTAAACGGGGGGAGGAAGGGGATGTTGTGGTGGGTGAAAAAAATAAAATAAATAAACTTACTTTTGCACGCCGCCAATGCTGCACGCCTCTCTTCCTTCTGCTGGCAGCACCGGTAGCACCCAGGCTTCTGGACTCTCCCAGTCAATCACAAGGCTGCCTGAGCAGCGTTGTGATTGTTCTGAGAAACCTGTTTGGCTGCTCAGGCAGTGCCTGGGGCGGCTCGACATGTTCTCCACAGGCTGTGCAACACAGCCCAATGTAGAACATGCTAAGTGCGCATGACGGTTTGGCCGGCCCTACACCACCTTGAAGAGCATCAAACTCATCTCAGAGTGGTCTGATGCTCAAGGCTGAACCCACCACTATGCAAATTCAAGGCGGTGCATGACTGTCTTGTTCCTTCTCAAGCCTCTGGCATCTTTTACACAGGCGGCTGCTTGGAGTACTCTGCTCAAGAATTGCTCTGCTAACTGTAATCTCCTGCAGGTCTCACTGAAACAGATTTGAAGTGGCTCACGGTTGCAAGGGACGCTTTACAAAGGCAACAAATAAATACTTTAATTATTAGATGGATGGTGCTAGACAAATATACTCAGTGTTACTAACCTTTCTTGGTCACTGGCCGTGGTAAGCAAGTACTGATAGTTCTAATGGCGAGCAGAAAGACCTAAACAATGCACATAGCGCAGGGAAGTTTTGTTTGCATCGAATCTTTGAAAGTATCAATAAGAAGATCTATGCCACACATGCCTACAAGGGATGACCGAGTAACTTTGGCAAGTACACATTTGAGGATCTTCAGTGCTAATTGTCGAACAAAGGTCTGGGATGGAACAATTCAGCGATAACCATGACCTGGCGCTTTCTGGCTCTCTAAGGCAGATACTACTGACCCCCATACATTGTTCATACACGTACGACTCAGTGAAACTGCCCTATTATGGGTCACTTCCTTCTTAACTAATCACATCCAGAAAATGGATAGATGCTCCTTTCTCACATCAATACTATGGATTGTGGGGCCCCCAAATCCTTTCCAGCATCTACATGGTACTGTGAACATAAACCTTTAAAGTTGTTCACACTAGTTACCACATGAATGATTATGGCACCTAGATTTACATCAAATTAGAGGAAAGCTCGTAACTCTCACAAAGTGATAAACTATCTGGAAGATGCTGAGCACAAAACAAAACTCAATTGGCGGCACCACAACATTCAGAATACAGAGATCCTGATGTTAGGTCCAGCAGAGGGTTTGGACAAAGGAAACAAGACTACCCCAAAAACATGATGGAGTGCATCTGTTAATCACAATCACCCCAGGAAGGCTGCCATGGATCACTTCCACTTCCTAATAGGTAAGGCTACCACTTCCTCGTCATTGAGCAGAAACTCACCTTAGCTATTTTGCCTTGCCTTTGCTGTGCCTATAGGACTAGAAGCAAAATGGAGGAGAAGCCTTTCAGACTGTATTAACTAGCTCAGTGATTTCAGCATCCACTTCAGAGATCTGAGTATTAATTTCAGGTAGTCTGGTTCGAGTTCAAGCAAAACCAATTCAGCCTTTGATCATTCTGAGGTCAATAAAATGATTACAATAAACTAAGTAACAATAATACTTGTTATAAAAGTGCCAAGTAACAATTCAGTGCATTATTGACAATACTGGGATATGCCCATGGCTGACTGTTCCAAGTTCTATGCAGCTCTGGGAAAGGGGTCACTTACAGAGGCTGCCATCATATACAAAGACCTTTCCTTGGCACCATCAAAGAAGGAGATCATTTTAAGTGCTTTTTTAATGCCAGTGTAAGTATAAAAAAGAAGGACGGGAAAATGCACCTTCCCAAGGGTGACTGTTTGACTGGCCGCGGAGTCGGTTAGGTGCGATGAGTGTGACTGGTGAGGATCCGGGTGGCAAGGCCACACTGGGTTCACACAAAGAAATGGACCATCTCAGGATTCTTCGCCCACTCAACTCTGTTCCAGATTTGAAAAGATCCATGTCCCAACTCATGACTGAGGGGTGCTGCTCCTTATTGAGACCACTCGTCGTGAACTGCGATCTTTCTTACTAAAGGCAGTGTCGGCTTGCACAGAAGAATCATGCTCTATGCAGCTGATTCATGCTCTCTGCATGGTTACTAAGCACCAGCTATACAGCCGGGAAATAATTGTGCATAAATACTTTGGGGTACGTGAAATTTCCCTTAGTGCTACTACCATCATTTTCTTTACTTACCAACCGCAGCACTAAGCTGACCACCTCTAAGGTATAAAGCTTTACTTTCATGCTTGACAATATTAAGTCAAATTCTCAAGTAGCTTACTCAGCACTTGCTGGGTTATATTTGTGGAGCTTCTTGAATGTACTCTGTCCCTCAGGTTCTACCTGTGACTGCAATGTTCTAATTATTGCGGTTTCAGCTGTGTGATTTCCATTGATGCTTAGGTGCGAAAAACCTATAAGTGTGTTGTGTACGCATTAGCATTTAGGCTCCTTGGGTGTAGGGGGACTTCTGTTGCCTAATTCTGTGATTCACAGACCTCTGACGTTTGAATGAGCAGGGACTTCTCCTCGGCTGTCAGTTGCGTTGCAGCGCCATTGCAGTCTGGTAAAACAGTACAGTGCAAATGCATTTGGCCTTCTCATGACCACGGGTCGACTAAGTGGCCATTCGTTGAATTGAACAGCCAGATTACATATAAACATGAAATGCTGTAATGGTAGCTCCCTTAGATATTATTGCTCAATAATCTGGAACTTATCAAATGTACTATTTTTGGGAACACAGTAACACAACACTAATGGTCGGCCATTGCTGCCAGTGTCCATATAAACGCTAGAAGAACACGTCACTGCTCTTACTGGCCAAGAGTGCTTCTGGTAAGGGAATGTTTTAAAAGCGCATGATGTAGTGACTGGGTATGCAATATGCTGGGCTGGCTCATCCAAGCCCAAATGTTGCATCACACCACTGTAACCCTGTTATTATAGAAATTACTTAGTACATTTGTCAACTTTATGGTTGTTAAATTGTTCTGCAATAAAGTTGGTAAAAAGCGTGGTGTCATGTAATATCGCCAGGCCTCATGTAGAGGGGGCACAAAATTAACCGAATGAATGTTTGGGACCTCAGAAGTGGCTGCAACAGATGTCAATTAAAACAAGAAGCTCCTGTCGCGGGGGAAAGCCTTCTCCCTCAACAAATTCCATAAGGTCAAAAAGTCTAAGTCTGGCCTACTTTATTTCAGAAGCACATATGACATTATGTTGTGTCAATAAATGATACAGACTAGGATAAATTCTAGGATACAGACTCAAGAGCAGCTGCGTGCTTAGCTGCCAACGCCAACTTAGACCATCTTCAGACTGCTTCTGAATTAGAATCAAGGAGTTCCATTTGTACATCTATGTTGATTATGTATAGTGTGTGGGTGCAAAGCCCACTGGATCAAAATGAGCGAGGCAAGCCTGGTTCCATCAGCTCTCAAGGAGCCAGGCTTCGACTGCACACCAAATATGTTGTCTCGTCTTCGTTCATAAGTCTTCCAGACAAGAAAGAAACTGAAGATATGCCAATCCACCCCAGACGGTGGAGAGAAATGACAGAATCCCCTTTGTTCTGCAGAATAATGCATTAATTTAAGTTGAGTGTTGGTGAGTCATTCTAAGATAGAGCCTCGTAAAAGGCAGCATCTTTCAAGCGGACCTGGAAATGAATGAGTGCAAGGGTTCAAAAGGAGCCCACAGACAAGAGTTGGTTACTCTCAACATCAGCAAAGAGGGACACATGGGTGTGAAAGAGAACAGGACCCATCTTTCCCAATGAAAGGTATCTTCCAGACTAGAAAAGTAAGTTCAAGAACTATACACAAAAACGTTCGGACAGATGTCAATCATCACTGTCTCTTAGAGCTGGAGTATTGGGAGATAAGAAGATGCGCTCATTGTGGTGAATCCTACAGCTCTATCAGTAGCATTGATAAGCTCTAGTATATATTTGTCTCCACTGTAAGCATCTGGGAGGAATCCTACTTAACTCCTTCTGCCATCAAAACAGATAAATTGTTACCAATAATTGAAGAACATGCCATAATCCATCCTGTGCAACCAGTGAGACGCATCTTCCCAAAGTATCTCAGTCTCTTTGCATCTCCCTGCTTCAGCTGTGTCTGAGTTACTGCCCCCTGTTCTTTTGTTGAAGTATTTATTGGTTCCCATTGAAGTCCCCAACCTGGTGTGAAGAGCAGGGGCGGCTCCTCTGTAATGGCGGAGGAAAGACGCCCCACGGCTTAGAGCCAGCAGATGATAAATAAAACGATAATAAAACAATGTTATAAGCATTTTATTTATCACTGTCTCACTGAACGCTGAAGCCAATGGAGTAGTCTAGGGTGGGGCTGGGCCACGGCAGAGAGGAGGAATGGTGGCCACGAGTATGTGCGTATGTCGGTTTGGCCGGCCAAATGCACACTTAGCACCCTACAACATGAGCTGTGAGAAAAGGAACAGGCTCCCTGTGCCTGAGTGAGCGTCAAACCAGCCCGCTCAGGCCAAGCCTGGCGCTTTTCTCATGCTAGGTATAGCATGAGAACAGTGTCTGAATTGGGTGGGAGCCTGTGCTTAGTGGCCCATGGACTGCAGGAGGGAGAGGAGCACCGAAGCAGCCGGAAGCGTCAGGTAAGTCAGCCTTTTTATTTACTTTTATTCCTGTGCCACCAAACCACTTGAGATTGGCAGCAGCCACCACTGGTGAAGAGCCCAGCCCAGCTTCTTCTCTACAAATTATATACCACCCACTTTCAAGGGTAGATATCTCATCCGTAGTTTGTGACTGCAGCTGCATTCACAAACCATTGATGATTTATTCCTCTCCGAATTGTGGATGATAAGGGAGCACCTCTCTCTCACCCTTTCCTATTTATGTTTGGGACTGGGTTGGAAATGCTTTCGTAAATAATAAAAAAAGCTTTTTGTCACAACCTTTATGATTTGCAAATACCACTACACAGGTCCTATGTTCCTAACTGCATATAGGAACTACAAAGACAAATGGATCATCCTCCTTTGTCTTTGAATTTGTCAACTTACATAAACATATAGCCACTCAGCAAGATTGTCATAAATAAATGTTTATCACAATTCCTCCAGCAACTTGCAAAGGCTTGAGGAGAGCAATCTCAATTCCTTCAAGCACATCCCCATAGCCCTTGCGAGTGTACATCAGCCCACTTCTCTGGCGAGCGCTGCATCTGGCCATGCAAACATTCACTTTGCATTGGTAGAGGAGGGCGGGCACTGAAAGCGTGAGCTAGATGCCATCGCTCTGGCTCAGCTTGAGGTACTCTTGCACCCTTAAGCCCAAAACAAACTATGCTTTCACGCAGAGTCTGCTTTTCAGTCACGCACAACGCATTAAAAACAAAGCAGAGATCTTTTATATTAAAAAAAAGGAGCGAGAAGCAGATAGCCATCTACTGAGCAGAATTCCACAATGTGAAACCAGAAAACCTATGATCAATTCCCTGCCTCACCAAATAGTGTGATCCCAGGCAAATATTGTATTTCACTGAGCGCCCTTCAAATATGCGAGTTCAGTAGTTGTGTTGTATAAACACCTCTCGTATTTGATTTATTAAACAATAATGTTGCTTCATGTATAACAATCTAAGACAATATAGGGTACACATAACAACTGACTTTCCTCTTAGTTCACTAGTGGCATTGTGTCATCGAAGTCGAGGCATAAATGTTTCGAAGTTCATGTTTAAAAACTCACTTTTTAAAAGTGCTTCCTAATGCGGTGATATAAACAGATGTACTAAGGTGAAATGTTTGTGCATGTTAAAAAAAAGTACTGTTTTAATTTTGAAGACCCTTTATCATGTTTGTCATGAGAACTGTTGTTTAATGTACATGCCGAAAATGTTCAAGGCTTGCTTGGCTCGTGCACGACACCAAGAGCCAAGTCATGCCCGTGCCTCGGCTCTCGTGCACGGGCACTAAGAGCCAAGTCAGGCCCGCACCTCGGCTATCATGCACGGACACTAAGAGCAAAGTCAGGCCCGTGCCTCGGCTCTCGTGCACGGAGACTAAGAGCCAAGTCAGGCCCGCACCTCGACTATCATGCATGGATACTAAGAGCCAAGGCAGGCCCGTGCCTCAGCTCTCGTGCACGGACACTAAGCGCCAAGTCAGGCCCGTGCCTCGGCTCTCGTGCACGGACACTAAGCGCCAAGTCAGGCCCGTGCCTCGGCTCCCATGCACGGACACTAAGAGCCAAGTCAGGCCCGTGCCTCGGCTCTCGTGCACGGACACTAAGCGCCAAGTCAGGCCCGTGCCTCGGCTCTCTTGCACGGAGACTAAGAGCCAAGTCAAGCCCGCGCATCGGCTTTCGTGCACAGACACTAAGAGCCAGGTCAGGCACGTGCCTCGGCTCTCGTGCACGGACACTAAGAGCCAAGTCAGGCCCGTGCCTCGGCTCTCGTACACAGACACTAAGAGCCAAGTCAGGCCCGTGCCTCGGCTCTCGTGCACGGACACTAAGAGCCAAGTCAGGCCCATGCCTCGGCTCTCGTGCACGGAGACTAAGAGCCAAGTCAGGCCCGTGCCTCGGCTCTCGTGCACGGACAGTAAGAGCCAAGTCAGGCCCATGCCTCGGCTCTCGTGCACGGAGACTAAGAGCCAAGTCAGGCCCGTGCCTCGGCTCTCGTGCAGGGACACTAAGCTCCAAGTCAGGCCCATGCCTCAGCTCTCGTGCACGGACACTAAGCGCCAAGTTAGGCCCGTGCCTCGGCTCTCGTGCACGGACACTATGCGCCAAGTCAGGCCCATGCCTCGGCTCTCGTGCACAGACGCTAAGAGCCAAGTTAGGCCCGTGCCTCGGCTCTCGTGCACGGAGACTAAGAGCCAAGTCAGGCCCGTGCCTCGGCTCTCGTGCCCGGACACTAAGCGCCAAGTCAGGCCCGTGCCTCGGCTCTCGTGCACGGACACTAAGCGCCAAGTCAGGCCCGTGCCTCGGCTCCCATGCACGGACACTAAGAGCCAAGTCAGGCCGTGCCTCGGCTCTCGTGCACGGAGGCTAAGAGCCAAGTCAAGCCTGTGCCTCGGCTCTCGTGCACAGACACTAAGAGCCAAGTCAGGCCCGTGCCTCGGCTCTCGTGCACGGACACTAAGCGCCAAGTCAGGCCCGTGCCTCGGCTCTCGTGCACAGACACTAAGAACCAAGTCAGGCCCGTGCCTCGGCTCTCGAGCACGGACACCAAGCGCCAAGTCAGGCCCGTGCCTCGGCTCTCGTGCACGGACACTCAGCTCCAAGTCAGGCCCATGCCTCAGCTCTAGTGCACGGACACTAAGCGCCAAGTCAGGCCCGTGCCTCGGCTCTCGTGCACGGACACTAAGC
This sequence comes from Lissotriton helveticus, assembly GCF_964261635.1. Lineage (NCBI taxonomy): Eukaryota > Metazoa > Chordata > Amphibia > Caudata > Salamandridae > Lissotriton > Lissotriton helveticus. The sequence goes on along the minus strand of NC_136068.1, from coordinate 1,118,638,487 downwards.
GCCAAGTCAGGCCCGTGCCTCGGCTCTCGCGCACGGAGACTAAGAGCCAAGTCAAGCCCGCGCCTCGGCTCTCGTGCACAGACACTAAGAGCCAAGTCAGGCCCGAGCCTCGGCTCTCCTTGTTAATTTGTTGGCTCGCCCACTCCTTTGCATTAGGAGAGGGTCGCGCGACGCCACGTGCATTCTAAAGGAACGGAGGCCTGCGTGGGCGGTAGCACGTGGCCACCGCAGGCACTGCCCTGAAAAGTACGACTGCAGAAGATGTTCCCTCGAGTGGCAGTGGAGATCGAAATTTCATTATTGCTCTGTGTTCCTTCTCAGTAGAACTGCCTGATCGTTGCATCTCGTTCACGAAGAGTCGCTTCGCCTGCCTAGCTCCAGGGTGGGCGAACACACTCGTTATTAAATTCAGAACATGGTTGGCGAAGGCACAAAGAATAAGAGAACATCTGCCCCCACTCCACCCTGCCCCCCAATACAAGATGCTGCGTCATACTGGGTAGGGAAGCAGGCCCGGTTCTAGAGGGTGGGCCGGGTGGGCCCGGCCCACCCAAAGATGAGCCTGGCCCACCCAAACAGGAGCCTTGGACCTCGCAGTGAGGGCTTGAAGGCAGGCGTGCAACGCACAGGTCGTGTGTGTCAGCCCGGGGAGACAGCTTCCCGGGCGCACACACACACAGACAGTTTAAGATTATCGCAGCCGCACCAAAGTACTTAAAAGGTCTTTAAAGACCATTAACATGTTAACGAGGCTTTGTTTACTTTTTTCACCCCTTCATCTCTGCATGTTGAAAGGGAACAAATCCTTTCTTGGACACCGGTAACCTTTGATAACCTTTGCCTACGTCCTGCTGCGTTGATATTTCTTTTTCTATGCAGCGCAGGGGAAAAGTGGTCTGTTTATTCCTAGTCACCCCCTGATCCCTGCAGCTGCTTATCACATCAGGCTGTGACACAAAGTATGACTAATGGAGTAGGTAAGAGAATGTGTTACAAAACAAATTATTTTTAAAATCTGCACAGGCCCAGCAGGACACATACTTCGTATGTGCTTCATTTAAACAGTTTTTATAATTTCATCGTAGCCGATGCTGGTCAACAATAAAACAATACAAAATGCCCAGATAAAGTTGGTGATTAATGATCCTGCTTTAGAGCAATCATTTGTCTGTTAGTATTTTTTAAATGCAGACGCACTGTATTTTTATGTGGATAGCTCAGTGGGTTACTGCCTCTGTCACAGAGATCCTTGTGTTACTTCAGAAGTTAAAATCCTAACAAAAGGCAGTGAACAATGAACTGCCACCAAAGAGCTGCAAACAAACATGAATGGTATAATTAGAACTTCGCTTTTTTGGTTTTGTGATATAGTTAGAACTTCCCCAGTCTTTCATTATTCTAATGTTGCTAAAATGAGTATGTTTGGGCAGATCTACATTTTTATCAGTAAAGCTGACCCCCATGGAATACTCTTTAAATCCTACGGTTGTGTTTCCCCAGACCAAACCCCCTTAAAATATACTGCCCACCAGAATGGATGACACATGATTCCTACACCTTGTAATCCTCACACACTTACAGAGACAATGACATTCCCTGTAGACTGATCTACATACTTGTATGATTCATTGTCTCTGTAAGTGTGTGCGTTGTGTAAAGTACTGACACACACTACATTGATATGAGCAGCACTATACAACAAATTAAATGCATATGAGAGAGAGGATACGTAAACATGAGGGGCTCTGGTGGAGGGTGGTAGTAAGGGAGTCTGAGGAGGAGGTCATGAGGGGGAGGGGCTACAGAGAGATGAGAGGCACTGGTGGAGGGTGCCAGTGAGGGAATCCGAGGAAGAGGTCATGGGGTGGAGGGGGGAGCTAGGGAGAGATGAGGGGCACTGATGTAGGGTGGTAGTGAGTGAGTCTGAGGAGGAGGTCATGAGGGGGAGGGGCTACAGAGAGACGAGGGGCACTGGGGGAGGGTGGCAGTGAGGGAATCCGGGGAGGAGCTCATAAAGGGGAGGGGCTATGGGGAGATGAGGGGCACTCGTGGCGTGTGGCAGTGAGGGAATCCAAGGAAGAGGTCAATAGGGGGGGCATGGATGGATGAGGTACACTGTTGGAAGCTGGTAGTAAAGGTGTTTATGGAGAAAGAGGTTTTTGGTGCAGCGCCAAAAAATACTTTTGCATCAGCGCTGAAGCCGGCCCTGTCATGGCCTTTCTGTTTTTGTTTATTTAATTGGCAGTTGGGCCATAAGGGCCACTGTGGAACATACTTTAAAGTGTGTGCTAATTATATTTATTGCTCTATTCAATGTTTTAAGTATGAAGGGGATTTTACTAAAGTTTTTACCGGGAGATGGTGCCTGACATGGGGCGGGCCCAAGGTCATCTGTGAGATAAGGTGCACTGGAGAGGAATAGTGGCTAATCAAGCTTGTAAGGGAGTGCGTTGAAGAGTCCGTGGTCAGGTGGAGGTAGTAATGAAGAGGGATTCTCACTGAAGGCTCGCACAGAGGGAGCCCGAGAAGTGTCACTTGCCTGATACTCCCACCTCAGACACCTCCTCTTCCCATCAAAGGGACATTACATAGAAAAAACACTTTTTGAGAGTGATCACATTTAGAAAGAGATTTTGAAAAGAGTGCGTTTTACTGGGCCTTGTAAGACTAAGAAGAGATAAAGGAAGGCCCTGAAGCAGGCCTGCCTAGACATATATGCGACAAATCGAGTCCACCCAAATGCGTCCTTGGCCCACCCAATTAAAAGTTCCTGGAGCCGGGCCTGTAGGGAAGACACGTGCTTATTAAGGGCGAGTGTCAGGAACTGATCACCTTTTGATCGTTCCAAGTACGGAGTCGTCCTCTCTATGTCGGGTCAGTCAGTTTAAAGGAGCATTGTAGAGGTATAATAATGACAGTGCACTGCAGACTGGCAGTGCTTGATAATGTACTGCTTGCCACGCGTCACTTGGCAGTGATACACTTGCTGAGCAGCTAGAATCCCGCTGATAAAGACGGAGTCTGTTAATCAGGCTGTGTGAGGCAATCCATCAGTAACAGCCTGCGCTTCTCGTCTCTGAGAGGGCTAAGACTACATTGCACATGGAGTCTGACTGGCCAGAGGGCAGCGCACCCGGGCGAGGCTCTGCCAGGTCTCTGCACCCACCGCGCATGCGCTAACAAGCAGCTGGTGATTTCCGGGTTGACTTGTCACAGTGCTGCACGGCACAGCAAGAGCAGACAGCTGTACCCAGTGAGAACATTTAGTAACTGCAGATTTCTGGACCTGAACTCAGCTACTCGTTTCTAACGCGAACACACTGTCTCTCCAACCGTGCACTTCATAGCTTGCGCTAGGCCCCCTGCCGTGACCCCCCTCTAACATGCTTAATCACATTCATCGCTCAGCCTCGCTTTGAAAAACAAAAACGTCCAAATAAAAGATTGAGAACAAGAAGAGAGCTCCAAACTGGACCCGAATCAGCTTCGAGTATTTAGTGCTTTGAATCCCTGATGGGGCCCGAGGCCCTCCGCTTTGAATCTGTGAGTGCAGTGCACTGCTGTGCTGAAAAGGCTGTGCCTTGAACTTTGACCTCTGGGGGGCTTTGGCGAAGTGACTGAGGTTTGCAAGCATAGATAGTGCAAATCAAAGGTATTGCTGTGCATAAACATGCGCTGCTTAAGACAAGTGGAAAAAAATGCAGATACCTACCCTCCTTACTTCGGACTTAAATCCTTCCTAATAGGTATGTGTAATAAGGGTCAGACGTGTAATGCTCCTGAAATTCAAGCAGGCTTTTAATTAATCTTAATCAGGCAGAGATTCAATTCCACGTCATAGTCGTTTACATTGAAAAGGAGTTTCCATTAGTGCAGTGTGTTATGGAGGAAGGGTGGAAGGTATGGCGTTCGCTCTGAAGGAAGGGTGGTAGGTATGGAGTTTGCTCTGAAGGAAGGGTGGTAGGTATGGAGTTTGCTCTGAAGGAAGGGTGGTAGGTATGGAGTTTGCTCTGAAGGAAGGGTAGTAGGTATGATGTTTGCTCAGAGGGAAGGGTGGTAGGTATGGAGTTTGCTCTGAAGGAAGGGTGGTAGGTATGCTGTTTGCTCAGAGGGAAGGGTGGTAGGTATGGAGTTTGCTCTGAAGGAAGGGTGGTAGGTATGATGTTTGCTCAGAGGGAAGGGTGGTAGGTATGGAGTTTGCTCAGAGGGAAGGGTGGTAGGTATGGAGTTTGCTCAGAGGGAAGGGTGGTAGGTATGGAGTTTGCTCAGAGGGAAGGGTGGTAGGTATGGAGTTTGCTCAGAGGGAAGGGTGGTAGGTATGGAGTTTGCTCTGAAGGAAGGGTGGTAGGTATGATGTTTGCTCAGAGGGAAGGGTGGTAGGTATGGAGTTTGCTCAGAGGGAAGGGTGGTAGGTATGGAGTTTGCTCAGAGGGAAGGGTGGTAGGTATGGAGTTTGCTCAGAGGGAAGGGTGGTAGGTATGGAGTTTGCTCAGAGGGAAGGGTGGTAGGTATGGAGTTTGCTCAGAGGGAAGGGTGGTAGGTATGGAGTTTGCTCTGAAGGAAGGGTGGTAGGTATGATGTTTGCTCAGAGGGAAGGGTGGTAGGTATGGAGTTTGCTCAGAGGGAAGGGTGGTAGGTATGGAGTTTGCTCAGAGGGAAGGGTGGTAGGTATGGAGTTTGCTCTGAAGGAAGGGTGGTAGGTATGGAGTTTGCTCTGAAGGAAGGGTGGTAGGTATGGAGTTTGCTCTGAAGGAAGGGTGGTAGGTATGGAGTTTGCTCAGAGGGAAGGGTGGTAGGTATGGAGTTTGCTCAGAGGGAAGGGTGGTAGGTATGGCGTTCGCTCTGAAGGAAGGGTGGTAGGTATGGAGTTTGCTCTGAAGGAAGGGTGGTAGGTATGGAGTTTGCTCTGAAGGAAGGGTGGTAGGTATGGAGTTTGCTCTGAAGGAAGGGTGGTAGGTATGGAGTTTGCTCTGAAGGAAGGGTGGTAGGTATGATGTTTGCTCAGAGGGAAGGGTGGTAGGTATGGCGTTCGCTCTGAAGGAAGGGTGGTAGGTATGGAGTTTGCTCTGAAGGAAGGGTGGTAGGTATGGAGTTTGCTCTGAAGGAAGGGTGGTAGGTATGGAGTTTGCTCAGAGGGAAGGGTGGTAGGTATGATGTTTGCTCAGAGGGAAGGGTGGTAGGTATGGAGTTTGCTCAGAGGGAAGGGTGGTAGGTATGGAGTTTGCTCTGAAGGAAGGGTGGTATGTATGGAGTTTGCTCTGAAGGAAGGGTGGTAGGTATGATGTTTGCTCAGAGGGAAGGGTGGTAGGTATGAAGTTTTCGCTGAAGGAAGGTTGGTAGATATGTAGTTTGCTCAGAGGGAAGGGTGGTAAGTATGGAGTTTGCTCAGAGGGAAGGGTGGTAGGTATGGAGTTTGCTCTGAAGGAAGGGTGGTAGGTATCGAGTTTGCTCAGAGGGAAGGGTGGTAGGTATGAAGTTTTCGCTGAAGGAAGGTTGGTAGATATGTAGTTTGCTCAGAGGGAAGGGTGGTAGGTATGATGTTTGCTCAGAGGGAAGGGTGGTAGGTATGGAGTTTGCTCAGAGGGAAGGGTGGTAGGTATGGAGTTTGCTCTGAAGGAAGGGTGGTAGGTATCGAGTTTGCTCAGAGGGAAGGGTGGTAGGTATGAAGTTTTCGCTGAAGGAAGGTTGGTAGGTATCGAGTTTGCTCAGAGGGAAGGGTGGTAGGTATGATGTTTGCTCAGAGGGAAGGGTGGTAGGTATGGAGTTTGCTCAGAGGGAAGGGTGGTAGGTATGGAGTTTGCTCTGAAGGAAGGGTGGTAGGTATCGAGTTTGCTCAGAGGGAAGGGTGGTAGGTATGAAGTTTTCGCTGAAGGAAGGTTGGTAGATATGTAGTTTGCTCAGAGGGAAGGGTGGTAAGTATGGAGTTTGCTCTATAGATAGACTGGTAGGAATTAAGTGCTCTCTGAGGGAAGAGTGGTGTGCATGGAGGTTGCGCTAAAGAAAGGGTGCCTAGTATGGAATCTGCTCTATAGATCGAGTGGTAGGTATGGCATTTGTGCTGAAGGAAGGGTGGTTCGTATGGAGTTTGCTCTGAACGAAGGGCGACAGGCATGTAGTTTGCGCTGAAAAAAAGGTGGCTGGTATGGAGTTTGCGCTGAAGCAAGAGTGTTAGGTATGGATTTGCGCTGCAGGAAGAGTGGTAGGTAAGGGTTTGCGCTGCAGGAAGAGTGGTAGGTAAGGGTTTGCGCTGCAGGAAGAGTGGTAGGTATGGGTTTGCGCTGCAGGAAGACTAGTGGGTATGGAGTCTGTGCTGAAGGATGGGTGGAGGTATGGCGGTTGTGCTGAAGGAAGAGTCATAGGTATGGATTTTATATAGCTCCTGGAAGAAGAAATTGTAATTATCTTTCAAAAATGTATAAAGTAAACATTCTCTCTATGCTCACGTAAGCACTTGAGTATATTCCGATTATAAAGAGGTCCCTTGTACATCAATATGAAGGTAAGGTTCTGCGTAAACTAATAGTTAGCCAAGGAACCCACGTTCAGTCCTTATGCCTTGGGTTTGAATTAACTAGGACAGTCAGGTCTGCAATGGCAATATAGTCTGTTGGGCTTACAATCTGCTGCCTGCCTCGGAAGGCACCAATAGAGATATTTTAAAACAAGAACCATTTACACCACCTAACTAAATCTTACTTTTATTAGTAATCTGAGGCTAGTGTTAGAAAATGTAACTGCAAAATAGAATACCTTCAATCATGGTCGCCCGGACGATTAAAACACTTAAAAAAAAAAAATCCAAGATTTAGTTTCACAGAAGACAGTTATCATTGTAGGTCTCTGAAGCTTTTCTCCACTTATCTGGATCACATTGAGTATATGTGAAGGTATCTCTCTGCTTTACCTGACCACGGAGTTAGGAGCGTTATACTAGCGCTCTGAATATGCATACTTCTCTTGAAGACATACAAGTGTCCATGGTCTGCACTGAAATCAGAGACTACCCTATGAGACTCGTGCAAGGGAGGAACTCACGATTTAAAACATGTTTTATGTGTTTGTCCATTGATCGCAATACCCCGTACTCGCTATTTAGTTCCTTTGTATTTTAAATGTAATCTACCAAATGTCGATTGTTAGATTACTTTAATATATTCACCTCCAAAAGCATTAATTTGTTAGAATGTTTTTTTTTAGCTCATTCTTGAATCTTTTTTTAATTATTATTTGTAATGTATCCTGGTGATGATTGTATGTGTTTTATCTTGTTTTGTTAATCTCAGCAGAGGTCTTAATAAACCGGGTTGGGTTTGTGCCGAAAGAAGAGTGGTCCAGAGTCGCAGTTGGCACGACGAGCTATGCACAACGCTTAAAAAGTGGCGTGCCTGGTCACCGGCAGCCAGTGTATAGGTTTGAGGGCCACTGAGATGACAGTCCGAACATGTAGGTTGAGAAGTTTCTTGCATCCCCATTCTAAATACTCTGTAACTTCCGAATTACATGGAAGGGTACTCCTGGAGAGAGGGGGAACTCAGAGTACTGGGTTCATGGTGGTGAGCACCGCATGGTGCAACCCAGATGATGGAAAACGAACCCATGGTGTGTCACGTGGACAGCCTCTGAGACTGAGCACTCCAGGTTAGTGTTTGCCATCACACGCCAAAGAGGGACATGATCAATATATCACTATAGATCATGAAAGTGGCAACAACTTTCTTATGTACAAATCAAATCCGCATCAAGCAGCAATTTTCTTAAAATGGTTTCTTGACTTCAATATTGCACCTATTCCAGGGTTAAACCTTCGGCAGCATGATTTTGCAGGTGTATTTCGTTTAGAACAAGATGTGCATGTTGGACTAAAGGTGACTGACTCTCCCTGGCCTGTCAGGAAATCTCTCGGTGCTCCCATAGGCCGGTAAGAGCCATTCGAGACGCACTGCTCGTGCCTATAATCCCAGCTGAGGCAGAGGGTAATTAAACACTCCCTTAATGACGCACATTTGGGCATTAATGTGGCTAGACAGTAATCGCTCAAAGCAAAGCAATTAGACGGGCCATCAACATGGAAATATCAGGGCAGAAAAGGCCACAGCTCTGAATAATTAATCAGCGAAGCGAATCTCTCTCTCTGCGTTGGAAACAACCACTCCCACTTGCTGACCAAAAATACAGATTACCAACCTTAAAAGTGTAAAGGAGCGCCATCTTGGTATCAAATCATTACCAACTTTTTCCTCGGACAGGCTGGATACCATTAATGTGTCAACCTCTTAAAATGGCGCTGGATTCTTCAGCAGTTAAATTCATTGTGACCCCGGTAATCTGTTAGCGAGAAGGAGGGGGGCTGCCTTTCTGCCACTCTGGCATGTAACATGTGGTCGGCTGTCTACTTTCCAAGCGGGGCCGCCGCCATGACACAACAAGGAAGAACCACACGAACCCATTCAATATGGCATTGCTTTGAACATTTTCGTCAGGACTGATTTCGGTTTACGTCCATCTTTGCAAGCAAGCGAGGCACAAGAGAGAGCTGTAATGTCATAAAAAGCATCCATTTCTGAAATAGACACATTAACTTCGAGGAAACAAGCACTTCGAAAGACAATAGGCCTGGCATCGGCATTCTGGTACAATGGTTAAACGTTAAAAAATTTTTTTTAATTATATATCATAACAAGAAAATATACCACCAAGTAAATGTGGACACCATGTTCTTGTAATCTTATTTTTAATGGAAAAAAATCGTTGGTGAGGCCTATTTTACTAGTGGTTCTCAAAGAAAAAAACGTTCAGTTATGCTATGCATTTTACTATTATTTTTTCTAAAGGCGACTAGACGAAATCACCCGAAATCAAGCACTCTAATTGCCAGCAGCTACAATGTCACGATACCATTTATCTGCTTTATAACAAAAACTTTAAAAAAAGACCACAAATAAATCACCATCTAACTGGATACGCTTTGGAGGCAAAATAACAGCCTTTTAAAAAAAAGTTATAAAATATAGAAAGCACTCTTTAAAAGAGATTAATAGCCACTGAATAGAATGGAACTATATTTAAGTGGAAGTGAACAATGGTTATTAGCTTTGTACAGCCGCTCGAGAGAGCCAATGAGTAAAGTGAGCTGGCCCATGGCCCTATGTTGTCTGCTGTGGTGGATGGAAGCAAAATATGAATAACAATTTAACAGATGATTAGATAAAGTCTGCTGACCAAAGACTCTCTAAGTATGTATATTACGTATATTTTTTTTTTCTTCGGAAAACAATCTGGCAAGACAGCTAAATATGTAGGACAGACCTAAAAATATAGCCAGTAGAAAAAATTGGTTGGACGTTTGCGGGAGGAAGGAAGGGATAAAGCCATTTACCATATTCATGTTTGCCCAAAATGGTGTTTCCTCCAACCTGCAGGTGGAACACAGGATTGGTAGAGTACAGTCAGTGAACAAACTAACATTTTATTTTGAGGGTTTGAGAAAATTATTGCAATGCCAGGAGGTGGGATCTATATACAACAGTGTTGAGCTGTCTCACATATCATAGCCTTCGACAAGATAACAAGTTGTTTTACTGCGAAAGCACCAGACCTGGTTAGACAAGTATGCACTAAGTTTTGGGTTCTCATATTTTTGAGCACCGAGAACACAAGCGGGGCGCCAACCATCCAATAAGGAAGCTACCACCGCAGAGAAGAACCCACCCCTTCATTGCCCCACACAGTGTACAGCACAGACACAGTACATTTTCTCTCCCACGTTGCCTTAACAAGACAAACAATGAAATATTTGTTTGCAGCACAAGCACCACCAAAAAAGTAAGCTACTGTCAGATTTATATTTTGTTCTCCAGTGATATGTCCTTTGTTCCAGATATTTTGTGTGTGCTCATTATTGATAGATGTAGGACATAACCAATTTTTGGTGATTAAGCTTGCACTATTTGATGTTTTCCCCTTTTAAAATGCTAAACATATAAACCTCAGGATTTTACACAGGCCTTCAATATAGCAGCCTTTATATTGATTTTATATTATCCAAGGAATGTTAGTGATAAAAGGTCTGACACAGACGGAAAGAGTGGCATGAATCAGGCTCACATCATTTAGTGAAGTGAGGAAGTGAGGATAAGAACCTGGGTCGTCGCAGGGTCTGTGGCAGGTTGGGAGAACTGTGCAGTATTGCCCCAGGACCCTACTTCGGGCAACAGTAAGCCGGGGCATCAGAGTTACCTGGTAATGTGACCAGGTAGTCTAAACTTGCTCCAAGAGTTGGCTATAGGAACTGCTCTTAGACACTGGTAAACAAGCCCTTCACAAAGGGCTTTAGACTCTGCAGTCACTGTTGTTTAGAAATTCACGTCCACTCACAAATAATTCAGTAGCACAAGATGTTAGCAAAGACTAGCACAGCTGTCTCTGGGTTGGTTAGTGTGCTTAGGCTCCCGCTGCTGTGCACTGGGAACATATCTGGTGATGTTCCAAACTAGGAAAGCCAGAAGAGGATGGAAGACTGGCTTTTTCAACATGGTTGAACTGGCAATGAACTGAGAGGTTCATCCTTGCCGCCATACTTCTCTCGGATCAGGAAAAGCTGCTGGGACTACCGGGTGGAGTTCAGGGGCCAGAAGCATGGTTGTGTTGGGTTGGAGTCCCCTTTCGATAAACCTTGTAGGGTCTGTATCTCAAAACCAGCCAGCCACAGTTTAGCATTTCAGCTTCATGTTAGGGTTGATTGAGTAAATGCAAAACCTTACATGTCGAGAACCACTACCAGCAGGTGAAGACCTCTTTCACCAGTTGGCCGATTTATGATGGTACACTGTTAAAGACAGGCTACAGGTAAAGGAACTTGGGCAACAAAATTATAAAGGAAAACTCAATTCTTGAAAACAGGAGTCCCTGGACACCTTACAGTCCACTATGGAGGTGATCACCCCCAAGTCACTTTCCAATAAAGACAGCAACAGGTAAGCAGGATAGCAAAGAGTGTCAGCCTTCCTGATCAAGACTGTCTCACATATACTTTATTTTTATGATTGACGTTCTTTTGAGGTCTGATGGCTCAAGTTCGGTCACAAACACTTCTTTCTGGTTGATGCAACATCTATGCCCTCTGGTTTACCTGCCCATCCTTTCAACACAGGATAAATGAACTCAAAGTAAACCAACCCATTAGTGTGCTCACTATTTGTAACAAGGAACGGTCTCAATGAGGTTGCAAACCTTTGAAAAGTGTGGCCAATCAACCTTTTTTCATAACGCTTCTATTGAAAGATTGAACGTTTTTTAGTTTTTTATTTATTGCTCAATACCAGTGCTTCACTCATTTCAATAAGTGTTAGGAATTGTGTTTCTGATTGGCAGAGGTATGTACCCTGTCCAAGTAGGAACTACAACCCTAGTCGGGGGAAGTGTAGTACGCACTAAAAGTTTACCCATGCTCACCCTCCAGTACTTGGCACAGAGCAGTCAGGTTAAAATAGAGAGGCCATATCCGTTTAGACAAATAGCCAATATTTATCTCAGTAAAACAAGACCAAAACAATAAAAATCGAACATACACGAGTCAAGATATGAATTTTGCAAGATTAAATAAAAATGCACTGCTTAGAAATCAATAGCTCCAACTGACACTATCTGGTAACACTTGACCGGGACTAATCCAAAAGTTCAGTCGACTGCGATGGAGCACGGGCTGGGTGCAGGAGTCACACAGACCCAATGGCAGAACCTTGAATGTGTCGATGCTTAGGGATGAGGAGTTGAAAAATGGAGGGGATGCATCACTGTCAAAGATGATGTGCCGGTTCCAAAGTAAGGCAAAGTCATTGATGCGTCAATATCAAGAATGCTGTGCGTCGGTCCTGAGGTGTCAATGTCAAACCGCTGGGCTATAGGTGATGCGTTCGTGTGAAGCAGCACCAACGCATCACCGATGACAGTGACCTGTGATTGGGGGTGAGTGTCTGAAAAGTTATAGCGTTCCGTTCATCATCTCCTTGTGTTTGCTTAGTTCAACCTAAGGTGGCATTGTATGCCCAGACGTGGGTCCCTCGCTCACTTTGCCACTGGATTCAAGCTAGCCTGACTGAAGAGGGGTGTTACCCTGAAACCGGTCCCAGGATGCTTGTTTCCGGTTCAGGGATGACTTGGCATGGCAGTTCGGGTGGACTGTTCCCATGAGGCACAGGGTCAAGACTGAACTGAATATAGCTGGGTCTGAACTGAGGTGGCGAAGTGAGCTAAAGAACAATGATGGATGCAACCCAGATCTGTGACTGGGGGTGAGTGTCTCAAAAGTTTCAGCGGTTCGTCCATCATCTCCTTGTGTTTGCTTTGGTGTGAAGCCGCACAGGGCCTGGAATGCATTGGAGTCAGGGATGGTGTGTCACAGAAGATGGCGGTGTGGTGTCAGAGACTCCCCCAGCAGTGATGACTAACAGGTCATGTGTCGGCAAGGTTTGGCTACTCTGTAAGTGAGGTTGCTGCGTCGCGATGTCCACGGCTTTGTTGCAGGCAACATCGATGTGCCGATATCGCAGGGAAATGCACCGGTTCTGAATGACGCTTTAGTGTTGATGCGCTGGTTTCTTAGGATGCAGCACCAAGCACTCAGTTCCAAGGGCCCAGCACTGGATTTGGCACCACTTAGCAGAGCAGGACTCACAGCAGAGAAGCCCAGGTGCTGGTAGCAAGATGCAGATGCAGTCTTTGATATCCTTGAGACTTCAGGAAAAAAAGCAAGCCCAACAAGCCCTTAGAGAATCTTTAGAGATGCAGGATGTAGATAATCAAGTCACTCCCAGGCAAGAGGCAGCAGGCCAGCACACCAAAGCAAGCATCAACGTGGCAGTACCTCATGGCAGCACAACAGCTCTTCTTCCTGGTAGAATGTCTTCAGTTCCAGAAGTGTTCTGAGTAGATAGTGTCCGAGGTCCAGCACTTACACCTATTTTAGCCTCTGAAGTAGTGAGACTTTAAAGAAAGGTTTTTTATAAGGAACAAGACCCTACCCTTCCTCCAGACGCAATACAGGGGGTATGCAACTTTTTGTGTGGGGATAGGCACAGCCCTATTCAGGTGCAAGTGTCAGCTTGTCCCTCCCACTCTAGCTCAGGAAGACCCATCAGTCTGGTGATGGGCCATCAGGATATGCAGGGCACACCTCAGCTCCCTCCCATTGTGTGTGACTATCTAGAGGGAATGCACAAAGCCCAGCTATCACCCAACCCAGACGTGTATTCCAGAGACCAGCAGAGGCACAGAACGGTTAAAGAAAGAAAATGCCTACTTTTTAAAAGTGGCGTTTTCGGACCTGCAATTTAGAAACAAACTTCACTAAAATATGTGGTGTTAAATTGAATGTCTAGAGACACCAAAGTTACTTTTCTCATCTTTTCCCAATTGGAAGTTACACTTGAGAAGTGTCACCAGGCAGTTCCAATGCTAACCTCTGGGAGAGATAGGCCTTGCTGTACTAAAGAACAAGTTTAGCAGTTTTTTACTACCAGGACATAAAAAACTCAAATGTACATGATCTACCTTTTAAATACACTGCACTCTGCCCATGGGGCTAGCTAGGGCCTAGCTGAAGGGTGACCTATATGTCATAAAAGGAAAGGTTTGCGCTTGGCAAGTAGGTGAACTTGCCAGTTCCAAATGGCAGTTTAAAACAGAGCACACAGACTCAGCATGGCATGCTCGAGGCATGTTTGAAGGGCTACACATGTGAGTGGCATAATCAGTGCTGCCGGACCACTAGTAGCACTTGATTTACAGTCCCTGGGTACATGTAGTACATTGTCTAAGAACTTATCAGTAGATGAAATATGGCAATCATGGAGAAACCAAATGCTATTACACTTTAGACACAGAGCACACGCACCTTAGCACTGGTGAGCAATGAAAAAGCGCACAAAAGTCCTAAAGTCAACAAAAATGAAGGATCAGCACAAAGTCAAAAACAGGGTCAGAAGTAAAAAAAAGTCAGGGGAAACCATGCCAAAAAATGCTAGGTCCAACAATAAGCTACTATTTTTCAAACAAATGCCTAGGGTGATGACGTGGTTTGTCAGGTCTGCTTGTCCCACAGAAGACAAATTCATCTCTGAAATACTTCACCTTCCAAGAGAAACTGCATTGTACTAAAATAGGTCACTACATGCTATGCCGCTTACAGGAGGAGAACCTATGGCCTAGGAAAGGTAGCCATTCTGATTTATGTAGTAAAACCCTTCCCTTCAAAGCAAATGGCTGACCCTGGATTCTGTGCGATCAAGTCATCAACCGCAAGCAGAGGCTGCTTAGAGGTAGGCATAGTGTCTAATTGACTAACACCAAAAATGGCCAATTATGGGCCAGCCAAGATGGCCGAGCGGACGTAGACCCCAAGGGCTCCGCAGTAAGGGTGACAAATGGTGCAGGATAGGACCCGCTAGCACATCCTCCGATATTCCTATGAAGCGATTTTGGAACTGCTACCTAATGGAACCCCTAGAGCCTCAAAAACCAGTTGCTGTGAGGCAGATGCGACGAGATGCAGCACTGAGGCAGACGAGCAGCTAGCACCAAACAAGGCTTGAGTAATACTTGGAATGGGCTGCTACGATATCACCAACCTCGAAAGCGTCGGAATTACGAGAGCTACAGCAATGACAAGCGGGTAGAAAAAGAGCGATGTTTAAGATGATAATGAAGTAAAGCATTTTTAAAAGGATATTGAAAATTGTATTAATTGGGTTGGGAGGTGGTATGTAAACTAAAACATAGTTTAATAAAGGTTTAGGACTACCTACCAGTAAGAAGGGACTAATTTGAGTTTTACCTACCAAGAGTTACTTATTGATTCCTCCACATCAACCCCCTTGGCTTTTTCTAACGTTTCTGACCCAAGATGTGGTAGGAGGATTAGGGCAAACCTCATGCTTTGTTATTACCCTTCGCTGAGGCGGCAGTCTCACAACCTGAATGTGCTACAAATTCCGAATATATGGCACGAAGGATCATTCTATAGCATTAAGAACTTTCCAGCTGAAGGTGTGTTGAGAGGCCCCCTTCTCCCTCAAGGAGACCATGCAACGCATATTCTGTCAGCACCACATGGGGGAAAAGATCTCCATGGCCCTGCTGCTTTTTAAGATGCGCAACTTGTGAACCACAGACAACAATATGGTCATGGGGGCACTAACCTACTACAGATCGTAGAAGAGGAGACAGGACCTATTGCCCAGTGTTTAAAATCTAGATCTCTCCACAGTGATAGCAGATAGGGTGATGTGCTGGATATCATCGCCCACTGTTGCTACTCTGTTACAGCCACCTCCCTGACTTTATGCCTCCAACGAAAAAACAGGCAAACAGAGTCTCGAACTATTTTACGCCATCAGACATGAGGGGAGTAGACCCTGTGGAAGGTTCAGACAACAACATGGTGCTTATTAGGGAGGAACTCCTGACAAAAATGTTCGATTAGCTCAAAATCTACACATGAATGATTTTAATATACTCTCTTGTATTGACCCCCCTTCTAATGACATTAGGTTTCTAAAAACAGGCTCTGAAAAGGGCAGAAGAGATCCCAGTGTCAGGATTTATTTAATCCACTAAAGTAGCTGGAAGACTGGCTGGCCAGAAAAAGAAGGTTGGCTTCTTTGCACTGAAGATTCAGCTATAACACATCTTACTGAAAACAACTTCAGTGTTTCAGTGTGTAGTTTAAATCTTGACCCAATCGAACAACACGCTGCCTGTCAATAGCTGATCTGAATTCAAACAGTATTGAATATGGAAATGTCCTAGTTTAAAATACTGGTTAACAATGGTATTAGTCTACAACTATGGGATAGTTCTGCTATCTACGATATGAGATTTAGACCTATGCAAAATTTCCTTTCACACCTTACCCCTTGAGGGTTGATTCTTGTTAATTCCATATGGCTGGTAATCTGCCAGGAATGAGCAGAATGGAACAAACACTAGCAACGTCAATTGGTCTGTATTAGAATTAGGGGGTCTCTAGTTGGCAGAGGTAGGTACCTTTGTTCAAATAGGGACCCTTGCTTCTAGTCACGGTAAGGGGGATACACTCCTAAAATAACCCCTGCTCACCCCCTTGGTAGCTTGGCACGAGCAGACCGGCTTACCTCAGACGCAGTGTGTAAAGCATTTGTGAACACATACAGTAATAGAGTGAAAACACTACAAATGGACACCACACCAGTTTAGAAAAATAGGTAATCTTTACCTGAACCAAAACAAGACCAAACAACAAAATTGCACAATAAGGTATTAAAAATATGACTTTCAGATGGTTGAAATAGTTCAGTTCAAGCAAAATTGCAGATGCAACACTTTTCGCACAAAGTATCTGGGATGCGTCACGCAAACAAACAAAATGGGCTGCATGGAAGGGGATGCGTTGGTTCCTTACACTCAGGGAAGGTGATCTGTCAGTTCCTTGCTTCGGGGGAGGTGATGGATCGTTTTTTTACTGCGTGGAGAGGTGATGCGTCGGTTTCTTACTGCGTCCCCAAATGATGCGACAGGCTTGACACCTTGATGTGATGCGACGATCCGGTGACGATGCGTGAACTCAAACAGCTGCACAGCAGGCCCTGCGTCAAACTCGGTGCATTGATCTCAGACTTCGCAATTGGCGCACTCGATGCAGCGTGCGCCGATTTCTCAAGGCGCGGCAGGCACTGCAATGGTTTCTTCAGCGATGAGTCGGAAACACTTCTCACTTCTTTGAAGTTGCATTGATTTTCCATCTCTCAGCAGAAATCAGTCTATAAAGGTCCAGAATAGCAGCAGACACCTCTTTGCAGATTAGAATTCCCAGCAAGGAAATTAGGGGGAGATGGTGGTAAAGTCTTTGTGTCCCTGAGACTTCAGAACAGGAGGCTAGCTCAGTTTCAGGCCCTTGGAGATCTTCTTACAAGTAGGTGACAAAGCAAACAGCAAACTCCTTTTCTCCTTTCCTTGGCAGCAAGTGGCCACTGCAGGTCAACCCCAGACAGCAAACGGTACGGGGGCAGTATTTCTCCGCAGCTTCTCCGGCTCTTCTCCTTGGCTAAGGTTCCTCTTGATTCCCATAAGTGATCTAAAAGTCTAGGGTCTGGGGCCCTCTTTTTATACACCAACATCCTTTGTTCTCTGAAGGCAGAGAGAATGTCTGTACTCAGCCAAAACCAGTTCTGTCCCCACTGGTGCAGCTTCCTGGCAGGAGGTGGAGTCAGCATTGTTGAAGGCAGACCAGGTCCATTCAGGTAAAAGCAAATCTCCTCCTGCTCTAAATGCAGTCCAGGTCTATTCACCCAGACTCATCAGACTTCTGAAGGCGCTGCCACTCTTCAGGCCCTGTCATCTAAAAGCCAGACATACAATACACAAACCTAGCAGAGGCACACTGGATGGTTAGGCAAGAAAATACCTACTTTCTAAAAGTGGTATCTTTAAACGCAGAATGTAAAAATCACCCTCACTAAAAGATGCAGTTTAACATTCTGGGTTCAGGCATGCTAAACTTTTTCTTTTCTATCTTGTTCCCAGGGCTTGTTATGTTTATAACATTTTATAAACAAACTCCCCATTATGTCCTCTGGGAACAGGTAGCCTTGCAATAGCGAAAAACGAAATTAGCGGTATTTCACTATCAGGACATGCCACACACATCAGGGCATGTCCTACCTATCCCATACAATGCACCCTGCCCA
Organism: Lissotriton helveticus; assembly: GCF_964261635.1. Taxonomy (NCBI): domain Eukaryota; kingdom Metazoa; phylum Chordata; class Amphibia; order Caudata; family Salamandridae; genus Lissotriton; species Lissotriton helveticus. Next base: position 1,118,620,767 of record NC_136068.1, on the reverse strand, counting down.
CAGGGGTACTTTGGGCCTACCTTAGGGGTGACTAATATGTGGAAAAGGGAACGTTTAGGGACTGGCAAGTGTGTGCACTTGCCAAGTTGACATGGCAGTCCTAGACTGCACATCGACTCTGCAATTGCAGGCCAGGGTTACATTTTACAGGCTGTTTCTGTGGGTAGCACAATCAGTGCTGCAGCCCACTAGCAGCATTTGATTTACAGTCACTGGGCACACACAGTACACTATACTAGGGTCTGACATGTAAATCAAATAGGGCAATCATGGAATCACTAATCCATAACAACAATTTATAAATGGAGCCCTTGCACTTTGGCACTGAACAGCAGTAGCAACATGCCCAAAGCATATATACCAGCAAAACGGAGTACCACACACACCAAAACACAGGAGTCAAAGCCAAAAAATGCAGGGGAGACCCACGCTAATGGTGCCAGGTCTAACTGTCTGGCGTATGAATGAAATAACTTTTTGTGTCATTAATGGGTTTAGGTACTCAATATGTCATCATGCATGCACGGTCACTCATCTTTGCACTCGTGCATTCATTCACCATCCACTGACTCATTGCTTCTGTCACCCTCTGACACAACTATAATAAAAAACACACAAACTCAATGATAGATGCAAGATCAATTTAAAGAAAGCAAATACAAAAGTGACAACATGCTGCTGTCTAAACATAGTGGGCGTACGCTTGAAATAACGAAACGAAACATAGCAGCCAGCGTCTGTCTTGCAGAGGTATTATAAATAGTCTATAGCTGTTTTAATGTTCCAGCCTGGTCACCAAATTCCATAACGGTCACCTGGTTTTAAAAAAGTGGCCACAAGGGATGCAGCGCATTGCAGATGAGATGAACAGCAAGCAAGTAACTCGTTAGCACTCCCTGGAAAGATGTAGTATCCTTTCAAGAAACATTAAAATAAAAAGAGAAGCAAATAAATAAAAGGGGAGCCATAAAAGAAGAAAATTGAAAACTAATGAACTGACCAACCAGCCCTTACACTGGAGAGCACTCATTTTCAGATTGGATGCACAAATGTGATCAGAAAATGCCATCATTCACAGGGCAAGAGACAGACTCCCAGTTTTTTGCGATTTAGGTATCACGATTTTCTCAGATAATGTGAGGAGGCACGCCAAGCCCAGCAACGTTTAACTCCTCTACTGCTATAAAACTTCATGTTTGTTTCATCAGTGTAGCCGTTCTCCTGCTCGAGGATGGGATAAATCACTGTTTCAGTGTCTCCGTGACGGCACCACTGAGGCAGATTCCTTCCCTCCCAGCTCCTCCTCCCTGTGCATGGTTTGTGAGCTAGAGCAAGGACTTAAGTATGTCTCTTAGAAACAAAGCTAGGATTCCAGGTGCCTTGTAAGATTTCAGTATGTGTGCTGTAAAAATCCTCATGTGTTTGTTTTAATAGGCCATAATGTTGGTCTATGTTTTAAAAGAATCTAGGCCCCATATAAGGTATGCATGACATTGACAACTGACTTGCCTCTTAGTTCACTCTTGTCATTGACATCAGGGTGAGGGGACTAGGGCAGCAATATACTTTCAATAGATGCTTTTCAGTGCAGTGATATTATGGAATGTACTATGGTAAAACAGTTTCACATGTTCTCTATTTTGTGCCTGAAGAAGGCATTATCTCTGTTCATACAAACAGATTTTTCAATTGGAAGATGAGATTGTGTACTTTAACTCTTCTGCCTTCCCCTTATACATGTTATGTATATATGTGTAATACACACACACACACACACACACACACACATAATAATCTCGTTCAGAGCTGCATGATGAGGGGAATGGGGTGATGGGTGTATGTGCCTCTGAAAGTTGAAGCACAGGCAGTGATACTGCTGCTAGCTCCGGCAGCTGGATAAATAAATTAAATAATCACAGGTGCATGGAGGGGAAGCACTTTATTCTGAGGAAGCACACAACTTCTGCTCGATCCGTTACTCATGGTTAACAATGTGGGCAGCGCCAAAGCCAATCTCTGTAGTACTCCTGAAAGCTCTTTATAGTTTGATCACATTAAGTCAGGTGACAACTGTGCTGTCAGGCCAGACCTAATAATGAAGAAAGTTCATGGTAGAAGGGAAGAAAGGTTGCTATGTGCATTCTGACAAACAGGATTCCATTTTTAAATTGCACATCCAGGGTATCAAAACTGCATGTAAAGCCTCTTGTTTAAAATGTATTTATTTATAAAGAACCCAGATACCAGAACGGCTTCATACAGCAGAGATACAAACAAAACTCATCTGAATAAAAGTGCTGATAAACGATTATCCCAGGAAGATGATGGGTAAGTTACCAAAAGGAAAAAGTCTTACGAGATTTAATAAAGTCAGGTAACTCTTGAGTTTCCTTACCTCAAGAGGTAATTCTCTGGTGAGATATCTGAAAAAGCATCTGCCAGTCAAATCCTGCCTGACCTGGGTGTATGGAATATAAACGGTATGCACCTGTTACAACGCATTCGTTACTCCGCACTACCATTACAACGCGACTTTTATAACGCATACCATTACAACGCATTGCGCTGGGGGGCGCTATAGGATAGGGAATGGTATAATTTACTATCCAACACCTTCCCTAGGGTCCACGGGGACTGGAGTTAGAATAGTAAATTATACTTACCACTATCCAGCACCCCAAAGCGCTATGCGTTGTAATGGTATGCGTTGTAATGGTCGCGTTGTAATGGTAGGTAGTTGTAACGGTATGCGGAGTAACGTCATACATCCAATATAAACAGATATTCAGAATACAATGAATTATTAGGAGCGCAAGGGTGGAGTACATTAGTTAGCTTACATTCCCCCGGCCATAGAAGGGTTTGTGGGTCATATATAGACTCCTGAAGTTCACTTTTTGCTTTGATTCGAGCTGGTGCACTTCCTGTGGGCTGTAGAAATGTGGCACTCTGGCATAAAAATTACCACATTGTAGAGTGACCATAACATAGTTGGCTAGATCCAAGTACATGCTGTTATAGCTATTGAGGTGGGAAAAGATGTATGATACAACAAAGGAGGTACTGTGTTCTTTTGCAAGAAATTTCTTAACCTTCCTGAGGAGACGAAATTTGTGCATACTTCACAACATTAACAAAGCAGCCAGCTTTCACCGAGACACCCTGAACTAACCAGACTCCAAAACAATTAACTGACAAGAACTGGCTGACGACAAAGATATTCCTGTATAGGGAGGTGGGCAGAGAGCACTGTCCTAGTGCTCCAAGTTGTTTCCAGTGACAAACAGCTCAAGTTTGCTAGTACTGCCCTTCAGGAGACTCTGGACCATCCACTGAGCAAGGACACTGGAGCCTGCTTGTCCAGCCCAGGGTCAGACTAGTATATAGAGTAATATGACAGTGCCTGAAGTTTGGTCTGACAGGTCAATATGTGGGCTGCATGTGGGCCTGTTTTATGGTCTGGTGGGCTGCTTTTAAAGCTAATTTTACCATTACACCAAACATTGTCTGCAGCAAACACAAATGCATGTAGTCTCCCTCACCTTGCAAAACATATTTACAGTGTGACGTTGGAAGTTCAAAACTACCTTGACTTGCAAATGTGGGCAACGTTTTTTACCTATATATTTTCTAATAGGGGCCACTTTTATTTGGGTGCCCTGATCCCTTTATGTCCCAGTCTGACGCTGGTCCAGCCTGAAGATAAGATGGGTATCATCAATAGAGGAAAGGGCCGGAAGGATACAACCAGCCCAGGTACTCACCAATAACCCACCAATAACGGAGAGTAGTTTTACACATCTTTATTATTCTGCGTGTAAGTCAGAACTCAACATTTTTACCCTGCATTCAACTCATCCCTCAAATGCTTACATCACAGGCTGATGGTGTACAGTGGGAGCCAAAAGACTTCCAGTGTTCTTTTATTTACAAGACAAGACTGGGACCTCCAGGCAAACAACCTACTCATGTCAGATAATCGTCGTAAGTAGATGTGAAAAAGTATGGGTGACAGTGAGGAAACATGTAGAATCCCACATATCAATGGGGACTTGGATGACCGGAAATGAGGAAGCCGAAGGGTATGAGGCTGCTATTAAAGGGAAAACCAACTCTATTCCAGCAGAGAGCCACCTATTTCAGTTTTCCCAAAGCGTACAACTGTCCATGATCAACAAATCAATAGTGCCGTAATGTAGACTCTCTAATGTCCAGTCTCCAATGTCAAAAATGTATCTGATTTTGTCAGTTGCCATGACCCACACAGATTCAGTTCAGTGGCCCACAGGGAATCCAAAGTTCTAAGGGTCAGGAGAAAGGCTCCTTAAGGAGGTCAGACAGCTGGCTTGCTGCCATCTTGGATGTATGACGGTAGAACAAAACTCATTAGACTGACAGCTCTAACAACGAAAGCGCTAGTTTGATGCTGGCATTATCACACCAGTTTCTAGAACGAAGTGCATCAGCACCCTGGCATGTAGAATGCTACCCTGCATACAAAAACAACAAATGCCTTAAGCATGTGGCTACTTTCAATGCATCTTTCAGTAATTAAACAGTCCACTTACTTGCCCTTTGGATATCTTTCCAATGACCAATTCACTTGCAGCTTTGATGATCAGTAAACAGTTCAAACTCTGATCTTTTTCTCCTCAGTGCCTGCAGACTTTGCAGGCAGGTCTGGTAGCGGGCCGACTCCAGGACAGCCCGCAGACCATGCCCCAGCCATGGCCTGAGTCCGGGAAGGTGCAGGCCACTCCTGCCTCATGTGCGCCACTGTGCCTCAGGGATGGCGCAGAGTGCTTTGGTTAATCGTGCAACAGCCCCACACTCTTACCCCCTAAACCCCACCTCATACCCTTAGCCCTAAACCACCACACAACCTTTGCCCTAGAACCGCCCCTTCTCTTAGCCCTAAACCGCCCCATCCCTGGGCCCTAAACCGCCCCTTCCTTAACCCTAAAACCGCCCTTAGCCTAAAACTGTCCCTTCATTTAGCCCTTAAATTGCCCCATCCCTTAGCCTAAAACAGCTCCATCCCTTAGCCTTAAAACGGCCCCTCCCCTTAGCCCTAAAACCATCCTTCCCTTAGGATAAAACTGCCCCTTCCCTTAGCCCTAAAACCACCCCATCCCTTACCGTAAAACCGCCCCTATCCTCGGCCTAAAACTGCCCTTCCCTTTGGCCTAAAAAGCCCCTTCCATTAGCCATAAATTGCCACTTGCCTTAGGATAAAACTGCTCCTTCCCTCAGCCCTAAAACCGCCCCTTCCATTAGCTGTAAAACCGCCCCTTCCATTAGCCGTAAAACCGCCCCATCCCTCAGCCTAAAATTGCCCCTTCCCTTAGCCCTAAAACCGCCCCTTCATTTAGCCCTCAAATTGCCCCATACCTTAGCCTAAAACATCTCCTTCCCGTAGCCTTAAAACCGGCCCATTCCTTAGCCTTAAAACTGTCCCTTAGCCTAAAACTGAAGCTTCCCTTAGCCCTAAAATTGCTCAATCTCTTAGCCTAAAACAGGCCCACCCCTTAGCCTTAAAACCGCCCCATCCCTTAGCCTTAAACTACACCTTCCCTTAGCCCTAAAGCAGTCCCTTCCCTTAGCTCTAAAACAGTCCCTTCCCTAAGCTCTAACATCGCCCCTTCCCATAGCCTAAAACCACCCCTTCCCCAGCTTTGTTAGCCTTATCTTCGTGCTAAACTTCTGGCATAATGGTAAACGATTTGCATAAAGATGGGCGTACTATCGAAGCAGTTGTGATGCCGCTTTCGCTCAAAAGGCTTTTCGTAATAAAGCCTTCGTTAAAGAGGACGTTTCCCTGCCATCATAGCTTTTAATTTGTGAAACACATGCATGATGTGGTACAAGGTATTTACTTCAGTTAGGTCAAGATTGGCCTTCTTTAGGCTTGCAGAGCCTTGTACAAGTTTCCTTTCCTCTGGTCCAATTCTGTTGACAGGCAGCAAGGTCCTGTTGCTTCCCCCATATTATACACCACAACATGGCAAATCAACATAGGTCACATAATGCAGCTCACTTAAAGTAAATGATGCCAGCTTTTACTTCCCCCTCAGTGCCAAGACAAAAAGGGTTCACAGAGTGAGTCTGTCAAGGCCTTGGGAGGAGGCTATTGGTTGTCTTTCTGGCACCTTAACATCGGTACCATGCTAACAAGGCAAATCGGATTGACATTAGACTGTAATGCAGAGACAAATGCTTTGGTGCTGTCTGGGCCTCAGTAATTTTATCACTGAGAAAGTATGAGTTGAGGCATCAGGTCACTTCTGAATGTTTTCAAGTGTACTTAATTAGTTCTCATATCTGATTTGGAGTGCGGTCTAACCTGTAGACCAAGTCAGCTTTATCTTGAGGATAGTTGATAACAAGTAGTCAATAAACAAAGCATTTTGACGCTTTGCTGGTGTGAAAGAAGAGTTATTTCCCAGGCACCCTGTTTTTAAGGGCCTCACCTAGGGTGGGAGAAAAGCGGGCATCAGTAGTATTGGGCTGGAAGAACTACTTTCAGCACTTCCGCTAGATGACAAGTCCTCAAGAATCGCTTAATGCTTACTTTGTAAGCTCTGCTGCTTTCCCTGATCATTCACACTAAACTGTAGCCAGTGATGATCTGTTTAGGTCAGAAAAATACAATGTCTATTGCCTGTACAAGGCCTAACATATGTCACCACCTCTGGGTAGGGCAGTGCTTAAATTAAGCCGGTGGTTTCCGGTGATCGGCACCGTCACTTAACTGTAAACACCGGCGCTTGTTACATACAGTATGCCACAAGGTGGCGCTGTCTCAGATGACCACAACAGTCAATTTTTAATTCAATATATATTAAAAACTACTATTACCTGCCACCCATCCCATTCTTATAGCGTTGGTGGCCTGGAATAGTCTGAATTGTCATACTTGACGCCCTGCGACTTACATTTGACGCAGGCAACTCAGCCATGCTTGTGCTATTAGACCTCTCAGTGGCATTTGACTCAATCTCCCATGCCAGGATGATTGTGAGGTTACCAGAGATTGGGATAACAGGCCTTGCCTTTAAGTGGTTCCGCCATGTTCTGGATGACAGATACCAGACGGTCAGCCTTGGCCCATTCACCTCTCACAAAATGCGATAAGACAGGGCTCTTGTTTGAGCGCCACTCTGTTTAATATCTATGTGTCCCCCCTTGCTAAAACCGTAGAGCCTTTTGGCTTTGAGATCATTTCTTATGCGGACGAAACGCAGCTGATGTTCACATTAGGGTCAGATCTAGCCTCTATTAAAAGTGTTGTACTTCAGGTATGTTAGCGATTTCCAACTGGATGAACAACAATTATCTCCAGTTAAATGCAGATAAGACGGAGAGCATGTTATTTGGTAAGACCTCCTCTGTCTGGTCAGATGAATGGTGGCCTTTTCAGCTGGGGCCAACCCTATCCAAAAACAATTGATTAGGAATCTCATGATGAGAATTGATCAGGTTCTCATGATGAAAGATCACATTATGCTGCCGGACTATGTTTTCAGAACATACGCCTCCTACAAAGAATGTTTCCTTATTTTTCTATTTCCGCCAGAAGGACGTAAGTCCAAGCCCTAGTAATGAGTAGATTAGACAATGGTAAAGCACACTTGGCGGTAGCTGATGGCACACTGATAGCCAAATTACAGGTAGTTCAAAACGCGACAGTCAGGCTTCTTTTTAGCCTCCCTTCCAGCACTTCTTATGCCCCAATATTAAAGGTGCTACACTGGCTGACAGAAAAAAGGTGCATCTTTAAGCTCTGTGCACTTACTTTTAACACATCACAGGGCCCAGATATATGCAACCAAAATTCAAATCATACATACTCTGGCAGAAGATTACCATCATGTAACAAGGGCCAGTTGTGTGTTCCCCACTCTCGCTTAACGAGATGTGGGCGTAGAGCTTTTTCTTACCTTGCCCCCTTTTGATGGAATAAACTTCCAATACATGTCAGCACTTGTGCTAACTACTGTAAATTTCGAAAGCGGCTGAAAGCCCACCTATTCTTACTTTCTTTCTTCTCTTACATGAGCACTTGCTGACCTGGCTCAGTGCTGAGATACCCATAGGTGAGCCGTGCGCTATATTACATTCAAATAACGTAGGAGTGTCAATAGGGTGACCAACCGTCCGTAAATTTCACGGACAGTCCGTAAATTAGGGCTTTTGTCCGTTGTCCGTGATGAAGGTCTTAACGGACGGCATTTGTCCGTAATTTTAGCTACTCGGATAAATAACAAAAGTTGATTTGCACAATTCAGATTCCCCAGCTGACGAGCAAGGGAGCCTCCTCTGCTGCATTCCGGAGGGAGGGGCAGACGGTGAAAAGAAATAAGGCCAGGGTGTCTGCTTCCCCAAAGAAATGCAAATGTGTGTAAATGGGTAGGTGGCAAATGTAAAGGCCGCTTGAGAGGCGCTAATTGATGATAGAAAGTAACCTGGGGCGCCGCGCACCAAGCACACAGTTCGTAACCCACTGCATGGAGCTCGATGCAAAAAATAAAAGCTTAGCTGAGGAAAAAAAGGTTTCGCTCAAAAAGGCAATGACTGTGAACAAAGCGCAGGCAGCTTCGACTTCACTATAGACACTTGCTGAACTAGGAAGCGTTACCAAACCATCTTCCAGCGTGATGTGCTTAACCAGCGCCAAGTCCGCGTTTACTACACTCCTCACTGAGGTTTGCATTATGTTTATCCTCGCTCTGACTGCCAGAGCTATTTAAAATGCACGAAGGTAGGATTGACGTAATGCCACAGGCTGTCTTTTGAGCCAGGTATGCCATACGTGGCAAATAATAAACAATTTTCCAATCCTCGTGCCGAGGTGTGCTGTGGGGGGCAGGTTTTGGAATCTGCTGAAACCCCCATGTTCTTCTGAAATGTCTGCCTTTTTTAATCTTCTATTTCTTTTCCACTGAATAGCAGCTGGAACCGCTGGTTAATCCGACTATAAAATTCAAGTACGTACATGCCAATATCTGGAAAGAGATAAGAGGGAGGTTTAGATAAAATCCTGTGAAGGTATTGTCTCTGTTGGGCTTTTATTGAACAGGGGGATCTTTTTGGCTGGGGGACATGTAAAACAGTCTGATTGTTGGGTTAAACAGTGTCCCACCATAATCAGGAGTGCTGGAAAGAATGGTGGTTCTGTTATTTTACTTCTGGCCTTTAACATTAAAATAAATGTTTAAATTGGCTGCATATGCTCAGGTCGTGCATCTGTTTTGTTGCTAAGGATTGGCAGGGATTTGCATTCAGTTTCATTCAGTGATATACAGGGTATGATGCAAGATGCTGCCATTGAAGGCTTCAAGGCCTGGAGTTTAAAAGTAGAAGAGGTTAGGCGAGTATTTGTTGCTGATAAAGGAAGTGCTTGATTACGGCACCAGTAAGGTGACACAATAAATGCTACACAGGGCATTTAAAGGTATTTGGCATTTATGTTTTTTGTGGCTGGCCTTCCTATATATCATGGTAAATAAGTAGCACGTTAAAACGCATTGGCTGTAAGCTATTTCCTTAGCTGTTGTATTGGGATCTAATGGGATGAAAGTGACAGTGCCTGTGCATGGGTGGGTTTTCTGAGTGTATTGCACAGTGACAGGGCACAGTGACAGGATAAGCCACGAGAGGGGCTTGGGAGGAGTGAAAAAACCACTCCTATAGAAAGGCAGAATCGAAAATTTCACTCAAACTTTTGCATATACCTCCTTCCATGATTTCAGCATCTGGCACACAAAACAGTTTATCAGCAGCCATAACATGTAGCACCCATGCATATACCTTTTAGAATTAGGTATTGTTAGGGGTGGAGCCTAGCATGAAGCATTCCTTCACAGTTCCCTTATCTAAGAACCGGGTATCCCTCCAATTAGTCATTGACACCCCATGGGGCTCTGCAGTGAATAAGATAGGATTACATCTGTGATTATAAAAGCATCATCCCAATTATTTTCAGGAAGAAAAACGAAGTACACCTGAGGCCAGGCTTACATTCTCCCACACGTCAAGAAAAGTGACATCATGGGGAGCCGTAGCTAACAGCCAATAGGTCAAGGGAGCCATGGGTCGAAAAAGTTTGGGAACCACTGGATTAGGCCAAAGCAAGCTGTGGAAGGGGATTTCGGGACACACAGAGAAGTATACTGCAAACTTTGAGAAAGAAAAGGGCACCAAGATCGAACACCTCAATACTAGGTGCTGTTTAATTTATTTTCAACTGCTGGGTGGCAAGCGTTGGATAGCCACTTAGAAGTTTGGCAAAGAGCATATAGTCCTCCAAGTTTTTTATCCTACTTTATGGCACATTATGCAAAAGTGTGCAATAGCACCATAAAGGTTTGAGTGAGCACAGTTTTGTGTCACTTCAGCATACATTATTTCTTGGATATTCTGATGTTTTCCTTTGTTTGATTAGGAACTTCAACAATTTGTTTAGAAACGTAAACTTTCTTCTGCAGTATTTTTTACCAGCTTTTTTGTATCTCCTCTGATTCCTACATCTGGCATTGCCACCCTTTGACATGAAGGTGGAAATTTTCATTATGTACCACATTACCATTTAATTTTGGTCATCTCGTAATAGTGCCACCTGAAAGCAGAAGTATTAGATTTTTTTCCTACAACCTGAGGAGCCATTTTGTCCATCAAGTTCTGGCCTGCTACTTAGACCTCACATTTGTTTTTGTTGCGTTCTCATGTGCTTTCTTTGTTGCTCTTTGCTGTAGTTGCTGAAGTGGCTGACACGCCAGATTTTGTGGGGGCAGGACTGGAAGCTTCAGCCCGCACCAGCACACTTGAGGCCAGAAAGCAGGGTCCTGAAATTTGCACCAGTCGGGCGCATAAACAATGGATCTTTCACCCGCTGCGCAAGATACTCCCAGGCAAAGACTGGGCCAAAAGTGGGCCTGTTTGCGCCTGGAAGAGGCTGCGCTGGGCCATCGCCCGTGGCTGCTAGGGGAACTGTAATTTCGGACTACAAGCCTGTAATTAGCGTGACCTGCGACTTTAATCAGATGTCATTGTCTATTAAAAGCACCCTAGCTTATCTTGTTTTCTGCCCACTAGCATTGTTGGATGGCTAAGCGAAAGCTAGGTCCTAAGATGGAGGGAGCCACTGCCAAAAAAAAAAAGATCAGTACATAGATTGGTATATTAAAAAGGATTGAAGATTCCCTGACTTAAATATATCAAGCTGGAACAGACGAATCTGGGAAGGCCGGCCCTCTTCTCTAATCCAACCGCCATGACTAAATCAGATATAGTCTGGGCTAAAAAAAATTTAACGCACTGTGCACTGCCAAAGGGAGGAATCCGAAATCTCAAAAACTACTATTAGGGAGTATGTTATGTTACAAACCTCACCATCCTTGGAGCCGTATCTTGAGTGGGTGGATAAACTGAGACAGATTGCCCTTAATTTGGTTTAGACTAGGCTTTGTGAGATGGCACCTCGGTGTCCCCCTTGGGCAGAGAGTTCATGTATATTACATACAGTGGAATCCAATCTCATATGTAATGATATGCCCTCTGTGGTGAGGGGCGATATGTCCTTTTTGTTGAAGGGTCATAAGAGGTACACACATCCTAGCCCTTGCAGTGCATTGCCGCTGACTTTGGGTGGCACTCATCCTGAATGGCTGCTTTGGTCTCGCAGCACTCTCTGGCCTTTTCCTCAAATGTCCTCTTTTGTATCTCTCCGCTGGCATAGTCAGTGCTCGTCCAGACAGAAATTCACACTAGTTCACACAGCTTTTCTCTCCCTCAGTCGGAATCCATGGGCTGATGATGCCATTCTGGAGTTCATCCTCATCTGAATTATTTACTATTGCGCGACCTCCTCTGATGTGTCTGTAAAACTTACTTTTTGTCCCAATTTTTTTGTCCTGAATTTTGACCTTTTGTCCTGAATTTGTGTCCTGAATTTTGACCCTTTGTCCTGAATTTTTACACTCACTGTCCTGAATTTGCACCCATGCCAGTTGGTCACCCTAAGTGTCAATAGAAATTGTGTTGTTACCATCACTTGCAGCATGGCAGGGGTAATGTGTAGCACAAGCTGCTGTGGTCTCCTCACGAGAGCCCTGGCACGTATTAATTTACAAACTAAGCACTGGGGTGGGGTAGGACTGCTGAGGCAGACCCTCGGCCTCCATGCGCTAACGGAATTCCTGTGCCCAGTTCATAAAAGAAACTTCTGTTAGCAATGACCGTTGACTCTTTCAAACCACGTTTTAGTATACCGGGAAGACAAACGCATATGGCTACCACCATGGTTTCAACATTTTCATGTTGAGGCTCAAGCTTGCTTGCACAACACGAACGTTTTGAAATACTTGTTGATCGTCCCCGTCAAAGGTATAAGAACACCACGACTCTCGCACGCCGTCTGGGAGAAGTTGCGCCCGCTCCCTTCACGCATCGGAATTCACGGCGCTAAAGACCCCGCCCGCCTCTCCAGGCACTACATGGAATGCCGCGTCCCCGCCCCTGCCTCTGACTGGATGGAGACAGAACGCCACCGCCCTGGACTCTGAACATGATAAATGGCTCTGCTCTTCCCGTCTCTCTGCGACAGGTTATTGTTTAATCCTCGGGGTAAACGTCCCCTCTCTGGGACCGAGGCGCTCCATGTCGTCTGCGTCTTATTGTGTCTCCCTGACAGATGCGGCGCTTCTTATTGCATTTGTTAAAGCTACGGAATAGAATGCTGCTCCTGAAAGGCCACCAAATTAATCAGAGTTTTGTCTGCACCCGACAGGCCTGGGGAACAGCTGAGAAATGACTCGTTAATTAGACCAGGCTCCTCAGGTTTGCTTGCAAAGAGGGTGGTGAAATGCACCAGATTCTTCGCGGGTATATTTGGATTTTAATTAGAAGATTGCGGCCAAAAGGATCATTGCACAGTATTTCTCGGTCCATGGCTACATATGTTCCTTAACTTTCCTTCCGCTTCCATCCTTCTGCCGAACTCCTGCTGTTTTGTATTTCCCTATTATCTGTTGATATGGGCCACGCCCCCTTCCGTACTTTAACTAGACCTTTTTTTCTCTTTCCTATCTTTGCTAAAAATCTTCACTTGAATACATCATGCAAGAGAGGCGACAAAAAGCCTTGGGGTTTAGCAGTGCTCAATTTATAGAAGGATAAGTGCCGAGGCTCGAATTTTGCTCAGAAAGATTTAACATCGGCGTAGCATAGTTTTGATTCAACCTCTTGTTTTTTAAATCCGCCACGGGGCATTCCTTGTCTCTTTACGCACTCTTGCAGATTCTGCTTTCTCCCGGTATCTCGAGTTTTCGGTCTTTCTCTTTACGTGTTTTACCCTCTCTTGCTCGGGTTCAAAATTAGATGAGGAAAAATAAGTGTCGTTCCACAAAATAAGTCCTAGTTGGCACCCCATGTAACCACCGGCTCAAAATAAGCACTTGACATTGTGACTCAGGGATGGGGTTATTTCACCCAATGATGGCCTGAGCAACGGACAGGGGTCCCTTGTGGAGTCGTCTGGGGACCTCTTTCCTAAGACTCTACAGACTCAGGCTGCGACGTTGGTCTCATCCTCCTCTCTACGAGCGAATCCAGAAACAGAAGCAATATGCCTGCAACATCACTCTGGGGGCTTCCAGTCTTTGTGGAGGGAGAGGGTGTGGGCAGATGGTGAAGGGGAATACTGACAGAGGCATCTCAGCAGATCAGCAAGCTTGTAGTGCACTCTAACCAGGAGAGTTAAAAACCAGAGTCCTGGATGATCTGATCTGGACTCAGATTGATGCAAGTGAAAAAGAAGCAATACTTGCAACCACAAAAGGCAATATGGCTGGTTTAATGATGCCCTCAATAGACGAAGCCGGCTCCAATAAGGGGGTCACCTCATCATTGTACCCCTTTCTCCCTAGAACTTGCTAATTTGAGAAGGATACTAAAAATTTTCTCCAATGATTCAGAACACACAATTTGTTTTCCTAGGCTAAATTGTAGCAGCAAACTGTACCCTTATCTAGCAATAAACTATGATAGTGTAAAATAGCACAGCTAGTGGGGATACAGTCTAAAGCCATGCTAAAAACCCTAAAGTTGCTGCAATTTGCAAGAAGGACCAGCCAGTGAGAAGAGAAGGCTGGTCTGGGAGGGGCACCTGTCAGAGCTCAGAATTAGATTTTTTCTAACAATGAGGCTATTCAAACAAAACAGCCATTTTTACCTAACATTGGCAAAGCCAATATGTCTTGCCTATGAGCGAGCTATTGGCTTTGGCAAGGTGCTTTAGTAGGGTGGGGTGGGGTACATTGGAGTGTGGTAGATTAGGGTAGAGTGAAATGGAGTAGATTGGCGTAGATTGTAGTAAGAGTAGAGTGGGGTGGATTGAGGAAAATTAGAGGGGGGTAGAGTGGGGGACATTGAGATAGATTGGAGCAAGGTATATTGAAGTGAGGTAGATTGGAGTGGGGGAGGTGGGCAGATTAGTGTGGTAGATTAGAGTGGGTTAAATTGGGGTGGAATGGGGCACATTGGAGTACATTAGAGTGGCTAGATTTGGGTAGATTAGAGTGGTGTGGGATATATTGGGGTGGAGTGGCGATGATTGGGGAAGAGTGGAGTGGGGTATGTGGGGTAGACTGGAATGAGGTAGATTGGGTGGATTAAAGTAGGGTAGAATTGAATGGAGTGGGGGCAGATTGGGGTAGCTTGGAATGGGGTAGATTGGAGCAGTGTACTTTGGGTTGGGGTAGACTGGAGTGGGCTAGATTGTAGACGACTAGATTCTTCAGGCCTTAACCTCTTCCATGCTGGTGGCGGAACCACTCCACGGGTGGGCTGTGCTAATGACAGAGTGGTTCAAGTCACGGCCCGGCCTCCGCGGCGTTAATTTAGCACCTGCGCTGAGCCTTCTATTAGGCGGGCGGGGCCATGACGGAACCACTCCGTCATTAGCACAGCCCACCCGTGGCTGGTGACGGAGTAGTTCCGTCACCAACATGGCGGCGCCGCGCGGCTCCCCCTCCCCCCAACCGCCGCGGCGGAATTACAGCAGCGGCCAAGGGGTTAAAAGTGTTTTTCTGATTGTTTCACTGTTCTTTGATATTCATCTGTGTCTGCTCAAAAACAGCTTCACCTTCATTACCTATATAATAATACAGTAGGGTTTTCTTCCGGTCAGGTCTGCATTTTTAACTGCCTAAGGCGCCAAAGTAGGCATTAAAAGACTGAATCAAGAAATTCCACCCAATCAGAGGGGCTTGCAAAAATGGTGCTGGTGGAGTTTTGGCATTTTCCTACTTTGAATAAACTAATAATAAGACAACACAGGAAACTTGACTTCGTTAAACACAATTCTGAGTAAAGAATAAAGTGAGTTGTTCCAGAGAGGGCAGTTAAACCTACTGAAACATCACCGTAATGACTTAATACAATACGCAATGTAGACATGTGCATAAATGTGTACGTAGCACATATAGTGTGCAACACACTTATCAGAGCTGCATCAAATCACCTGGACTGTAGTTCCCAAAGTGTGCAAATCACTATCGAACTCTATCAGTTCTCCACGTTTTGGGTTAGGATACAGAGATTGTACTCAGAATAGTCCAGCGGATGGCCGTCATCCAGGAAAACGAAAACAGAAGGGAAGACCACCATGTTTGTCCGAGTCCTGGCTCTGAGCACTGAGTACAGCACTGAGCACCACAGAGCTTCAGAATGACGAGCTGTGACGCGCCAGGCAACTCACGAGAGCGCGCAGGGTCATACGAAAGGCTACATTAGGTAAGAAAGCAGTGAAGGTGCTCACCGCTGACTCATGCCAGAGGACAGGGGACTCGCAAGACTTGGGTTATGAGCAAGTGCCAAAGAGCGAGAAAGTTAACTGGCTGTGGCATGTGGTGGCGAGCAGACAAGGGAGAAACCAGAGAGCAGTGCACACACGGCACATTCAGCCACACTAGCCATGTTTATGTTGGATCAAGAACTCACTGGGTGCTAATTCCCAGGTTGTATAAATGGGTAACTTCTATATTATATTTTTTCTCAATTCTGGGCGTCAAGCATCTTTTTTCCTACTCTTTCTATTCCTTTGCTACACCCCCGGCAACCCCCAATTACCTCTCTACCTTAATATTCGTCCTGTTGAGCTTGGCAAGAATGAAAGCTGCAAAGCACAAGTTAGGGATGGAGAGGGAGAAATAACCGTGTGTCATAATTCAGGTGATGTTAGTAGGCAACCAGAGAATGCTCTTCCCTTCTAAGATAATAAGCCCACAACACTGTAGAATTGAGGTGCTGTTTGCAGCTCCATTTAAAAAAAATAGTTTTTATGCAAGGTGACAGGAGAGACACAAATATGGTGCAGCTGGGTTCTGCCCAATAATACAAATAAAACTAATTGATTTAAGGTAAGGAAGAGCACACAATAAGCAGGGTGGGCATAGAGAATGGGGAAAGCGTCACACTCAGCAGAGACAAGAGCTTGTTCTACAATTATATTTGCCCACCAAGAGCGGCTACTGATCCAAAGAAACAGGGCGACCCAGTTCGGGAGCAGAAGGGGGTAGTTCTGAGCATAGAGGAACCATACAGCCGGCGGTGGTAAACATTATCATGCTCCCTTGCTCATCTCAGCTGCAGGCTTTAAAGGTATACATAACACTTTTCTCGTCTTGTTACACACGGTCTGCTGAAGCAGGCACATTAATGCACAAGTCTATCTTGGTACGCAGACACTTACCGAGGACTCTTTCTTTTTAGGTCTTGCCTACATACACCTTTTACCAATCTGTTGTCAAAGAACTATTGTATACAACTCCAATACATAGGAGTGGGCTTTTGGGTCAGTCCATTGCTTATCCCTTCTTGGTTTTCTAGCCACTCAACTTTGCTTGCTTCTTATTTGATATTTTATTTTCTTTCCTCTTCTGGTGGTTTTCTCTCCCTTGGGGCATAGCTTCTTTATCAACCTTTTGATTGAATGTCTTATATCCTTCCACAGATCACATCAGGGGACTACTGTTTTCTTTTTCTTAGCGCAATCCATGGGTGTGCATGTGGTTTCTTGTTCCCTCCCTCATCTGCTGCTTCCCCTTCACATTGCTCCTCCCCCCTCTCTGTATTGCTCCTGACCTGTCCCACTTCATTTATAAAAGCACATTAACAAGAATATTTTTGCCAGGTTCGACTAAAGAACAGATTTTATAATGTTGGTTTTCTTTTATCTTATGCTTTTCACATGTTGCCTCAAAGTCCAGGGCACGGCACAAAAAAGGCAACATTCATGGAATTGGAGGGAGGACGAACTGCTGCACACAGCCGGTTTTGAGAGAGAAGATGGACTATAAGAATGTCACTTCTCCTGGAGGTTCATAAATCTCAACGGGCTGCTGCACAGCACCAAATGGCTGGAGAATTTGTTCCAGATCCCAGTGGTATGTAAAGAAAATAGCAAACATTTTCCTTTAAATTCTGACGCTTTCACAGACATTTGTTATGTTCTCTAGTCCTCTGTGTTATATTTAAGCTGGACCACATGTAACAGGGTTTTACAATTCTTTTAATGTGAGAAATAAAAAAAAATAACCATGCTGTTTATAAAGATTGAAAAAATTGGACTCAATGCTCAGTTTCAAAATACTGTGTATAGTTTTCTTCCAGTATTTTATTGTTATTTGGGTGGGGGGGTGAATCACATTATGTGTTGGTGTTACTGTTTCTTGTATTTTTCAAAATCATTCGTGCATGCAGGTTGAACACCATTCTGCTTGTCCTGAAATACTCATATATGAACTCTTATTAAACCCTTTACACATGGATTATTGTTCAGTATAAATCAATATCACTGCAACTAAATGCCCACTCGCCCCATGATGTGATAAACTTGTATACTTTACAATATCTGCACCTCTCACTAGACAGAGTTAAGTACTAATGTGCTCGTTTTTGCTATTGTTAAATGACACAGCTGGTGCAATTAGTCCACACCACTACTATGTTAACCGACTCTATGTTAGCGCCTTTATCACGCTGCGCTATGTACCTGTCTTGCTTCTTTTATGAAAATGAGTTTGCACAACATTTTTTTTTTTTTTTTTTTTGTTCTCCCTATTGTTTATTTATACGTGGTTACTTATGCAAGAGTCTGATTAAAGATATTCTTTTAATAAGGTCCTTAAGATGCCTACTTTATATGGGAAAAGAATGGCGAAAAAATGGAGGGCTGCATTACGGATCAATCCTTCACACTGGTTGGTGGAAAGAAGCATATTTTCAGTTGGATGAAAGGCGTTGCGACTGCAAACATGGAATATCGTTGTTCACTCATTTCAAAATCTGGCAACGAAACCGCCAATGTTCAGATCACCGTGGCAGGTAAGCGACACAAAATGGCGCACCTATGTTGCATGTTTTTTGTCCAGTGTACCTTCCGTGGCTTGACCCTGACATTTTTTTTTTTTTTTGTTAAAATTTTTTTATTGTTGCACCATGCCAGCACATGTACTGGTTCAAGCATTCAGATACTTGGCGTCAACATTCCGCCACATTCAGTTTGAATCGCAACATTTCTTTTCCTTAACATTAAACAACAAACAACATTCAGGTGTATATCTTGATCTCACAGAGGCAAGGTAGGACTATGTAAGCTTCCTAGTTGTGCCAGGCAGGCTGTCGGTCCTCAACCCCCACACATATCCTTGACATCCCTTACGCCAGGAGGGCGAGACAGTATCTAGGCAATCCGCGCCCCTGCCCCCCCATCCCACCCGCAGTCCCAATTTTATGCTACATCTTCCTCCTCCTCCGAACTATCTACATCTTCTTCTTCCTGTAGAGGTGCACAAGGCTCCCCCCTGTAGGCATTCCACGGCATTGCACAACATTTTTACGGATTCTAAATAAATAAGTGTAATGCTTGATACTTCAAAATATCTGTACACATCTGTATGCCTGTCCTCCAAGCTGCTTCCATATATTAGGAGAAAACAGCTTCAAGCGCATTTTCATTCCAAACTTGAAATATTCCGTCAGACACAACCTTTCATCATTCCCAGTACAATAAAGTGAGAATCGCTAAACGGGCAACAGCAAAATGTACACAGGAAAAAAAGCCCTTTATAGTGAATACTAGATGTGGACTCTATGGACCCACTGTCGTCATTGTTATATAATGAGCTGGCAACTGGTGTGATGCTCAGACACCTAACGGGGGACTTCAATTGAACTGTGATGGAACTTGTATGCTTTAAAAAAGGCTGCCATAATCGGATGAAATTGGCAAAGCTGATATGCCTTGCTCTGGAACGTTTGCAGTGTTTTGTTTATTTTTCTTTCTTTCTTGTGCAAGCATAAGCAATGTGGAAAAAATATTAAATATATTAAAAATTTAAATAAAGGTGTGGCCCAGCAGCCCAGGGAAAAGATGAGGCACTGAAGGCCACCCCTTTTGGGCGTTATGTGATTTGGCAAAATATTGTCACTTGCCGGGCACAGAGCCAATAGATGAAGTGGGTTCACACACTATATATAAATTCAGGTTTATTATTAACTTTTGAGAAAGCATTAAGAGGGCCAGATCTAAAACGAATGCATTATTTAATGCACAAGAGAAAGCCTAGTCCAACACAGACGTTTACCAACCGCAGCATCCCCGCAGAAGCACCAACTTCTCCCCAAATCTTCTGACTGGCCTTTAAGGCAATACACTTCAAGCAAGTTAGAGAGCATTCTTCACCAGCGTTTATTAACTAAGAACCTTTGATAGAATAATCATTCTAAAGCATCTGTGTATTAAAACAGGTGAACATGGGGTCAACTATTCGCGTAACCAAAGTCTGGAACGGTTTGGCAGGGAAGTATTTCAAAGAGAATTAATATCTCAACATTCCGGCCACAGATCACGTCAGGCTTAAGGCGGACTGAGCTGATTTTAAAGTTATTAAAGCTAAATACATGAGCGCATAATCTTCAAAGGAAAGAAGTGTCGATTTCAGAGCGAGGAGGCGTGCTGGAAGGCCCGCGTTGAAGGGCGAATCTGGAAGTGGGTGACCTGGGTGAATCTGCAGCAGGCACCAATTGTGCGGAGAAGGATCTGTCAAATCATTTGATAACCGCTGGCCCAGCCGCCCTGACAAGCCAGAGTCTCCTTGTGTGAAACACTGAGCATTAAAGGGATTGCTCAGGGCAATCTTCACAGCATGTGCATCATAAGGATAATCATGACAGTCACAGAAAGAAGGCCAGGGCAGACCAATGGGGGCAAAGGGACAGCTAAACACAGAGCAGGGTGGTAGAGACTGAAGAGCCAGCTTAGTTTAGTAAAATGGGCACTTGAAGATGTGAAAAAAGAAGGAAGACAGAAAGAAACTCCGGAGATTTGAGCAGTGCTTAATTTGAGCCGGTGGTTGCAGGTGAGACTCACCAGAACTCATTTTGTGGGACCGGAACATACGTTTTTCTCAAAAGACTTTTATCCAGCGCATGAGGGAAAGAAGGAAGAGAAAGAGGTGGAAACAGTGACAAATGGAGAAAGCAGTACCTCCAAGAGGCTCTAGAGAGGCAGAGTGTGTCAAGCCTATGCATTCAGCCTTTGATTGGGCTGGTTGCGGGCTTCTGAGCAAACTTTGGGCCCAACACTTACTCTTCTACAAATTAAGTGCTGCATTTGAAGAATATGAGTGAGGGGAGTGAGACAGGATGGCTTTGACAGTTATCAGAAAGCTGAGCCATCGTTTGCAGACGCAGTGGATCTGCAGGGAAGCCTTGGAGGTCGAAGGCAGGTTGGTGCTGAATGGAGGACAAGAACTTTAGCCTATGATATATTGTGGCAGCTGTGTTGTGCCATATATCAGTTTGTGGGTGAAAGTGGGGAGGCCGAAGTTGATTTGGGTGGCCTCCAACAAATTTCAGTGTCAACGCCAGCACTATGCAAAGTGTCAGAAGATTGGATTCTCTCTGCCTACTCTTCGCTAAATGAAGGTGGCGTGATCGCTGGAGCATGATGTTCAGCTCCCTGCACCACGTGTTCATTTCATGCCCACATCAATCTGGCGGGGGACCAAGCAGTCAGTTTGTTATTACACCAGGTGCGCAGGAAATGGAATCTGAACAATCCAATATTGTCTGTGACAGATGATGATGAGTTTCCAGAGCCATAGTACTGTACCTTCCTCCCAGCCAGACATAATCACAGGGACAAAAGCGTCAGACAATATTGCACATTTCTCTAGAGAGGTGGCAAGAAGTTGAAACCACTGCATGCAGCCAGCGCCATCCACCGTTCCAAAATTCATAGCCTAAATCATCTTCAAATTCCTGGAGCATACAGTGAAGCCTTGTTGAGTGGGAACAGGACTGGCACATCTGTTCCCTGTATCCAGTCATGGAGGCTGCAACATTTTCTTTAATGTTGCTGCCAGCCAATCACATCGTTCTCTCCCAAAAGACCTGGAATCTTGTGGGACTGAGTAGGCCAATATCAAAAAAGAACTGGTGACCATTCAGAGCGCTCCAATTTTTGGATTTGTGTACCATGGGGTCTCGCGGGATTAACTGTCAATATTGATATACGTTTTGAACCTCTGTTTCTCAAAAACGGACTTAATAGATTTACACCTAATCATAAAAAGCATGGTTTCTTAGCACAGATCTAGATTTCTGCCAAATGTGGTGTAATTCTGTTCAGCCGTTTTCTCTTTATCCATACCTAATTATTCCTATGGAAAAGGCATGCGGTTCCCACTTGACTGATCACCCCAAAACTTTCCAGGAAGGAGCCGAGGTAGATCAACTTTCTTTAAGAAAGTTTTGTGAACCGTTGTAAAATGGATGGCACCAAAGTTATCAGCAAAACTAAAAGCACTCTCCCTATGGTAACTCTGACTCATGTATAACTACATATATGTAATATAAATACAGGTATATCGATAGATAGATAGATAGATAGATCAGGTTTGCTGCAAGGCTGACAAGGCATGTCACCCAACTGTCCGCTTATGGCCAATCTCTGCCTTTGGCATCTTGCCTCCAGTCACCCAACTGTCCATCTGCAGACAGTCAAAACCCACATCACATGGCTTCTGGCCACTAATTGTCGTTGTGGGTTGCCCACGTGGCCGGGACTGAAGCCAGGCCCTTCTCTCTCCAGGTCAGATGTGGAAACCCCCCATGTATTGTCGTTGGGCAAACGCAGCATAAATGCACTAAATTACTTTGTTCATTTTGTGAAGGATTTGCAGATCTCCCATACTGGATTTGCGAGTCCTTGGGTCAGATGTGTTTAGTAGTAATGAATCCAGTATGAGTTTTCTAAATCATGTGGTAACATTTGTTTTTATTTTTTAGCTTATTGCCAGGGTTGTCACTTTGCCCCACCAATCTACAAAAAAAAAGGGCGACAGCCCCATAAAGTATCTTCTTTTCATTTTCCCAACATAGGGATCGGTACACCACGTTTGGTAATGGTCCAGATAGCTCTAGAATGTAAGCTGTTCATACTCATTCGGAGCAGCTTTTTGACCAATCATTTTTGTAAACTAATGAATCGATGCGATTCCTTGAGTAACACAACACCTTCCTGCCAAATATGGTGCAATTATGTTCAGCTGATTTTAAAGTATCGATAAGCAAATCATTCCATGGGAATTAAAATGGGAAATAGATCTGCATGCATGAAACTTGTAACAAAGGACCCAAAGTGAATGCACTTTATTTAGGAAAGTTCCATGCAGATGCATCAAATTGTGGGAAAGTTATTAAGAAAACATAAAATGCATTTTCTATCAGAACGCTGACCTAACCATATGTACACGGTGACGTGACAAACAACTGATAGCTGCGAATTATAGTTACCAACATACACAACACAGGCATTCACTCCAGACATTCACCATGCGGTTTTCTTTATATCCTTTACTTTGTTTTGGGACTGTTTACAAATTGCAGTTTTGAGCATGGTGGTCAGCGCAAGTTATGGAGTTTGATGGGTGCATTAGTAGACCTTGCCAATGAATTTCAATAGGTTGTCACATTTGAGTCTGAACAATAACTCAGATATCCCTTTTGTTAAGTCTGTTTTTCCAGAGTATATATCTATCTCTCTCTCCCTTAATCCCTTCACGTCACTTTCCCTCTGTAGGACGCCAGGACACAATTAAACACAAAGAGAGATAACCCAACTCGTTCCAGGGAACAGGGTTCTTAAGACAACTAAGCAAAGTAGAACATCCCTGGAGGAAAATCTCATACACTTTCACTAGTCACACAGTCATTCTATGGGTTCTCTATAGCACCCACACCATAAAAGCTGTTCAACTCCACTGCACTAAACGTGCGGATCAAAATCCAAGTTACAATCCCAGACTGAAATGTAATGCTTATACTGTTTTATTAAAAATCATTTTCTTTTTTCCTGAGTTATTTAAAATCTTGGAAATATTCCGAAGGTACGCATACAGTTAATACATAAAAAAAAATCACAATTTATACATTGCAGTATCTTTTGACAAAATAATCAAATACAAGGCAAACCATAAAAAGAAGTAATAAAACCCTGATTAGAAAAAACACTAATGAATATCTGTTTAGACATTCATCTGATCCAAATACCATATATGATCTATATGGAACTTTTAGTAAAAAGAATTATTTTTTATCTAAATGCCCCTGTCTCTTTCGGATTCTTAAAGTGCAAAGGCATCCACCCGTTTCGGTGGTCTAAAGACTTTGTGAACTGAACCAATTTCATCAGGACAAAATTCAATATGGGGTCACTTTTCTCCTCGTGACTAAGTTTATATTGTAAAAAATATCAGTCATGCTGCAGGTTAGGGCTAGATATTGTCCTATCCTCGATCCTTGTAGTTATTGGATCTATTTCTTTAACAAAAATGTAGTATTGGTCTTATTCAATACTTCCTTTTCCTGATAGGAGAGCTATAGCCTTCTATTGTGAAGCTTTGGCCTTCTATTCCTCATGTTGCCTCACTTGATCAGTGTCCCAGGTTGATCGTGTATATTAAAAACACTTGTATCAGCTTTGATATAGAGGTATAGCTTTGTCCAGACACAAAAGAGCACCCAGTATAAGTAAAAAAATACCCTTTCAGGCATAGAGTGACGAATAAATAATGCAAAAAAGAAGCAGAGAACTCTGGGTAGTTCTCAAGTTTAGGTCGAAAGCAGGTCCTGTATAGAGCACTCTCAACACCAGTGACACTCTAGATCTGCTCACCTCAAATGCCTGCTTTTCTATCAAAGTCTTTAAGCATAGGATTAGCACAGTGCTAACCACGCCGAGATAGAAATGGACAAAGTTTTTTGCCATTTCTACAGCAAAGTTTTTAAGCATAGGACTAGCACAGTGCTGGCCTTGCAGAGCTGTAAAATAACAAAAGCCATTTATAAGTTATACTGGGTGCTCCCTTGTGTCTGGACAAAGCTATACCTCTCTGAAGAGCTCTAATTAGAGCGAAACACTGTGTCAGGGGTTGCTTTTATTAATTTCAGGTTGGCTTGGTAGGTATTTTACCAAATCAAAGCTGTAATACTGTGCCTGGAGTGATAAATGGCTTTTGTTATTTTACAGCTTGGCAGGGACAGCACTGTGGTGTGTAGATTATAAAGGCGTCACCTTCGAAAAAGGTCAAAGTATGACCGAAACGCGTCAGGTTTGCCTAGAGACATTATCATCACTAAATAAAAGGATTCACCTTAATCGCAGGAGTGCGGCTCGTTTCTTTCCGTGGGGAGAGAGTGGGAGGATATATATATAGATATATATATATATATATATATATAGATATATATATATTACTTTTAGTTTTCCAAATAACTTTGGTCCTTTCATCTATCTTCACAAATCTTTCCCAAAAAATGTTCTTCCATTTCCAGGGGGTGCCATTTTAATAAATGAGCCAGTAAGGCCCCAGGGACCCCCAGACCGAAATGCTTTAAAAAGTGGAGGAGTGTGCCCGGCACCCCCTCCTCGAACTAAAAAGACCCCGGGGAAGAGTAATTAATGAAGGGAAGGGGGCATGCCATTACGTTAGCTTAACAAACCATAACTCTCATCCCCACCGCGCTAACCATAACTCGCACTCCCAAGTACAATGCTCATGAACATACAAAATTAAAAAGTTAAAAAACACTCTCTATATGAATGGGAAGATTGTTGAAGCTATTCTCTTTGAGGTGCAGCTAACAATGGGCAATACATATAATTGGAATGTTTAAGTTTTGTTTATCCTACATTAATTGATTGTTAGTAAAACAATAGACAACGGCTAAAGCCAGTAAAATTATGCAATTCAGTGGTGCAGGTAATTTTGTGGAAAATGCTGTAGCCATAGAATCACATAAATTCGCTGACCCTTACAACTGCCTATTATTTTACAAATACTATCTTTGAGAAAGTTAATGAAAGCCTAAACCTTCCAATGTCAATCAGTACCCATTGATGCATGTTGAAGAAAGCAGCTTTTTCAAGCTAAATGCCACAAAATAAATGTAATATCATTTAAAAAAAACGTTTAGGCAGCATAGATAATATGCTAATATTGCCATTGAAAGGTTTTGGTGACATTTTCAAACCTCGTGATTTATGTTGTCACCACTACCAGTACCAATGGAAATTTTGGACCATATTACACTTTTACAGTTAAGCATTCTCTTGCTCTATCTCACTAAATGTGTGTGTATACATAAAAGCACAGTTAAAGAATGATTTATATTGCATTACAAAACCTATAACCCACTGAAATGCACCAGTTATGGTACGTTTAGTGAACCATAACTTGTGCCCTTGCCAGGCACTGCTCATGACTTTATAGGGCATTACTGATGACATCTCAAATTACATTATGAATGACATCGCAAATAGCATCTCTGGTGGCATCATATATTATATGACCAGTGACATCGCCGATAATATAACGAATAAGGCAATTTTTCCTCAAGGAAACCACTAAGTTGTTAAGATTATGCAAAGTTTTGGCATAGCTTCAGAGTTAGGAGCTCTTTGGAAATACAGGCTGAAGCAGCATTTATATTACAATCAAGGCTGCGCCCGTGGGCGAGTTCTGATGCCCTCAAATAAGTGCTCATGACGACCACTGGCAACCACCAGTATAAATTAAACACTCGTTATAAGCAGGGCCACCAAAATCATTAGATTCTGTGTCTTTTTTCGCATAATTATGGATTTGCCGCATTTGCCAATAATTCAGCATCTGCATAGTCTGCAGATAAAAAAAATTTGTTCCTAGCTCAAATGTATCAAAAGTTACAAATAAAATGGCGACTCAGGTTCCAGCGCACCAGGAGGCATTTTGCAAAGGTTAGCTAGCCTTCTTTCAGTTGCTTATTGCTGTATTTGGTCGATAAATTGGGACTAACTAGGGTGAACTGTTTTCTCAAACATTGTTATCAGGTGTAAAAATAATAAAATAATGAAGTAATACTATCACAAAATGTGCTCCATTATGCCTCATAATTTGCCGTTTCTTGCAACATAACTTAGTCAACCCTGCTGCATAATTTGGTCCTCTTCTGCCGCATACTTCCAGTGGCCCTGGTTATAAGCAACGCAAAAACACCTTTCCAGCTATCTGTGTTGCCTCCTCATGCTTTTTTTCAATTGCTAATCTCTTAAAAACTACTAATTGCATTTACACCACACCACAAAAAAACATGTTTTTGAGTGGAGAGTACGTTCATACCATGTTTGATACCTTCTGTGCTTTTTATTGTAGCAGAGAGCAAACATTCCTATCAGAGCTAAAGAGGGAAATGCATAATTTATAACCCCCTCGTTTTCTCCCCCTACACAGATGAGCATGAAAGTTGAGGTGCAGAAACAGGTAACATTATGCTAGGTGTTTCACCAGATTTTGTGCAGTTCGTCAAATGGCAACAAAGTTATACAGAAAACCAAAATGTTATTTTCAATAGAAAGTATGGCTAAACCATATCTGCAGATTCGCTATTGCCGACTCTTGAAATCTATTTGTGTTAATTTCTGGCAAGAGTATGATTAATATAGAAGAAAATCGAATCAGAAATGCCGTCTGTAAGAAACTGGGTTACTGGCTGGAGGACGAAGTGAAACCCTACTCAAGCAGCAACCACATCAGGATGAAGTCACAATCAAACCCCAAATTAACCTGTGCTTAATCCTCTGGTAGCTTGGCACAGAGCAGTCAGGCTTAACTTAAAGTCAATGCCTAAAGTATTTATGCGTTACAGAACAATGGGGGCACCCAAACATCCACCAGACCCGGGTAAGATACAGTACAAAAATAATGGTCACAGTGGAAATTTGTTTTACCATGAAATCAATACATCACCTTGATAAATCAATTAATACCATTTATTCATATTCAAAATATGCTTATTTTCATATTTAGATGTCAGCACAATTATCTGTACATTTCTTTAAAAAAAAGGTGCTCCAAGAAAGGGAAGGAGAAGGTGCTCAAAAAGGGTGTGGAGCTTATGAGGGTTGTAGAAAAGGAAATGCTATGTGCGACATATACATCACAGACTGATAGAGGCCTATCCAGCCACATGAAGGAAAATTATGCAAGAAACATAGTATCCTCGTGACACAGGAAATCAATTTCTGTTGTCTGAACGTGACAAAACAAGAAAGACCGTCGACGTTTTGACCCCTTGTTCTGTATGGGTTATTTTATCCTTAGCCTGGGGTCGTAATCTGGACAAGTGGAGACACCTAGAAGTAATTTAATTGGTCTTATTAATCAGGTGATGGAGATTAAGAGTGTAGTTGATAATAAGAGAAAGGCAATGAATGCAACCATTAGAACCACCTACACAAATCTGGCGGTAGAATTTGAAACAATGGGCCCATAAGCTCCTACGTCGCAGAGGCGAGTAGAGAGGACTCACAGTAGGCTGAAAATAAAATGGAAAATGTGTCAACACCAGCGCAGTGATAGGAACTAAGGTCATCGCTAATTGGCCGCTAATACCAAACCCACTTACTTCGTTGTAAGTTGGTGTGGCGTCAGGGTTAATCATACACGACCCTCTGTGTAAGATCCAAATTGTTTTAACTGCCTGTATGGGACTTCAAGACATGATCCCATGGTCTGCTTAAAACAAGAAAGATGGGTACACTCAGATGGAATGAAACTCACTTGATAAATATGTGCATTTAATCAAAATTGACTATGGCCTATGTCCTTGTAGTAACCCGAAAGAGGGGACACAAGAGTAATACTTAGACTTGTGTGATCCTAAAGGGATTGGGCATTATGTGTAAAAGAAATAATGAATTGTGTCTAGAAGCCGCGATGTACCTGTGTGTGTGTCATCGCGGTGAATCAACAATATGGAGTAAATCAATGCTTACTAAACAAGAAAAGAGATTAAGGACAAGGGAGTATTAATCATAACGAAATTCCTGGGTAATGGGTCTCATCGTAGCTTCAAAAAGGAGGCAGCGAGCTGTGGCATACCTGTGTATTCAGTCCGAGATAATCAGGATGCTGACAAGTAAGCCCGGGAGGAGCTGCCATTTAAATCCTGCACGGAAGCCTGGAAGCGTGCACAAGCGGCACGCTGTCTGAAAAGCCATTGGATGCAGGCAGTGCGGCTCAGAAGCGACGCATGTCATCAATGGCGATGTCATTCATGTTAACTAAAGAACCAAACCCGTCTGTGTCAGTTGAAATGATACAGGGCTAAATAACCCACTACTCAAAGGAGGATCAAGGACAACACCAATAAATGAATTCAATGCTACTATTCTTAATGGAACAACACGATAAAATAAGGGCCATTTGCTCCCCGGTTCGGCATGTGTAGTTGGAGTGTCGGACGGATGGTCGGAAGCAGAAGCGAGGAGGCCGTATGGGGTCAATAGTGAGAGGTTTATTTTTGGATATTGACACAGGATGGGGAAAATTGATAGTCTAGTAAGTTCAAATCAAAAGAAACAGTGGATTAGTTCCAAAAAGGGCGTAGAGACTTCTGCTGCGTCTGGATGGCGCTGTATGTTTAGCTGGTCCACACAGTGGTTAAGAAACCTATTACGGGTTCCTTGGGTTTCCCAGGTCCCGAAGCAGCTCAAAATAAAAGAAAAAAGTAGCGGTAAGACACGAGTCGTATTCTGAAATTTACCGTCACCAAACTATGTGAGGGGGGAAGGCGTTTAATAGTAAGACAGGCCTCAGACTAAAATCTACTTTCGTCCCACCACCCGCCAGTATACCAGTCGAGATTGCTGCCTTTGAACAGGCGGTCTACACTGAGGTGGAGAATATACAGGAGAAAAACACCTTCAACAACCTGTCCCATCGAGAGCGTGAAACAATCAGACGCCTGCAGGCTAACCCAGCTCTTATCATAAAACCCGCCGACAAGGGCGGAGGCATCGTGCTCATGGACAAAACGGATTATGACACTGAATGTCGCAGACTCCTGAGCGACACCGGGAACTACAGACCACTCAAGAGGGACCCTACCGAAGAGTTGGGTAAGAGGATACTGACCGTGGTAAAAAATGCCCGAGATGCTGAACATATCTCCAAACAGGAGGCGGACTATTTGTGCAGCAAAAATGCCAAAACCCCATACTTCTACATACTACCAAAGGTACACAAAGGGGTAACACCGCCACCGGGAAGACCAATTGTGTCTGGAAACCAATCACTCCTAGAGCCCCTGTCACGCTTCTGCGATTTCTTCCTAAACCCTCTGGTCCAACTTACGCCATCATACATTAAGGACACGAAACATCTCCTCAATGTGATTAAAGAAATCAACTTCAACCCAGAAACCCAACTTCTTGTTGGACTAGACATTGAGAGCCTATACACTAGCCTACCCCAGGACGCTACACTGGAAGTACTGGAGGAAGTCCTAATGGGGACTACCTGGAACCATCACACTCCACGTAGCTTTATAATGGAATGTGCCACCCTCGCATTGAAGGACAACTACTTCGAGTATGAGGGTAAGCTGTACCTGCAGACCAATGGGACGAGCATGGGGAGCGTTTTTGCTCCCAGTATAGCTGGTCTTTATGTGGCCCATTTTGAAAAAACACACATACAATCTGTGAACAATCCCTATACAGCTAACATCAGCATGTGGCGCCGCTACATTGACGATATCTTGGTTATCTGGGAAGGGAACCAGGAATCCCTGGATGAATTCCTCGTGTGGATCAATACCCGCGACAACTACCTAAGATTTACCTGCACGAGCAGTGCCTCTGAATTGGCCTTTCTGGACCTTAACATCAAAGCTGACATGAATGGCCTGACAACTACGACCTACTACAAACCTACATCAAGGAACTCCCTTCTGAGGTTTGATAGCTTCCACCCTAGACCTCTACGGGAGAATCTCCCCTATGGTCAGTTTTTGCGACTCAGACGCAATTGCAGCCGGATCCAGGACTTCAAACAACAATCAGCCAGCCTAGTCCATAAATTGGAAGATAGGGGATATCCCACAAGGATCCTAAACACCACCTGCAAGAGGGCACGGAACCAAAATAGGGAGGCGCTACTTGAAGTAACAACTAGGCATACTGAGGAACCTACTCTGACATGCGTCACTACATTCAACACCGTCTCAAACCAGGTCTCCGGCATAATCAACAGGAACTGGAAGATTATAAATTCAGGCAACCGAAATTGGGAGAAACCCAGATTCGCATATAAAAGAGCGAAGAATCTGAAAGACTCCCTGGTACACACCAGACCCAGGCCCAACCAAGCCACAAAAGACAACACTGTCCTCAATGCGTGGGGCTTACCGCCACTTACAGGACACCAGCCATGCAATAATTGCAGTGTGTGCCACCTCACATCCCCATCAAAAACCTTGGATTTGGAACCAGGAAAAGTATGGACACAACGCCAGTTCACTAACTGTAATTCATCAAACCTGGTATACCTGATGACATGTAGATGTGGCCTACGGTATGTGGGTATGACCACCCGTAAAGTACGGACAAGAATGACTGAACACCGAAGCACCATCCGATGTGGCAAGAATATAAGTAAACTCACAGACCACTTCCTGTCCCACAATCACACCCCCAATGACTTCACTTGGACTGTGATTGAACAATTTGCCTTAACTGAGAATAATGAAAGATATCTCCTCCAGAAAGAACAACGTTGGATTTACCGTCTATCCACCCATACTGGGGGGCTGAACGACTCCATACCGTGGAATTCCCTCACCACCTGACATACTGTTACCTTTTCTTCTCCCAACTATACTGTGCTTCTACCCAATTTGAACCACCTACAATTTAATTAACTTCTTTATGTTTTAATTTTCCATTCCTTATAAGCACGTTAATTGACTTGCTTTCCCTGTTGTTTCCTGAAGCTATAATGTGCTCATTATGCCCCTAAGCGCTTCTTTGGTAACAGCGAGCGCCAACATACTCTGCCGCGCATGCGCGGTAACTGTACACAGCCTTTGCTCCTCCGCGCATGCGCGGAGAACACTAATCTAAGGCTCGCGCGCTGAATAGAGACCACTACCCCTCTAAGCATGCGCGGAACACAGATGACATGGCGCTTTCGCGCAAGGGCACCCCTCCCTCTATTTCTACCCTCACCCAGGTGCAGGCAATCACGAAGGCTTTATAAACAAGCTCGGCCAAGCCCTCATTTCACAACCGGGCGCCGCAAAAGGACGACAGGTCCAAGGAGGAACCAGATCGACATCTTCGTGAGTAATGAGGCTGCGCTCTACAGCTACTGTTGGGGTAAGGTGTTGAGGTCTTCCCTTACAGGTTGGATAATTTTATAAACCAATACAACCTTCTTTTAGGGTCTTTTTCTCTGCCAGGCGACCCAAGGAGGCTTTGAACAGCAAAATACTGTGTGACGAAAACTTTCTTTCACTTACCTGAACCTCACATTGGTATTTTCCGTATTCTAGCTCACCACAACAACCGGCTTCTAGATAACTATCACTTGAGTCTTGCCACTGACAAGGCCACACTTTAGCCATGCATAGTTCGTTCACTCACCTTATAAGACGGTGGAATGACGACTGTTTCTGCAATAATATGCTAATATGACTCTACCCTGTACGTCTGTCTGTCTCCCTTTCATGTTATATGTAGCAAAGCGAGAGGGAACCCCCTTCTCACCCATATAGCACCGTAGGGAGTGCTACACATAAAAACAAAATAACACTCACTGTAAATTATCTTTTTCAACCCCACACATATTCACTTGGTCCTGAGGAAAGCCTGTTTTAAATTAAGAAAGGCCAGGCTGAAACATGTAGACCACACAGGACACTGGAGGTCATAATCCATACTCCACCGTGTCCGTCTGCCTTTTAATATGCCAACAGAGACCCAGTTTATTAAAATAGTGTTTTTTCCCTCGGGTGCTGGGATTTTTTGTATGGCTTTTTAATCTTCACCTTCACACTCACCACACACTCAGCAATTATACCAGCTCCGCAGTAATCTGGCGTCGAAGCACACCCGGGGCACGTTAGGTGCCACTGTGGTGGGCCCGATGATGAAGCATGCCACCAACTAGGTTGGTGGGTGAGGGCTTTCCAAAAACCCACTGGTTTTTCTTGACATACGTACTCCATTGAGTCTTCCTTGTAAAATACCTAGCTAGTCCTTCTTGATTTTGATAGATGTTTAATAGTAAGTGCCTTTTTGCGGGTTTATTTGTAATTACAACAAAGGGAAAGAGGTTGTGTGAGGTATATGGGAGGGTCAAGGCTCGGAGGGTTTTATGCAGAGCGGAGAGGAGGACGGTGAGCACGGGATATTAAGACTACATGCCCCTCACTCTTCCCACTACTTCCCGCTGCCCATAGCACCTTACCTCCCCTTCCCTAAACCCCTTGTCCCGCCACATGCCGCTAGGAGCCACAACTCTCCTGAGTTGTGGCGGCTCGTACGTCCTCCGGGACCCACCAATCTTCGGACCACGTCTCTGGGCCGCCGTCTTCTAGTTCTCCCGTTCCGATGTTCTCGTTCCTCCTTCCGAAATCTTCTGTTTCGTCACCTGTGGCGCCTGCGTTGTCCCTCTGCAAATCCTCCACTCGATAATCTCCTTCCGGGATCTTCCTGGCTGACGCGCCCTCTGTGAGGATCTCTCCCTTTTTCTGCCTCTCCTGACCTTCTGACTGTAACCCTGATTGGTCCACTCGACTTCCCGTCCCGCCTTCCACAGGATCGGCAACATCCAGGTTATTTTCGGCGTACTGCAGGAGGAGGGGAGAAGAGGCCATTAGCGGCGGCGTTTTGAAGATGTCTTTGGTTCTAAGGTAGGGGTTTCCCAAAGCAGGATGCAGGGTTTTTGGGACATTGATGGGTTCGGACCCGAGGTCTCCCTCACATGGAGTTAATAAAGGTAAGGGCGAAACGTGTCAGACCCGTCCGGCTCCAGGTAATGCATCTTGAAACAACACATAGTGCGGGCTTAATAAGATGTCGTTCATTTAATCTCACAGCTTCATTTATGCTGGTTCGGCATGTGTTGTTGTAGTTAATAAAGGTAAAGGCGAAATGTGTCCAACCCGTCTGACTTGAAAAGTGCGGGCTTATTCAGACGATGTAAATCACCATATTGAAAAGAGAAATACAATTCTCGATGGTTACATAATCAACTAGGTGACTTATGTCAGGCATAACTTAAAGTCAATGCCTAAAGTATTTATGCAGCATTTCAAGTGGTAATAAAGTGAAGACAACACAAGTAAAATCCCACTCCAAATAAAAAGAATAGAGTAAGCGTTAAGAAATAAAAAAAGACCAAAACAACTAAAATCCAATTAGTAGATTAGAAGATGCAAGTTTAAAGGTTCAAGTGAAAAAAGCACCAAAATGCACGAGGCACCAACTGTGCTTATCTGGTCATGCCAGGCCGGGACTAAGTCACAAGTCCGAGCTGACTGCACTAGAGTGCGGGCCGGCTACAGGGACCCAGTTAGGCCAGTTGAAACAAAGTACCTCAAGTCCTGGTTGTGAAAAGAGGAGTCCCCTGTTGAGGATGCATCGCACAGCAGAGGCGATGCAAAGTCTGGGCAAAGGGATGCGTTGCACAATGGTGGTGATTCCAATGGGTTGAGTTGAGTGATGTGAAGTCCTTGCATCAGGGAAGTCTGTGGAGGGTGATTTGTCGAGCAGTAGAGCCGATGCACTGGTTCTGCGGGAGATGCATCGCAGAGGGGATGTGTCGGTTCTGCTGAATCCACAGATGGGCACATTCAGGACCACTTCCAAGGGTCCAGGACTGGGTGGCACCACTTGGGAGGGCAGGACTCACATATGACAGAGCTCAGGTGCTATGTTCAAGGTTGCTGGAAGCCTGTTTTGTCCCTGAGGCTTTTGATCGGGAGGCCAGCCAACTATCACTTAGGATCCTGGGTTTAGAAATGCAGGCATGGCTAGGGGTAGCTGGTCCGCACAGGAAGATAGCAGTCCTTCCAGGCAGCAGCCCTGCAGAGTGGAATCTTATGTAGCAGCACATTAGTTCTTCTTCCAGAAGTGTACTGAAGAGTTGGGTTTAAGGGTCTAATATTTACATCTGGAGCCCACTTTGAAGATGAGGAAGTTTCTAGAGGTTTCCACTCCCCTGAGGTGTCAGGCCTCCCCTTCCTCCTTGTCCTGGCCCCAGATTGTCTGGGGTCAGAGAAGACTGGTGCCAAGCTTTTTGTGAGAGTACTCAGGCAGAGCCTCTGTGATGTGCCAGTGTGGTAGGTGATCACTCCTTTCACTCGTCAGCTTAGAGTGGCCCATCCTGCCAACACCTAGCCTTCATTTATCTCAATGTCTGGGAGCAATAGATTCTTACAGTCACATAAGACAAAACTGTTATGGGTAATGTCCATTACCCAGGACTGTACCAGCCTAGAACAATAAGCCACCAATCACCAACTGAACACACATAGAATAACTGAATAAGTCTGCCATATGCCGCTGTCCAAAAGAGCACTTTAATTTAGTCCAGTGCAGGTCCCAACGAGCTACATACCATAACAGCTTCCTCGCATCAGTGACAATCGGTATGGAATGATGGTAACAATGTCCATTCCAGCTGTTTACCAACCGCTTCTCTTTCCAACCTACACCTACTCCGGCCAGCAAAACATCAAACAAAATATCTCAGAATGGATAACCCAGTGCAGTGATCACCCAAGTGGACTATGATCATAATAAACACCGTAAAGGTATGTTCAGTAATGCGCAAAGTTACCAACTTACTAAAAACCATAAATTGTGCATCTATCCCTCACACATCTTCATTCATCACACTGCTAAGCGCTGCAACTCATAACACAATAACCAAAGCTCAGTGAGCCTCTTGCATGACATGGCAAATACTTCCCAATTAGGATCAAAGATAAAGGCATCTCCTTGCCAACCATACGCCCTACGCACTGCAGTATGCTGCCCGTGCAGGCAAGAGCTTCAGCACCCCACATTGCGGAAGTAAGCGCTATATAAATGTTACAATACAGTACAATATAACATTGTGCATCAGAAAACATGCACGGCACGATAACCTGGACACCACAACCCCACTGCAGGTATCCTTTATGCAACTTCACCTTAACATCAAAGGACAGACATCATTTGGTGACTCATGCACACCCACTGTTCCTGCCAACTATTACATCTTAAAAAATCTTAAAGCAAATGCCCAGAATGATATCAACTAAATTGAATTTCACTTCAGAAAGGACTTTCGCCCTGAGTGGGCTCATCAGTGTGATGTGCTCATAGTAATGAAAGTAGAGAAGAGACACATATACAGATTCATTCACCTGGCAGCTAAAAAAGGAAAAAGAAATCATTTGTAATGCGCAGTAGGGAATATGCACTCATTCCCCATGAAAAAGTAAGCGTCACACAGTCCTGCAGCACCTAAAAAAAACAAGCATTTACAATGCAATGGTTTTGCCTTTGTTAAAGTTAGAGCTATTGGCATTGCTCTTGACATTATTTTTATTTTATTTATGTTTTGTTTTAACATAAATACATGGCATTGTAATTTACAATGCCACTAGCTTTATCTCTCGCAAATGACAGACAAAAACACCCACACAATGCCCTTCCACACACACAGCCACACAGAGCCCCCCACACACACAGCCCCCCACACACACACAGCCACACAAAGCCCCCCCACACACAGCCACACAAAGCCCCCCACACACACAGCCACACAAAGCCCCCCACACACACAGCCACACAAAGCCCCCCACACACACAGCCACACAAAGCCCCCCACACACACCCACACAGAGCACTCTACACACACTTACACAGCACAAGCAGGCAACAGGGGCACACGGAGGCACAAGCAGGCAACAGGGTCACGAAAACGGAGGCACAAGCAGGCAACAGGGTCACGAAAACGGAGGCACAAGCAGGCGACAGGGGCACGAAAACGGAGGCACAAGCAGGCAACAGGGGCACGAAAAAGGAGGCACAAGCAGGCGACAAGGGCACGAAAACTGAGGCACAAGCAGGCAACAGGGGCACACGGAGGCACAAGCAGGCAACAGGGGCACGAAAACGGAGGCAAGCAGGCAACAGGGGCACACAGAGGCACAAGCAGGCAACAGGGGCACAAGCAGGCAACAGGGGCACAAGCAAGCAACAGGGGCACACGGAGGCAACTGCAGGCAGGACACTACCGGGCTGTGCCTTGGGACTGAGGACGCCGTGAAAATGGGGCATGTTATAGCGCCATAATTCTGTGAGTACTGACCCCCCTCCTTAAGGTGTGGAGCACTCGGCACTGACCACTCGGCCACTGGTGGGCGTCATCACTGTACCAGCCCTCTCTTGGAAACTGGGAGCCCCGGCTCGTGCTGCTCTGCGGGGACAGGGTAGGTGGACAAATTCTGTCCGTGCAGCGAACGAGGGTGCGGCGGGCCTGCTGTTGCCCGGATCCTCCTGCTGAATACTGTGAGGAGCGAGGGAGCTCCGAGTGACCAGCCCGACACTACCTCACAAAGACTGAGGGCGGAGGAAGGTGCGGTAGTGGGAGCTGTAAGAGCGACATACACCCGACTCTCCAGGACCCCCTGAATGCGCCGCCGTGCACATCGGTCGGCTCACCGGCCCCCCACGCAGCAAGGGTCATACACGGATGCACGCTTTTGAGGGGTGCTGTGTGCTCGTCCCTGCCGCTGCCTCATGGTGTTTGCGGACGACATACACCCCATTCCACGACAGGGCCACCAGGGGAGGGGGCGAGAGAGAAGGAGGGAGAATCAGCGGGAGGGAACGGACAGACGGAGAGCGGGATGGGGGGTGCCGGGGCAGGAACGGACACACGGAGAGCGGGAGGAGGGGTGCACCCAAAAACCAACAAGAGAACGATGACATTTGCTACCACACTCCTCCATACATGATGTGACATCAGCATGCACCCTGGCCTTTTCGACAGTTCACCACTCATACCCTTACTTATTGCTATAGTCATCCACAAAGAACACAACTCACTGCATACCCTTCCTCTTCTTAGTAAAACCCATGGTGACCTGACAGTAGCTAATAATTGCACAGTTTTGCATGACCACAGATTGTCCCTAACAGTATCTACAACTTTAGCTCTGCACTGGTAGGCACTCTGCACACATCCCACTAAAACTTTGTTAAACATTGTTCATGACATTAAAGGTAAATGAACCTAATTTTCTATCAGAATAACACCAGATGTACCTTCTTTGTTAAATATCTCTAGAAAGAACCAAACAGCATTCTCTGTGATCACTTGATCCACAAATGTCACTTCCACTCACTTGTGATAAATGATTGATCATAGCTACTGTCTAGTTTCAATGACAGACCTAAATGTAGAAAGTAAAAAAAAAAAGAGAACCAGCACCCACTGACTGCCACACACTTTCAAGGCATATAATAGAACCTTCAGCTGGAGAGATAATCACTAAATATTTATGAGTCGACCTTTCCATCCCATCCCTGACACCAAAAGCCATTCTTAATAATTATTTTGACCAAATTATCATCCAAATAACTATATCAACATGACCCCTCCGGTGTCACAAATGAAGTGAGATGTTTCGAATCCTGGTGTAACTCAATTAATGTATGCTGCAGACATATCTAAAATTGTAAAAACTGAAATAACTTTCAATGTAGCTAGCATCTCATTGATATGCTGAAGCAGTTGACAATCCTCCAAATTTTGCGATTAAGATTGCGTAGATCCACACATAGACGCAAAGATTTACCTGCTTCAAGTGCCAACATAATTTGAGATAACTCCCCCTCTTCTATGGGCTCAATAACAGACATGGAACACAATTTGTCAAGTTCTTCCTTCAATTCTTGTCTAGGACAGAGAGGCACTGTTACAAATGGGGTTTCTGGTTCGCTAGGGCATGCACCAAAGCCAGGCAGAAACCACCACTCTAGTCAGGGCAAAGGAGGTACAAGCTGAAGATAACCCCTGCTCACCCCCTTCGTAGCTTGACCAGAGCAGTCAGGCTTTTCCTAAAGTCAATGTGTAAAGCAGTTGAGCAACACACTCCTACATCAGCGACACACTAGGCACACCACAAAAGAAACTCCACACAAGGTAATATGAATTATCCATAAAAACACGTTAGAACACAATCACATATATATACTGTGCCACCAGGCTCTTGTCATGACTTCACAGGTAGTACATAAATCAGTGTGCCAATCGGGCAGTTGTCATAACTTTACATACATCACAAGACCAATCGGGCCACTGTCATGACCATTACAGTTAGGGATAGTCAATAACTATTTGTAGAAACTGTACTTAGTATAAAGCATTAGGCATAAGCATCACATAAGTCGCACATCACTTTGTCTCAGAGGAGGCCATAGGACCATAAGTCCCCCAGAAACATTTGTGCCCCCTAATGATATCCAGCACCAACATTTAGTCGTGCACCACAGCCCACTTGTAGCAGTGCAAACACCAATACATGAACATCCCAATCAGCACAACACCTGCGCTTTCCTTTGGGTACTTGGTGTCCTTTGTACAGGCTTCCGGGCCAGACACCCAACTACACCAGAAAATGCAGCAGTCCTCGTCCCCGGGGGCCTCCGTTGAGGTTTCACCCCGTTTTGGAGCACAACACCACAAGTAAGGGGTGCAACACACCCTGCCTTAACGCCAAAAATCTGGAGACCCCAATGTAGGCGAAATACCACGGGTAGGGGTGTCCCATGCTCTGCCCACGTTGACCGGGGACCTCCCTTCATGCCAAGGACTGGTCCCATGAGCGCATTGCATGGGGCTCATCAGCCTGAAGCTCAGTCTCACTTACCATTCCCTGGCGGCTGAGCGAGTGTAGGTTGCAGCCGCCCGCTGGTCCGGTCTCCTCACATTCTGCTGCAGGCCGCCTGGTGCGGCTGGGAGGCTCCTGCCATCGTTCACAATGCACGCACCCAGGGCTGCTATCCAGCTAGGGGGTCCATGTCGAAAGCGGCTGAATGGAGCCCGCAAGGCTCCGGTCTCTACTGTGTGTGTCTGGGCCCTACCCGCAACAAGGCTGAGGAAACCCACGGAGCACTCTTCCTCACAGGAGCCCCGCCAAGGACCAGGCTTCCACAGCCTGACTTCCAGTTGGCGTCACGGCTGCTCTCATCATGAGGAAGTAAGAGCCCACTTCTCAGGCTTAGAAGTTTATAGTTAGAAGCGCCCTACCCGTGCTGTACTAAGCAGGGGCGCACATCTTTGGGCCATAGGCTTTCCCAGCGCACTATGATATGGGAAAAATGCCACATGAGCCCCACATCTGGGCTCACCTACACCGGCCACAAAAATCCTGGTTTCAGCACCTAGACACCGCAACGGCTTATAGTTTTGTAAAAGAGGCTGAGCTAAGAAAACACACCGCCAGCGGCCCGGGACCCGTGAGCAGCATCGGAGCGGCCGCGCTAGGATTGGCTCGCTCAGGGAGGCTCGTCTGAGAAGGACGCGCTGCCATTGGTCCACCGCCAGGGTCTACACGAAGGAGCTGCGCTCCTATTGGCCGAGGACCGGAGAGGCGTGCGGCGTCATCAGGGGCTCGTCCCGAGAGCCGCGCACGGATTGGAGGCGCGCCTGTGCCCCTCGAGAAGAGGCGCTGCTGCCGGGGGAAGTCCTCCTGCCAGCCCCTGGGACCTCGCGTGACTGCTGCCTACCCCGCGTGTGGCGAACTCGTCACCAGAGATCCCCGACTGTTGTGGGGGCATAACGAGGAGCAAGGGGAAGGTGACCGGAAGCGCTGAGAGCGCAGGAGAGACGTGGCGGAAAAGCACTCACGCAAGCAGGAAGGCGGGTGCCGGCAATGCCGGAACAGATTCGGGGGCGTTCCCGGCTTTTGGCTGACGTCGCGTGACGTCGGCAAAAGCCAAAGAATCTCGGGAACGCCCCCGAATCTGGTCCGAGATTGACGGACGGAGCCCTCTCCCAATGGCTAGCCTCCATTTATGGAGCTAGCCAATCGGAGGAGGGGGCGTATCCCGACCCACACACACAACTCAAGAGGTTTTTTGGCGCATGCGCAAAGCGCATGGCCAGGCAAAACCTAAAAAGGGATATCCCTCCCAAATCAAAGCAGACTTAAGCAGGCACTGCAAACATATTTTCACGGGTCAACATCGTCTTTGCGGTATTTTATCTACTCGGACCTCTGCCTAAAAATAATAAGAAGCAGCTCATTAACACACAACGTATAATAAATAACTGTATCACTGTGCTACCCCCTGATTGTCCGTCGCTTTCATCCTATCATTACCCCTGTCTCCCTTTGCTCCTTCCTAACTCTCTCTGCGTTCTTCCATATCCCACATTTTAAACCCTACATAACCCGGACACAAGGAAGGGTAATGAGGCCTGGCTACAGGCGATGCAAAGAAACTGACACAAGTTAGTCTGTATGTTTTGGGGGACAAATGCTTAATT
This sequence comes from Lissotriton helveticus, assembly GCF_964261635.1. Classification (NCBI taxonomy): domain Eukaryota; kingdom Metazoa; phylum Chordata; class Amphibia; order Caudata; family Salamandridae; genus Lissotriton; species Lissotriton helveticus. The sequence continues at coordinate 1,118,579,824 of NC_136068.1, read as the reverse complement.
TGAGCCGGTGGTTTCTTGGGCTCGGCATCGGCACTTAAATGTCAACCCCGGTGCTTGTGCCAGTCTGCCCCAAGGTGGCTTTGTCTATATACATTACAAATGTCGCCCAAGCCATTCTCATAGCTTTGTGGGCCTGAAATAGTCCGAATCACACTTGCAGGAGTGTGATGGTTAGTAGTTGTGTTGTTACTATCATTGGCAGCATGGCAGGGGCACTGTGTGGTGCAAGCTGCAGTGGCCTCCTGACCAGAGCCCTGGTAATTATTATTATTATTTTTTTTTTACAAATTAAGCACTGGGGGTAATGACCTGGCCTAACCATCCGTATCTACTACAGAAGGTAAAGAGCTGCAGCACAGGAACTAGTCAATGCCCTGGCCCAGAAACGGAGCAGCTGCGCCTTCACCTTTTCATTTTCAGATCTGGCATTACCCGATCACATGGGTAGAGATATTTATGTGAGGATCTTGGCCGATGTTACAAAATAAGTTACTTTTGATAATGTTGTGTTGATGCAAACGTCCTTGCGCGTGCTGGTTCAAGATCTTATAAAAGAAATCCAGCCAGGCTCAGAACGGTCAATCAGAAATCTGTGAACTTACATCAGGGGGAAGTTGGACTGGCTCAATCCAGCACGACAACAATATCTTTAAAGTCAGATGAGAAGTTTTCAGTACACACTGAGACAGACACCCTTCGCCACTCACCCCAGTTCTGACTTATTGTGCCCCCACCAAGGAAGATGGCATTTGAGAGAACCAGCAAAACTCACAGTTTCAGGTAATCTAGTAGATCATTGTAGATCCAGAACTGAGAAGAACATATTTACAAACCCCAGATGCAACTGCCAGTTGTAGGAGATTGCTCCAGTGAAAATGGCGGTATCTGCCAGAATGATCCCCTTTTCCAAGAGATGTGAGATGGGTAAAGAGAATCCCTTTTCAAGAGAACAGAATTGGCTAAGACTGGACCTGCAGCACTGGATGTAGGGCCCACTACCCCCCCCCCCTTTCGATTAGCGCAGAGCCAAAGATTTATCAGTTAAAATCTTCCAGAAAAATAAAGGATAAGAGCCTACGTCACCAACTAGACAGCCTTTAGAGTCCAAGGGTTGACGTAGAGTTAGGTTTCATTCCGTGCCCAATGAGCCCTTACACAGAGTGTGCTCTCCAGCCACCAAGAGGCACTCAACAGCATCTCTGCCTGAGGCCACAACTCATCTGAGGCATGAATGACAAACAGAGCAAGAATGAAACCACACAGCCCTCTGGGCAGCCGAATGTGTTCTTTATGGGGTGCTAACCTAGAGGAGTTCGTTATTAGGATAGAGTGAAAAATGAACGCTTCTCCTTTGGAAACAAGTGACTCCAACACCGATACCTATGTGAGACTTAGAATCCAAAGTGCAAATGGTACAACCAGACAAAACGAATGTAGAAACATCAATGGTGTTTGGGCACACTGGAATGTTTAAATCCACAACTGAATGTTAAGGGAGATGATGTCTCATAATAGTGGCTGCTGGATCTGGGCTAGAGTAAGTGTCATGAACCTCTCTGTTCATGAGTTGGTGAAGGCCCAGTTTGGGATTTTATTTCCTCTACCCGCCCTTTCTTGGCGAATGAGAGGTACATACGGTACCAATGCTGTACCCTACTCTTGCAGTAGCAATATATTGCTCTTTTCAGCAGTAACTTTGAAATCTAATTGGGAAGGTGGAGGAGGGAGGTGAAAAATGTATCTCCAGGGTACACCTTTAGCAACAAAGGGCAGGAAAATCAACAGCCCTGGTGACCTTCACTGCAGGTTCCCGGAATCAGATGAAGACTGGAGTTTAAGAGAGGCCACTCGGAGGCTTGGGACAGGACCTCCTCTGCTCGTGATTATTTCCTTCTTAAGTTCAGAAGAGGCAGACTCAGTTTTGTGACGTATGTCACTGCAACTGGGAGAGGGGTTTTGCATGTGTTACCAGAGGCCAGCTCTTTCTCATAGGCCACAGGAGGTCGGAGACACCCTAGCGACCGTCTCCCAGGCCAGCTGCCGCAGCACGGAGGAACACGGGTTGGAGTCACGGTCGAAAGGCAGACATTAACTGCACAGATTGTGAGAATCTACCTGCCTTTCGAAATGCACGATGGGCTCAAAAAAAGTTCTGAGGATGCCACATCTGGCTTGGTCACTATGGTCACAACTTACAGCTCATAACCATCGTTCATCTGATGATTCAATCGAGTTAAGTTGCTTATGCGAACTAGTATTGAATACTGGGTCATGTGCCTGAATCCTTATTTAGTAAATGCTCAAACAGTGGGCTTGAACGAAAAACATGACATCAACAGAAACAGATGGACGGCTGCATGATTCCCTATGTATTATTTGATGAGTGCCGAGCCCACAATATTCCCAAGAGGTGATGAGGAAAAGTGCTGAAAGTACAGGGGCGTTTGTTAATGATTTCTAGAGAAGATTTGTTTCTTGTGTATCAGCTCTGAGCTAGGGAGTGCTCGAAAAATCTGACAACACTGTCTCCCTTACAGTCCCTGTCTTGGCTGAAATGTCTGCAGAATATTCAGCTTTGGGAGAAACTGCTATCAAACTCTCTTGCCTTTCAGCTAGTCCTATTTATGTGAGATTGGGTTCTCAGCACTTGCAATATTAAAGGCTAAGTACGGTTCAACACTGGATGTGGAGCACAACCCGAGGATGGCAGTAGCAAAAATCCATCCACAGATTGAATGTCTCTGAAAAACAGGCACACCTGTCACATTCATGTTTTTGGTGTTATTATCAATCTCTGTCCTGTGTAAAACAAAGCATTCTAGTAAAAACAATTTGTGCACATATTATCTTGGAAAGTGGTGTTTTGAGCTGTGTAAAAAGCCTCTGTCATTTCACCACACCCAATCACAAACCTGCAGTTTACTAAACACTCATTGTATTGAACATTATTTGCTGGATATGCTCAGAATATGCGCGTTGGGGTCGATTCCAGACATTTCCGTCAGGTGGGGGGGACCCAATATCTAAAAAAATTCAGCTCGGGGGCTCAGTCTACAAACGTTTGAAGACCTCTGGTGTAAAGTGTGCTGCTCACCAATACCCATATGATGAGGTATCTTCCATGGCCTAAAATTATTGTCACTCCTGTGCCACGTGTCAGTCGTATAATGTTGTAAAGCAAATCCCCACACACCGCCCCCCCCCCACTCACCCTCCTCCTTGGGGACCCTTTATGCACCTCCAGATGCCAAGGTGCACATCTTATTCATATGTGCTAGAAATTACCTATATTGTCAGTTTGGGTAAAATCTTACCTCTGCACAAGAGCAAATGCCATTACATTGCCAAAGTGCCTACTTAGGAATTTATTCCCTGATTCAGGAAACGGAATAGAATTTCAAGTGATCGAGGAGCACGCTTAATTTCAACTGTGGTAAAGGAGGTTTGCAAAGCATTTGGGAAAGGTGAACTCTTGGGTTGTGTGCTCCATCCAGAATCTGCCAGTAAAGTAGAAAGGAGCAACGGCACCTTCAAAATCAAGATAGCAAAGATATATTCAAAGTCACTACTGAATGGTTGATGCCATGTCATTAGCACAATGGCCTTTTATGGCTATATATTTCAGAAAACGAAGATATCCTATGAGGTTGTCCTGGGACAATCTACGATGCTGCCTTCAAACTTCCAATCTCAGATACAAAGTTAGATATGTAGCTGATGCAGTTTTACAATATTGCAGGAAGCTTAAACATTCTCTGTACATAGGTCTAAGCTGCTTTACCTGAGTGTCCGACTGAGGCCTGCAATTTCCTTTAGCCTGGACATTGGGTGTATAGTCAAGTGCGCCATAGGAAGGCAGCTCTGCAACCTCATTGACATGGGCCCTATCAGGTTCTGCTCATCACCAACCCAGCAGTTAAATGTGTGGTCTGGTGATGTCAATCCTCTGCTCACAGGGGAAGCCGGCAGCACTGCCTTAAGATGTAGCATTCTCATCCTGGGTAAGTTAGCTCTCCTCGAGAAAGCATGCCAGTCCGGGTGTGTGTCCACCCTGTCTCGTTTCAGTTTGCTGTTGCGGCCTGTGCCGGTGTCAACGGGCCACTCCTCTTCCGGTGGATCGGTGACACCAAACTTGCTCTCCACCAGTCTTCCATACGTTGGAAAGCCAGGCCATCCTCTGTTGTGTGGGGCTTCATCGCAGTTCCAGAGTCTGAACCCTTGTCCTGGTTTTTAAAATGATGTGCAAGTAGAGTCCTGCTTGCTTCCCCTGGGCGTGTTAGAGCAAATATATCATTAACAAATAATGACTCTATGGCATGAATAATTTGCATTAGCAGAAGCATGTTTTGTTTTATTTGCCGAACTAGGCTTTAACTCCATTTTGAAATTCAAACGTGACCATGTTTCATTCTTACTCTCTCCTCATGCAGTAAAATGTGGACTGAAACATTATTGGATGTAATATGTTTTGAGATTCTATCATAATAAACTGTTGGGTTTTGTAAACTGTAGAGGAAGCAAGTGTTGCAGTCCAAGACACTTCTTGTTCGAAACTCAGCGAGCATATTCTTTTAAAAGTTTGCAATTGTTTTACGTGTAACAAGATTTGTACTGGCACATCAGATATTATTAGGTCAAATGGAGACAAATTATTATTTACTTAGGGAATTGTATTATTGTTGCATTTTATTCTGCATTGTGATTTGCTGAGCTTATGAATCTTTTTGCTCACATCATGCTTACGGTATGATTTTACTGCGTATTTTACTATAAAAGGGGGTCACTTTGGATGTGAGCCAGGGTAGATTGCCTGATTCCTAGAGAGCAAATGTATGCTAATTTTTCACGTACTTATGAATAATTTCAATATTTTCTCTGAAGCATGAACTTATGTCAGGCTCCTTTGCTGCACTTAACTGAGCTTTATGTTAATTCCTTAAAAATTTGACTATTATGTATGTATTTGTTTATTGTTTCAATTAATTAAAATTGTTAACAAAAGAAAAAAGGCCGGTTGGAGAACACTCCGTCCAGACACTTTTTTAAACATAAATAAAACGTGATCATTTCATTTAATGAAACTGTTAGTAATATATAAGACAATCATTTCTTTAAAACATTCTGGTGATTACTAATTTAAGAAAAAAAGGTGGACCGCAAGTTTAAAACTACAGTATGTCTCTAGTCTTTGACTGAGTCATTATGTAATAATTATTTCACCTTGTGGGCAAATTTCGCTAATCTTTCTAGTTCCATTGGGATCTCCAGCTTAAAGAGTAGTTTCATGGCATCTAAACAGGTGCGTATCCCATATTTTAAAAACAAGTGTTTCAGTAAAGTGCGACGTGCATAATTCAAACCGTGACATATACAGACCATGTGGGCAATGGATTCCTCATGCTGGTGACACAATCTTCAAGTAGTAACAACCTCTAATGTTTTCCAACAGCTGTTGATGTCTTTTATCGGTAGTACCATCAATCTCACTGACAGAATTTGCTTTAAATTTGACTTATTCAGGGAAGAGTCAAAGTATGGCTGGCTCAGTTTATCATGGAAGGAACTGGCTAATAAGCCTGATGTTGCTGTTAGAGGACTCCAGGTCCTTCAAGTCCTCTCCCTTAGATAGCAATCTAACTTGTTTCTTTAGAGTGTTTAAGGTTCCAGGTTGATGAATAAAATCCTGCCAGTTGGACAAGTCAAGATGCAATTCAGTGCAAGCAGTTAGAAGGCCGTTGGCCCACGAGTTGTTACTTTTCACAAAGATTTCCTTCAAGATTGCCTTAATTGTATTTGGGGGGGCAGCACAAACCTCTCGGTAGTACCGAACAAACGATGCCCAATGTTCATAGCGCTGTTTGTTTAGCCCAAATTCAAGGCGTACCAAGGTGTTCCGAGCATGGGCAGGTATATGAAAGATCTGTTTAAATGCCCGACAATTGGCGCGTTCCATGATGTTGATTGATGCAGCAGGAAATGCTAGTTGGCCGTATGTAATCGAGGGGAGTAACTTGGCTCTTATAACCTTTCTAATGGGTCCAGTTGTCGGACTACTTAGTTTGGAATTCAGTTTGCAGAGGGCATAGGTCACTGCCTTGGCTTTTGCTTCAATGGATGCAGTGTGTGCTGCAGACTTCCCACTGCTCATGATCCAAACCCCTAAGTAATTGTATTTAGTTGTTGTTTCTATTTTCAGGTTACCCATTCTCCACTATTTTTTAGTTTGTTCGTATACTTCCCAAAGATTACTGCCTTTGTATTCCCTACATTTGCTCTTAGGTCATTTTCATTGTTATAGATGTTTAATGCATCCGGTATTCGTTGCATACCTGTTTTGGTATGATCCAAAAGCACCATGTCGTATGCATACTGCAGTAAAAACAGTCTGGTAGAACAAATTTTCAGAGATAACGAATTGGCTTTGGAAATTGTTTTACCGAGGTCTGCAGTGTAGAGGTTAAAAAGCAAGTGAGCCAGTACGCACCCTTGTTTTAGACCACGGTCTGTGTAGATTTTTTTGGTCACTGAGTTTGTCGTTACTTTCACTCGTATCAGAGTCCCGGTGTAGAGAGCAGTGATTGCTTTCAACAGGGTAATCGGAATCCCCCAATCTTGTAATTTCTTCCACAGCAAATTCCTGTTGACGCCATTGAATGCTGCAGAATAATCCACAAAGCATGCGTAGAGTGGGGGCTGTTTTTCCTTAGTAGGCTGTTATACCAGGTAGGCAAGGGCTAGGATGTTGTCTAATGTTGAAGCTCCTGGCCGAATGCCGGACTGATATGCTAGAAGAATTTCATTATCATTGGCACAGTTTTGCAGGTCTCGCAGGAGGAGGCTTGCATATCCTTTTGCCTCGAAATCCAAAAGGACTATCAACCTATAATTGGTTGGATCTCCAGTGTCGCCCTTTTTATGAATCGGTTGGAGCAAGGAGCCTTTCCAAGCTTCGGGCACCGTTGAGTTATCCAGGCAGAACTGAAAAAGTGGAGTAAATAAGGTTACCCGGATCTCACTGTCTTCTTTGAAGAGGCTTGCAGGCAGGCCATTGGGTCCCGGGGCCCTGTCCTTTCTGACGTTTTTTAATATTGGAGATACCCGATTTCCTACTTCAAAAGTTTCAAATGGTTCTTCCGTGATCCTTGTACAAGAGTTGAGCGAATTGGAGTTACTAGGAACTCTTTGATGATGTGCTGGTCTATGATCTGGAGCACTGCAGTACAATGCAGTCACATGGGAGACCCATGTGTGGCTGGCGACCCCATTGCGCCGGTCATGCCCATGACCGGTCAGCCTGTTGATATATGACCAAAATTCAGCCTGTCTACTGGGCATCAGCAGGCTGAAGATATGCAACCATTGCGAGTCTTGCAGTTGCCTTTTGTGGTCCTATTGGTTTTTCCTGTGAGCTTTTCTTGCTAGCAACCGATTTTGAAGTGTTTTGTCGTTACCCTCACTCTTATGTTCATGGTTGGCTTGTCTCAAGACCAGCTTACTTTGTGCGATTTTTTCACATCTTGATTGAATTTGGCAGCACTCTCTTTTTTCACGATCTTGCTGATGGTGTGGTCTTTTGCCTGACAAAAGGCGATACAGCTCTGGCGCCAAGTTAGTCCAGTTCTCGGCTATATTGCCAGCTGCAAAATATTTCACAAACACGGACCAATTACTTTTCCAGTTTAACAGGCTAGTTGTGTCTATTTGGTTCCATTTCAGCCTTCTCGGAAGTACATGAATTTCCTCCCTATTGGAATGGCCTACAAGGGGAATGTACGGGAGACTTGCTGTTTGCAGAAAAATAGCTGTGGCTAATGGAAGATGGTCACTAGTCTGCAGCACTGGATTTCGTAGTGCAGCTGCGTGATCATGCAAACGATTGCACATGACGATGTAGTCAATTGGAGGTTTGATTTTCCCCTTTCAGGCATTATTCGTGACATAGTTGGTGCGTAGTGGACCTTGTATTAACCTCAAGCTATACGTGTTTAAAATGTATTTAATAAGAGCACAGCCCGATCCTTGTGCAGTAGGGCATCATTTGCTGTCCCCAGGTTCTGGGTGTTAAAATCCCCGGCCAATATGATCCCACTATTTGAATGATTATTGAGCAAATCTTCAAGTGTGTCTACCAGGATTCTCATCTCGGAGTGTCTTGGTTTGTCTTTGCAATTAAAATAGACATTCAAAAGGAGGATTGTTAATAGGCGGCCAATATGATCCCACTATTTGAATGATTATTGAGCAAATCTTCAAGTGTGTCTACCAGGATTCTCATCTCGGAGTGTCTTGGTTTGTCTTTGCAATTAAAATAGACATTCTAAAGGAGGATTGTTAATAGGCGGCCGTTCAGTTTTAATCCTTGCAGGTAAATAGCTTGAACCCTGTCCGTGACTAACGCGGCTTTAGCTTTTATGTTGCGGCCAATTCGTATATATACGGATAAGCCCGAAGATGGCCTGCCAAATATATTATACTTTTTCGCTGGCTGTTGGAATTGAACAAAGCCTGGGATGACCACTGGAGCGATTAACCAGGTTTCTTGGAGACACTGCAGGTCTCCAGACTGTAAAAATTTTAAAGCGACTGTTTTGCAACGTGGTTTTTAGACCGTACACATTCCATGAGATGAGTTTCATACTGGTGATCTTTCGGCTCCCCTGACAGTTGTTCCTTGTTATGCTAGGAGCAATTTGGTTTAATGCATGTTCGGGTCATTGCAGCTCCCTTTTGGGGGTTTCTAGATTGGTTGTTTTGTTCTCTTTCTATTAGGTTGGAGTTTGGTGAGAGATGTATTCTTAAATTAAGAAATGCTGACATGCGAGGTACTTGTTTTGTCCCTCTTAAGATGGTCTTTCTTGGGGTTAGTGTCTTTTTATCAATCAGTCCACCTCCTAGCATGTGTGGGTACCTTTCCTCTTTTGGTATGTGTACACTAATCCCCCATTTTGCGCATTGATCTCTTTCTGGCATGATCTTGTGGACTATTGAAATTTCTTTCCATTTTAATATTGTTGACTCTCTTGTTGTGTTGCTCCCCAATGTCTTGAATTGAACTTGAGTATGGTCTTCGGTCACAATAAAAGAGAGCTCTGGGATGTGTTGGAAGATTTGTAAAATATTGGACCTGTTTAGTGTATCTGAGTTTCAACGAGATATATATTCGGGTGTGAAAATTATGATATTATTCTCTGATTCCCTGTGTACTTGGGCCCTTTGACCGACAGCAGGGGTTGTATTTCCAGGATTTGGGCCATTGATGTGGTTACTCTGTTGTCATCGTCGGCAGCCATATTCCCCCTTGACCCGGGGTTTTCAACAAAGGGGTGGGATATCCATATGCTGCCCATAGCCTGAGGCAATGCAACCAACTCTTGATTTTCTATGCTCTGTTCTATGTGGTGGCGCCCTCTGCTGTCTATTTTTAAAGGAGGTTCAGGCTCATGTGAGGCTCTAGTAAACTGATTGTTGTTCTCGGTAGTATGACCAGCTTCAGGATTTGTGCTTGTAGTTAATTTGATTGCTGGTAATTTTTTTGGCTGATTATCTTCACAGTTTGAGTTTATGGTAGATACTGTTTTGTTTGAATCATCATTTCCTGGTCTGTGTTTATGGAATATAGGATAACATTTCTGAGGCTCCAGGTGGCTTTGTGCATGGACCTTCTTTGTGATCGTTTTTTGACTTTGGCTACCGTGTGGCAGTGCCGGGCCCAGCTGTAATTCCTTTGCACGCCCACGTTGTTTATTAATTTTTGCTTGCTTCTTCAAGCGTTTTTTTGCTCTCTTTGTTAGTGCTTTAACAGGCTCTATGGCTTCTTGCGGGATGTTAAAATGGCTAGTGTTGCTATGAGTGGTCGTGCCCGTCACTGATTCCTCGTGGTTGGGGGTGTTTTTACAGGTTAGAGACGCTGGCTGTGTCGATGACGGAGTTGTGTCCAGCCCTAGAGTAGGTTTGCTATCTTATTTTGCTTGAAGGGCTTGACTTCTGGTCTTTGGCTGTGATTCACGCTCTTTGTTGTCATTTGATGGAGAAAAAGGAGGGATCTGTCATCCCCTTTTGTGGCATTAATGCCGTTGTGTTTGACATATTTTGGTGTTCTTTCAACTGTGTTTTGATTTGGTTGGTCTGTGAGCTTTAGTTGTCTTTGCTTTAGCTCTGAAATTATTGATGTTAAAACTTCGGGGAGCGAGCTGATCTTCTCAACTGTTGGTAAACAAGAAAACCCAACTGTAATCTGAGATTTCAACAACTCCAAGTTTCCTGCTAAAATATCAATTTTACCTTCTATGTTAATCATAGCTGTTGCTATTGCCTGCATTGTGTCCATTTGAATTTCCAGTTTTGTGTTTGCCAAGTGAGCGCCTTGATGGCCGTTGTCAGTGTAGAGTTTATTGAGGATAGCAAGGTGTTTTGATGATGAGGGTCGCTTTGATTTGTGCTCTTTGTTTCTGCGATTGGTTAACGGGGGTTATGTTCCCCTGAGTGGCTATTCTCTCTCAACTCCGACCCCTACGAGAGTAAACTTTGATTAAAGGTGAGGAGTTTGATCGCTGACAGATTAGGTGACTGGGACAGTTTGTGCTGAGATCTTCTGCTGCCTGCCTGTGGAGTCACCAAGCTGTCCCCTAGTTTGACATTGGTTGGGGACTCCAAAGCTGATGATATTTCCAGAACTCCCCGTACGTCTGCTGATCAACCTTAATGGGGAACTCCAGGGCTAATGATGATAATATTTCCATAATTTCTGGGTTTCCCTGCCCGGTGCATCTTCCCCCCCTTTCATGGGGCTCCAATGCTGGGGGAGTTTCAAAAGCCTCCGGGTTTACCTGTCCTAATGCGTCTCTTCTCCCTTCCGGGGGCATGCAAGGGACTGCTCCTAACTCCCAGGAGGAAGAATATTTCCCGACATCCGATTTTTCAATGGTCTGTATATTTGGTTCCCGGGACTGGGCATCTTCAGCTTGTTGCTTCTCCTGTTTTGGTGTATTGTCGCGGGACTCTCCCTTCCCCGATGTTCTTTGTCCAGGTGGCTTTGGCATAAAGTATTGATTCCCATGCTATTTATATTGGTATTTGTGTTTGAGATTGTAAGTGCAATAGGGGTAGACTCTAATTGCGCTCGGATCTCCTTGACTAGCTTTTTCTCGGTGCCAGCTCTAGTTTTACGCATTTTGGTGCCTGTCTACTCATTTCCCTCCCCTGCTGTGCGCAAACTTGTTTTTGGAGTCCTCGTGCAATCCTGTCTCCAAGTTTGTATGTTAGTTTATAAGTCAATTTCCAGCTGTGTGCCAGATGTTTGTGCGCTTTAGATGCCAAGGTTATGCGTGCTTTGTGAATGATAGCACTACGCTTGGTTACTCCTTCTTTTCTTGTTCTCCTATTATCCTGGAAGTTATTCGATGTCATTTGAAGTAGCTAAGTCAAATTGTATAAAAATAAATAAATAAATAAATTTAAAAAAAGAAATTCTGAGGCCATGTGTGTCTGAAATCGTCCTCCTCCTGTACCTTGCTCACTGCTTGCTGCTCACACGACTGGCAATTGGGGTAGATGCAAAACACGGACTGGGCCAGAAAGTCAAAGGCACTCTTCACTCACTCTCACCTTTCGCTTCCCTTTTCTTTTCGCTTTTGGCCAGTTAGCAGAGGATCCACAGTGAGCAATGAACCGCCTCTTAATTGCAGCGAATTCCGCTTGCTCAGCTGCTCGGCCACTCAACTTGCTCTCACCGCTTTACTGCAGCGCTTTGGGGCTATCCTTTCCCCCCTTGTGCTCCAGCTTCCGCTGTGCCGCGCTGTCTGCCGAGTCAAACTGCGGTAGCAAAAGGCTGCAGTGAAACCAGATCCCAGGGCACCAGGAGTTCCAGGGGCAAGGCGCCAACTCACACTGGTGCAGCACCGGCTCGGCGACCGCTCCGCTCCTCTCCTCTCGGCCTACTGAGGGCCCCCTCCCCCCTCTGGGCACAGCACCCCACAGCACCCCGCAAACCCCCCCCCCCCCCCCCCCCCCCCCGGCGCTGGAAGTCAACAGCCTGGGGCCGAAGGGCCGGGTGCTAGGAGCTGCAGTCTGGGGCCTAAGGGCTGCGGGGGCACGAGACAGCACTTCGGCCCTCTCCTTCTCCCTCCGCGGCAGCCAGCGGTCAAAGCCGTCTCACTTTTCCGTGATGTGACTATTATGATTTCGACTGATTAACCACATTTTGCCTTCTGTAATTAACTTTAATTATTTAATAAAGCTTCACGGTTTCTAGCATTATCCTGTCTCACTAAGTCTTATTAAATAAGCTAAATGATTTGTTGACAACCCTAATCTATCTAGGGCCACATTTCCTTAAATGTTTTTGAATTCAGCACCACTTCCCCCATCCTCTGTAGGTGGTTTATCATTAGATTATCTGATAAGATAGAGTCAGCAGGCGTGGGCTTGTCTGTCCTCTCTCTACTTTCATTATTTTTGTTAGTGCTAGTCTTTTTTCTCTCTCCCTTCTAGGTGTCTTCGAACCACAGCCATGAAGGCGATATAGCCAACAGGACTCTTCAATGGTTACGTTTCCCTCGCAATTCATCACTTCAGCTTGCAAACTGCTTTTTATGCTCGGGGTACAAATAAACTTAGAGTTGCAAAGTAAGAGAAAGACTGGGTACGGTGTAATGGGCACAGAAGATGGCTGATGACCATGCCCTGTGCCCATTACACAGTGGGAAGTGGGGCTCTGGAACTGGGACACGGCATGGTCAATTCAATATCATTGATCTCAAAAGTGAAATCCGGTGAGTCGAGGTGGTAAGTAGATTAAATCATTTCCTATGGTGGGCCACAGGCACGACAGGAAAATTAATTAATAAACACGCACTGGATGGGTAAGCATGTAGGCGATTTTATTTTTTTTAAATCAAAAGTCCTCATTTGTAATGAGATAAAACAAAGTATGAAGGATCCTTAGAGTTCATATAAAGAGAATTTCTTACCTCCTCCTAGGATAAAGTGCCATAGTCAGTAAGGGCAGTACCTTTTCAGGTTTTACCCTGGAATGTAAATGGCCTTGGGGTTAATAAAAGGAGAAATATTCTAGAGTGTCTGCGACTTTCAGACAAAGTCATAATGTTACAAGAGACTCACCTTCTGAAAGAAGAATGGAAAGATTTAATAAAGAAACAAAAATAGGTAGATCATCTTGTGTGCACTAGACAATCATGTTGTGTTAAAGGGGTTGCAATTCTGATTAAAAAAAACCTATCAAAGCTGTTTGGGAGAGTGTACTGCTGATCCAGGGGGATCTTGGTTGATTGCTAAAACACCTTTTCCACCCTATACCCTTACTCACCCCAAAGCCTACAAACATCCTTACAGCTCAATGCCCTTGACCACCCCTAAACCCAAAAAACACCTTTACAACCCAATACCCTTACCCACCCCTAAACTCGAATGATGCTTTCTACCCAATATGCGTACCCACCGTAAACCATACCTTTACCCACCCCTAAACTCAAAAGTTACCCTTACCACCCAATACCCTTACCCTGCCCTAAACACTAAAAATACCCCTACCACCCTATACCTCAACCCACCCCCAAACCTTTAAATATGTGCATATCTTTTTTTTAAAACTATTGGCACGTTCTACACACTGATGTACTAGTTTCTAAACTACTAGCTTGGCATCTTAAAATCTCCTTTAGATGGAGTAAGTCACTACAGAATATTTTATGTAGTAACATGATTTCCAATTAACAGAATATTGATAAAGGACAAGACACTGTTGGATGTTTCACCCGTAAAAATTGCCAGGCATGTAGATTTAGTATGAATGTGAAGAAATTCATAGTGTCAATCTTGAGATGTGTGAGAATCTATGAAAGGGAAACCCTCAGCCTCCCAAAGTATGTCAAATCACTACAATCTAAGAGGGTTAACCTTCTTTTCTCTCTACTCTGAAACATCATTTATGGGATCTTGGCATATCTTAGATATTTTTGTAGGATCCTCACCCACAGGTACCACCTCTAGCATGCTTCCTCATCGGATACTCACCTACTGCACTTCATGTGAGGGGGTGGGTTCGAAGCGGATTGTTAGCGTAGCACTTGACTAAGAATGAGGAATTTAAGTGAGAATTAAAATTGACTTCTGGATTCTCCCTGGTTTAATGTGAGGTCCTTTGGCAAGGTTTAAAAAACATGATGCATCTGGGCATAATGACCCGAAACATTTATGGGTCACCATGTTTCAGTCTTTCTATGTGCCTCTAAGGGTCAGTTGGCTTTCTTCAGGGCCTATATCTATTTTATTCCTACAATCAGATGTTTGGTATTAATAGTTGATGTGATTTTTTTCTCGCATTTAAGTACAAAGTATGCACGCAAATACAGATCTTTCCCTCTGTATTTTCTAGGAATTTAGAAAAGAAGATATAATTAGGTTCATTGGGGCTACATTCACTTGCCCCTTTTATGTCACATCAGGCTTTGTGTGTGAGTCCAGGCATGCATACATGTGAGATCACCCCACTTTCACGCTTGCAGATTGTCATACTGCATTTAAGCAACCTATAAAAACATTTAAAAAGGCACACAAAATAAGAAAAATTCATAAAGGTGAGAAACCGTGATTACATGCACACACACATGCTCTATAAAGGTCTGTCCTGTAACCTACATAAAGAATAGACTCTTTAGGCTCCATAGGGCAATGGGGGCAGGCAATCCCTGTAGTCACACACTGAACGGAGAAATATAATGTACAATCCATTAATCATTCCTGGGTTCCCTGTAGAGTCGATGTTGGTCCCATTTAAAAATATACCCCTGAAACTTACTTCATCAAGGGAAGTCATCCTGCCATCTGACCTACTTGGTTCTCCTCTTACCTTGCATGTGGACCCAGGGTGCTTGTTTCAGGTCCAGGGAAGACCTGGCTTGGCAGTTCGGCTGGATTGTTCCCATAAGTAACAGGATCAAGACTGATTTGCATATGGCTGGATCTGAACTGGGGTGGCAGAGTGAGCTAAAGAACGATGATGGATTCAACCCAGATCTGTAACCGGGGGTGAGTGTCTGAAAAGTTTCAGCCCTCTGTCCATCATCTCCTCGTGTTTGCTTTGTTCGCCCTAAATTAGCAGGGTATGCCCAGACGTGGATCCCTTGCTCACTTTGACACTGGATTCAAACTAGCCTGGCTCATTCGGGGTGTTACCTCAAAACCTGCCCCAGGATGCTTGTTTCCGGTTCAGGGAAGAACTGGCTTGGCAGTTCATGCTGGACTGTTCTCATAAGGAATAGGGTCAAGACGGATTTGTATATGGCTGGGTCTGAACTGGGGTGGCAGAGTGAGCTAAAGAACGATGATGGATTCAACCCAGATCAGTGACTGGGGCGATTGTCTGGAACGTGTCAGCCTTCCTTCCACCATCTACTGGTGTTTGCTAGCGTTTGAATTATTCAGCACATACATTAAATGTTTATGAAAATGTGCGAGTACAAATGTCATGTTTTCATTTAGAGATGTGTTTAATTTTCACAGAGACCCAAAAGGAGGTACTCATACTGTAGTACCCTGAACTCTACTGAAATCAATTGGGAGTGCCCAGTTATAATTTATGTATACATATTGACTAAATACCACGGGTGGGTCTGTCCCAGTAGAGCCTTTTTCTTCGCAACATTTGAAGAGTAGCAGTAATTGACACATGAAGATATGCGTCTAATAACATTACCATGAATCCTCCCGGGGTAGCAAGGAAATGATTTTTCGTAAATTCTCCATCATTAACCAAAAGTTAAGGGTAAACTGGAGATGAAGTAGGAAAAGCACTGGTGTGCCTTTTAAATACCCTGGGCTTTATCAGATATGCATTTTTGTTTTGGCGAAAACTGAACTTTTGGCAAAATTGACTTTTTCACAATTTGTGCCAGTGGTATTTGAATTTCTCTGCGGTATTTAAATGTGTGGCATTTAAATGTGTGGTACATAATGCTGTTTATTGAAATACTACTGGCAAAAATGAAAAATAAATTAGGCAGCGCATTGAGTTATTAACTTTGAGCACTGTACTATTTACTTCTGGCAAATGTGATTGACGCAAAACTGTTTACATTTTATAGTCCGTGTCAACAAGTTCAAACACCAGCGAAGCAAGCTGTTGACCAGGCGCGGTGCGTCCATTGGGGCGTAGGGGCGTAGCCCCACTAGCCACATGGACCACCGTCGCGGCTGCAAGGACACATATTGCATGAATGCAATAAATAATAATCATGATGAATTTATAAGCGGCGCTGCCGCACGCCGCCGCTGGGAATCCGGGCAGCACCCGATTTATCCCGAGTGCGCTGCGCGCAGGTTGAGTGACGTCACACTAGTCCACTGCAGCAGCAGACAGCGCAAGTGAAGCTTGGGGCTGAAACTAGCCCGAGCATGCCCATATGAAAGTTCCCCTTAGAGATAGCGATAGGGGGTACAGGTTTAACCGGGCCGCAGCACCCGGTGTTACAAAGGGCGACGAGTCAGTGTGACCCCCTACCCAATCCTGGCGCTGCATGCAGCGCCAGGATTGCCTGGTCCACCCACGCAGCAGGACAGGCAATCCATTATTGGATGCCGCGCGTGGGTGGTGGCACACTGCCTCACAGCCGCACTGCAATGGCCAATCACTGTGTGACTTCATGTGAATGCAAAGATTGCTGTGCTGTTCCTGATGCGAAAGATAGAAAATTGATACAGTCAATGATGTGGAGGAAATGGATGGGTAACAAGTGGTTAGCCCTGGGAATCCATTTTGTTGGATTTAATGCCCTCACACACCCTTTCAGGTGTCATGCTTCATCATTTGGGCCTGCTCCTCGTTGGGTCGGCGGTGCAATACCCAACGGGCAACACCTCATAGAGGGGCTCTTTGGCGGAGATCTTTTTCCAACTGCCGTATAGATGAGGTCCAGCGGCGAGGGGTAGGCAAATCACACGCAGCTCAGGAACTCCCAACCTTGCGGTGGAAGATCTTACCTGAAGCTTTACCTGCTGGATACTGTTGTTGTTCAACTGTTGAAATAATTAGGTTTGACAGCTTAACACAATAGAAGGAGGGTGATATAGTAAATCTCCCTTCATCCCTAAGTATTGTTTTGTATCCGCATTAGTGTACACACAACATATGCTAGGGATTTAGAGTAGACAGTCCTCACCTTTAGATATCAGCTAAATTGTTAAGTAGGTCCTGAAGAATCGCTTGTTTAATTGACACCAGCGAGAAACATGTTGACCAGACAATAATACCTTCTGGAGGAGGTTCGGAAGCATAATACTCCAGAACCCTCACCCAGAATATTGTTTTTAATTAAAGCAGCGGACCACCTGAATAAATAATTCTCGGTACCCCTAGCTTTATTTTAATTCACTTTCTATCTTCCACGTCTACCATACTATTCCATTCTGGCCCCATACCCGCACTTCATCTATACGGCAGTTGGAAAAAGATCTCCGCCAAAGAGCCCCTCTATGAGGTGTTGCCCTTTGGGTATTGCACCGCCGACCCAACGAGGAGCAGGCCCAAATGATGAAGCATGACACCTGAAAGGGTGTGTGAGGGCATTAAATCCAACAAAATGGATTCCCAGGGCTAACCACTTGTTACCCATCCATTTCCTCCGCATCATTGACTGTATCAATTTTCTATCTTTCGCATCAGGAACAGCACAGCAATCTTTGCATTCACGTATCTTCTAAGGGCAAGCTGTCGCTGGACCTTCTACTTCTCCTGAAGTAGTAATAGCCCTTTACTCCTTCCTTTTTGATATCGTGACTTCATGTGAAGCCATGCAGTGATTGGCCATGGCGCTGTGAGCCTGCCTGTGACGTTGGTCCCTGCTACTCTCTCCTCCTCTGTAGCCTGTAGTCAGAGTAGTGACTCGCCTCGTGGCTCGTTCGCAGATCGTGACTCCCGCTGAGGCGCCACGACTTTCTGAAAGTTTCACTGGTGCTGCTGACTGTGTGTGCCTGTCACTGTTATCGTGACTCGTCACGTGCTCTGCGACTGCGCGTATACAGTACACACTACAAGGTAATTAAGAGAAACTCAGCGTCAGTCTTTTGAGTAGGCGGCGGCCTGCTACTACTACTGCCAGTGCCTCTCCTCCGAGTCCAGTCCAGTCCACTGCAGTGCAGTGCCAGCACGAATCTCACACGGCCGTATTACATAAGCTCCGGCTTCAAGGTGTGAACCCTTCCACATAGTCAGTCCTTCCCCCGGGCCCCGAAACATCATGTACCGATATACGCAACCCAGGAACGCCGTCAGGTGCCAGTGTGTGTTACCATTACGGGCCCTGCAGCTGCCCACATGAGTCTGGCTGTATGAGGGAGGAGCGGTTTGCGAGCTCTGTGCTTTAGAGTTTTTTGTGACACTGCTCAGAGGCTGGACCGTGGCTTCTCTGGAAGCAGTACCCAGGCCAGAAGGGCTCTGTTCCTTCTGTAAACCAGCGAGTGGCTCGCCAGCCTGCTACCATAAAAGGGGCGCATAAATGAACCTTTTAAGAAGTTTCGAGGTCGGTTAGGTATGTGCAACCCAGCTATTCTTGTGCGTGTTGCTCGAGCAAAATTTTATCCCGTGAGCTTTTCCTTTGTGCAAACAGATCTTTTTAGATCTAGGCATTTATGTTTGCATTTCAGGTTGTAGTTTCATCTTCGTCTGGCATTGGGTTTGCTTTTGTTCACTTGGAGGCTCGGCTTTTCATTCTGCTGTTTCCTGCTTTGAATATTTCTGACCTGATACAACTTTTCGAAGCGCATACCTGTCATTTTCTACAGCTTTGTCATGTTCTTGAAAAAGCCAACCCAGCCTTTAAATTATTGTCTTATTTGCTCTGTCATGTCGATAACTGGTTCCTCCATTTAAATAGCTCCTGCTATGCCAGGAAAGCACTGGGCTGGTCGGTGCTCTGTGTAATGGGACACAACATCTGGAAAGCCAGTGCCATTATCTGCTTATACACACTGTTTCCCAGCACCCACACTGCCACCCATCAATCATCATCATGCTACTGATCACAAGGCCAGCCACCAATCATCAGTGTCACTCAGCTCCTATCCTACACCACTTAATAATCACAGTCCTACTCACTCCAGGACCCTTTGTCAGAGTGCCACTCGCCTGTCATCAGAGTGTCACGCGGCAGTGCCACTCAGCTTTTACCTCATGCCACTCAACCACTCATCGCTGTGCTGTTTGTCAAAGGGCCACTCGACTGTCAGCACAGTGTCATTCAGTAATGTGGCACTCAGTGCTTGCATATACCACTCAGAGTGACACTCACCACTCCTTTCAGTGCTCATCGGCAGAGGCCACTCACCTACCATCACTGTTGCATTCAGTAATGTGGCACTCAGCACTTTCATATGCCACGCTTCAGTTACCATCGGCACTCATTACTGTGGCATTTTGCACTCTAAGGAGCCACTCATCAGAGTTCCACTCAGCACTCCTTACAGTGCCCATCGGCAGAAGGCCACTCACCTTCCATCACTGTGGCACTCGCTACTGTGGTACTCTACAATGCCATGTGCCACTCACCAGATTTCCACACAGTAATCATCACAGTGCCACTGATCTTACAAACTGCTAAGAGTCATGGCACCAATGTCTCAGCAGAGTGCCACTCAACTCTCCTCACAGTGCCAGTCAACTTAGAGGCCCTCGACATTCATGACTCAGCACTCATCAGAGTGCCACTCATAACACTGCATCTCATCTTAGTGCCACGTAGAAGACATTGCATTGCAAATCAGAACTTATTACATTGCTACTCATTTAAGTGCTTCCCAGAAGTCATCGCTTTAGCGTGCCACTCAGCACCCATCAGAGGGGCAAACACCTCTGATCTCAGTGCCACTCACTTCAGTGCCACTCTTCTCAGTGCAACAATGCAATCATCACATTGACTCAGCATTTACTATAGAATCCCTCACCAGTCATCCAAGTGCACTTACCACAACACCACTCAGCTTTCAACACTGCCAGTCAGCACCTGCCTCAGTTTCCTCATCACAGCACGGGTCATTACCATGAAACACATCACAGTGCCATTCAACAATATCACAGTTCCCATCAACCCCCTTAGCAGTTCCATCCGAGGCTGTTGTAGCGCCACTCACCTCTTGAAAGACTTCTTCTCAGCACAGTACCATTCCAGCCTTTCAGAGCCCCTCTCTGCAGTGCCACTGGCGCGCGGCACTCTCCACAGCCCACCCCACCCATTCACAGTCCCACACAAACAGTGCCACCGAGCTCAAACAGTGGTGCACAGCACTCAATTTCGCACGACACACCCCACAACCAACGCGCTTCTGGGCACTGTGTGGAGTCAATCTTTCCATAACTACAAAGACATTCAGCGCCCTTTAAGTTAGTGCTCAATCAATCAAAAAAGCTTTATTCGGTTGGATTGGTGAAAGGGAAAAGTCAGTGTAAATGAATATCAAAGAAGCTAAAAGAATTGACAGAAGGAATGTTGGCTGGATATTTAGGAGGTGTTACATGTGAGCATTTTGATAACTGTGCCACTGAATGTCTTGCCTGGTTTTATCTGATTTCTGGGAAACCGGCGAGCAGATCATGAGAAGCGAATGATCCCGGAAGAAGAAAGGGGGGAATAACTGCACTTTCGCAATTGCTTTATTAACCTTCCAGCTTTCTCAAATTTGCATGAAAATGTCCGATTTTCTTCTCTTTTTTCAAAATTTTCTTGGGGGGGGTGACCCCCCCAAACACCCCTTATGGTGTTCAGGCTCGCTCGCTACGGTGCAGTATGCAAATCCGTTTATGCCCCACCACTTTCAAATGTCACCAGCCGTCCCTGCTGTTGACATATAAAGGAAATAACCGCGGCACATTAAAATATCGCGTACACAAAGGTGTTTGATTGATAAATCCGATATCGCTGGCAAATTCAAATACCACTGACACGAACAGGCTTGTTTGCAGGATGCTTCCGTTACGTCAATGGTACTCATTTCATCGGCCTGGGTATCAGCGAGCAGAACAGACGGGATGGCTTCGGGTTCCACGTGGGCGTCTAAGCGCTTCGGGTTCTACATGGGCGTCTCTGCCCTTCAGGTTCTATGTGGGGGTGTCTGGGCGTCAGGTAATACGTGGGCGGGTCTGGCCGTCAAGTTTTATGTGAGGGTGTCTGCGCATCAGGTTTATGTGAGGGTGTCTACGCATCAGGTTTATGTGGGGGCGTCTGCCCATCAGGTTCTATGTGGGGGCGTCTGCGCATCAGGTTTATGTGTGGGTGTCTGCGCATCAGGTTTATGTGTGGGTGTCTGCGCATCAGGTTTATGTGTGGGTGTCTGCGCATCAGGTTTATGTGTGGGTGTCAGCGCATCAGGTTTATGTGGGGGCGTCTGCCCACATAAGATTCTATGTGAGGGTGTCTGCGCATCAGGTTCTATGTGGGGTGTCTGCGCATCAGGTTTATGTGGGGGTGTCTGCGCATCAGGTGTATGTGGGGGTGTCTGCGCATCAGGTTCTATGTGGGGGCGTCTGCGCATCAGGTTTATGTGTGGGTGTCTGCGCATCAGGTTTATGTGTGGGTGTCTGCGCATCAGGTTTATGTGTGGGTGTCTGCGCATCAGGTTTATGCGTGGGTGTCTGCGCATCAGGTTTATGTGTGGGTGTCTGCGCATCAGGTTTATGTGTGGGTGTCTGCGCATCAGGTTTATGTGTGGGTGTCTGCGCATCAGGTTTATGTGTGGGTGTCTGCGCATCAGGTTTATGTGTGGGTGTCTGCGCATCAGGTTTATGTGTGGGTGTCTGCACATCAGGTTTATGTGTGGGTGTCTGCGCATCAGGTTTATGTGCGGGTGTTTGCGCATCAGGTTTATGTGGGGGTGTCTGCCCATAAGGTTCTGTGAGGGTGTCTGCGCATCAGGTTTATGTGGGGGGTGTCGGCGAATCAGGTTTATGTGGGGGTATCTGCGCATCAGGTTTATATGGGGGTATCTGCGCATCAGGTTTATATGGGGGGTGTCGGCGAATCAGGTTTATATGGGGGTATCTGCGCATCAGGTTTATATGGGGGGTGTCGGCGAATCAGGTTTATGTGGGGGTGTCTGCCCATAAGGTTCTGTGAGGGTGTCTGCGCATCAGGTTTATGTGGGGGGTGTCGGCGAATCAGGTTTATGTGGGGGTATCTGCGCATCAGGTTTATGTGGGGGTATCTGCGCATCAGGTTTATGTGGGGGTATCTGCGCATCAGGTTTATATGGGGGTATCTGCGCATCAGGTTTATATGGGGGTGTCTGCGCATCAGGTTCTATGTGCGGGTGTCTGCGCATCAGGTTCTATGTGCGGGTGTCTGCGCATCAGGTTCTATGTGCGGGTGTCTGCGCATCAGGTTCTACGGGGGTGTGTCTGCGCATCAGGTTCTACGGGGGTGTGTACGCATCAGGTTCTATGGGGGGTGTCTGCGCGTCAGTTTCTACGTGGGCGTCTCTGCGCTTCAGGTTCTATGTGGGGGTGTCTGCGCGTCAGGTTGCACGTGGGGTGTCTGTGCGTCAGGTTCTATATGCGGGTGTCTGCGCATCAGGTTCTATGTGCGAGTGTCTGCGCTTCAGGTTCCACGTGGGGTGTCTGTGCGTCAGGTTCTATATGCGGGTGTCTGCGCATCAGCTTCATGTGCGGGTGTCTGTGCGTCAGGTTCTATATGCGAGTGTCTGCGCATCAGCTTCATGTGCGGGTGTCTGCGCATCAGGTTCTATGTGCGAGTGTCTGCGCTTCAGGTTCCACGTGGGGTGTCTGTGCGTCAGGTTCTATATGCGGGTGTCTGCGCATCAGCTTCATGTGCGGGTGTCTGTGCGTAAGGTTCTATATGCGGGTGTCTGCGCATCAGCTTCATGTGCGGGTGTCTGTGCGTCAGGTTCTATATGCGGGTGTCTGCGCATCAGGTTCTATGTGCGAGTGTCTGCGCTTCAGGTTCCACGTGGGGTGTCTGTGCGTCAGGTTCTATATGCGGGTGTCTGCGCATCAGCTTCATGTGCGGGTGTCTGTGCGTCAGGTTCTATATGCGAGTGTCTGCGCATCAGCTTCATGTGCGGGTGTCTGCGCATCAGGTTCTATGTGCGAGTGTCTGCGCTTCAGGTTCCACGTGGGGTGTCTGTGCGTCAGGTTCTATATGCGGGTGTCTGCGCATCAGCTTCATGTGCGGGTGTCTGTGCGTAAGGTTCTATATGCGGGTGTCTGCGCATCAGCTTCATGTGCGGGTGTCTGTGCGTCAGGTTCTATATGCGGGTGTCTGCGCATCAGCTTCATGTGCGGGTGTCTGCGCATCAGGTTCTATGTGGGTGTCTGAAGAGCATAACTAAAAGCAGTAGGATGTGCAGACTCAGAGGGAACTCCTGGAGCCTGCTGAAGGGAGCCTGAGAAGAAAGAAATCACGTTTTAATAGGTCATGTCTTAAAAAGACAAGCCTCGGCTCAGTGATGACATAATTGCCGAATCACTTTTTCATTTCCCTCCAGTGTTTTGACGACAGGAAGCTGGCGTTCCTCTTTAAGCAGCCGATCCGGGGAGAGTTATGTGTTTGGACAGTAGCAAACACACAGCGGAATTATTTAAATTTTTCATCACATTACGCTGGGGTGAGGTTGTCAAAACGTCTCAACGTCATTAGACGGATGTCTAGATTCTAGCTTAACCTGCTGCCTCCGATACACATCAAAGGGGCTGTGACGCCGGCAGGAGACCTTACATTCGGCAGCGCTGCAATTAGTATTAAAAAGACGAAGAGGATGCAATTAGGGGCACAAACTAAATACGCCCGAATCACAGCAGGACATACCTTGCCTTCCATCCTCTGGAAGTCGATAAAATAAGCACATATCTAAAAGACTAGAGCATGGTGGGATTCCGCCTGGAGGGCCCTGTCCAGGCCGAGAGGCCCACAGGTCAGCCTGGCACTGCTTCAGCAACTACCATTGACGGTCTCGACTTCCACAGTGCCTGCTAAGATGTGTCTTTTAAGACACTTAAAGGCAGTACGAAGACCACCATTTCTGAGAGAACTATTTACAGGATGAATGATCAAGTGACTAGACTCGACTTAGTGGTCAAGATTTCCTGTAGCAGCAAGTCCGCCCTTCACAACCACTTGATGACATTTTCTCATGGCGGTCATCCACCCAAACCTACGGCAGTCCTTACTCCGCGCACAGACAATTCTCCACACGGTCAATGGCTAGTGGCCACCAGTATACCCACCATATGACATGCGGGTGCTGTAGCTACACACTGATTACCTCACGTACTGGGTCCCCGTTGACCGTCCAGGATCCCCGCTTTTCCGCCTCCTCCCTGAACGACCACAGTGGTACAGGCAAGTTCTACTCTTGTATCACTGATTTGGTTTGCTAGACAGCTCTTACTGGTTCAGAAGGACCAATGATTCATCAACGGTTGCTCCCATATTCTCGTTCCCTACACAAAAGAGGTAATGATGTTCCATCGTACTGCGAATGGCAATCAGGCACTGATTAATGCATGGTGATTACTATGTGAGAATAATATTCACAATCAAGAGTGGTCACCCAAAAATGAAAATATGGCCTGCATGTAATTCTATTGGTAGAGCTGTGCTTTATAAATTGATCAACTCAAAACTATGCCCCTTTCATTTTCTCATTTCAAATGAACCTATTAATGCTCAATATGTACAAAAATGGCGGGTCCATAAATTCCAAAATCCAGTATTTCTCCAGGAGCACACTTCACAGTTGAAATTCAGGCCTGAGGCAGTTGTCCCCACTGCAAATGTTTTCTGCTTCCTGTGTGTAGCGCTCGCCCCTCTTTGAGGACGAGGCTTGGGAGTAAGTTTTCCACGTAACTCTGATGTAACTAGTCACATAAATATACATAAGTGTAAAATACCAGCAAGACCAATCTTAGACACATTCAAAGGCCTGTGCTCTGAATATGTAAAAACCCAATCAAATTTAATGAGGGTGAAACAAACCCTATTTATAGGCCAATCTGACCTTATTAAGTATATTATCTCTGATAACTACTCACCTTCTGTGATAAGAGTATTTTAATCAAAACAAATGTCAAAAATCTGGGAGTCCTTGTAGTCCTGAGTTATTCGGACCACGGTGTGACTTATATGGTTCGACCAACCAATCTTCTTAAGAAAAAGAAGCGCTTCACCACATTCAGAAACCACATCCATGGTTGAGCATGCTTTGATAAACTTAAGGAAGCAGGATTCAGTTTAAACCTCTCCCTCAAATTCAGTTAACTTACCTCCAGCATAAAGGCGAGCAAAGTTGCCCAAATTAAGCTTTACCAGCCATGCCACCAGCAGTGACAAATTACTCTGGCAGGGAATCATAGCTATAAACATCTTTGTGATCAGCCAAGATATGGGGAGTCAGGCAGGTGAGTGAAGGATGCAGGTGGGACTCGGCTGGGGGGCAGTACCAAGACCTATCCCTATCACCCATCCAGGGATTCCAATCCCCCAGTGAGGTTGGAAGTCCCCCGTAAGGAGACAGAGACAAGCTGACGACATTCCTGCCTTAAAGAATATAGCAATTCTCAGGCTGTATTTATCACAAATTCATAAACACAACATTAAAACATTTCATAGTATTCTTGCATCCTATTAACAATATGTACATCACGTCATTTTTAGGAGTAACTAATACATGGTATCTCCTAACAGTAGATCTTAAAGGAGTCATGTTTGACCATTCCCCAGGCACCCATGGCATCGACTATTCCAATTGACTCGGGGGCCGTGATCCCTTACAACAAGTTGCACATCACAAGGTGAACTCGCCTGCTCCTTCAAGATAGTGGGAGCGTGGGCCAGCATGAAATCTAGACCCCCAAAACACAACTACACCTGAGCCAATCCAAAGAAGGGATCCCCCCTGGCACCAAATGGGAGATGGATCTGGGCTACTGGGTACCCTGGCGCTGTCACCATCCCCAGGGCCATGTAATGGAGTACAGCGGAAGTCTAAGGACAATCACAGTAGCGCGTGTCCCAAGCCCTTCTCTGCACCCCTATGCCATCCCCAGCCCCGGTTTAAGCCAACGGCTTCTAATTCCATCTTGAATTCGCCTGCTCTTCTATTCGTGAAGCCAAGGTTGTCCAACAACTTTGTGCCCAAACATGACTCCTTCCCTGCTAGAAGGTTTCCTCGAAAGAGACCATCTACAGGGATGGGCGGGTGGGAAAAGTAAAATCCTCCCTGGGTCCCAAAGGCAGTAAGGTTCTGAATGCAGGCACGTCTTTGGTTGTCGGAGGCAGCCAGGCAAAAACCAGGTAACGGTGAGTGGAACTGAGATCCCCCTTCTATCCCTCCCGGCTGCCCCTGCCACCTGCCCAGGCACCCCCATTACTCACCTTCCAGCCAATCGCTGTCATTGCAATATTCCCGCGAACATTTTAAATATGGCGCCCACCTTTGGAATCGATCCGGCCGCACCTGTGTTGGGGCCCGCCATCAGCGGGCATTGCCCCTGGTCCAGGGGACAGCATAGAGGACACGGGTGCCTTGCCTCCTAACAGATATGCTGGGGTGGGGTCTCCCACAAAGGGACTGGACAACTGTTCAGCTGAACTCCACCTCTTGGCCTGAACATGTACAGTTTTGGGTGCTGCCACGAAAGGTCGGTGAAGCAGCAACTCTTTTTTCCCCCCCAAGCTTCCCATTTTAGAAACATTGCAACGTTTTTGAAAAACATGTAAACGGGCAAGATGTCTGATGCCTCATACCCCTAATCATTGTGTCTATGCTTACTTACTCTAAACCAGCATTGCATTTTAGAAACCTAATAAAGTTTACAATGCTGGCAAGCGGCTTATCTTTTATCATATAGAATGTTCACCAGTTTCTATGCACTGTGGTAGAATAAACCTGCTCCCAAAGCAGGCAGTTCTGGGAAGACCTCGCTTGGCAGTTTGGGCTGGACTGTTCCCATGAGGCACAGGGTCAAGACTGATTTGCATATAGCTGGGTCTGATCTGAGGTGGCGAAGTGAGCTAAAGAATGATGATGGATTCAACCCAGATCTGTGACTGGGTGAGAGTGTCTGAAAAGTTTCAGCGCTCCGTCCATCTTCTCATTGTGTTTGCTTTGTTCGCCCTAATTTGGCAGGGTATGCCCAGACGTGGGTCACTTGCTCACTTTGCCACTGGATTCAAGCTAGCCTGGCTAATGAAAGGTGTTACCCAGAAACCGGTCCCAGGAGGCTTGTTTCCGGCTCAGGGAAGGCCTGGTTTGGCAGTTTGGGCTGGACTGTTCCCATGAGGCACAGGGTTAAGTCTGATTTGCATATAGCTGGGTCTGAACTGAGGTGGCGAAGCGAGCTAAAGAATGATGATGGATTCAACTCACATCTGTGACTGGGGGTGAGTGTCTGAAAACTTTCAACGGTCCGTCCATCATCTCCTTGTGTTTGCCCATGTAAGGTACTCTGATACCTTTGGGTCAAGTATGCGCTATATAAAACTTCCCCTAAAAAAAATGAAAGGCCCAGCCACAACTACCTCCATGAAAACCTGAAAAATCACATCTTCCCCCACTCCCTGCACTCAGACCACACAGATTTGCTTGTTTCCCAAAGGCCAAAAACAAAAGCAGAGGGGAGAAAGGCTTCTCTTCAATTAATCCCCACCAATATCTTTCTCCACTTTATTCAATTTACCAGCAGCTTCATGGAAATCAGGGAAAAATTGAAACCATATCTCTTCCAAGACTGAAGCCCTGACTAAAATGTGATGCCTGATGGGTGTACTTTGTGTACCTGTGCTGTATGACTGCCACCATTGTGGCATCATTTCTTAGCCTTTGCTGGACCCTACCACTAACAGTTCCTTTGCAATACAAAATCGATCAAACCTAACAATCAATGGTCCTTTCGCATGTTGCTAGTGGCTGGACATAGGGGTTGACCTACCTCTTTCTCAGAGTCTTTAAGGAAAGGACGACCTCTCTCAGAAGCCACACTGTCTGCCCTGGGTGTAACACAGATTACAAAGAGGATGCCTTCTGGAAAGTAGTGCCTGCTAGCAGGAGGAGGAAAAAGAACAAAGGGACAACCCCCTTCAAAGTGCTATGTCTGTAGGACAGTTCTTGTAAGTCTGATTGTTTTGGATCTGGGTAAAACCAGGATAGACACAAAGAGGGAGCTGAATAAATGGAGCAGGAGCTGACAGGACCGGGGCCAAATCCTCGAATCTAGCAGCATGAAGAGGCCTGATGAATTGTGCCACAGTGGAGCACTCATTGAAGGCTCTTTATATACTGGCAGAACAGGATCCTTGTGTTAGAAAGGGGCTGGCCTCTGAAAGGCATAAACTGAGATCATGTTCATGTTTGGTGGCAATCGTGGAATGGAGCCTGTTTGGTAAGAATCTTGGAATGGAGTTTTACTAAATGGAAGTGGACTACAGCTTTTAGCCATGACAGTTGCTTGTTCAGCACCATATCACAGGGAAAATTAATATTATGTTTACTATAACAAACACATATCCTTTTCAATCCAAATAACAGACTAACATGTCCACCTCTCAAATTAATTTCATATTTCACTATACTTATTCACCACTAATCCTTTACAGGTTCCAGAGTAGCGTGCCACTTGCCGAAAAAGCACTTTGAGGCCTAGTCAGTGGTAGTAAGTGCCATATAAATGCAATTACAATACAATACGCAATTGAACTGCAATACATGAATCCATGAAATCATGTGTTACATATCTCTGTTGCACAAGGCTTTATCCTATGCTGCGCCAAGAATCCATTACATTTTGTGCTCTATGAAACACACACACATGAACAAACTTGAAACAGAGTCTCTAACATTACATAGCCCTCCCACATCATTCAGGAGGTGTTCAAGTCCCCGCTGGCATAACCCAACCCGATATTCACGCTAACTGTGCTACTGAATTTAGAATCTAGATAACTAAAGTGATGATTCACACAGTAAAAACAAAGTTGTCATGTCCGATGACTATGAAAGGCAATACATTGAAGGTATTGTTGGTGATGCAATCAATGACTATTTGATTGCGGTTAGTCGAGAGAACTCCATGCTTTAAGGTAAGAGTGCATGCCATCCTGATACGAACACCTACATAAGCATACATACAAGAGCTTAAAAACAGCATTTACTGTACACTGATGGTTACGAATTAAAAGTGAAATTCACGGAAAAGTATCAGCTATAGTTATCGCCAGAAACCACAACTTGCCAGTATTTAACTAATTGTTTACAAAAAAAATTCTTATTTGAAACAAAAACATCCGTTTTCCAC
Source organism: Lissotriton helveticus (assembly GCF_964261635.1). Taxonomy (NCBI): domain Eukaryota; kingdom Metazoa; phylum Chordata; class Amphibia; order Caudata; family Salamandridae; genus Lissotriton; species Lissotriton helveticus. Next base: position 1,118,550,513 of record NC_136068.1, on the reverse strand, counting down.
AAAACCAGATTCAGAGGTCGCTTTTTCACAGTCAAAGCCAGCAAACTGTGGAACTTTCTTCCCACCCAGATAAGGAAACCAAAAACCCACCTGGCTTTCAGTAAGGCTTTAAAAATTGGGCTTTTTGTATTATCGGACCTTTAAGTGATCTCCAAGAACCCACAAGTCAACACCTATCAACCAATGAGCTAGTGAAGCACAGCTGGAATAACAGTATAATACACTATCCAGGAGAGAACTTTCCAATTTGAGGTATGATAAAGCTGCACGAGGTACGGTCTGCCACGTTCAACGCGTACCCTCTGAACATGGGCTTGCACAGCGGCATTGCCACGCTCACTGTGACACAACTAGACTAGCACCTCACATAAGTCTTCCAACACAGAACGAGCACAACCACACCTCTCTCCATTCAAATGAACAGGTCCACCTGCAGGAACTACAGTCAGTTAGACTGCCACTCACGGCCGTTGTTCGCTGTACAAATATCAGGTGTCATAACAAACTATATCAAAATGAACTTGTGATTTAAAAAATACCTAACGGGTAATGTTTACCTAAAAAGAACACTTTGGGATTGTATTAACATTTACAGACCACTGGGCCTACTGCCAGATAGCTTATTTTGTCCCCAAACTCCTCAATAGCATTACTGGAATGTTATACATGGCCACCAGTAAGGCTTAGCAAGAATTAAAGCAAATGTACATAGGGAGCATAGTTACATAGCAAAGTTTATTATTCACTAATCATGTAATAGAAATGGAGCAGAATTAGTTGGAACGAGACCTTCACTGGCAGCTGGATAAGTAAAACATGATTTTAAACTATTTCAAATACATGTTGTGTGGAGCCACTCAGCCACCATTAGAGGAGGTCAATCCCAGCCAATCCTTGGGTCCAGACTGAATGTCTACTGGAATTATGAGACTGTGCGGCATGGCGATTTTCCGCATAATTATAGATTTGCCACATAATCGAACATGTGCTGCATAATCTGCATTTTTTAACAAAGTTCATTCTAGTTTCTAGCTCAAACGGTTCATAAGTTACTAAAAACGCAGCGACATAAATTGCAACACATTGAAAAGCCCTTTTGCAAAAGTTGTCTTGCCACTTTTCGGATGCTTATTGCTATATTGAGGTGTTGCACTGGTACTAATGAGATGCAACCAATACCCAGACAGTGTTAACAAGTTTAAAAATGAAAAAAAAAATTATGTAATACTATAACAAAATGTACCGCTTTATGCCGCATAATTTGCCTTTTCGTGACACATCATTTATGAACCTGCTGCATTATCTGGCCCTACCCTGTAGCATAATTCCAGTGGCCTGGTATTTTCCTACAAGTGCACTCCGCCTACAGCAGGTACGTATACTGGCTGGTCTCCCGCACTACAGCTCTGAGAGGATGGCGGAGAAGCAGAGCCCAGGGTCATGATGGCCGCGTCACGGGCCTCGTTAGGAGGATACAGCTAATCAATAAACCGCGCATGAATCCAATAATGGTCTTCGGCAGCACAATCGGAGCTCGCTTGACTAGCAGAGCGTCTGCAAATTTATTGCAGAAAGGGTGGACGCGCGAGCAGCTCCCAGCCAGCCTGGGACAGGGTTGTTAACACTTTACAACCCAGCTCGAGTCAAGCTGGACAGGAGTCGCATACTATCGTAGCAATGACTTCTGTCCCTTTAGGTGTCGAAAGTAAAGTCCATGGTTCTCTGCCCTGGTCTCTGGAACAGCTTGTATACAGAAGCATCCATTCCCTCGGCGGCGCTCTCTCCGAAGGACACCATGCGAGTGAGTGTACCATCTATCTCTGGAACACTAACTGCCGTGTTGTGATTGATGCATTCAGTCGTGATGTGGAGACTGAAAACGTGCTTAGAAGCGCAACGCTTCTTTGTTAGCGGTGTTACATATGATATACGTGCTTTGACCTCAGCTTAAGGACAACCTCGTTTGTAGTCGTATGGATTGGATGGGGCTCAATGTAACACATTGAGGCGTCGCCTGAACCCTCCTTTTTGTTTTTAATTATTTCTTGCCAAGTATCACATTTCGGCCACATTAGTTGCCTGCACGTATGTCTCAATACCTATTCAGTTTGTGACTTACGCCTTTTGGCAGTGTGCTTCTTTCCATCACCGGTCACCTCTCACGTGGCTATTTGTACCAAGGCTTCGACTATGCTGGTGGAGGGGGTGGGTCTCCCTTTTGGGGCAAAGCACTACTCACATTTTATAATTCAAGCTGTGGTTGTATCACCCTTTATCGTGGACACACCTGCATATTCGAAAAAGGTTTTGCTTTTGGTTCGTTGATATGTATTTTTAGGTATGTCAAACCCGATCCCTATACAATAAGAGTAACAATGCAGAATACAATGCAGATGTACAAGTACAAATAATAGCAGTGAGCGGAACAGTCTCCAGGTTTAGAACACGGTACCTGCAATACAAATGATAAATGGAGTCCCATCTTAACATTAAATCAAGTTTGAAAATGTGATAACAAAAAAAAGGAATTATCAAGGCGAATAACAGGGTATAGGATGGGATGGGAGGCAGTTATAGTGAGCAACGGCAATGATCCCTTGTGGTAAGGCTCAATGGCCATATTTGATAGTTGAGTTAGGGTAGTGGGGTGTTCAACAAATTAGTAAGGGGTGCGGAGCATTATCCCTGTGGAGTCCCGGATGATGAGTAAAGGTGGGGTGGAGAGTGTGCAGTTATGTGGCTACAGTATGGGGAGAGGGCGTGGCAGGGTGAAAGAGCTTCTCTGTTGGTGAGGTGTAAGAATTTGGAGAGAAGCGTGTCCCATTCAAGAGGGATGGGACGCCTTCGAATGAGTAGTGCTTCTTCGGAGTGGAGACCTGTACCCTCTGTGGACCCAGGGGCGCAACTGGAGCCAAATTGCGAGAGGAGGGCGGGGTGGGGGGGTAATACTTTCAGCAATGGGGCAAGACAAGAATTTACAGTAGAGGAGTACGAGCTATCCTCATAGCCAATATGAGAATAACAAGGGACAAACTGCAATTTAAATATATTGGACAAACTTGATATTTTAACAAGCATGATTTTGTAGATCTGACACTGTTTCTAGGCTACTCCCAGTGATCTTTGAAAAACATAATACACTGCTCCTAGGCTGCCAACAGCGATCTTTGAAAAACAGATTAAGCACACTGACAATTCAAAACAGCTTCTATAAAGTTGAATCCAAACCAAATAAGATATGTTTTCACAGTTATTTCAAGACAACACCCTTTTTGCCAATTCCCTGATCCATTCTGTGCAGGACAATGTGCTTGCCAAATATTCATAACTAAAAGTCCAGAAATATGCTCATGCGCCATAAACGACTGAAGGTACAATTTAGTTTACCCAATTGGATGTTTCAAAATATTCATGGGTGAAGCTGCTCTTACGAACAGGTCTCACAATATTAGACTTAGAGGCAGCGGCTAATTTGAGCCGGTGGTAGCAGGTGGAGCACACTTGCACTCATTTTTGGGGTCCTGCACTAATTTTAACTCATCAGGCTTTGCTCCAAAACAAGAGAGAAAAAAACACAAAAGGGGTAAAGGCAAAGAGAAAGATGGGGAAATTATGACAAAACGAGAAAGCAAAAATTCAAAAGAACCTGCAAGAGAGAGAGATAAGGGGACAGGGAGTGCCTGGTGGTAGATGAAAGTGGCACACAGTACAATTAAGCCTGGACAGTGTTGGTTTTCAGCTCTCCTGACATTTTAATTTGCCGGGCACAGGATCCCGAGCAAAACTTTGAGCCCCGGCATTTATGATTTTATGAATTAAGGACTGCTTTGGGAGTTACCACACATGAAGTTGGGGTAGGTAGTTGGTAACTCATAGATTTAAGTTCCCAAATACCATTCCTTCTTCCGCAGTTGTGTGCCAATAAGTTTGAAATATTACAGCATGTAAATGCACTGTCACACACCTGTGCTACACTAAAAAAAGAAAACAATGGTTATTGTTAGCATACCACATTGAACAGTTCCCATATATGTAAACATATTGAGTCACATTCAGTAGAAATGCATCAGGCGGTTGTCGAGGAGCAGGTAGAAAAGTTGATTTGTAGGGAGTATTATGGGCAGAGGTGCCATTCTCAATGGCAGAGGCCTATGTAACTACATATACAATTATTTTTTATTAGTTTTGGCCAATTCCAAGTCCCTGTAAAGATAAACAGAATGAATCAAAGGCAAGGAAGAGGTCAAGTAATATGTGTGCCAGTGCTCCATTTGAATCCATTCTTGTGTTTAAATCAACCTGTGAGCAAGTTAGTGCTGCTTTTGTGCCACAGCCATGCCAGAATCTGTTTGGGTAATCTAAGAGGAGGTTACGTTCTTCAATGAATGGAGTTATTTGTCTTGACGCTGATCTTCTAATCTATTTGCCTATAAACAGTTTGTTATTGTCTGGAAGTTAGAAGGAGAGCTTGTTTGAAAGCCTCTTTGTTTAAGGGCTTTTGAGAAGAGACCTTTTCCAAGGAGTTGTTGACAGTTCTGGTTGGATCAGTTGACGAGCTAATAATGAAGAAATTCTTGCATTTATGGGCAGCCCAGCGGTAAGATTAAAGTCGGACTAAAGCTGGGGAAAAGAGAGTAGGTAACCGTCTACAAACAAGTCGATGCCCAATGCCACAGCTTAATAAGAGTATGGGTAGTGCAGGAGGCACTCCAAGGGGAACTCCAGGGCGTACCGAAGGACATGTTTCATAAGAGCATAAAGTCCTGCGCATGCATATGGAAGTCATCTGTACTTGTAGAGAAAATGGAGGGTCAGGTTATGTACCTGGGAGTAAAAGGTTTCTATTTTGCTGTGAGCACAAAATCCGTTCTGCTCGCGAATTTTGCGGATTTTCGGTAAATTCGCAATCCGCGAACTCCCGCAAATTTACCAAAAATCCGCAAATCCGCGAGCGGCGGATCCGGGGGGCAAAAGTTCAAGCCTTCAAGCTTGAAGTTGTTGTAACTATTTTAGGATGGCGCCGGCAAACTGCCAGCGCCATCCTAAAATAGTTACTAAGTTAGCTTCAACAGGAAGCACAAATAGATAAAATAAAGCTGGTGCTCGAGCACCTGCTTTATTTTCTCTATTAGTGCTTCCTGTTGAAGCTAACTTAGTAACTATTTCAGGATGGCGCTGGCAGCTTGCCGGCGCCATCCTAAAATAGTTACAGGATGATGGACAGCTCACTCAAGGGATATGAAGGGCAGGGTTCATTCTGGCACGATGGTCCTGTCACAAAAATTAAACCTCAACAGGAAGCACTTACAGATATCAATAAAGCATGTGCCCTAGTTGAAGCTCAAATTCAGTGACGCATTCATCAGCCCAAAAACAATCGTGAGCATTGTCGAGGCTGGGCAGGTGTGCTTTCTTCCCAAATCTACCGTCGAAAATCAGCTGTGATGCTGGATAGAGGCCTTTGCATCCTTGACTTTCAAGAGCGCAATCCCCTGGCTGTTCCTGTGACCAGGAGCTTCTTTCTCTTCATCTGCCCGCTCTGATCGGTCTCTGACCTTTTATACACACCAGAGGCATGTGTGCTCGCATGGAAGCCCCGCCCGTTTGGCCCCGCCCACACACTTGCGGTGTGAGCCGTCTTCCCGCCATTTACCCACTATGATGGACAGTTGAAGCTCAAATTCAGTGATGCATAAATCAGCCCAAAAACAATCGTGAGCATTGTCGAGGCTGGGCAGGTGTGCTTTCTTCCCAAATCTACCGTCGAAAATCAGCTGTGATGCTGGATAGAGGCCTTTGCATCCTTGACTTTCACGAGCGCAATCCCCTGGCTGTTCCTGTGACCAGGAGCTTCTTTCTCTTCATCTGCTGCTCTGATCGGTCTCTGACCTTTTATACACACCAGAGGCATGTGTGCCTGCATGTAAGTCCCGTCTGTTTGGCCCCGCCCACACACTTGCGGTGTGAACCGTCTTGCCGCCATTTACCCACTATGATGGACAGTTGAAGCTCAAATTCAGTGATGCATAAATCAGCCCAAAAACAATCGTGAGCATTGTCGAGGCTGGGCAGGTGTGCTTTCTTCCCAAATCTACCGTCGAAAATCAGCTGTGATGCTGGATAGAGGCCTTTGCATCCTTGACTTTCACGAGCGCAATCCGCAAAAAAAAAAAATAAAATCCGCTAATCCGCGGATTTTGCGGAACAATACGGAAATCCGCAAAATTCGCGGATCGTGGATCCTTGAAATCCGCCCATGCTTCACTGGTGACAAGTTTCACCAAGGCTTCGGCCTGCGACCCATCTAGTGACCCACTGTAACTTGGCAGCTAGGAAATACATTTAGAAGAAGGAAGCACCCAGTCTGCACTCACTGTAATTTCCTCCGAGCGATCCTACGGCGGCTGTCTTCCCCATATAAGTTAGGTTTACAAGGAGTCAGGTTCTCGGAAAAAGGCCTGGTTGGGTCACTAGAAGATTAGTGAAATAATATAGAAGACGAGGTAGGATCACCATCTTCGATAGCGTGATCCTTCCTGTGGTAATCAGCAGCAGCTTCATCCAGAAGGATATCAAGGGTCTTAGCCATGCCACCATCGGACGAAGTTGCCATCATAAAGGTTGGGCGGAGAGTGATTTAGTCGAATTCCCAGATATCAGATTTCAGAGTTATGCCATGGGGGAGAGGCGATGTCTATGACAAGCTCATGTGGGGCAAGATTATCATGTAGTGCATAGATGGAGGATTTGCTCCAGTAAACACATAGTCCAGATAGCTCAGCGAATGATTGTAACATGATGTGGATGAGAGTGGGGTCTTCTCAGATGTCTCGGAGGAACATACGGAGGTAATTGCAAATCAAATTCAAATTCAAAAGTGCTTTATTCGAGTGATTACTCATAAAAGCAGACAAACAAACACATAATAAAATACAATTAAATTTCTAAGTCAGCATGACTTGAAGCACAAATACACATAAAAAGAGATTTAAAATAAGATTACATCAGTTAATTACCATCAAGGTGCAAAGTTCATATTATAAAAACATATTAAAATACGATCCAATTACATAGTTAAAAATTGATATGAAAAATTTTACGTCAGATAGACACCAGGCATGGGACAGAGAATAGATAAACTAGCAGTCTCTGATCAACTTGGCAGAGAGTAGTCACCCTACTAGCAATCTCTGCCTAGTTACCCACGCCCACCCCAAGTACTTTGCGGTCGCTATGACAATCCAACCTAAGGAGGTAGTTTTAACAATACGTAGAGCAACCATGCTGCTTTTAGTACCCAAATTTCTACACATGGGGGCCAACCACACACGTCTGGGAACAGAATATACATGACAAACAAACAAGAAATGACCCAGCGTCTCGTTGCCTTCCCCACAGACTGGACAAGTTGCTGGACCTCCATTTCTCCATTTAGATGTTAAATTACCAAGAGGTAGTGAGCCAGCCCTCATTTGAAAAAACAGTTTCCTGTCCATGGGTCTAGTTATAATGTCCCAGTACATTTCAAACATTGGAAACAGTTTAGCTTCAAGGAAGGCAGTCGTCATAGTCCCATTATTGTTGTTAAGGAGACTCTTGTTTTCAACCTGTTCCCAATAAAGGTTTTTTATAAACAACTTCGATGGAAAGGATGACCCGGTTGGATCAGACCATAATTCGCTTAACCCTAGTTCACTTAATGCAGTTCTCAAAGCTCTAAACCATTTAATTTCATGAAATCGATCTGCTTTGATCACATCAGCAAATCCTTCTGCATATTGTGACAACTCAGGGGTGGTCCAGATTCTACGCCAATATAATATTGGTCGAAGTTTACACGTAGCCGAGATTTCCTTCCTGCCAAGATCATATCTGAGTGGCAAGAGGGGACTGCTCTGTGGGGTACCAGTTAGTTTTCGGAGGAAGCTATTCTCTGACCTCTGTAGCTCCTGGAGGTTTTCTTGCCCCCACAGCTCTACCCCATACAGGGCAGACCCTATTGCTTTAGCCTCATATATGATTAGTGGCGGTTTAATGGGCTTAGTTAAAGATTTCTTGTGCTCCTTAATAATGGTACCAGCCAATTGTTTGTGTCTTAAAACTGCCAGATTCAAGTGATGGTTCCATCTGTTGTCATTTGAGATTTGTATCCCTAAATAGGTAAAAGAATTCACAACTTCAAGGCGGCGCCCACTCATGGTTATTTTGGATTTGAAATTCCTACAGGGATTAAAAACCATGAGTTTTGTTTTTGCTGCGTTTACCTCCAAGCCGTGATCAGTACAAAATTTGTCAAAAATTACCAATGCCTTTTGCAGACCACTTGGGGATTTTGATAAAATTAAGGTGTCGTCTGCAAACATTAAAATAGGAACTTTTGCACCAGCAAGTGAGGGAGCATCTACGGGCTCAGCTTGCATGAGGGGGACAATTCCGTTTATATAAAGAGTAAACAATGTTGGCGCCATTGAACAACCCTGCCGAACCCCACGCTCGACAGGGAAGTCAATGGTATCATTACCATAGCCACCCCATTGGATCTTAGCATAAGTGCCCTCATGAAGTCTCATGATCAAAGTTAAAATAATCATCGGGACCCCCAGAGCTGCCAACACCTCCCACAACTTTGCCCTCGGCACCAGGTCGAATGCAGCCCGTAGGTCAACGAAAGCTGCATAGAGACTGCATCCGCCCAGGACCACTGTCCGCCATTGTATCAATTGGAAGCGGAAGACCTGGTCTACAGTGCTAGTTGCTCTGCGAAAACCAGCCTGAAAAGGGGATAGGATATTCTGCTCCTCAGCCCAATCAAGCAGATTATTAATAAGTACACGCCCCACCACTTTTTGGACCGTGTCTATTAAGCTGATTGGGCGATAATTACAGGGTTGGGCACGATCCCCCTTTTTATATACCGGTATAATGACTGCACCCCGCCAGGATACCGGGATTTCAGCCCCCCTGGCTATATGATTTAATAAAAGGCAGATGTATTTGCTCCACCTGTCGGTGTCATCTAAGAAGACATCCGCCGGGACACCGTCATTTCCCGGGGCTCTGCCCCTATGAACAGATTTCAGGGCAGTCAGGATTTCACTTAGCATAAAAATATCTTCATCTGCAAACAGATATATAAGGTTGGAATTACTACCAGGCTGATCCCTGGAAGAATACTGCTCGCTGAAGAACTTAACCCAGGCATCATGAGGGACATTGTTATTGGGAGGCTCTGAAGATCTATCATGGCCCCATTTGACAATATGCCAAAATTGCCTAGAATTTTTACTTTCACTAGCACATCTCAGTTTCTGCCAGTGGTCTTCATCCCAGTCTCTTTTTGCCCTGGCGATACAATTTTTGTAGTGCTTCCTGGCAGACCGAATGACACTCAGATTATTGTTTTTAATAGCAGCTCCTAGTTTAAATCTTGCGGCCCTGCAATCTTGGTTATACCACTTGGCTGGTTTAAATGGAGAAGCCCTGCTGTTTCGTACGGGTTTTAAGAAAAAGTTTTTGACTTCGTCAAAGAGAGTCGTGTGAACTTTATGAACATCTTCTTGTCCTTGTTCAAAAGCAGTAATATTTTCCAATGCCATAATGGCCTTGTCTGCCGCTGCTCCTATCTTTTCCAGGGCCTGTTGGTCCGTCTTAACACCAGACCACCTTAACCTACGCATATTATTGGATTGCACAATCATTGGCGGCACAAGTAAATCACTAGAGTTTGGAGTGACTACATTAGATGTCCACCAATTATGCGAGACGCATAGCGGGTCATGGTCACTTTCTGTCCTGACTGTAACTACCATGTCACTGAGAGATGGCCATAACGAAGTGCTACAGATGACATAGTCAATACGACTTTTACTTCGCCCGTTATTAAACGTCATGGCGGGAACACGATCTGATTGGGTTCGGCCGTTCAGGGCTCGTAACCCATGCTCCAAGCACATGGCGTTTAGACCTAGGATGTCGGCCGTCCACCGTGTTATCGGGGGGGACTCTAGTGTGGGAATGTCCCAGAGCTTGTCTTCCTCCGAACCCAGAGGAGAGTCACCAGTGATGAGAGGTTCGAATGTCCGATTCAAATCACCTGCAATTAAAATGTTTTTTCCTGCAGATTGGGTCTCAAGGAGTGTATAAAGGCACGTTAGAACCTCGGATCTACCTTTGCTACCACCTCTAGCATAGATATTGTATATATCCATGGAGAGGGGTAAATCACTGGTCAATCTAATAAGCTGGATGTCTTTCTGGTCAAGTTCCACACATTTTACAGCAATTTTTAAAGACTGTCTAACCCATATAGTAAGGCCCCCCATCGGCCGCCCTTTAGGTCCCTTAATAGCAGGAACATAAAAGTTTACATACCCCAATGCAAAAGTAGGCTCACAGGCCCAGGTCTCTTGAAAAATGCAGAGGTCATACTTATTAATAAATTCAAGCCAATCGGCGCTATCCATTTTGGAAGATATTCCAGCCACATTCCATGACAAAAGATTCCCTGAGATAGATGTCATAAGAATACCGGGGTTTGTAGTATTCGTGTTTAGCACCTTACCCTCGGTAGCCTGGTCTATGGTTATAACATTAGATAACCCAGGTGAATCAACAGTCAGAATCCCCAGAGGGCTAGTAGTTGTAAAATTACAGGCTAAATCAGAAGTACTTTTAGCACAAAGAGGCACGGCAGCAGTATTACAGGTAAATGGTTGTCAATCGCAATCGCTTAAGTTAGACAATGCAGAAAAACGATTTTCCAACCCCAAACCCCAATCCACTGAAGCAACATCCTTCCTCCCCCTCTTAGTCACAATGTTCCATTTGGTTCTTAAAATACTTGAGTTTGGTCCACTTCCCTTTCTAGGATAAAAGAAGTCCAAAGTCAATGGAACAATTGAAGTTGTTCGCCTTTGTGGTGGTAAGATGTTTGGTAGGATGTTAGGCAAGACCCCAGGGTCGGAGAAGTGAAGAACAACACACTCCCCGTTAAACTTTTTCACCCTGTCCCCAATCCACTGTACCCTTCTCACTTTGACGAGCTCTTCAGAAAGTTGCTGCTTTCCCCAAGGAGTAATTACCATGTTGGTGGTTAACCATGATAAAGATTTATTTCTTAGAGAAGATGTAGTTTCCCGCTCTCCTTGAGCCAAGGGAGGAACGTTGGCAAGGACAAGTACCAGTGGCGAAGCTTCAACCACAAGCTCGAAGGTCCCCTTTTCAATAAATGGGTCTTCACCAGCAGGAGCAGGGATCGAGGAAATATGGGAATCAACTGGTAGGGTATTATCACTTGCCATTAGGGGATTTAATACAGGGGCGGGGATGAGACCACTAACAGCTGTAGTTACTGATTTATTTACGGATTCCTCTATCCTTGCAGAGACATTTTCCGGAAGTTTCCCTATCTCACCCATGGATTTTTGTAATAGACCTTCCAGTCGGTTAACCTCAGAAGTTAACTTGTCTATTTTGCTAACCAGGGGTTTAACCACACCTTTAATTTTTGTGTCCATTAGAGCCAGTAGTTTATTGAATTGGGCATTCGAGAGTGTAACGTACGCTTCATTAGTCAGGTCAAGCTCCTCATCCTCAGAATGTTTCCTCGGGAGGTTTGCAACTTTATTTTTAGCTGACCTGAGACATTCCCGTTTACCCAAGACGGGTGCTGGAGGGGAGGTAGAATGATCATGACTAATAGTTATATCAGCCAATACCTCATTAACACTAAGGTCTTCAACTACAGCAACAGTACCACTGGGCTGAATGGTAATAGTGTCTGGAAACAAATCAGGTGTAGCACTATTAGTACTATTGTTGATTAGAAGGCCAAAAGGATCATCAGCCTCGATGTCAATGAAGGGAGATTGAGAAGGTGAGCCTATTCCCAGTGAGGCTCTTCTGCCGATGTTAATTTTTTCAACTACTTGCACCAGATAGTTCTCAATAGAGTTACTAGAAGTGGTTAACTTTTTTGGAGGCATCATATACTTTACATACAACCAGAGTCAATGTAACTTACGTAGCAGTGTGCACGGGAGATGTCGATGTGCAGAAAAGTCAACTCCGAAGCAACGAACCAAGAGACCAGGCCCAACCCAACCTTGGACGGCCCGCCCTTTGCTCGGGCTTAGCCCGGCGCGTCCCGCGCGCGTCCTCGCAGGAGGAGGGACCTGCCTGGGCTTTATGCGCCGCCTGGCGCGCTGGTGGATGTCGTCGCCGCCTCCCCCTGGAGGCTGCTGGGAGGTGGAGTCCAACCGGCGGAGCCAAGCCCGGCCGGTCGGAGTTGCTGCAGAATGGCGGAGCCAAGCCCGGCCGCTGCACTATCAGGTGCGTGTCCTCACAGATCAGGGCGTCACTCGGGGTAAACCGGATGCTGGGTGCAGTGGGAGACAGGGGACTCGGCCCCTGCCTGGGCTTTATGCGCCGCCTGGCGCGCTGGTGGATGTCGTCGCCGCCTCCCCCTGGAGGCTGCTGGGAGGTGGAGTCCAACCGGCGGAGCCAAGCCCGGCCGGTCGGAGTTGCTGCAGAATGGCGGAGCCAAGCCCGGCCGCTGCACTATCAGGTGCGTGTCCTCACAGATCAGGGCGTCACTCGGGGTAAACCGGATGCTGGGTGCAGTGGGAGACAGGGGACTCGGCCCCTGCCTGGGCTTTATGCGCTGCCTGGCGCGCTGGTGGATGTCGTCGCCGCCTCCCCCTGGAGGCTGCTGGGAGGTGGAGTCCAACCGGCGGAGCCAAGCCCGGCCGGTCGGAGTTGCTGCAGAATGGCGGAGCCAAGCCCGGCCGCTGCACTATCAGGTGCGTGTCCTCACAGATCAGGGCGTCACTCGGGGTAAACCGGATGCTGGGTGCAGTGGGAGACAGGGGACTTGGCCCCTGCCTGGGCTTTATGCGCCGCCTGGCGCGCTGGTGGATGTCGTCGCCGCCTCCCCCTGGAGGCTGCTGGGAGGTGGAGTCCAACCGGCGGAGCCAAGCCCGGCCGGTCGGAGTTGCTGCAGAATGGCGGAGCCAAGCCCGGCCGCTGCACTATCAGGTGCGTGTCCTCACAGATCAGGGCGTCACTCGGGGTAAACCGGATGCTGGGTGCAGTGGGAGACCAAGGGTCTTAGCCATGCCACCATCGGACGAAGTTGCCATCATAAAGGTTGGGCGGAGAGTGATTTAGTCGAATTCCCAGATATCAGATTTCAGAGTTATGCCATGGGGGAGAGGCGATGTCTATGACAAGCTCATGTGGGGCAAGATTATCATGTAGTGCATAGATGGAGGATTTACTCCAGTAAACACATAGTCCAGATAGCTCAGCGAATGATTGTAACATGATGTGGATGAGAGTGGGGTCTTCTCAGATGTCTCGGAGGAACATACGGAGGTAATTGCATATAATGACACCGCATTTGTCCCATCCGCAAGGTGGCATCCGTATGAAGTCTGATAGCTAATGGTTCTTTGGGCACTCCAAAGAGGTGGGGTGCGAGCAGGCACCCCTGTCATGTATCTCACTCACCAAAAATGTCTCAGATAAGAGACAGCCCACCGAAACCTGCAAGAGCACCCTCGCATACAGCAATCGTGTACGGCAAGAAGACGCGCACCTATATTCATCTGCTTGAAAACACAGAAGAGGTAAGAACAGTCAAGGGAGTCAAGTCAAACTTGAACCCTTACTGCTGCTTCGGATCATTTTAGGATCAAAGGAGAGTGGTTACGTTTGGAATTCTTGTATGCTAAAGATTATTGCAAATGGCATTTACCCGAATATGCACAGCTCTTTTAAATTACGGGAACGGAGCGGGTATCCCACTGACATTTTTAGATGATGTTCCTTTTCTAATTGCTGAATAGAAAAGTACTGAAATATCTGGCTATGTAATACTTTGCTGGAAATACTATGGACAAGCACCATTTGCAAAGTTTCCTGTGTGTCCAGTGGATTTCAGGCAACAAAAAAACATTTCAAGATAACTCTGGAGATTAATGTACCCGGGTTCTGAAATGCAGAGAGTGAATCAATGTAATAGAACAGGGGTCTTAACCTATGGTCCGGGGACTCCTAGGACCCCCGGATGGGGGGGGAGGGAGGGGTGAATTCAACACCTTTTACCAGGGTCCTCGACAGCTAGGCATATTAAAAATATTAACAGATTACTAATGTATATATAAATAAAGAAGCCAAATGTAACATTTTAAAACGTTGTATAAGTGTGAAGGAATTTGAAATTGGATGTTAAAAATTAGGCTGGGCTCCTCACATTGATTCATGGGCGGAGTTAAACAGAATATAGTATGGACAAAGGGTGGACTCAGTTGAATTCAGCAGACCTCCAACCTGAACATTAAAATTAAAATGTTAATATATTTGTTTGCGAGTTAAATAAAATATTTCATTCATAGTGTGTTGCTCGGCAAATACTGGTTTTATATTTTTGTGTATTGTTTTGTTGTTCAAATCATCAACATTTCTTAGGTCAGGATTCCCAGATTCCAAAAAGGACCCCATTGGGTCCCTGGATTTCACTATTAAGTGGGGGTACATAGATGTCAAAAGGTTAAGATCCACTGCCATAGAATGATGGTGTGTGGTCTGCAATGGAAGCTAGGAGTTAGAGACAGCTGGAAGGAGAATAGGGCTCTGATAGGACCTACCTGCTGTTACTGTAAATTAAGGATCTAACATGACATATAGAATTGACCTCCTCCTACCTGTTTGGCTATAGGCTACTGCATGAAGAACTTGCCCTCCAACTACAACACAAACACTAACAGATAAAGGCATTGCCTGGGTTAAGGAGTTTTCCTACTTTTGTGTTGAATGAGTCTTCACTTTCCCCAATGTGCCACATGCTCTTAGTGAGCCCGGATCTACCCCACAAAAACACAGAGCTGGAAATTGTGAAATCTGTGAGTCCAGCGGATCTCCCCAGTACTGAGCAGTGTTGTCCATCTGGACTTAGTAAGAAAGGAAGAGTGAGAACGTAAAACACTTGTGTGAAAAAACACTAAAAAACACTCAAGAATGAAAGTGCAGTATATCACTGACTGGCCTGAAACAATTAATAACCACCCATATGGCCATCTCCAAGTCAAAAACCTAAAATCAGTTAACATCATAGGTTCAAACGGATATCTTGACAACACAGCTACACAGTGTACAGTATTACAATGTATGTAGCTCTTTTACTTAATAGAACATTTTGCTAAGGTGCTAAAATACATATACATTACAGGACTGCATAAATAAAAAATACCGTTTCAGGATTTTTCGGTCTGCCTCAACAGTTGCCAAAGCCAGGAATGTGGGTAGGCAGCAACCTGTGTGTATAAGATAACTGCATCGATTGCTTTAGATAGAGCTTATTACAAACCTGAGAAGCGGTTATTCATACTGGGTCTTGTAGGAGTCCTACCCTGCTGCTTGAAAACCTCTAGGTTTGATGTAGAGGTTGACGTAACCAAGTACTGGCTCAAGAAGCGACTGATTGTTTTTGGTGCCCCACACCGACTCAACATTGCGTTACTAGTAGAAGCATCCATCTAACCGGAATGTAAACTCCAGTCCATCTCACAGACACTCAACAGACACAGAATCTCTCTGCCCAGTACATAAGAAATCATAAGGTATTATCTTGATCAGCCTGACATGTATGCCCGTGACTCTCTCAATGTAACTTCTCTGTCCCCTACTAGGACCAAGCTGGGCAAAGCCCAAAAAAGGAGTGACTGTTGAACAAACACCTGAGAGACAGTGAGCCGTCCACCATGAGAAGCCAACAGGAGTCCAGGCATGCCTGCCTGATATCTAACAGAGGTTGTGGGTAATCTTTGAGTGAGGGGGGGGAACGGTGGTGAAGAAAGAAGGCTAAGACCGCATGAGAACGTCATGAGAGCTTGTCAAAAATCATTTCTGAGGACCAACTCTGCCAAGTGAGCCTGCTCTTCTTTGTGCTATAAAAAGAGCAATTTAACTACCTCCAGCAAGGCCTCAACTTCTATTACAACCTCCTATAACTGATGCCTGTCTTTGGTGGACAGTGTTGTAGGTCACATTCGCTGCCTGACATGGTGTGATGATGTCTGAACCCACCTGGAGACTCTCTGCCTAAACTACGAGATACATTGGTCACATTTGGGTGCTTAATTAACCTTACCCCAATGCCTGTAGATAAGTCAGTAAAATATTGTTTTTACCATCACTGGTATGCAATGTTTCTAATGTGCCCTGGTAGAACCTACTATCACCAGTGATCCAAGTGGAACACCCCAGGCACTGAAATTCTAACAATGGTTGGCCTGGTCAAGATATGGGTTTGTGAAGACCAAGAAGACTAAGCAGCCCAGCTGCACCTAAAAAACCAAACCACAACTGGCCAGTTTAAAGATCTGGCCCCTTAATGCTTCCCAGAAACCCCTCGATTATTAAGAGAGGCCTCAGAGAACTGATCACAGTTTTATAAAAGCATCTGCCTGGATCCTTATGCAAAAAGGGTGGACCTCCCACCCACCACCTATGTAATGTTGCTATTTGGGTGTCAAGCTGAACATTTTTCCAGCACTGTCGCAGCAGCCCAAGCCCAGTTGGCTGTCCTGATCCAAAATACATCGAACTTGTTCTGCTATACTGAGGTAAGACCGTTTCACTCCTGTAAACAAACCTGAACCTGAAAAGTAAACAGTTGCAAATCACTAAGTCATGAGCTCAGAGAACACCAATTCCCAAAGTATTACACTGGGAGTGTTTCTGGCCTCAAAGAAAAAGCATTGGTCATGTCTGGGGTCATTACTTGCCAAAATTAAGTTCAAGTAACTTCAGGTTTTCACTTTTGTGATCTATGTACTTTACTGATTTTTTTCTAAATGCATAGTAAAGAGATATTCTTGACAGAACAGACACGACAGAGTAAGTCTCAGCCACCGCTATCACTGAAGAGTCACAGAAACTAAAGATGTCTTGGTTAGGTATTACAAGTTAAAGTATCCTGGCCGTTGGGGCAGTGAGGAGAAGCCACCGTACCAAACAGCTGGTAAGTCCTAGTATGCAACAACTGTCCCAGGACCTGAAATGATGGCCTGAAAAGTGAAAGAAAACTGTTTTGCACTCCTCTCTTATGTTCATCACTTAAACCACAAACTTTGGGATCATTTTATCAAAATTGGGACT
Organism: Lissotriton helveticus; assembly: GCF_964261635.1. Taxonomy (NCBI): domain Eukaryota; kingdom Metazoa; phylum Chordata; class Amphibia; order Caudata; family Salamandridae; genus Lissotriton; species Lissotriton helveticus. The sequence goes on along the minus strand of NC_136068.1, from coordinate 1,118,533,353 downwards.
GTGATTGGCAACATTTCTAGACAACTGAAATAGACGCACTCGATGGTGGTCAATATGGCATTTCAGTATATGACGAAAAGGCTTATCCATCAAGTTAGGTCTATCAACAGATTACACAAGCTCAAGTAAATATCAGTATGTGGACAGAATAAGACGGGGATGTGGAGGGAGACAGGAATCTATCTATTCAGGCAGCACCTTGGGGGCCAGGGCCCGTCAGGTTAGGTTTACTTCATGCTCACAAGAAACTGCATCCTCAAGAGCCCCTGTGGCTGTCCATCATACTTCCAGAAGCTTTTTATGTCTTCACACAGATATTTTCTAAAGAGTTCATGCTAGAGACAGCTGTGCCTTTTTATCCTTTTTGTACATAACATTTTATCTTCCTAGCGTAAGCTTTTCTGATCGCGTCAAGTGGCTTCCGACCTTCTCATGTGGATCTGCCCAGCTTGCCTTCACGAATCTTTTATACCAGTTTGTTCAGTACAAAGCCCGATGAATGGTGTCAGCAAGGAATAGTGACTGGTCCGAGCCCTGGCATCAAATATAATAGTCAAAGTTTGAGCCATTATAAACAGGTATTTGTACAGTTCACAAATAACAATCTGCCAACCCTTAGTATAATGATATATATATTTTTTTTAATTATAGTACAATTTTAACCATTTATACAGTGCACACCTGAAGTTGTTAGTCTATGGACTCTTAAACAGCGGCGGCTCCTCCGCAATGGCGGAGGAGCGTCACCCCACTGTCAGGCGCAGAGCCAGCAAATGAAAAAAAGAACGATGTTCTAGCATCGTTTTATTTTTCGTTTTCCAGCTATGAGCTAGTTTGTGCAGGGAGTGGCGGGCATGGGAGGGGGGAGGATATATGCTTGTGCACTTCCTACGTGCACATACGTGTTTGGCCAGCCGTCTCAGGCCGACCAAAACACACATGCGCACTTCTGTTTCTCCAGCCCAGCTGCATTCAGCAGCCGGGCTGCAGAAACCCCACAGACTCCATGACCTGAGCGGAGTGTCTTTTCCAGCTTAGGCCAATCCCAGCAATGTTCTGCAGCACAGGGATTGGATGGGAGTCTGTGCCAGGGGCTGCTGGGACCAGGAAGAGGCCACCAGGAGCGACGAGACGGTCGGCGGATTCAGGGACGTTTTTTATTATTATTATTAACACGCCCCCACTGCGTGACCCGGCGCGCTCCCCCCACCCGCCCTGCCACCCTTTGCTAGTGGCAGCTGCTACTGCTCTTAAATGAAAGGTCTTACTACCACTAAGCTCAAGGGTACTCATTTGATCACCTATAGAAAACGAGAGGTGCAGTGAGCCCTAACTAGTGATATCAACCCCCGTGGCTTGCAGGTTACACACAGATCCATGCAGTGAGTGCTTATTCTTGACTTTTTTAACATGGGTGAATCTGCATGCAAAAGGCGTGATTACAATCTCATTTGGAATCCTCCACTCGTTTTCATCTCTAACAGATGGTGCTGCTTTCTGGTGATGTTCATAACACTAAACGCCTTGCCCAATTATAGAATATTTCTAACCTATTAGAACATTGCTCCCGAGAGAGTGACTCGATTTGTGGGTCTGTATCTCTTCCCCAAATACCCCCCAGAGCCAACTGTTGAGCAATACATTCGGTTAATTCCACATTTTTATCCGTATTTTTTTTTCTTGAGGCATTAACAGCTTGTAGGAATACTGCAACACGTTGCATGAAAATGTACACTTCTCTCACTAATGTTCTCTCTTTCAATACATCACACCATTAACGTTATTGACAATCTTCTAAATACATTCAGTAATATTCCAAACCATATGGCACAGTATTTTTGCACAATAATTTAGTCGTAATATAAACAGCCTAGCATTATTAGTCAATCACATACATTCCTGAAAAAATACCCTTCATCATTCGTAACAAAAGCACACAACTCCCTTTTCTGTGATTAAAATACACGTGCGAAGATTGGGTGAACTACCAACATATTGTTTTCTGTTGCACCACCAGCATGTTTGACTATCCTTCTTGACACTCTCACTTGTGAATGAGGAGTACAATTACATAGAGTTGGCTCACGTCATCAGAAGCATGACTCGCTTGGAGTTCTGAGGTAGAAAGGTGCGCTGCCTAACAATGCAAGTTATTTACGAGCTTTGGTAATCTGTATAAAGCTTGTGGGAGGAGACTGGTGAAGAACAGTCACTTCCCATCTGACCGTGCCCATGATCCTAATTGTTGTAACCTGCCTACCAGTTACATGCAATAACTACCTGTGTGGTGTTTTGAAAGAGAGAGTATTCTTTTAGTACTTGTCGCTATGAAAAGTTACAAACACAATAATTCTAATCAGCAGCCTCTGAGACAAAAAGCACACTTGCTCGCAAAGCACAAATAACATACCGAGCACACTGTGAACATAAATGAACTGGCCATACTGCTTCTGACGGGTGCCGGACTCCCAAAGCTCCTGAGGCGGTCTCTTTCCAATACCCAAACGCATCAGAATGCCTTTTTAAGCACCCAAGCTTCCCCAAATTGTCCTTCCTTGAGCCCCTCATGTGAGTAAAAGGAGTCCCTCGGCGCATGGCTCAGTAATCTCTAAACCAATTTCAGGTTTAATGCTGCAACTTAATGAGGAAAGTGAGTGGGCATGTTGCCGCTGGTCTTTTGTAAGGTAACTAACTATGTGTATGGGGAACTCAGTCACCAAGCACTGGAAGACTAAGCATTCCTTGGAGAGGACAGGCAGAACAACTGTTCGCTCTCGATTCTCCACCAGTCATGTCACCACCCCAAAAATCCCAGTGACCACTCCTCAACAAGCCAGAAGATAAATACAAAATCTAATATGGGCTATCAATCCATTATGCCAGCTGATACTGAAATCCTGTTCCACCACAGGACCACTGCTAACTCTCAAACAAACTAATAAAACAAGTATTAGTAAAGCCAATAGATTTCCCCTAGCCAACAACAATTGGCTGTCAATTTTTTTAGCCATGTTGTACAGTGGGATTACTGTGCATCATGGCTAAAACTTATTAAAAAAAGAGGAGGGAATGGAAAGCACTGATTGCTGGGTGCCTCACATTGCTTTTTTTCTGTCCTTCCAGCCAAGTTGCTCTGCAACCGTGCTGCTCTATAACATGGCTAAAAAACAGGTTGACAATGTCAAACAGATCTCATGTATGCAAGAGCTATTTGGCTTTTTTTGTGGTCTGCGGGATAGGCACGGAGGGGGCAAGATGGGGCAGTAACCACGAACACCAGAGAGAGGGCGGATCGGACAACCTACCAGGAATGGAGGGGTGGGGTGGGGGCAAGACCACGAACAACGAGAAAGCAAGCAATAGCAGCAGGAGGGTGATAAGGGGGTCAGGAAGGAGGAACAAGGGGATTGAGTCATAGGGGCACAAAACAGTGGGCAAGCAACACAAAGTAAGGGTGGGAGGAGGGAGGTTTGGCGGGACAACGCATGGCGGTGAGAGGCGGATGGACTGCATACACAGACATGCTCCTCAAAAAGTTTTTTAAAAGTACCGGCAGAGGCACCCGGCCAGTGGAAGGACACAAGGAGTCCTAGTTGGCCCATGCTCAATGCCAGGGACAACATCAGAAGAACTGAAAGGAAAGCCAAGGAGGTGCTAAACCAATGAGAAAGAAGGAAACAAGAGTGACATCAAAGCAAACCAATGGCAAGTAATGGTTAATAATGGGTGGGCTTACGCCCGTTTTAAGCTTTTTTTCATTTATAAGAGATTTCGCAATGACAGCTCATGCGCTGTCTCAGGCAAAACCAAAAAAAGCAACCTTTTTCTAAATATAGCCCAGTTTCCTTTTAACCCCTTGGCGCTGGGGGAAAGGGGGGCCGCGCGGCGCCGCCATGCTCGTGACGGAACCACTCCGTCACGAGCCACGGGCGCGCTGTGATTGTGACGGAGTGGTTACGTCACGGCCCTGCCCGCTAAATTAAACGGCTGCGCAGGCGCGGAATTGACGCCGCGTAGGCGGGGCGGCCGCGCCGTGACGGAACCACTCCGTCACCAGCACAGCGTATCCTTGGCTAGTGACGGAGTGGTTCCGTCACCAGCACAGAAAGGGTTAAGAAAACTTTCTGCTTTTAATAAACGGTTTACTTTATTGAAATGCAATCACAGGCATTGTAGTTGCTGTCCCTCGCAGGCAACCATCCATGTTGTGATGGCATCCAATTGCAAGTTTCAGTCTACCTCATTAATATTCATGAGGTAGATTGGTTGTGAGAAGTTGGCCTGGCATATGATGTCCATTATTCTAGTGGGCACCTTGCACCAGTCCAAACGACCCTATTGATGGTAGGTTTAGACAACCTTTATAGAAAGCTATCCTAGTAGTAGCTGTGGAGAGCAGCCTTCAGGCTAAGTCTTGAAGGAATGTAAAGCAGCTTGTTTTACCAGTCTATAATCTCTTGAATGACCAAATGAAAGCAGAAGCACACCAGGTATATATATATATATATATATATATATATATAAAAGATATGCATTTATTCTAAACACACCCCTTTAGTCTCTTTATGAGGCTAGAGGCAAAAGTACAGTACAAGAACTTAAATAGCACACAGTAAATTAGCACAGTATACGTTTTGCCCTAGGGGCCTCACAAACCATATACTAAGAAAGTGGTATAAGTACCTCTCTCAACATAGAGACAAGGCCTAGGGCCTGTATAACCGCTGGGGAAACCAGGAACCACCCAAGGTAGGGATACAGGGGACCCACGGGGACGTGTGCAGTGTCTAAACACAGCCGCGAATCCCCATTGACTTCTATGGAGGAAGTTAAAGTTAGGATTCTAAAGAATAAGGACACTTAGGAGTGGACTACGGTAAAACCCTTTCAGTACTGGACACTTCGAGAGTCAAGACCCACAGGAGCACCAAAGTACTTGTGTTACCTCACCCAGGGAAGCCGGGTGCATTGGTGTCTTTTCGTGTCATATTTCGTCGTCGTTTCCAATGGAGAGCTGCAAATAAGTGCTGCAGGCGACCAGATGAAAAGTGTACGGTTGGATCCAAGGGTGGATCGGAGATCTGAAGAACGTGAAAGCAGAGGGGACAGAGTCTGAGTCACTAGCCAGTGACTAGGAAGGCAACAAGAAGATGCCAGCCGATGTGGGTGATTTAAGGTGATGTAGGTGAAGCTTGACTCTTCAGGCACGAGGTCCAGGAGGCGTCGACGACAAACAAGAGCTGGATTCGTGCTGTCCCACGTCGGATGTCGAGTGCTGCAGCGTTGGTATCCAGATTGTACCCCACAAGCCTTTGAAGGGGAGTCAGGGCACGCCTGGAGCAACCAGGAAAGCCCAAGAAACAAAGAAGATTCCTTCGTGGGGACCCACCAGTCGACCGAAAAAGGATCGCAAAGGGGCCTCGAGCAGAAATGCAGGAAGCGGGCCCACGGAACACTCGTGGAGTGTAGGTTCACAAACTTCGGTGCAAAAGGTGCTCAGGGCCTGGACTACAAGTAGCCCAATGCACAACTTCGGGAAAGCTCGGGAAGTCGATGCACTAGCAAATGTGCTGGATGTCCAGGAGTTCCGGTCCCACGTCTCTCGTGATGGCTACAGGTCTCAGGTTCGCTGGGGACTCGTTTCGGCCACAGAGATGCCTGGAAGTCCATGTCCTGTGTCGCAGATTCTTCGGGATCCGGTGAGAGCTTCGAAAATGCAGACCAGCAAGATGCTTCTTTGGTGCCTGTTTGAACAGGGGGGTCACTCCTTGACCCCAAGGGAGATTTCTTCCGTCTTCCAGTCGAACTGGAATGTCGACGGGCCAAGATATATGTTTCAGAGTTTCGTCTAGGGTAATCTAAAGTCCTAGGTACTGGGATCCTATACTTATACTAAGTTTAGGGGATGGACTAACTCTAAGGTCCCACGTATGGGAGGACCTGGGGAGGGGATGGTTACATCCCTTTCCCTTTGTCCAGTTTCGCGCCAGAGCTGGGGCAGAGTGCCCCAGCAACCGGTTTGAACTGGGAAATGCACGGGGATACCTTGTGTGCCCCAGGCACTGTCTGGAAAGCATTCACTGAATGCACCCGCCCTGCCCCAATACACTAAAGCCTATCTGGGGAGGTGCACCTCCCTGGACAGGAAACCTATTGTCAAGGCCTCCTCTGCCAGAGTTTCGTCCAGCAGCAGGAGGTCAGACTCAAATCTGAGGCAGCAGCATCCATTTTGTGATGCTGGGGCTCTTTTAACTTCTACCGGTTAGACAAGTGTGTACATGTCTTCTCCCTCTAGAAGGGTGGAATGCGAACCCCGATGCTGTATATGCTTCAGACACGGCATGATGAGCTTGCAGTTTGTGATATTAAAATGTTTGCTATTCAAGGGCCCTAGTAGTGAAAGTTGTCGTTCAACAATTTAAATAGGTGCACCTTAAATATGTTGCTCACCAAGTTAAAACTTGTATTCCCTCACCTGACACATCTGGCATCTATAACTTGAGAAACGAGGGATAGGGAAATTACTGCTGCTTACAACAATTTCCACAGGTTTTCTCCATTTTTGGGCAGAGTATCACATGGTTATTTTGCCTACTATCAGCAGTGTCACGGTGAACTTGGATCTGCAGTGTTCCCACCGTCCATGCAATCCTGGGATTTAAGGTAAGCTGCACTTGTAATAAAACCCGCCCTGTGAAGTACACAGGAGGCTGTGACTGCTAGGGGTGTTTCAGGGTTAATGGACCTAAATTCAGTAAGGCCAGGGCAAGTTTTAGTGTTCATAGTGTATAGCTATTTTGCTGTATTTAGCAAAAGGGGTATGCAGCAGTCTGATGGGAATGGGTACGCACGACAGGAGAGGATAAATGGGCGGGTGGGCTCTTGTGCAAGAAGTAGGCATGGCGTATGTACAGGGAGCAGAAAGTAGCCAGTGCTGGAAAAGCAAATGTGGCAAGTGCCATCCAATGGACGAGCCCATCACAGGTGCATGTGAGAAAGGGAGGGAAAGTTGGTAATTCCATTCCTGTGAGCTAGGTGGATAGAAGCGGTTATAGTACTTACAGTTGGATTTCAGCCTTGCACTACAAAGTGATGGATTGCTGACCCACAGCCAGTTCATTACTTTATAAGGATGTTGGAGAATCATTTCTAGGAAACACACACTGGAGGCGGCCATGTCAACAGTATTCTAACTGTTGTTTTGCCCAGTGCAGGAAAAGTTTAAATGACGATGACAATCACTGTGTGCCACGGCGGTTTCAATATTCATCAGCTGCCACTCACAACAGGCCTTAGCCAGTCAACTACTTAGACTAACCTGCAATAATATCTCCCACTCCAAATGCAGCTGCTTTCTTTGCATCAAACTCCTCTCTGACCAGTCCACAAACCTCAGGGATGACCTCCATGGCTAGGCACATGGGTAGCAAAATCACAGAGAGGCAACTAACCAAACTCACCAACTCACAAAGTGAACCGCACTATGCCAATATGCAATGTTAACTGCGGCTGTCCTATGAGCCACCATCAGCCAAACACACCTCTCACTCAAGTGTATAATTGATACTCTATCCAAGCTTCAACTCCCAGGCCATTACTCCTAGGACCCCCGCCGGAAGCCTCTGCAGTACCCGATTACAGCTCCATGAAAGCAGTTGAAGACTGCAGAAGAAAAGGCTTTTATGTCGTTTCAGTGAGTGCATTGGGATCGATTCACTTCACTATGCCATTTACAGAACGCAGCCGGTACGGACCAGGAAACCAGCTGCCTAGAAGATGGGTCAGACCTTGCTCTGGAGGGCCCGCAAGTCATAGTTCAACACTTAGACAGCCTAAAATGAACCCAAGAACCAAGTCAGGAATGCAAAGGACAAGAGCGCCCAGATGGAGATAGGGCAACAGAGTGAGGAATAGATATAGTGTTTATAGAAAAGACATTCTTGTTTGGCATTGTTTTAAACACACATTTTATCAAGTTTGGCATTGTGCTAAGCAAGCATTTGATCAAGTTTGGCATTGTGCAAAGCACACATTTTATCTGACCGAACCCAACCGGATGTTGACTTCCACTCTTTGAGGCTAGTGCTGTGTCCATGAGCCCGGGTCTGCTAGCCTCAGGTGGCGTCCATCCCAACAGAGGCTATGACTTTACCAGACGGTCACTGAAGACACCATGCTTCAGTTTTAAGTTTATCTAACATAATACATTTTGGGAATTATTATTTTGATAAAAATCACATGAATCAATGTGACATATGTGGCAGTTCAAGATCAGCAATGTCCTTGGTGAATTGAACCTTATGATAATCTTAATTTGTAATTATAGTGCCGAGACATGCGGTGATGACCCACTGACTGGGAAAAAAGGTTCTTGGTACATACCTATGTAAGAAATCCTGTCTTAAGTTTGCTACAACTGGGGACTACCTTGACTTTTGCACATGTTTCACACAACTAAGAATGAGGCAAGGCTAGAATTATAAAAAAAATAATCAGAATTCAAAGTACACACCTAATTACCATATAAATGTTAGGTGTTGATAGTAACAAACTTAATGGTGCTCATTTAATTCAGGGAGGCTGGGCATGTTCTCCACGGGGCTGTGTAACACAGCCCAATGGAGAACATGCCAAGTGCGCATGACGGTTTGTTCGGCACTAGAGAGCTGGCCAAACTATCATATGCACATAGAGGAGTGCAAACCACTCCTCCCCTGCTCTGGCGTCTGGGAGCCAGCCCCGCTCGATTCCTCAAAGAAAAAGAAAATGATAATAACATGTTCTTATTATCATTTTCTTTTCTTCACTGCTGCAATAGCAGTAGGGTGGCGCTTCTCCGCCTTAGCGGAAGAGCCGCCACTTAAAAGAAGGTACTAGTATCCAACTTAATGTTACTCAGTTTATGAATGACAGAAAATTAAAGACTGAGTGGGCACACATGTGATTAAAAATGGTGATTTTCTGGTTTCAGAGGAGCCTGCACTGGGTGAGCTCAAACCACCTGAGCTATTTCATCGTTCTTACATGATTGGTCAGCATACTGTTTTTTTTCTCATTTGATTAAAAACAATGCAGCCCCGCATAAACATTAAGGTGATGGGAGAAAGAGGCTGATGCCTTTAGTGTGATGAGTATGCCTATGCGTGTACCATGTGCTCTCTGTGTAATAGGAGTCCAGAGGAACCCTACTGATGAAGCCCAAGTATGCTGAAACCGGAAACAAATACATTCTGGGGTTGCATGTCTTACCATGGATGGGAGAAGGGAGAGGTTAGAGGGGTCTATCACCTGGTATTTCAGGATAGTTTCCCATGAGGAGCACGGTAAGAACAAACCAGCATAAGGCACGCCCCCGTCTGCAGTGGCATGCTGAGCTAAAGTCAGTAAATTAGAATGTGACGATTGCCATTGGCTGAAATTAACTCAAGAATTTCACCCATCACCTTGTTGCAACACCATGTACCGAATAAAACACTAAGGTGGGGCACCCAGTACTCCAATAGGGCCAACCATACAAAGGTGGTTCCTGAACTACAATGGCCAGGATACACAGAAAATGTCCCAACTCAAATATTGATAATTGAAGAATCAATGAGGCACTGGTACCATGACTGATCCCAGAAAACAAAGTGAGGAAGGGAAAGGAAAAAATAGGGGGACCACACTGGTCCCAATAAAATAATAACCTTAGATGTAGCAAGAACATCAAACGAGGATGTTCAGGATTCAAGCTCTATCCAGAACGAATTACCTCCTTCAAGTAGCTGCCAGAAGGACAACATTCCATTCATCCAAAGAACATGGCTCTGTGATTACAGTAACCTCGTCTGAAGTTGAACCTTCAGGACTCCTAGCAGATTCTTGAACAGCTTTCTTTAACTCCATCTTCACTGACTTTACTTCCAGAAGGACCTCCGTTTTTAGAGGGGTTTACACTGCAACTGTCATGAAGATATTCTCTAGGATAAGGTAAGGATCCTAGAAGTTGGAGGCCATTGTATTATTTTCCAGCCTTTATACCGTCCACTGAGGCTGAGTATGGATCGAACGCCACAGCCCTGAATCTGCTTATCTTGTTTGTCCTTCCTACGCAAGTCAGCAACCACTTCAGTAACCACACTCCTCTCCTGTGAGTGCTGCACAAGAGTATGCTCTGCAGTCATCGGTAGCCCAGGAAATGTTTCCATTCTTGCCTCCAGGCCTGTGATGAAGTGTAAAAGCTTATCATCCTTTACAGAACACATAAACCAATCTTGACATTGAATGGTTTGCACACGTCTAAAAACGACACTAAAACTGAGAAAAGTTGAAGCACCATAACTGTACAAGTGTGCTCGACAATGTGGAAACAGTAAGATTAATGAATAGTGAATTTAAGATGTTTAATAAACGATTCATTTATATTCTTAACAAAGATGTCATGAAAGTTAATGATGAAACTTAGTATTCATATTGACTTCATTGTAGAGCGCCATAACAAACTCGAAAATGGTGCACTTCATGCGTGTAATAAGCTAGATCATTGAAATTTTCAGTGTGTCTATTGCTTTAAAGATCATTCATTCATAGAAATTATTTAATTTTAATGATTTTTTAGAAATAGTTTACATGCTACTACTTTTTAAAATTGTGGTAGTATGCCCACAATTAGAGTTGAACATTTCTGTATAACAATCTCTGAAAACCTTATAAAATGCTCATGAAATATATTATATATTTGATTTATTTTGTTATGCTTGAACTTAATTACTTTATTTTACTAAATAAGAAATGTTAACTTTAAAAAGCATTTGAATTGATTTTCTCCTTGGGATGCATCATTTCAAAGCCTTATGTAATGGACTTGGATAAGTTTCTCTAACAAAAGTAACCATCCTCTTATGGATGCCTGTATTTAGCAAAACATTTACTTTGGCTACGTGTGATTTTATATTTCGAGCTCTAAGACTCGTAACTGAGCTTTGTAAAATGTTACTTATATGCAGAGATCTACAGTGAGAGTTATAGATTATTTTCAGAACATCAGCTTATTTTGCTCTTGTTCTGGCTAGCCACAGCAGAGCTCTTGGTTTGTATGATTCTTGTCAGACTAAACTTCTTCAGGAGGATGGGTCTACCAATTGCAATACTCCTGGTTACCAATTTGTGAGTTGGCTACCAATTAATGGTCCTCATTGGGTAGCTGACAGTGGGACATCCTAATTTCTCACCCCTCACTACGACGAAGAAAGATCCATCAGAGGACCATAGCCTCTGAGGTGAAGTATAGAACCTGAGTAAAATAGTATCTCGTATGGGCCCGGTGCTGGAGAAAAACGCAGTTCAATGCTTCTGCTGCAAAACCAGCAACTTTGATCTATATATTACTGGAGGTAGCCTGCAGCTCCTTAACAGTCACTTCAGCACAGGCCCACTTCTGCTCAGTGAATACACTGGTTCTTCAGACTTGTGCGCGTGCACGGGCGGTCTAGGGCTGAATATATTATGTTCCCCCTACTTCTAGGGCTAAAGAAATCTTTTTTCCCCTACATCTGTTTTTTTAGGCAGTTAGAGCCAACAAAGCAGTTCACAGCAGGAAGCTTAAAGAGGAATTATCACTGCAAAATCCCACAATTCAATAAATTCTCACAATAAGGACTAATTTCCTTCATGTAGGGGAAAACTCAGCTAGTGGTGATTCAAAGCTGTGGATGCTCCTCTTGACAGCGCTCTACCCAGGTGATCCTCGCAGGAGAAAATCGTTCAGTCCTCTAGGCCAACAAGCAGTGAAGCCTAGGGTGGCATCATCTTGGAACATCCACAGCGCCAAGGGGAGCATCGTCTTCATTTACACAGGTCCAGTATCCAAGACAGAGGGCTGCACTCAAGCACTGGGGATACTGCTGCTTCCCCCACTTTACTGTCAACCTCAAGCCTTTGGTTCATGTTCTGCATCCACCTCAGAAACACCTGAGTCTTGGAGACAACCTTCCTACTCTGTGCCCCAGCCGACTATGCCTCACCAATCAAGCCCGGATTGGCCATAGCGGGCACTGGGCTTTTCCCTGGTGGGCCACCAGGGTAGGGGCCAGTGTGGGGTCCCTGGGGGCCGTTTTTGTTATCGGGGACCTGAAATATCACCCCCCTGTAACAAAATCGCCAAAACCGGCCCTATGCAAACAGCTCTGCCGCACCCCTATCCCCCCTCACTGGGTGGCCGGTCGAGCGGTTTGCCAGGGCCGGTTTCGGTCCCCAGTTGGGCCCTGCCACCAATCAGTGTTTTTTCATATTCTATTTTTTCTTTTTACCAAATATTTTTTCATTGTTTTCATTTTTTAATCAAACATAGCATCTTCTGAAGGTCTGTAATGTAAAATGGTGAGAGAGTCACAAAACAGGCTTCTATCCCTATCAGCTTTCATTATTTTTGGAACCTGTTCATGTTACTCATCGCCTCGGTTTCATGCTCAATTAGATCGCATACAAAGAGGTGACATTCTAAGCTACGCATTTTCATCAATAAATTAGGCAGCTAAAAAAGAAAAAAGACTAAACCAGAGAGGGCCGATTACGAGTTGGGCAGTTTTCCGCCCGTATCCCTCTCGTATTTAGTGGTACCGGTGTCACTGGTAACCTCAAGGGATGGGGTGGGTGGATGGAGCAGGAATACTCAAGATTATGGGATTTGGGCTAATCGGTGTTTCTCCACTGAGTCAGTTATGTTTTCCGGTCTTTCCCCTGAAGATTTCACCTGTCTGCAGGCGACAATGTCTTTAAGTAAAATACTCCTGATCCTCCGAGTTACAGTGGATCTCATAACCCAGGTGAGTTGGGTAACTCCCATTTTAAGAAGGTTTACAGTGAGGCAGAGTAAACATTATCTTATTATCTCAAAATTCAAGCTGGCCATTCTGTGCGCTGATCTGGAGTGCAACCACTGGGTGCTTTGCAGGTAGGGGATGGAAGTGCTAATGGTTCTATGTTGAATCCATCTTACATGTTCCAATGGAAGTAGATTCCAATTAAGGTGTATATTGTGCTCGTTTTTTCAAAGGTTCGTAGGCAGTGGGTACCGAAACCTTAGGGGGCCATCCTGCAAAGTACGATGAGGGTCCTCAACATATCCCAACCAATTTTGTCCCCGATACCCTATCGCCACAAACCCTCAAAGGGAAAAAAGGCGTGACGATTATTGGGGAAGAGAGATTTGGTGGACGTTATTTCCCATCCCATTGAGGAAAACTGTATGCGCCATTTAGGGCCTATTGATTGCATCTGATACATTTCTAACCCAGTGTTAATGAATATACCACTGGAGCGCTCATAAGTGCTACATTTCTCGTTCACTTTCTCTCAGTTCTTTTCCCTTCTGTCTCATTATAACACCTCTCTCGCTTTCTTCTCTTTCTCATGTCTCTGTCTCGTGTCTGTTATTCAGCTGTACTTTTTTTTATAGCCTTCACATCTCTCCCCCTCTCCATTTGGCTCTCGCTAGTGTTTCTCTTTTTTCTCTCCACTGTCCTTCCAGTGTTCATATTCAACTATTTTCACTCTCCTGTCGCTTTACAACCTCACTCTCTCTCACTTACCCTGGCGTCTCTTGTGTGACATTCTAGTGTTTCGCGGGTCTCGGCCGAGACCCGGAAACACTCCCACACAATGTAGCACCTTCTGGCCAGGCGTGGCCAGAAGCCTTTAAATAAAGGGACGGAGGTCGCTCGTGGCTTCCGGTCCAACCAAGCAGCCCAGCGTGTGTGTTGTCCCATTACTCTGTGGTTATATACCTGACGTACCTGTAGCCCCCGAGTGTAGCAACAATTCCACTCCCCTACACTGGCGACGAAGGTGGTGACGGCGATCAGGCGATCGGCCCGGGACCCTGGCGGAGGAGTGGAGTTCTCCCTGGTGTTGACGGTGCTCCGGTCCTGTGTGCGTGCTGAGACGGGAACGGACCTTCCGCTGCTGACGCAGGTACCGCTGTGCGCTCAGCCGAAGAGCAGCGTGTGGTGTGCTGCGGGGAGCCGGCTGGCGGTGGTGCAGAGTGGTGCGCGGCGAGGCTGCCGCTGTCTGAGCGGCGAGTGGGCCCAGCGGAGCGCATGGAACTGTGCGCGCATGCGCACTGAGCGCGAGGCCGGCCCCAGCGAAGAAGGTCGCGTGTGGAGGCCCCGTTCCCGCCGAGCGAGTGGTGTGCTGTACGCAGGGAAGCGGCGGCTCCCTAGGGACACCCGTGATGACGGCGAGCACCGAGTACATATGCTGGTGAGGAAATTAATGGACATAATCAAGCATTGATACCTGCAAGAAAGAAAAAAAGAGAGGAGGATTAATCACATGAGCACATCATAGCGGTTGGAAAAGGCATTAAAGGCATGGTATTTCGAGACATCTGGCTGAACCAAGGCGCATACATAGGGGCACACGCCAGTGACCAAGCTCATTAAGTAAAGAATAGTGTCGCACACACACACAGCCAACAGGAAGTGGCTGGCGCCAGCACGCAAACGCCACGCATCGGACTCCAGGCTGACCACGTGGTCGTGAGAGTAACTCCAAGGAGGCCACAGTGATGTCGGTGGTGCAAGACGCCACGGGGGCTGGAGGGGCTCAACAGGCAGTGGCCCCGCAACAAGGTGCAGGACCAGCAGGAATACAAGTTGTGGGCACAGTGGTCCAACAGTCGCCACATTCCCAGATCAATCCTATCCCGCCATTCAGTGCGCTGGCAGACCCAGGCACAGCGGCGCCTCGATGGGCGGTGTGGCTGAGTCGCTTGAATAACTATTTCACAGCAACGAGGGAAAAAGACAATGAGGTAAAACGGTCGTTGCTGCTTCATTTTGGTGGGGATGAACTGTACAAGCTATTCTTACATCTGCCAAATACCGGAGCTGCTACAGACTACAATGCCGCGGTGCAAGCGCTAAATGCACACTTTGACCCACAACTAAACCCACATTATGAGAGGTTCAAGTTCAGACAATCACAACAAAGGGACGGAGAAACGATGGATGCTTTTCATGCACGGCTGAGGGAACTGATAAGCACCTGCCCGGATGATGACCAAGAGAAAGAGGTAACAGCACAATTGATTCAGGGGTGCAAGAACAAACATCTCAGGACACTGATTTTGAGGCAACCCCGCATAACGCTGGATGAAATATTGATGCTAGCCAGGTCACACGAGCTGTCCGATGCGAGAGCCACAGCTATGGAGTCAGCCATCAATCCATCGTCAAGCACTGAAGTAACGGTGAAGACAGAGAGAGTGGACGCCGTGAGGAACAGTAACCGCGGAGGGAGAGGAAGGTGGCCGACCAGAACACAGCGGCTGGCGCAATGTGGCTCCTGTGGGTATGAAGAGCACAACCGAGACAGTTGCCCGGCACGCGGCAAGACATGTGACAAATGTGGGGTATCCAATCATTTCGCCAGCGTGTGCAGAGGAGGTGCGAGAGGAAATTCACGAGGACAAGGATCGGGGGGGAAGAAAACACCCGTCAAAGCGGTAAGGCAGCTAGCCCTAGAGGACGCACGGGACACCTTCCCGTCGAGAGGGAACAGAACGCCATCACGCCACCCACAGCGGCTGGATGACTCGTCGACGGAAGACGAGGAAGAGTGCTATTATGTCTCATTCGTAAGCGAGCTCAAAAGGCGGAGAAGGCCGCAACCAAAGTGTCAAATCCAAATCGACGGATCGACAGTTACCGGAGTCATAGACACTGGAGCCACGATTAATGTCATGGGCATTCAGCATTATAAGGTGCTACGAACAAGACCCCAACTGGTGCCATCAAAGGCTCGCATCCTCACCTATGGCAGCAAGACTCCACTACCCCTGAGAGGGAAGATGACGGTGCAGATGAAGGCCGAACATCAGGAGCTGACGACAACGTTTCACGTAATAGACAAAGAAGCAGACTTGCTAGTTGGCAGTCACACTGCAGAAGACCTAAAGTTAATTGCATTCGCAAATGCAGTCAAGGCACTACACACAGAGGAGATCCTGCAGCTATTCCCATCGTTATTTCAAGGTCTGGGTACTATTAAAAAGCCACCTGTCAAGCTACATATTGACAAAGCAATACGTCCCATTGCACTAAGACATCGGAGGATACCATTTCATCTGAGATCGGCAGTTGAACAGGAACTGATCAAGCTGGAAGAGCAGGGAGTAATAGAAAAAGTGAAAGGACAGACACCATGGGTGTCACCAATGGTAATCGCTGAGAAGCCTCGACAACCGGGTCAGATTCGAATATGCATTGACATGAGGATGCCTAATAAAGCAATCAAGAGGGAGAGGCACCTCACGCCCACGGTGGGTGTTTCCCTCCCCGCTCCCGCCTCCCAGCTGCTCCGCCCACCCGCGCACTTCGCCTTAAATGGCGACCGTGCGAACGCGCAGCGTTGACGCGCAGCGGGCGCGCCGATTGTGCGCCGAAGGCGCGCCAAAGGTAAGCCCGTCTGCGCCCGTCCGCGCCTGGACCGCGCCCAGTGCAAGGACCCCTGGCCCCCGAAGAGCCCGACCGACCCGCCTGACGTACTCCTCCGCCACCCTCACCGCTCTCAACACCGACCGACACCCAGATTGCCATCAAGCCACTCCACGACGTACCCACGGACCTTTCAGCTGCAACGCCTGCAAGTTCTCCTGCATCCGGACCATCCTCGCACCAGCACCCGCCAAATCAAACACCAGCAGTACCCACCTCAAGTGCATCCTGCTCAACACCCGCTCCGTCCACAGACATGCCATCGAACTCTGGAACCTCCTCGACACCACAGCCCCTGACGTTGCCTTCCTCACGGAGACCTGGATGAACGCCTCTTCAGCTCCCGACATCGCCATCGCTATCCCAGAGGGCTACAAGATCGTCCGGAGGGACCGCAACGCCAACCAGATGGGAGGAGGCATCGCCATCATCCACAGGAACACCATCCGTCTCACGACCAGCACCGACAACACCCTGACCAGCGCCGAACACCTGCATTTCCAGATCCACACCAACCCGAACACCACCCTCAGAGGCACCCTGATCTACCGACCCCCTGGACCACGCACACAATTCAGCGAGGACATCGCCGACTTCGTCAGCCCACACGCCCTCCCCTCCGCTGACTACATCCTCCTAGGAGACCTCAACTTCCATCTGGAAAACAACAACGACCGCAACACCAGCACCCTGCTAGACAACCTCGCCAACCTGGGACTCAAGCAACTGGTGTCCACCCCCACCCACCTCGCCGGACACACACTCGACGCCGTCTTCTCCTCCAGCACAGACATCGACTTCAGCCACGCCACAGAGCTTCAATGGACGGACCACAGCTGCGTCCACTTCACCTTCAAGAGAACAACGACCCACCACCACCAACAACAGGCCGCCCGCAGAAGCTGGAACACGATCACAGCAGACCAGCTCGCCACCTCCCTGAGCCAGCACCCTCCTGCCAGCTCAGCGAACCCCAACCAGGCCGCCGACTACCTCACAAAGTGGATCAGCAACTGCGCGGACGAACTCGCCCCACTGAGGACCCCGCCTAGCAGACCCGGCAGCAAGAAGGCCCCTTGGTTCACCGACGAACTCAAGAGCTCCAAGAAGAACTGCCGAGCCCTCGAGAAAGTCTGGAGAAGGGATCCGACACCGAACAACAGGACCTCCTTCAAGCTTGCCACCCGGAAACACCACCAGCTGATCCGCGCCGCCAAGAAAACAGCATTCAAGGACAGGCTGGACAACAACGCACACAACAGCAAGGAACTCTTCAACATCGTGAAAGAGCTCTCCAACCCCAGCGCAGGAAACAATGACATCACCCCATCGCAAGACCTCTGCAACTCCCTCGCCTCATACTTCCACAACAAGATCGCGGACATACACAACAGCTTCAACAACCAACCAACGCACACCATGACCGAACTACCACCCCCCACCACCACCCTCCACGCCTGGACCCCGATCAGCACCGAAGACACCATCCGCACGATGAACTCCATCCACTCCGGATCGCCGACCGACCCCTGCCCTCACCACGTCTTCAACAAGGCCGACGCTGTCATCGCACCCCATCTGCGAGACATCATCAACACATCCTTCGACACCACCATCTTCCCTGAGAGCTGGAAGCACGCCGAACTCAGCGCTCTACTCAAGAAACCAACAGCGGACCCCACCGACCTCAAGAACTACCGCCCCATCTCGCTCCTCCCGTTTCCAGCCAAAGTCATCGAGAAGACCGTCAACAAGCAGATGGCCGCATTCCTCGAGACGAACGGATCCCTCAACCCCTCACAGTCCGGCTTCCGAGCCAACCACAGCACCGAGACCGCCCTCATCGCCGCCACCGATGACATCCGAGCCCTGATGGACAATGGAGAAACAGCGGCCCTCATCCTCCTAGACCTCTCCGCGGCATTCGACACGGTCTGCCACCGCACCCTAGTGCAGCGCCTCAGCAACGTCGGAATCCAGGACAAGGCGCTGGAATGGATCATCTCCTTCCTCGACGGAAGAACACAGAGAGTCCGCCTACCACCGTACAAGTCAGAGGCCTCCGAAGTCATCTGCGGCGTCCCTCAAGGATCATCTCTGAGCCCCACCCTCTTCAACGTTTACATGAGCCCCCTCGCGGCCATCGTACGCAAACACAACCTCAGCATAATCTCCTACGCCGACGACACCCAGCTGATCCTCTCCCTGACCAACAACCCCGCCGCCGCCAGAGCCAACCTGCACGAAGGGATGAAGGAGGTAGCCGAGTGGATGACGACCAGCCGCCTGAAGCTGAACTCGGACAAGACGGAGGTCCTCATCCTGGGCTCCTCACCCTCCGCCTGGGACGACTCCTGGTGGCCTCCCGCCCTGGGCACCGCACCCAAACCGACAGACCATGCACGCAACCTGGGCTTCATCCTGGACTCCTCCCTCTCCATGACCAGGCAAGTCAACGCCATCTCCTCGGCATGCTTCAACACCCTACGCATGCTACGGAAGATCTTCTGGTGGATCCCCACCGAGACCAGGAGGACCGTCACCCAGGCCCTCGTCACCAGCCGCCTGGACTACGGCAACGCCCTCTACGCCGGTACCACCGCCAAGCTCCAGAAGAGACTTCAGCGGATCCAGAACGCCTCAGCCAGACTCATCCTCGACATCCCACGAACCAGTCACATCTCCGGACATCTCAGAGACCTGCACTGGCTCCCCGTCAGCAAAAGAATCACCTTCCGCCTCCTCACCCACGCACACAAAGCCCTACACGACCAAGGCCCGAGCTACCTCAACAGCCGAGTCAACTTCTACGCTCCCAGACGCCACCTTCGATCAGCCAACCACGCCCTCGCCGCCGTCCCCCGCATCCGAAGAGCAACTACAGGAGGAAGGTCCTTCTCCTACCTGGCCGCCAAGACCTGGAACTCCCTCCCGACCGACCTGCGCCTGACCCAAGACCACCTCTCCTTCAGGAGGAAGCTGAAGACCTGGCTGTTCGAGCAGTAGCGGCACCCCCCCCCCCCCCCCAGCGCCTTGAGACCCTACGGGTAGGTAGCGCGCTTTACAAGTGTCATTGATTGATTGATTGATGATATATTAACGGATTTGAACGGAGCACAATGGTTCTCCAAATTAGACTTAAATGCCGGCTACCATCAATTGAAATTGGCAGAAGAAAGCCGGTACATCACAACATTTTCTACCCACTTAGGCTTGAGGAGATATAAGAGGCTCAATTTTGGCATCACGTCCGCGGCTGAAATCTTTCAGAACACTATCAAAGAGATTCTGTCGGGACTGAGCGGGGTATTAAATGTCAGTGATGACATACTCATCCATGCCAAGACTAGTGAGGAACATCACAGGAGACTAAAAGCCACACTCAAGAGGTTGGCAGAGTTTGTTGTCACACTCCACAAAGAGAAGTGTCAGTTTTTCAAGCAATCCATAAAGTTCTTTGGATATGTTTTCGGATCCGAAGGCGTCAAGGTAGACCCACGGAAGTCAGCCGCCATCAAGAATGCCCCAGCCCCGACCACCGCATCAGAGGTGAGAAGTTTCATGGGCATGGCCCAGTATTGTGCCCGGTTCATCTCGCAACTCGCCACCATAGCGGAACCGCTGCGGAACTTGACCAAAAAAGAGAACCCCTGGAAGTGGTCCAGGGCAGAAGCGGAGGCATTCGACAAGATAAAGGCAGCACTGCTGGACAGCACGACGATGGCTTATTTTGATACGGCACGACAGACGGAAATACTTGTGGACGCCAGTCCAGTTGGACTAGGAGCGTTACTGACACAGGAGGCGGAACCTGGAGTGTGGGTACCCCTGGCATTTGCAAGTAAGGCACTCACCGCTACAGTAGCCAGGTATTCACAGATTGAGAGGGAGGCGTTAGCGGTGAAGTGGGCCTGTAATCATTTCCACCTATACATCACCGGACAACCTTTCAGAATGGTCACAGATCATCAGCCTCTAGTACCTTTGTTCAAAGGCACAGCCCCGCATCCACCGCCGCGGATTGAAAGATGGGCGATTCAGGTCCAGCACTACCAAATGGATCTAGTCTACAGGCCAGGAGCAAAGAACCCGGCGGATTTCCTGTCACGGCATCCCCAGGTGGAGGCGAATATAACCCCAGATCAAGAAAATCGGATTGAGGAGTTTATAGATATGGTATCCCTGCTATCCTGTCCCCAAGCATTGGCTCCAGAAGACATCGTAGCCCAGTATGGTGATGATGCTGTCATTACGAGGGTCAAGGTAGCGATAGACAGTGGATCATGGGAAAACTTCCTGCGAAACGTGAGTGATTGGGATGAAAGTGACCGGGTTCGCCTGTCCCAGTTCTGGAAGATACGCCATAAGCTGAGTAGAGCAAATAATGGACTCATACTTCGAGGGTCAAGAGTGGTGATTCCTCACACTCTACAGGACCGGGCAACATCATTGGCTCATGAAGGGCACCAAGGCACGAAGCGGATGAAAGCTCGGATGAGGGAAAAGGTGTGGTTTCCTCATATGGATGAAAAGGTGGATATGCTGGTGAAGAACTGTCGAGCCTGCCAGTTGACCAGTCTTCTGGAAACGCCGGCCTCCATCATCACGGAAGAGCCATCCCCGGCGCCCTGGACTTCGGGAGTTTTCCAGATGGGAGGGTGACTGTAGTATTGGTAGACAGCTACACGAAATATCCAGTGGTAGAAGTGGCTCCATCCACCAGTTTTTCAAATATTCAGCCGATCCTCAGCAAAGTATTTGCGATGTTTGGTATCCCTAGAGTGATGAAAACGGATAATGGCCCCCGTTCTAGGGACATGAATTTAAAGAATTCTTGCAAGGACTAGGAATAAAACACCAAAGCATCACGCCCCAATTGCCGCAGGCGAATGGGGAGGCTGAAAGATTTATGAGGACTGTCAATAAGACCCTGAGGATCGCATTAGTTGAGGGGGTAGATCCCGAGACAGCACTACAACTGTTTCTGAGAGAATACCGGAGCACCCCTCACAGTATCACTCAACGGTCTCCCTGGTCGCTGATGTTTGCAGGACCACGGCATGACCTACTACCAACTGCAGAGCACTGGGTGCCTGAACCCTACTCACCAGCTGCCACCCAAGAGAGAAGGAGAAGGACGAACGAGAGGGCAAGCCACAAGCGGCGAGCGCGAGACAGAGTACTAGTCCCGGGTGACGCAGTACTGGTGAGAACACGCAGGCCAGGAGGAAAGTTCAAGACCCCCTACGAAGTTGAACCATGGACAATCAAATCGACCAAAGGTACGGCGGTAACGGCACAGAAGAATGGAGAGGAAATCACCAGAAATGTGTCGTGGTTTAAACGTATTCCATCCAGAACTCAGACACCAGAAGCAGGCGACGGGCCCGTCGCAGACGCTGCTAGTCAACCTGACACTGGGGGTGAGCCGGTTGAGACCAATGACATGGCCACCACGTCATCTTCTCCTAGGCGAAGAGAACCTGAACCGATGCTCGTCCGAGGACGAGGGGCTCACGACCTTCGACCGAATCCAAGACCCAGTCGGATGTTGGCCGATTATGTTTGTTGACTGTATAACACTGTTTTGAAGGAAAGAACAATCAATACCAACTTGGGATGGGATGTGACATTCTAGTGTTTCGCGGGTCTCGGCCGAGACCCGGAAACACTCCCACACAATGTATCACCTTCTGGCCAGGCGTGGCCAGAAGCCTTTGAATAAAGGGACGGAGGTCGCTCGTGGCTTCCGGTCCAACCAAGCAGCCCAGCGTGTGTGTTGTCCCATTACTCTGTGGTTATATACCTGACGTACCTGTAGCCCCCGAGTGTAGCAACAATTCCACTCCCCTACATCTTGCTTACTTATTGCCTCTTGATAGCTTGCATCTCTCGCTCTTACTCTAAGAAATCTTCACAGCCTCTCTCCTCATCATCTAGTTCCCTGGTGTTTTTTCCCTTTTTCCACTCAGTTCTTATTCTCCCTCATTTTTGAAGTGAGACATAGTCACATGGGTGCCCTTTCGCAGGATTTTCTTTATGGCAATAATAAATCAATGAATGTTGCAACTGTGTTACTTTCAGCAAACTTCCAAGCACGTCTAGCAGAGCAGGCTTTCCACGTGTAGCAGCAGCTGCTTTTCTGTATTTTGCTAGATCGTATTGGCATTGCATGGGTGCTTGAGGGGTCCCCTTTAGTGCCACCTCCCCCCGACCCACCCGAATATCCTCCCCCGCCCTCCCACCCCCGGCCGCGGAGGACTCTTACGCGGTGTCGCTCATCTGTGAATTAGATGAAATACAAGCCACCACCTGATTGTCTGCCACCCATGTGTGAGTATCTGTATGAGTCAGTCTTCACTGCCCAAGAGAGGGCATTTGGTGCAGTTCTAAGGGCATTATGGGGTCTCTATGGTAGTTCTCTGTCTCGGTTTTTTGTTATTTTTTCCATTGTTCCCTAAGTTCACTTTCCAGGTCCAGTGCATCACAAGGCTAGGGTTCTGGAGTGGCCCAGTAATCGATCAGCAACCCTCCCAAAAAATGCTGAAATTTGCATTTTATAACACCGTGGGTCGACCGTGCTACTGCCTTGGCAACATTTTACTAGGATACATGGAACCGTTCTGTGCATTTCACACATCTCAGGTGTTATTTTACTGGCTGCCCTGTTACTTATGGGAGGGCTTGAGCTCCAGTCACCTGCGTGGTCCATGGAAAAGCAAATCCTTTCTCAATCAAAACACGTCTACCAACCACAGAGTTTGGGGGGATGCCGCTTCCACCTGTTGGTGCAGGGGAGGTGCTGGGAGATGAGGGCTCTACGTTTGATGCTCCCTGGGTGAGTCACATCATCCCTCGGCTCATTCTCCTCCTCTGCCCAGCTCTGCAGTCTCTTCATCCACTGAGCGGTAGGAATGTCCGTTCCCATGAGACTTAGTGGAGCAGATTGCAAAGCACCCAGTGTTCCGAGGGCTCCTGTGGCCCCACTTGGTGGGGTGAGGCATTTCTCTGCCTTGACAAGTCACTGATTTACCAGTTGTGTACATCCTGTTGTGTAGGAAGCTGGCCAATTCATCGTCTAACATTTCCCCCCCACAAATCACAAGTCTATCACAAATGAGAACAGCCCCTTCATGACATGAGCTCAATATATTGGTAGCACTGACAATCCAATCATAGGACTTTCCCAACAAGCCCCTGTACGTTATTGCCCTTTCAACCTGGTGCACATTTACATTCAGGCCCACTGTTCCCTGGATGAGATGGAAATGAATCAAGCAGCAACTGCCATACCTAACATTTAAGAGCTGTCGAGGGCAGGTATAGGGGTTGAACTGTTAATCCTTCCTGGTACATAGAGGAAGAGGTGAAATTATACAGAGAAATAAGACAAACTTCAGCAAGTTTATCAAATCCACCAGCGGCCTCTCTTCCTGGAAGGATTTACCATCAGTTGTTCTTTTAAAGGGCACAGCCGAACACAGGCACATTTTATTTGTCTCCTCAGACTCCTGATGGCTCTACATGACCTCCCTCCACCTCTTCTAGTCGACGAATAAAGCAGGGGTACGGCAGCAAATTCATTTGTTTCTGACACTGCAAAAAACACTGCTTTATGTTGTCATCACACCTTCAAATGTACACCCAGGTGTGCAACAGGGGACACAAACAGTAAAACAAAGACCGATTCATAAAGGTATTACAGTCACTGCACATAAATACAGCAAACTGACCATCTACGACATAGGATGCACGATTGTCTGCTCTAATGCATTGGACATACTCCTTTATGCTCAGAGCTGGATGCTAATCTGAGTCACTGTCTGTTATATTCCCATTTGACTAATGTACTGAACTGTTACCTTCCTTTCCCTCAAATTGTAAAGCGCTCTGATATCCCTCGGGATCAACTTTTCACTATATAACACTTTATAAATAAATAAATATCTACTCCTGCACTAGGTGAAACTCTCCACTTTTTTACTATTCATCATTTCCAATTGGAGATTTACATTTCCAGTGGAGAGCTAGGTGTCGACTTACATGTCTCCACCATGTCCAATGAGGGTGTGCATGCTCCTATAAAAGAAGATGCAAGAGAAAAGTTACTACTTGTAACTTGTTGGTGGAGACTTTTCTATCAGGAAGTAAAGGAAAACTGAATAACGTTTATAATATTAATAACATATTTTAGTGTATAAAAATAAATGTCAAATATGTATAATAATCAACATTAACCTGGAACTAATACATTTCAATGTTACAGCACATTAACCCCTCAAATTAAATGTGTGCTAAATAATAAAATGTAAATACACTAAGCTTATTTATCAATATTTTTTGTATACAGTAACTCGATTAATATTCACCCACCCTACTAATATTTTTTTTATTTATATTAAACTTGGTTAAGTATTATGTATTTAATTAATTTTAAAACTTTTTTTATTTTTTAAAATAGGTAAAAAAGATTCGTTTATATTTTTTAACTAAGTGTATCTTTCCACTCAGAAATTCCTCATAGGGCGTTTTTTATTTTAAATTGGTTTGGTGGACGCTGCAATCATCCAATATTTGCGGTCGTTTTTCTGTGGAGAACTGTATGGATCATTTAATCTTTAATGAAGATTTCTGTGTTCAGGAAGACAACTCAGACTATATGTAAATTTTGTATTCAAATTGTTTTGAATATTTAGGATATTTTGCAACCTAACTTTCTGTTGCATCCCATATTGTGAACAGGGTGTCAATGAATCTTAGCCACATTACTATCTTATCCTGGAACTCTGAGTTTTTTTCGCCCATGCTAAATCCTTCTCCTGCCATCCGACTGTCCAATTTGCATAACTAGGGGAGAAGAAAAACCCTTGGTTGTCCCACACTTTTATTTATAAATCTCACCACTGAACAGGAACATGTTGTGCGTTAACTATAGATCAATCCTCTTGAGTAACATTTGCTGTGGTCACGGAAATGTATACTTCTTCTCTGTTGAAAGTATTTGCAAGCATGAAATCCATCTTTGTGACCAATACTTGTTCACAATGAGACCCTGCCCATTGTGATAAGGTTATAGGTGGAAATCCAAGGTACATTTTGAGAAGTTTGAGTAGGTCCTTTTTGCCCATGAGGTACACAGTCAGGTGTTTGACTATGGGTGCCAGAAAGTGGTCAATGAATACTGATGTGTTCTCAAAAAAGGAGCCGTTGGAGGGAGAGAATTGGTTTTCTAGGTGGCCTTTTCTGATCCTTACGAATTTTTGGAAGAAACATTATTGGATGAATGGGTGTTTCACCGATTCTGGGCAGAGCCTTATCCCCCTTTTTTTAGGTCTCGCCTATCAATGCGCTTGCGCATTGAGCTTGCGAGAATATAGGGGCTTATCCAGAGCTTAACCACCGGGCGATTCCATGCAGTGCCCGTGAAAAGCAAGCTCAATGCGCAAGCGCATTGACTGCAAAGCACATGCACATCAAAGCCATCTGCCTCCCTCCAGGCCGTGTCTCTCGTTTCTCCTCCCCACAGCAATGCATTTCTCCTCTCCTAATTATTCACGGCCGGCCGGCTGTACTTTCACTTTCACGGCTGCCAGGCCGTGTCTCGTTTTATTTTAACTTTTTTTTTTTTATTGTTTTATTCTGTAATTTATATTTTTCTACCACTCGCCCACTACAGCATAGGGATATAGGGCAGCCCTCATCACCCATTGACCAATTTAGCTGTGAGTAACAGTATTAGACATCCACACACAAAGTAGTGTTTGCTTGTAGCCAGCGTTTTTTTTTTACAGATGAAGGTTTGTCAGCTTTCACAGCAGTTACGTTTTACATTTCTCCTCCCCTAATTATTCACGGCCGGCCGGCCGTACTTTCACTTTAATGGCCGCCAGGCCGTGTCTCGTTTTATTTTAACTTTTTTTCTTTTGTAATTCGGGGGTTGTGTGAATCTATCTTCTTGGAAAATTGGCATGCATTCATATTTCGAACACATTAAACAGGAGTGAGATGAGCCCAATCCATGTGATGAAATCTAAAGCAAGAGGCAGCCTCTTGGCAATAAGTGTTGACACTGTTTACATTATTCTAAATCCTGAGATTGGAAGTTGCATGAAGAAGATGGACTGGTTGGACTCTAAAGGAAAGTTAGATGTGTTTATCCTTCAGTTAAGGTAGGTTGCGTGCGCAGTGCGCGCTGGTCTCACTTCTCCTCCCCCCCTAATTGCTTTTTTTCACGGCCAGGCCGTGAGCTACATCAAAGGGTTCCAATCCCCCTGCCCCTGCCCCCTGCTTCACGGACGTTTTGTCTCTCCACATTGCGACCTTCACTCAATCGATTTTGTTACTCTCCCGCCAATTTCTATTCTCCCTTCCCTTTGTCATTGTGTCCCTGGATGAGATTTGTTCACAGTAACGTTTTCAAAACTAATGGCGTTGTCCCCAAAAATTTATTTTTGATCCTATAGGTTGTTATGCATCGCTTTTTGATTTCCGTTCAGTGGCGAATGTGAACCCCCTCGTGCTTTTTTAGTTGACAAGGTGCTGACAGGCACGCGGGCTCGTTTGGCTGTTGCTGGATTTTCTTAGTCTGTCTCTAGTGATTGCCTGCACTCTCTCTCTCTCTCCAGTTATATGCCCTCACCCCTTCCATCTGCCTGTGTTTCCTTATGTGTCTCCTCGCCTTCTGATGCCTCTTTCTTTCATTATTAATATATTATCGTATCCTCTTCACGTTTTAGTAAACTTCCCTTCCAGCACTCGTGCTTTCAAACGCCTCAGTTCAACATCGGAAATAACGCATTTTTGAAAGCTGCCCTCTCCATTTGCAGCATTCGGATACACCTGAAAGCCACTGGATTAGTAAACTTCCCTTCCAGCACTCGTGCTTTCAAACGCCTCTTTTTGCTTCGGATTTACTGCCTGGGTTGTAGATGGCAGGAAATGAAAGTCCGTCACTCACTTTCACGAACTTTGGTCTCAGCTGTTCACAGTCCCTCATCTCCGTCCTGCCCATGTTGTGCATTCTTACATTTCACAAGCTTTACTTCATTTCGTTTTTAAGAGCAGCCCGCTCCGCTCGGACAGGCTGCAATGCGGAGTTCATTATCTCCCCCCCCTGTCCTTTCATAAATGTGCAGCCGTCTGCTGTTGTTTGGATCAGCAGACCAGGTGGCAGCTGTCCTCTCCCCCTCACCCCGCTTGTCTTGCCTTCTGCTCCCCTGATTGCCCTCGTTTTCTTGCCTTCTGCTTCCCTGATTGTACTCGTTTTTTCTTGCCTTCGGCTCACCCACTCCATCCATTCCTCCATCCATCCCCCCACTCCATCCATCCCCCCACTCCATCCATCCATCCCCCCACTCCATCCATCCATCCCACCACTCATCCATCCTTCCCCCCACTCCATCCATCCATCCATCCATCCATCCATCCATCCCCCCACTCCATCCATCCATCCATCCCCCCCACTCCATCCGTCCATCCATCCATTCCCCCGACTCCATCCATCCCTCCCCGCCCCCACACTCCATCCCTCCCCCGCCCCACACTCCATCCCTCCCCCGCTCCACACTCCATCCCTCGCCCCACACTCCATCCCTCGCCCTCTTGCACTGCCTCTATCTCTCACCCTGCCTCTATCTTTCGCCCTCCCTCTATCTATCTATCGCCCTCACTATCCATCGCATCACCACAGCATCACTCAGGGGCACCACAACATCACTATGCGCAACCACAGCATCACTGAACGCCACAGCATCACCCGTCGCCGCCACAACATCATCCAGAGCCACCACAGCATCAATCTGTGCAACCATTCAACAACTGAATCAAATATGTTCTCTCAATGTTTCAAACTTTATTACAAATGTCACCATTTTTTTTAAATATTTCACTTCTGTTCTTGTATTTTCATCACAATAAAATACACTAAACATAATCTTCCAAAAAGTTATTTGCAAAAGTTTAAGCTATTGACATTATATATTACAATAACTTTTATTTAAGTATTAATTATTGAAAAAAATACAACCCGTTGTTATTTTTAATATTAATACATCTAAGTCATGTAAATACAACACATATTGCATTACAAATGCTATAGGTGTCACGTTTGCAAAAGTTAACACTATTGGCATTGTAAATGACAAAGTTATTAACCCCTTTAAAGCGTTGTAAATAGACCTCCCCAGTGCTGCGCTGTCCATTGGAACTAGTGCTGAATGGACGTCCAACGGTCGTGCGCAGCACTGGGGAGGTAGTGGCCGTGACGACCGTTGGCCGACGGCAGCAATTAAGGGGTTAATTTCGCTATTTTCAAAACAAAAACATAAATAAAAAATTTGTCATTTACAATACTGATACCTCTAACTTTACTAATGCGAAACCTATTGCATTGCAAATGCTTGTTGTATATAGGCATAATGGTTTTTTCTTTAAATCTTTGGGGCCCATCTTTGCGATGAAATTCATTAAGTTTGTTAAAAACAGCACCCATAGTTCCTGATGTACTAAAAAGAAATCTATAGGTACCCCACCCGGCCCCCCTGCCTTGTCCGAACTACACTGTGCCAAGCCACACCGTATCTCTGATAAATCAAAAGCTGTATCTAATAAAGGATTTTACTCCCGCCTCCCGCTCCTGACTTGTTCAGTCCCGTGTCGCTTTTTTTTTTTTGCTGCCTCCTAACTGGTTTATTTTTATTTATTTCTTGCATTTGTAGAGCGCGACACTCATCCCATGGGATATCACGGCGCTGTAAGAAAGGGGAGATTGCTGAGACAGTGCTGGGAAATTAGTTTTTGGGGAAAAGTTGGGTTTTTAATTTTTGGCGGCATTGGAGGAGATTTGTGGTGTGTCTAAGGTCCACAGGTAACTCATTCCATCTTTTAGCCGCTAAGTGTGAGAAGGCACGTCCACCTGTCCTTGCTTTATAAATGCGTTTGGGTTTTGCCAGGGCTAAGTTGTTGGATCTTAGATTCCTGTTAGGGATATAAAATTCGATTTTCCCTTGAAGGATGGTAGGGCCCGTTTTGTGGAGGGCTCTGTGTGCGTGACAGAGTAGTTTGAAGGTGGCCCTCTGACGCATTGGTAGCCAGTGGAGTTTTTTAAGGCATGCGGAGGCCGAGTCTCGCTTGCCTTTGTTACAAACCAGTTTAGCCGCCTGGTTTTGCAGAACCTGTAGGCGGGAGAACAGTTGCTCGTTCATCCCTTCAAACAGGGCATTACCGTAATCTAGGCGGCTGACCAGGAGGGCCTGGGTGATTGTGCGTCGGCAATCCAGAGGTATCCAGGAGAAGATTTTTGCCAGGAGTTTAAGAATTGCGAAACCTTTGCCCCAGAGTATGCGTATGTGGTCCTTCATGGATAGTGCGTCATCCATCATAATACCAAGGTTTCTGGCGCACTGTTTCGGGATGGGGGCTGGTCCCAGAGATGGTGGCCACCATGTGTCGTTCCATGAGAGTTTGGCTCCTCCGAACAGTAGTATCTCCGATTTCCCGGCGTTTAGTTTTAGGTAATGGATACGCATCCATTCTGCCATTTCGGAGAGACAACTGTGAAGGTTATTCTTCGCTGTTTCCGACCCTTCCTCCATTGTCACCATCAGCTGTGTGTCATCGGCATAAGAACATATGCCGATGCCCCACTTTCTTCCAATGTCGGCCAGAGATGAAACATAGACATTGAAGAGAGTGGGGCTTAGTGAGGCCCCTTGTGGGACCCCACAGCCGATGGGACAAGGTTTTGAGTGAAATTGGCCCATGTGTACTGCTTGGGTGCGATTGCTAAGGAATGATTTAATCCATTTTAACGCAGATGATTGCACTCCCTTGCTCAGGAGGATGTCTAATAAACAGTCATGTGATACCGTGTCAAACGCCGCTGACAGGTCTAGCAGTATCAGAGCCACAGATCCCCCTTGATCTGTGATGCATCTGACACTGTCCGACACTGCCAGCAACGTTGCTTCGGTGCTATTATTGGCTCTGAAGCCGGTCTGGGTGGGATCCAGAAGTGAGTTTTCTTCCAGGTATCTGGATAGTTGTGAATTGACCATTTTCTCCAAAGCCTTGGAGAGGTAAGGGAGCTTGGAAATTGGCCTGTAGTTCTCCGGGTTAAGGATGTCAGATCCGGCTTTCTTCAGGAGGGGGGTTACAGATGCGTGTTTCCAGATTTCTGGGAAGGACGCGGTGGTGAGGGACTGGTTAAAAAGTTTAGTAATAAAGGGGCAAAGTGTCGGTGCGATTTCGGAGAACACAAAGTGGGGACATGGGTCTGCGGGAGAGCCAGATTTGATTGTCTTTAGAACTGATAATACCTCGCTTTCAGAGAATAGTTGAAAGTTAGTAAGACATGGGGATTTGCCTGCATCTGAATGGACGTTGTCTTTATCTGATGTAGGCAGATATTCATCGGTGTTGACAGGCAAGGAAAGAGAAAGTGAGGGAGTGAAAGTAGAGTAGATTTTGTTGATCTTCTCGGAAAAGAAGATACTAATACGTTCACAGGCCTCAGTTGAGGGGGTGAGGATTTGTGAGGTACTAGAAGGATTACTAAGTTCTTTTACGATTTTGAATAATTCTTTTGTGGAGTTGTAGTTTTCATGGATTCGTTGCGTGAAGAATGCTTTTTTCGCATCTCGAATGGCAAGAATGTATTGTTTCCGCTTAGTGACATAATTTGCTCTAGTTTCTGAGTCTTTGGTTTGTCTCCATCGATGTTCAGTTTTTTGGCATTCCTTTTTGAGGCTTTTGAGGAGAGGGGTATACCATTTTTCTCTGGTAGTTGTTTTTTTCCTTGATTCCCGCAGGGGTGCTAGTTTGTCTAGCGTTTGGCGGATTCCAGTTTCTAGCAGGGTGGCGTTATCACAGATGGTGGAATCCTCCTGTAAAGTAACATCTATCTCCAGAAAGTGATTTTGAAAGTTGGAGTCATTAATAAGTCTCCAAGCTCTGTTGGTGATGGGGAGGATGGGTCTGGACTTCGCGGGTTTACCGAGAAGTTTAAAGGAGAAGGATATCATGGAGTGGTCAGACCAAGACAAGGGGAGGATTTCCTTCATGATGGTCGACTCTATATTAGTAAATAGGAGATCCAAGGTGTGTCCTGCTGAGTGCGTGGGGCCCTCGACCAGCTGCTTGAGTTGCAAGATTTCCATGTCGTACTTTAGCTGTGATGATCCAGGGGCATGCAGATTTTCATAGTGGACATTGAAGTCACCAATGACCATGTAATTTTTGTGTTTCAGGCAGGATGGGAGCAATTGGTTCAATAGTTTAGTGCTGACGCTAGTTTGTTGTCCTGGTGGATTATAGATGACAGCACCGGCTGCTATGATAAGGTTTTCTACGAGAATTTTAAATGGTAGTATCTCATGTTCGGGGTAGACGGTTATCGTCTCCGTGAGGCATGCTAGGTGGTCTCTGAAAATCACCGCGACTCCGCCTCCTTTCTTTTTGTTTTGTCTGTTTTGTGTGATTATTTTGTATTCGGGTGGGAGGGCAATGGCGAGGTCTGGAACACTGGCATCAGATAGCCATGTTTCGGTAATAAAAACCAAGTCAGGGTTCCTGGATGTCAATATGTCCCAGATGTCTAATGCATGTTTAGGTAGAGATCTGGCGTTAAAATATAGGCAGTCCAGCTCCAACTGATTGTTGGTGGATAGTGTGTGGTTATCCGTTGTAAGTTGACCTAAGCTTGACCATCGGCATGAACGGCAAGAGGTTGGTCCATAGGATAGACCAGGGCCGGTTTGGATGCACGGGAGCGATCTAGCAACCGTGGTAGGTTTGTTAAGAGTTAGTAGGTCATTGCGAGAGTAACGGATGGGTTTTACCGAGGATGAGCTGACGCCTGCAGGGGGTATAGCCCCTAGTCCCGGTCGGTCGCAGACGGGCGCAGACGGCTTGCCTTAGGCGCGCCTTCGGCGCGCAAACGTCGCGCCCGCTGCGCTCGCCCGCTGCGCGACCGAGATTGACACATATTTTATACTGTTCTGGGGTTGTGGAGCAGAGGGGCGTGGCCTAAAGTGGGCGTGGCCTCCGCTCGTGGCGGGAGGGCGCGAGGGGGATAACGCGTGTGACGTCAGCGCTGGCTCCGCTGAGTACACGACCCTTCTGTCCGGTAAGTGTAAACAATGCACAAGTGGTTTGTGGCAATAATAGTACAAGTATTCTGTGACTATAAAGATTAAAAGTACAAATAGCACAAGTATTCTGTGACTATAAAGATTTACAGTTTTAAAAGTCAAATTGCAGACTTGTTCAGTGACACAAATATTTACAATGTAGATTGCCTTACTCCCGGCTTTCCGCCTCAGGAGTCAACCCTTTATCTCTGGTAGGTGCCTTAACACGGCGCTTTTAAGCAGCAATACCTCACTTGCTTTTTCCTTACAGGAGCACCATCCAAGTATGGTGTTCTTATCCTTGCATTGCTCTTCTGTTGTTTTAGGAGAACTCTTTTCGCTTTTGTACCCATCATGTTTCGCCCGTGGCCTCGCTCACTCAATTTCTCTCATCCCTTCTGTTTTTAAAACAGGGGATGGTGGTCCAGGCTGCACATGTGTCTACACTCAGGGCGGCAGCGGACTGTGATTTTATGCTGCCATCTCTGCCGCTCCTCAGCTAATTACTTATTTAGTGCAGTTAGTAACATGCGCTCTGGGTAAGAGCGGCAGGCAGGAGAGCCTAGAGCAAGTTCAGCACCGTGCATAGCATGAAAGCTCAGCCATGAGGCATTCAATGCAGGCAGCATGCGAGGCAGCAGCGAGGATTGCTGCCATTCCCCACCCTCTTAGGGTGTTTTCACGGTCAGTATAGCAAATAGGTTTGCTTTATATAGTTCTACTTTTAACATTAGGTTCTTCCCCATATTGTACATTAACTCAAATCAACCCATGCACTCTCACCTTTAGTTCAGCTACCTTCTGGGACTTATCTGCCTTTCATAAATTTGGAGCTCATCAGAGTACCATGAGAATGCATACGTTAATCATCATGTTTGGGTGTTCTCAAATGCTTGTCTGTCTTTTGTTTTGAGCAGTCGCTGGATTGCGTTTCTCCTTCAATGACGTGGCTGAATGCAGAAATGAAATTCCTTGCAATCGACAACTAACAATTCCAAACTAGATCACATAATTCCACACCACATATGTCCACTCCACTCAATATACAACACATGGGTAAAAAACATTGTCATTTAAAATGCCAATAGTTCTAACTCTTGCAAATGTGAGACCTATTGGCATTGCACAAAATACATTCAACTTTACAACATGCCACATTAATCCACACCATATAATACTATTCCACACCAAGCCAAATAATGCCACTCCAAACCACCCCACATAATTCCTCACAAAAACACACAATTTAATGCCACACAACATAATTACACTCCACGTAATATCACTCAATGCCACATAAATGCACTCTACTCAATACAACATAAATACACCCCAAATAAATGTGCTCTATGCCACATACCGCCAATCAACATTAATGCACTCCACACCATGACACCTAATTTCACTAAGCATAATTTCACTTAATGCCACACAGTTCCAGGCCACACAATTCAAGTCCTCACATTTCAAATAGACACTACCATAAATCCGTACCAAACAAAATATTTCAACTACATAACACATCTTCACAACACACTGCGTCCCTCCAATCCACAACCACATTTTTCCACATCATGCCACAAAATTTAACAACACACCACAAAATTCAACTCCACACCATTCCACAACACACAATACCAATCTGCATAATTACCTCCATAACACACAATCTCACTCTACATAAGTCCACTATGCTTAATACCATTTAATTACTATCCACATAATTCCACAGCACACCTTACAACATATTTCCTCTACAAACAATCCCAATACAACCCATTTCTCCCTCGCATTTCCACCAACCCTATCATCTCTCCCCCACACAACCACTGCCACGCTCAACGCTCCCTCACACTATCACTACCCCTATCATCTTGCAATCCCACTGCCCCCTCTCATCCCTCCCTCACCCTCCCAATCTCCTCTCTATACTGCCTACTCATACATGCTACCTTCCTGTACCTCCTTGCGCTATGCAATAGTCCACTTTTCGCCTCCCTCCCCCTGGTTGCCTCTCCCACTTGTCCCTCTGTCTCTTACTCTCACCCCTCTGTCGCACGTTTCCCCTCTCTCAGCTATAGATAACTTCAGGTCTTCGAGCACAGTTTCTTTCCCGTTCCTTTTCAAGGTTTCTGTTCCTCAAACCCACGCGCTCCTCTTCTTCTTCAGGTGTCTTCTGTTTATGCGGGCGCTCCCGGTTTACTCGTCTGCCGCCTGCTCTCCCCTTCTTTCCCTCTTTCTCACACACTCTTTCTGCTTCTCTGTATGAATTTCGCTCACCACTTAGTGCACACACTACCTTACTCCCCCCTCTTCCTTTCTGTCTATTCTCTGCAGGTCTCACCCCTATCTCTTCACCAAACCACATACTTACACTACACAAACACACCACCCTGTTCCATGCCACAGAGTCCCAATCATACCCACATAACTCCACGCCACAACATTTATAAACTTCAAACCAAAACACATAGGTTGTCATTTATAACGCCAATAGCTCGAACTCCAGCAAAAACGAGACTAATGCATTGCAAATGCTTGTTTTTATTACTCCCCATCACCTCAGGCTCCTCCACTGCCCTCTGCTACTCCCCCCATAGACCCACACCCCCATTAGCTCCCCTCACAAGGCCAGTCCTTAAAGAATGTTTTTTTCCTCCCAATTTACATTTTTGGGAGGGCCCAGTTGCTGCCATTTGCTGTAGGGCCACTCAGTTTGTGAAGCGCAATTGTGTATGCATTTGCAATTTTGTGTGCATTTTATTTAACTTTTTTTAAAAAGTTCACCGCTCCAAGTGGCGTTTGACATCGTGCAACTGTAAAGTAAAAAAAAAAAAATCACAATCGCAGGCGTGTCATGCCGCATGGGTGTGTCGCATGCACATGTCGTCACGCTAGGCTGTCATAATGTCGCACATTAACGCTATTGCGCTATTTGTTTTATTTTTGCCGAGAGCACGTTGCCTTAAAACGTTGCGTCTTATCTCGCTGAATGTGGGAAACGGCCTTTACAACGAAGCCGTTTCCACGAAATCTTTAACCACGCATGCAGTACAACGCATGCGTGGTTACCACTAATGCCTTTACCACGCATGCCTTTACTACGATGTTACAACTCACCAGAAGTCACGTCGGCATCAGAGTCGTTTAAGAGAAATCGGGGAAAAAAAGCCGTTTTCTCTTAACGACGTATAACGTCACCACGCAAATAGTCGAGGAAAAGTTTATGCGTGGTAAACGAATTCCGTTGTAACGCATGCGTGGTAAAGGCATGCGTTGCAACGGAATTCGTTGTATCGTCATATATTCGCTGAATGTTTGCGGAGCGTGCGTCGTGGGACTGGGTGATATACGAGCTTTGCCGATGTTCCCCTTGCAATGCTTCCAAATGTAAGCGCAGCCTGTCGGCGGTGATGGCGTCCTAATAAAAATAAATGTAAGAAACAGCTCTGCGTTCGTTTTATGTGCTTTCATGAGTCCTCGTTATCTCTGTCTCATTATGCGCCGCCGAGGTTTCTATGCAGTGCTACTGTAGAACATTCCCTTCTCATTACAGTTTCCCTTCCTGTAGCGTTTCATATCGATGGGTGGAAGTCTGAGCGTCTGGCGTAGAGCCATTTATTTTGTATGCAGGTGAATTTTACAAGCCAGTTGCTCTTTTGCAGCCAAGAACATGGACAGGTTTGCTGAATTCACAAGCGAATATTTTCCAGTAAATCTGTCTGTAAATGTCTCCACTCTCTCTCTAAGTTTTGTCACTCGACTGCCTTTGGCTAGGATCTGGTTTCGAAACAGCTGCAGTATTTCTGGAATCAATAGGACTTTTTATTCGCCTCTATGCTTTTTCCCCCCTCAAGTGCTGTGTAAATTTATGTGCAAATATATTGACGAGAGTGGAGGGGACTGTGCAGAAAATCAAGCGATATATCATGTACGGGACCTCCACAATGCTATATTCACAACTGTGTCTTACGCTGTGTATTCGTGGGAACTCACAGAATAGCTGCAGGTGGGACCAGGGACATAGCATACAATCTAGACTGCATGCCAGCGGGAGTGACATAACACCTCCAACAGAGGTGGCACATCTGCAGGGGCGTAGCATGGTCAGTATGAGAATGGGAAGCGGGTGAGCATCAGATTTGCCAACGATCACGCATAGACATCTTGTCAAAACACATTATATGAGGAACTGGACATGAGGGGGCATAAGGGGCAGAGGAAAGAGAGGAGTGCGGATTGTTAGGGGTACTTAAAAAGCAATACTTTTCAAAATAATAAAGAAAATTGAAGGTCTCAAATACATAGATCCCATAAATCCCAGGTGAAATCCAGCAGACACATTACCCAACTGAAAGCACTTCTAACCAACTATATAGTACAGAATACGTTTTTTAGAGGGGTGTATCACCTCAAACATCCCCTAGAGCAGAGGTCTTCAAACTAGGGGGGCGGGCCCCCCTAGGGGGGCCTCGAGTGATCTCAGGGGGGGCGCCAGGCTCTGGCCAAAAGAAACATTATGCTTTGTTTTCAGCCTAAAAAAATTAGCAACAGTAAGCACGTCTGTAATGGGCCATCATTCACATCCTTTGTCATTTAAATCCTGGCTGGGAGAAGGTGTCAAAAGGGAAGGGACTTCAAATTTTCTCCAAGACCCACACTGCCATTTTGAATAACCACACTGGATCCTTTGCACATTAGTAAGGCCTGCCTCACCGGAATAGTATGTTTGGAAATCATGTATTTGTTTGCATTTCTAAAACAGTGCCAGAACTTAGCTGCAATGTTTAAATAAGTCTAGACATATTTAAACATTGCCAGTTAAATAAAATAATTGTGAAATATTTTGAGGGGGGGCCCGGCGAATTGTTTTTCTACACTGGGGGGGGCGCGGAATAAAAAAGTTTGAAGACCACTACCCTAGAGCCACCCCCTGCACATCTGCCTAAACAGCTTCTGCACCACCCACAGCAAAGGTTACAAAAAACATTCAGCGTTGAAAATGGGAAAAAGACATCATTGAAGAGGGTGTCCTGTAAAATCTCACCATAGACTTCATTATGATGGACCATGGTCATAACATCCAGGCATTATTTTTCCATTCCAAGGAATGGCTGGATATTCTTTGAGTGTTACTAAGAACCCGTAGGGGGTCGCCTCATTTCTGCTGAGCTTGTTAGAAGGAGTACACCAGGCATGTATGAGGACGTCTGTGTATTGGCTAGGAACCTGCAATAAGGTACACTTCAGATCCTGTTACTTAATAGACAAGAATGCATCTGCTAAAAAGACCGAGGATACTGGTTATTGTAAGCTGAATAATAGAAAATATCCTCACGTCCCTGATTAGACCTGGGCGATGAACTCCACTCTATTTGCTTAGTTTACTACACCATGCTCTGCGGAGCACGCAGAGTTGCAAAAAACTTCGCTCCATAAAGCAGTTTTTTCAGTGCTTGCCAACGTTAGGTTGGCTAGCGCAAGCGACGAAAATCCAGCACACGCATTTAGAAACCATCCATTTGCTTTGAGGAAGCTGCCACTCGAATAGAAAATCTACTCGAGAGGCCGAAAGATGCAGTGCCCTCTTGCGCTGTGCATAGTGCCATTTGCGATGATTTTACAGCATGGGACAAACATCAGGTACCAAAAATCAGCACGAATGCCGTGACCTAACACACTCTGCCACTTGCGGAACTCCGGGTGGCATGACTGAATTTTTTGGTCACTTTACGGAGTTACGCATAGCAGGACTCCACAAACTCTGCCTATGCCTAACTCCAACCCCGCTTTCTCCATGCTGTTCTTGCAGCATCTTGCCTTTCCTCTGCTATCCCTCGATGGGCGGGGCTTTTTATGCTTTTTTATTATTTTCCAATAACATTTCCAAGCGTCTCCAGTGCTCCCTCAACAATGGTGATGGTGACTTGCTTACCCTACCCTGGAATTCTTTCTGCCCCACTCCCCATTCTCTTATGTTTTTTATGTAGGTTCCGACAGCTGCCTATTGGGCTGCTCCTTTGAAGATAATGTAATGTGCATGTGCATTGTACACATACTCTTTATTTTTTATTTACAGTTCCAAGTTGGGTGTCCTTGATCTTGTACAGGTAATAGTGCAGGGAATCTGCGGAGTCACAGAACTATGCTTTGGATCATAAAATCTTAGTAGGCAGGGACTGAGTCATCCTATCACCCGAGTACCCATGAGCCTAGGACCGACTAGCCATAGTGTCTCACTTGACCTCTTATTCACTCACAGAGGAACAATTGATTAGACACCCCAGAACACAACGCTCCAAACTCGCTCAGGAATCGCAGTTGCAGGATACACTCTTTCGATCTCACACTCTTACTAGTCCACAATAAGATCAGACACATGAACAGGCTAAAATGTTTATTTCAACTATTGTGCTCTAGTATGTAGTATACGTGCCATAATATGTAAGAAGATGCCTAACACAAATAGGGTCAGCATAGTAAGTAGTACATAAACCATAAAAGGAGCCGTCATTATGTAAGACAGGGTAGCCTAACCCACTTCCCTTCTACAGAAGCAAAGTGATTATATATCAAAAGATCTCAGGGTGTTGTCAGCAGACCTCGTCCGTACCTTAGCATGCAAAGATGAAAGTTTTACATCTCAGGTGCTTATACGATCTTTTTCCCTGGAAAGATCCCTCTCAATGTGTGTTGTTACCTATTCTGTGTATAGGTATATGACAAAGTACATGCTCGTAAACAACAGCTGCATTTGTGTGCTTTGTCTAGGTGCTGAGCCCTCACCAGAACCAAATAACAAGGGGCATTGTGTTTGACCTGGTCTACTGTTTTCAGACTCAATCCCAGGAAAGAACAGAGAGCAAAAACAACAGCAGGTTCTGCGTGAAAGTACAGTGTGGCGAAAGCAAAATACGTTTGTATAGTAACATGCGCAAAGCAGAGTCTGCAACGTGCTCATGCTAACATAGGGAAAATTACAATGGGCCTGCACGGGAAATATGACAGTAAAAATTTGCAATAATGGCTGCAGTGTCATGACATATGCACACACATTTATGGTGACACGTGTGTGGGCGTGCTTCTTGAAGTAGCATCAATTTTTGTTTATACTATTCTACATGGGCAATGAGCACTTTCTAATTTTTGCCTAAGAAGAATTGGCAAAGCCAAAAGGTTTGCTGATTCCTTTTAAAGACGATACCTGTTGGCCTTGCCAATTATCTCTTAGCCCTTAGAGGCAATCTGTGACAGTCTTGCTATACAAACAATAAATTAAAACAACTATACTATACAAAAAAAGCACCGAAAGACGGTGCATCCTGTCATACTATTCACCCAAACTATAAAGCTTATAAATCAATATCTAGTAGAATTGAACACATGTGCATGTTTGTTATTCTTCTATCTTCCTTTCTAACATATCTGGACTAGTGCATTTCTCATGGAACATGTTTGCCTCTTTTCTTTTATTAATGGCCTCTCTTTTTACTTTTAAAAGCTGAATTACCTTTGTTGTATTATATAATGTTTAGCGCTGCCTATTAATTAAATCAATGCACTATGAGAGTTGTTCAGGAATCACTTTTGCATCCAAATGGTTTTGAAAGTTCAGAAAGAAGACTGTTCAACCAGCACGACTTTGTGCTATGTCTGCCTCAGTGAAATGTTAACTGTTTTTTGCATGCAAAACAATTCATGTGCATGGCCCGTTGCAAAGGTGTTAAATTGAACTGACCATAATTATCCTGTTCATTTTACATTTTGGGTAATTTTTACATACTTGAATATTCACTCACAAGGCTCCTGTGTGGAACGTCACACTACACCAACTATGTTTTATCTAACAGCGTCCTATTTTACAGTAGTGGACATACTAAAACTCAAAAAATTGTTGATTTTGACTTTTGACAAATGCTTGCAAACGTGATCATGCACTTGTATGGCTCTTTTAAGTGTCAACACTATGGGCCACATGTACGATCGCTACATTTCAAGCTTGGAGAGTTCCTCTCCCCTGCTAAACCGTTGCAATGTGGGGTTCCGCAAGGGTCGGCTTTGAGGCCGACCCTGTTCAACATCTATGTGGCCCCACTTGCTAGGTTAGTAAAATCGCAGGGGATGGAGGTGGTGTCATACGCGGATGACACACAGATCATGGTGTCCCTGGCCCATTCGGTCAGTACCTCCGCGTTCAGCTTCAGGAACTGCATGCAAGCAGTCTCTGAATGGATGATCCAAAACTCCTTGAAGCTGAATGGCGATAAAACCGAGGTGCTGGTCTTTGGTAAGGACCAGGAGATTTGGTCCAGCGAGTGGTGGCCCCCTTCGTTGGGAGCCTGTCCTATTCCATCTCACTCTGCCAGGAATCTTGGCGTCATCTTTGACACCTCGTTGGCCATGAACCTCCAGGTAAATAGAACCGTGGCCACCTGCTGGGGAGTTATTAGGATTCTGAGGAGAATCGTTCACTATCTCTCCCCTCAGGCCCGTAAGCAGACCGTGGTCGCGCTGGGGTCCTCCCGGCTGGATTACTGCAACGCATTGTATGCAGATATCAATAAAGGCCTTATTCAACGCCTTCAGACTGTGCAGAATGCGGACGCAAGATTTGTTCTGGAGGCCCCCAATTCTTTTTCTGCCACACTAGCCAGGCCATTGGCTTCCGATCCAGTTTAGGATCTCTTTTAAAATACTCTGCCTGGTCTTTGGAGCCCTATCGGCAAGATGTTCTGATGCCATAGGCTCCCTCTTAACTTGCTATATTCCAAGCAATCTGAATCTTCTTTGCATTCCCCGCATTAATAAGGTCAGATGGGGAGGAAGGGCCTTCTCTACTGTGGCCCCCCGACTATGGAATTCCCTCCCCGCTGAGATCAAGACTCAACCCTCGTTGGCCCTTTTTAGAAAGGCGCTAAAAACGTGGTGTTTTATCAAGGCCTACCAGTAAGCTTGCTTTGGGGATACTACAAGCATTTGGTTTAGGCGCCTTGACGCCCATTGGGCTAGGTAGCGCTATATAAATCGGGTTTCATTCATTCATTCATTTTGCGAGTTCCTCATTGCGTCTTTTTGCGACTTGCAATTAGGAAGTCGCAAAATGCAATGTACAACATGGTGTTTGACACGGTTTGCGATTTCCAGTGGATCGCAAATGGACCTGCCTCATCAATATTCATGAGGCAGGTTGCAATTTGCGACCCATTGGGAATGGCCAAAATCACAGGGATGATGTTCTGGGGTCAGCAGACTACCATGTCTGTGATTGCATTTTCAATAAAGGGGGGGGGGGGGGAATGAAGTGAACGGGCTGCGTTTCAAAAACAAAAATGAAAAGTTTTCATTCTTTAAGAGTAGGCCACGGACCACTGCCTGCTCTTAAAAATGTTTTGCTTCCACATTCACAAAGGGGGAGGGGTCCTTGGCAAACCCCTTCCCATTTGCAAATGGGTTACCTCCAACTTGAAGTTGGTGGTAAACTGTTAGTTTTGTGATCACATTCCGGATGCAAAATATTCATACATCCCCCTGCAACTTGCTATTTGGAAGCGAGGCCCTTCCTAAAAGCCTCACAAACCCTATTTTGCGATACGGTAATAGGTTACCAACTCACAAAATGGGCTTGGTGCATGTCAAAAGGCTTCTGGCCCCTATTCTCTGTTTGCAACCGCTAAAACCTTTGGTACATGTGGCCCTAGGTCATTTTCTCAAGAAGAAAGGGAGGTGAAATACTGCAGAAGTGGCTGATTTGTGTTGGAGACTTTGTAAATAAGCTCACTTCATGTAGTCCAATTCCATGCAGTCAGAGACTACTATTTTGGGGCCATTTGTAAAACATTTCTAGACAAATTAGAAATTTTTCCTTTTACTTGTACAAGTCCATCATAAAGGTGTTGGCATGCGCCTTCCCCCTCGGATTACAGGTGGCACATCAGCATCAGAGAATAAGAGATCCCCAACAAGGATCTGAAAGAAACTAGCAGGTAGGTTCTCATGCCTTCTTAAGTGAATACAGCTTCTTGGGCAATGTCACAGTGTTAAACAAGGGGCAAGAAGGCAACGCAAGCGCACCCTTCCGAAATGGATGGTTTTAAAACGACTAAAGAGGGATACCTGTTTAAACTCCTACAAACCTACCTATAAGCATCTGATTGCATGCTTCCAAACAGTAGAGTACAAGCCTTCCAGTGCAGCACACTGGCAAAAATGATTAGAGGGAACATTGCTTGACTTAACATTGGACTATCAAAAGATGCATTTTTGTGAACTATTTTAACATATTCAGACCAGGTAAGTAAGAGTATAATCAGCATCCAGAAAATATTTCGTAAATATTGTAGAATGCTTCTCTATGAGGAAATCTAAGACAGCCTCCTTCCAGGAACTTGATGAAAATGCAGCTGTCAAACTCATTGACTGCAAAGGTACTAACCTACATTACATGTGCAAAACCTACCCGTGATCGCCAGATACTGATGGATTTCTGAACAACACAAATCCTCCTGTGGAATATCCCGAAAGCGAGCAATGAGGGGAGCATAGCTTGACAAGGTGGCTGCATAGACGTGTTTCCCTTGCTTTCTGTCGAGACCAAGCACACATACACTTCAATTAAGGCTCCAAAGAGACTAACTTATACAGAAACACCCGGGATGAGATCAGTCAACGGTCAACCAAGCACAGGGGACTGAATTGGCATTTGAGAGCGACAGGCAGTCAAGGGCAGTGGGACCCGGGGACTATGTTCTGCTCATG
Source organism: Lissotriton helveticus (assembly GCF_964261635.1). NCBI lineage: Eukaryota > Metazoa > Chordata > Amphibia > Caudata > Salamandridae > Lissotriton > Lissotriton helveticus. Next base: position 1,118,489,996 of record NC_136068.1, on the reverse strand, counting down.
AGGGGAGATAAAATGAAGCACCCCAAGCAGGGTTAATGCGGGTTGCAGCTGTCAATCAGAGTTCTTGGAGAGAACTGGCCAACAGAGGCAATTGTGGATGGTGGGATAGCTGGACTACCCCAGTTACATCACTGTTGGAAGACCCATGGTTGCCCAGACTGCAGTGGAGCTGGAAAACGCCCACAGCCCAGTGAGATCAGAGGTGAGCGCTGGGTGGGAAACGACTTGTGGCGGCAAGTTCTGCCGTTATATGGGCACAGACGTAGCACATATAAAAAATTAAGAAAAAACACTCAGGCAGCTCAATCGTATTCCAAAGATACAGACTCAGAACGACTCTCCTGCTCTTAACAAGGTCCAAGTGTAATGGTGCCACCATATAACCCTAATGTTCATGAGATCCAGAGCCAAGAGTCTACGTCCAAGGACACTACTTAGTGATAGATCTCTACTGGGATTTGCGAAGGCCTATGACAAAAATGGATGCAAGTCACAGCGGTCTACGAAACACATGATGTACAATTAAAAGCTAGAAGCAATGATGGTGTTCAGTATCCTATGCAAATCAACACAGCTTGATAGTTTATTCCTTCCTTGGCATGTAGTCAGTCTCTCCTGATGCAATCGGAAGGGATCCTATGCTACCACTTACCACGGCCAATCTACTCTCTAACTATGATGGCAGCCTTTTACTTTCCTTAATGGGGTGCAATATAAAGTCGTATCACTAGAAGGGAAACTTAAAGCCACCAAAATGCACATCCCAAAAATGGGTTACTAACTTTTTTTCTTCTCCCCCTGACACAACGGGATTGCTACACCAACACAAACGTGACAAAGTAGTGAGTCTGCTTACATAGCATTCACCAAAGATGACCTGCTATCCAGCCCATAAACTTTTAAGAGTGAAGTAAGGGAGAAAATAAAGCTTAGAATGTTGGAGTTCTTAGACAAACACTCCAGACCGATGTAGACCCTGTGGGCACAAGAATTCTAGAGGCTGAATCTAAAGTAAAAAAAAAAAAGAAGAGAACGATGCATAAACTACATACCAATAGATATCAGTACTGAAGATCCAAGTGGAAATAGCAAATCTCAAATGTGAATACATGAAAAATATGACCAGATGTAACAACATACATATTAGAAATCAGGCAGAAGAGGAGGAAGGAGCAAAACATTCGTCTTAGGACTATTCTCCTTTATTATGGAAGAAGACAACCTAGAAATCCACATTGATAGGGCAAACAAACCCTAAATAGTCATGAGCAATGAAAAGACCTAGAGACATTCTTGCCAAAATGCACAACTAGAAAGTGCAGGAGTCTATTCTCTTCGCAGTCAGACTTGGAAACCTTTGAGAACTTTATGTGCCCCTTATATCAAGATAGTGTAAGATAACGCCAAATATGGTTGGACTTATTAATTTGGGATCCTACGCGACTTCACGAACAAGTCAAGAGGCAGGCCAACTTCTAGACATCCAATTGCAGGACTCAGAGAGTGACTGACATTATTCCCAACCACGGACAGAGTGAGACTCCACAGTTTGCACCCTGGATGAAGATGAGATCATAAATAGAAGAGAAAGAAATGTACAGGCGGTAAGGAAAAGCCGAGACTTTATCCAGCTTTTATTTATCTGCAATCACTTACGAGTTTGTAATTTGTGCTGTGTTGTCAAGGTTTTTAATGGCTGTTATTAGACATAGGAAGCAGATTTAACATTTTTACTGTTTAGCAAGGGATGTTTCTCTCTGTTTTTATCCATGCGCTTTAACTATCTTTTAATCGTTTTTTAACTTGATATTGTTATATTTTTGTAGCTTTTATGACTCACTATGTGATTTCGAATAAAGCTATTTTGATTGATTGATTGACTTTGGGTATCTCTTTATTGCATTTTATTAAGAATACAGGCCTGGTTATATCCACTGCAGAGCAACACCCGGAAACACATATCTTCTCTGTTATGATAAGATGAAACCGAAGCCCGTGGACATGAGAGAAGGAGAATGATGGTACAAGAGGAGGATTTCGATGTAGAGGATGGACCGCTCCAACCACAGGGGGATCATGCCCCCACTCGATCACATGCACACACTTCTAGCTGATGATATTAACTTGCTGGCAAAGTAAACATCTCTTTTCTTCTTAAACCGTAGTAGGCAAATAATGTTAGGCAAACTAGCATGACATATAGTGATCCAGACTAAACCAACTACAGTTGGCTCACAGTGAGGGACCACCCCCCTTCAAGGGACTCCCTGATGTACACACTACCCAAAATTCAACTACTCTAACTTTTTGTTATTAAATACCTTTTTTTATAGTTTATTATTGGTTTAATTAATTACTTTATGGGGGAGAGTGACAGACACTTGAGGAGCAGAGGTCTGGCAGACCACAGACATTCCAGATAAACACAACTTAGGAGACATAAAGGTGCACACCGTCATGCATTCACAGCATCACTTTTTATCCACTAATGCCACATGACAATTAAACATAGATCCCCTAAACACAGAAGTGCACAATTTGCCTAGCAAAATGACTAAGATACAGCACTATTTGGTGGAAGGACATTATATCAATGTCTATAAGAGACCCACCTTAAGAAAGAAGATGAGCACCACATGAGACATAGATCTTACCAGCTAGTGTTTCAATCCCCAAGTACAACAAAACAGAATGGATCCACACTATTCTGTCTTAACTCAATTGACTTCAAACCTACTTTCCACAAATCCAAGAAAGAAGGAACATACATTATAGTCACAGTTACACTACATGGTAGGCAGCAAACAACATTCACATTATGCTCCCTAAATTAAAACCGGAACACCTTCCTCATGTCACTTATCAACAGACTTGGAGACTTGACCGTTTGGGGATCTTGGAATTATTGGTGATTTATATGGAAATAGTACCTTCTGCCATACATTCTATGATACTGTTTGTCACAGAGGAGTTCCTAGACCATATTGCAGGGGCCTCCAACTTCTTCTATAACCAGGGCTATCCATGTTTAATAAGGATCTTGCCAAGCTACTACCGTTGTGTACACAACATTATGTTAGTGGCCACCCTATGCAACACTAACAGCAGTAATTACCTAAGTGCATCAGGCAGGGTTGCCAGTAGTATTGCAAGAAATGTTTTATCAACTTTGTACATAAATATATTTTTAAAATGCAATCATTTTTCACTAAACATCATCTTATAAGCTCAGAAATACACACATTTTCGTGATTTTTAAAAAAAGAATCAGCCAAAACATCAGCAGGTGAATCTCAAATGTTACAAAATTAGGATTATAATGTTTAACCAGTATTCTCTGAAAAGCAGGCCAAACCATTAAACAAGTCCTTTTGACATATCCCCCCCCCACAGTCCCATCCTATACTTTAAACATGTCTTATTTAGCTTGCCCCCCCTGGTGGACCTGAGTGTGTTACCCCACTTGTGTGGACCCCCTGTGTACTAGATTCCGCCATGTTCGGGCCCTCAACCAACATCTCTAAGCTGTAATAACTCAGCTACAGCTGCCATATCTTCGTAAACTTCCTGGGGCACCCTTGTGCGGTGTACACCGTTTTTTCCACCCCCATGTATAGGTCCATATTTGGCCGCCATTCAGGCATGGTGGGTAAGTCTGCTCTACCCCAGTATTTGGCAACATCGCTCTTAGTGACTAGGAGACCTAGGTTGCTCAGTAGGAGTATGTGTCTGGGAATGTCGACCTCTGTGTGTATACCTAGAAGAATGTATTTTGGGTCCACTGGGATCTGTGTTTCAAGTAAATTGTTAAGCTTTGTTACTATCCGTAACCAATACCTGCGTATTAATTGGCACTCCCACAGAGTATGGATATAGGAACCCTTGTCCGTACTACAACGTAGACACTCTGGGGTCTCTGCTCTACCCTTGGCGTGGAGTCTCGCTCTATTGTAATATACACTATGTAGGACTTTGAACTGTATTAAGCATAGCCTAAGCTTAATCGCTACTTCTCTGGGATGCATTAGAGCAATTTCCCAGTCAATGTCTTCCGGTGCACCGGTAGGTTCCTCCCATTTGCTTCTAAGAGGAGATGAAGTGTCAGGAATGTTATTAATTATCGTTTTGTATGTCCACGGCAGTGCCTTTTCCGATATTTCTTCCTGTAGGAGTCAGCCTTTTAACGGTGCATACTCGGGGATATCTGTTATCTCAGGTTTTTGTGCTCTCCAGGCATGTTGGAGTTGTATGTATCTGTATTGTTGTTTATTGTACAAACTATACTACTTTGGAGCTCTGGAAAGGTTACGATTTCCCCTTCCTGTATTACACCTCCTATTGTTGTGATCCCAATTGTATTCCACTCTTTGAAGCCCTGCAGTTTTGCTAACTCAGGCAGTCGCTTACTTTCCCATATCGTGTAGATTTAGTTAATCTCCTATTCCATTTAATCTGTCTCTCCGCCGCTTTCTAGGCTTCAATAACCCTCTGCGTTGCGGGTAATAAACGCTGCGTTCCGTGGCCCCCAAAGATGTATAGGTGGGAGTATTTCTGGAATTGTAGCCGCTTCAGGGTGTATGTAGGGTGGTCACCGGGTGCATGCCCCCATTCATTAATGACTATTAGGTACGCTGCCCTACAGTAGGCCAGTATGTCTGGGAGGGCAATTCCCCCATTGTACTGACTGCGCTGAAGAGTTTGAAGTGCTACTCGCGGGAGGCCACCATCCCATAGCAGTGTATGCACCTCATCTGTAATTGCCTTAAAGACCGCGTCTGGGATTTTTTAATATGTGTTTTGAGGGGTATAGAGCAATTTGGGGAGCGTAATCATTTTGTCCATGGCTGCACTCCCTAGCAGTGTCAGGGGGAGACGTCTCCATCTGGCAACGTCTTCTTTGAATTCCTGTAGTAACTGCTTAATGGTGTGCGTGATATAGTCAGCTTCTCTCATGCAGATATACAGTCCTAAATATTTGAAGCTGTCTTTGGCAATGTGTAGATGTTCCGGTATAGAATGCAGGGCTATGGTATTTCCGATGGGGTATAGACTAGGCTTCCCCCAATTAATATTATATCCTGCGTATGTACCAAACTCCTTAACCAGGCGGAATATGAGAGGTAGCATTATGTCGGGACTAGGAATGTATAGTAGGATATCGCCCGCATAAAGAGAGATCCGTAAATCTATCATCCGCCCCCTTGGTGTCCTGAAACCCCTTTATTTCTGGGTAAGCTCGAATTAGGCACGCCAGTGGTTCTAGAACCAGTGCAAAGAGCAGGGGGGACAGTGGGCAACCATGCCTCGTACCTCTCCGGAATAATAATTCTGCTGACTTTACGCCAGTGACTTACTCGTGCCCTGGGATTTGTGTATAATAGGTCAACCCAAGTCCGGGAGTTCCGCCCAAAGCCAAATTTTATGAGTACCTGCCTCGTAAATGGCCAACGAACTGTCTCAAAGGCCTTTTCGGCATCTAACGACAACAGCATCAGCAGGAAGGGACTGTCTTTCACTGTGTCTAGCCAGTTCGCAAGTCTGCGGAGGTTAAGACGCGTGGCCCGTTTAGCCATAAAACCTGACTGGTCTCTATGTATCAGTGAGCTAATTACTGTTAAGAGCTGCTTCACCAGAATGGAGACCAATATCTTAGTTTCAATATTTAGTAGAGAGATGGGACGGTTCGATCCGCAGCTCTCTGGGGGTTTGCCTGGGTTAGGTATAACCACCACTGTGGCGTGACAGAGGTCTGGTTGCAATGTCCCTTCCACTCTTGCCGCCCTGAACATATTTAGCAACCGGGGAGCCAGTAAGCCATTATGTTGCTTAATAAATTACGACAGTAGCCCATTTGGTCCTGGTGTTTTCGTGGATTTTTGTTTATTAATTGCCTCCTGTACTTCCACTAGGGTTAAGTCTGCCTCTAGGGCCTCGCTATCGCAGGGTAGGCATCTCTATACTACTCAGATAAGTCGATATAGGAGCCTCACCCACTACCGTCTTGGTCTCAATTAATTTGCCATAGTAATGTCCGAAGGCTCCCGCTATGATGGGCGCCATTGTAGATTTCTTGTCTGCTTCCACTATCTGGCTCACCCAATTCGCCTCTCTTTTTCCCGGTTCAGCCAGGCTAGGAGTCAGCTTTATGTACTGTCTGGATTTCTCATGAAAGGGCAAATAAGTAGTCGAGCCTGGAGAAGACTTTGTGTGCACCTGAAAAATATGAATAGCTACATGTAGTCAGGTGATGGCGTCGCCAGATATCTGTCAATCCCAGTGCCTTCACAATGTCGGCCAGTGGAGTGGGAGTGCGGGTGCCAGTGGCTATATGTGAACGATCTATGGTCGGATCAACAACATCGTTGAAGTCACCTCCAACCACGTGTGTGGACGCACCCGATTCCAGAAGTACCTTCGCGACGGCTTTCATTTCTGTGGTTGCAGCCTCGGGGGAGCATATACACTAATTAGAGTAATCTCTTGCCATTTCCATGTACCTTGAATGGCAGACTATATCCCATTAGGGTCTATTAAAGTTTTAGTGACCTGAAAAGGACAGGTTTTCTTAATTAATATGGCTACTCACGTCCCGGGGAAGAACCCAGCATAGGCCAAAGTAGTGTAGGAACTCCGCCCCAAGAAGGTGCAATGTGTTCCCCTAAGGTGAGCTTCCTGTAATAGCACAATATCTGGTTTAAGTCTCTTTATGTATCTATTGACCAAACCCCTCTTAATCGTATTGCCTAACCCATTGACGTTCCACGTCAAAACTGTGTAAATTTCTTCGTCCATAACGTGTATGGTCTGTGATGGTGTTGCCTGCCATCCTGTTTCTACTTGACACTTCCAGTCCTCCATTCCTGACAGTGGATCCTAGAATTCCTACTGTTAGCTGACTGCAAAAGATGTAGAATAATTAAACAACTTATGGCCTCAACCCCCGCCCCACTTCTTCTCACTTCCCACGCCTGCCCTCTGAACCATTAACATGACAACTTGTCGTAAGTTTCGTTTGAGAAGTCTGTAGCACCCCCCTTCCCTCCACCTAACACCAATGAAGGTTATTTACCGTTAAGAAAAATGTTCCGCTCAGTCGGCCCTAAGCTTCAAGTAGTGTGAGGGGGGGCTAGCGATCAGTCCGTGGCGAATCTGCATCAGGCCCATTCTCGTATGTCATTCCTCTGTGCCATTTTTGTCATGGAGTAGTTGTACGTCCTTTCCTGCCCCCTGTGTCTTTGCGCCTGGTTCCTCAATACGATTAATGTCTTTCAGGAATGGGTGATCGCTATCAGTGTCCGCTTGGGATTCTTTGTCTGACAGGTCAATGTGGGTACTGTCCCCCCGGTTGGAATCTCTGTTATCGGCGGGAACATATGCCGTTTCTTCATACGAGGCCATTCTCCTCCGTCTGTATCGGGGTACTCAAGAACGTGTTCTCCAACTGTTTATTCCATACGCGTAGTGGGAGTCTTCTGTTTGTTATTCTTTGCGGCCTAGGTTCCCATCTTGGTGTAGCATCTTTATTTTGTGACTCATTCGTTCCTTCCCATTGTTTCAGCCTAGGGCGTTCTTCCAACCAGGTCTAGGCGTCTTCAGGCTTTTGGAAGAATTTGGTCGAGCCATGGAAAATGACTGAGTTTAGCGGGGAAGAGGAGCATGTATTGGATTTGCATGGTTCTTAACTTCACCTTCACTGAGTCGAATGTCTTTCTCTGTCTCTGTATTTCCCTTGAGTAGTCGGGAAAAATCATTATCTTGGCATTGGCCATTTTTTGAAGTACGCCTACTCGTCTCAATTCTCTAAGAATTATGTCTCGATCTTGATAGTTTAGGACTTTTGCAATCATGGGACAAGAGGGGCCCTCAGTGGTGGTCTTATACTTGGTATCCTATAGGCCCGTTTAATAATGAAGCACGGCGAGAATGTCGCTGAAGGTAAAGTGTCCAGCAGCAAAGTCATTAGATATGCTATGGGGTCGGGCCTTCTTGTCCCTTAGCTATCCCTATAAAGAGGAGATTATTTCTTCGGGCTCTAATTTCCCCGTAATCGACCTTCCACATCACCTCCCTTATATTAGCCTTTAATTATGTGACCTCGGATTGGAACGTGTGGGTTGTATCTTCCACCTCTGAGATGTGGGTTTCTGTTTGGGTTTTGAGTTACTCGGTCACATCTTAGCGCAGGAGAGAGATCTTGGATATTATCTCCGCCATTTTGCCTTCTATGGCTTCTCTGGAAGAGTGAATCGCATGAAGGATCGCCGCATTGTCTGGCGGCCCAGAGGACTCACCCTCGGGCGTCGGTTGCTGAATAAGCACTTTTGTATATTTGTCACATTTTCCCTTGGTTTGGGCTTTCGGTTCCTTATCTTTTACCATTCTTAAACTTAACAAGGACAGGTAGTCCGCTATGCTTTGGGGCAGTACCGTAGTATTCCCCCCCCAGGTGGTCTGGGGCTAGTCGTCTCAGTGCGCTGGTCTGGTTTATTCCTTCATGCAACCGGGCCCTGGGCACAGGCCCGAATACCTTTAAAATCTATTGGCCTCCCTTGCGGCCGGCGGCGGGGTGCAATGATATCCACTCAGTCTATGGATCGTGCGACCCCCTCTTCAGTGTTCGGCCTCGTTTTTACTGGCTTACTGGCAGTCAGCTTTCAGGTTTGTTTGAGGCGTACCAGACCACATTACCCGCTGCTTAGCTTCCACAAGTTTAGGGCCCTCACTGCGGTTCTGGGCCACCACTGAGTAGACTTCAAATGCCTGTTAGTTGAGCGAGAGCGAGGGATGCTGGCCTGTCAGGGTCTCTTGTGTCCGTGGGCAGCCGCTATCTCGTCCGTCTCCCCGCTACTCTGGCTCACTTCACTCGTAGGGATTCCACCACCATGCCTCCCACAATGTTCAATCGTCGGCCCTCCTATCTGTTATGGAATGGGGTCAGCAAGTAGGACGCCGTGCGTTGCCAGTCCGAAGTGTCTTGTTCCCCTGCCCGCGGCCACTCGTGTCTGTCTCTGGGTTAGGTTCACTGACTGTGGTCTTACCTCCGGTTTGGTCTGTGTTTCCCTGGCACCAAGAGTCCTGGTCTGTATCAATATGGAATTGCGGGTATTTATGGAGGTAGATAACACCGCCTCCCCAATGGGAAAGCCTAGCCGGGTTATTACTAAGCTCCTCCGCCGTTGGCTCAGTCGTCTTCGGGCCCTAGTTCAAGAGTGCGCCTGGTCTCACCTCCGATAACGTGTCCCATAGCATGTATGTTCTGGAGAGGCCCGGCCATGATGCCCTGATCTGTCCGCATTCACCTTCTCCCATCCACTCCTTCAAAGACTCATAGACCTGGTCCGGGTCCGGATCAGGAAACGGGCAGCTCTGTTAAGCGCTCTCGTATTGGCTCTTGAAAACGGGAAAGCCTCAGCTATCTTCTTTCTCGTTGGGGGACATCCACGGGCCTCCCAATGCCCACTACGTGTAATTGCTGCCAATCCTGCAGCACGGCCTCTCTTCTCGGCCAGCGCTCGGCGATGCAAGGAAGCGGCGTTCTGCCTTCCTTCTGAGCTCGATCGCTCCCATCTGCGCTATACCCGGAGCCAGTCACTGGTTAGCGTCCGTTGTAGTCTCTTCACCACCTTGTTGCTCTCTGAGTTTCCCTCAACAAGAAATGGCTCCTGCTGATGATCAAAGGCGACTTGGACTGATCTAGATATACGGGAATATGGCTGGCCCTGGCTGCGGGAATCGCGAAACGTAATATTACTAGGGGGTGGGGGTCGCCGGCGCTTCCGCAGCAGGAGAAATGGAAACGAGACCTTGACTGGTCCCAACGGGCCAAAGAAACGGTGTATAAAAGCAGGGGGTGTGCTAAAAAATAGAAAAATGTGGGTGCACCCTGGTGAAAATACAGGGAATCTGGGGTGTTTGCATAGATGTGTGCTGGTTGGGTATTTTTTTATTGTCATTATTGTTCCCGCATCACTGTATTGCTATTGCTCTCTGTGGTCTCCTCATGGATGGATTTACAAGTAACTGGAAAGCTACCAGTAGCTCACAAGCTACTTGTTGGCGATGCCTGACCTGGAACGAAGGCAAAGGCAGAGTTCCTTTATACGGTCATGGGACCCCTAGGCAGGGGAAGGATCCAGGGTTCAGACATCCATGGATGGTACAACAAGTGGACACATAGACTACACCTTCTTTTCAGATGTGCATAGGACATTTTCTAAAATCAATTACACTCTAGTTAATAATGCACTTATGCCTGTATTAGTCAACATCAAAATCAAACCAACTGTAGTCCCAGTTTATGCACCAACAGTACTCCCGCTGACATGAGGCCTGATGCAAACCCCGAGGGGACGCTGGATATCCCATCTGTCAGTCCTAAGAGACCCAGTTCTGAAATTGGAGCCAAAAAAGCATACTGTTGAATTCTTCAAAAAACAATACACAGAGTGACATTTGACCCCTGTGCACTTACGATGACTTCAAAGCGGTTATTAGGGGAAGGTACTTAGGATCCTTGGCAAATATTGAGAAACTAAGACAAAAAGTGAGGGGAAAACCATGCACAGGCAGAAAATGAACAAAGAAAACCCAATAAGAACCCTATAGCACAGAGAGGCACCTTAAATACAGATACTGATAAAGCTGAACTCACTCTCTGCTGACTCAAACAAATACTTACGACCCGCACAACATGAGGGGCACCACACAGAGAGGCAACGCAGACACTAATTAAAGCAGAACTAAACTGGGAGCATAGCACTCTCTGTGCAGCTGAAAGAAATAGAGTTTAATAGATTGGAAGCCTTCATAGACTTTAGTGTTGAACTGTATTCTGAAGAACTCCTGCAAGCCGAAATGCAGACACACAACCTATAAGAAGTCAGTTGTATGCTAGTCGCAAAGGAGAAGCATGAGGAAATGGAAGCTCCTTCGCAGAGGAGAAGGTCAATCTTCTAAACCTTGTAAGGCTCAATGTCCAGATGGCTCCACAGACAACTTTTATACAGCCTTCTTTAGCACTCTACCATCCCACTTAACGATTATATTTATCTCAACCTGACCAGGCAGGTCAGTTAGTTCATCAATGATAGAAGCTCACATAACTGTTGAAGGAAATTGGGTTTTTGATTGAGGGGTGTAAAGACCCTTCTCAAGCAACAACCACAATCCCTGTCAGGATAAACCACAAAAGTCACTAATTTAACCTGTTCTTAAACCTCTAGTAGATTGAAACAAAAGTAGTCAGAGTTAATTTAGAGGAAATGTGTAAATTATTTATGCAACACACAAACGGTAATAAAGTGAAGAAAAAACACAAGAACAATTCCATACGAATTAAGAAAAACTGAGTAAATTGTAATAAATAAAATGACATGAAAATTACTAAACTCCAAATCAGTAGAACTGGAGATATACAATCTCTAAGATTTGCCCAACTATGTATCGCCCAAAAGCAAAAAGTGCCACTTGCAGTTATTTGGTCCTGCTAACCAGGCAAAGGTCACAAATTCCGTCCGACTGCGATGGAGCATGGGCCTGATCCAGAGACCAGGTTCGTCCCGCTGAAAGAGTTATCTTCTCAAAGTCCTGCATGATGAGTCCAGTTTGCAGTGGAAAAGGCCATGAGGAGCAAGGAGAGCATCACAGATGGCCATCACCGTAGCACGAAGAACAGGATTGGCTTTGTGGGCAGTCACCATTGTACTATGAAGATCCTGTTGGGCATTGTAGATGGTCGTTGCTGGAGCTTCATGCTTCCGCCCACTGTGGGCTGTTATCACATCACTGTAGTGCGAAGTGCAGGTCTCACTTTACCAGTCATTGCTGGCAGTCGCTGTAACACAGAGAATCGGGTTCAAGTTGGTGGTTGTCGCAGGCGGCAAGACCGCAAGCGAGATGGTTTGCGGTTGCAAAGAGTGAAAAATGTCAAGATTTCTCCCTTTCTTCAAAGGAGGAGCTGAACTGATGACAGCCAAGGGCCCAGGACCTCGGGAGGCACCTCTTGAGGATCTGGAATTAACTTCAGCAGAAGCCAGCATAGCAGAGGTTGGTCCAGTGCTGCAGATCAGCTGGGCGGTTGCAGGGAGGCCTCTGGTGCTCGTTGTGTCCCTGAAGCTCAGAATTGAAGTTCAGACATCTGACCCTTGGAGTCACTCAGGTTCATCTGAGATGAAAGGAGCAGGTCCAGTAGTCCTTCTAAGAGAGCAGGACAGGCACAGGCAGCACGAAAGTCATCTGGCAGCAAGGCAGTCCTTCTTCTATAATTGTCTACAGGTCCAGGCGTGGACTGAAGAGAGGGTCTGAGTGACATATTTTTACACCTTGTGCCAGCCTTGAAATAAAAAAAACGTCTAGAGCTTCCCCCCAGATGGTCTGTAATTTCCTTCCTCCCTGCTCAGACTCCAAGGTGTCTGGGGTGACAACAGAGTATAGTGTTAAATTATTTTTGAGTGTGCTGAGGCAGCTCCTTTGAAATGTAGGGGGGACGTGAGACAGCTCTGGCCCACACATCCTGGCAGGATGGCCCATCCTGCCAACACCCAATCCCCCTTTGTCTGACTGTTTGGGAGGAATACACAAAGGATAAGTGATGTGCTAATCACTTTCATTTGACCCAGGACACAAGCACCACATGACATAGGGCAATGACAACTTTCTAAAAGTAGCATTTTCAGAATTGTGACTTAACTTTAAAGAGAATTTTAAATGACAATTTTTAGAGACCAAACATGATATGTCTACCAGTTTCAAAACATAAGTTATCACCAATGTTATCCTATGGGAAAGGTAGGTCTGACAATAGTGAAAAAATAATGTAGTTGTTTGTTTAATACTCTAGCCACTCTTACCATATTTAAGGAGTGAGTACTAGCACTTTCACACTGGTTAGCAATGGTAAAGAGCACAGAGTCCTAAAGCCAACAAAAATGAATGATGCAACAGGAGAAAGCAAAAACATTTGGGGGACAGACCACTGCAGAGATGTCAAGTCTAACAACATTAATCCTAAAAAAATTAAAAGATGACTCATCATGTGCCTCTTATAGGCCTTTAGTACTTTTGCACTAAGACACCACGCTACATGCAAAACTTTCGGCTATCAAATTATAGCCTCTACTGCCACGACTGATTCACCTTGATCAATGTGACTTCATTTTGGGCAGGCAACCACATAACAGCAGATGGATAAACCACCTGATCCAAAAGGTCAAGGAGAAAGCTGAGCCGGAGGTGATGTTAAAAAAAAAACTTTGATGAGGTGGATTGACGTTTTTAGTCAAAACTCTGCAACGGTTTGCCTTTGGCTTCACTTTCATTAAGATCGTTAATGGAGGGATACATATTGCCCACTTAAAGATTAAATACGAATGGAAGATACCCACAACATCCCCTCTGGAGTCTGGCTGTGTCCAGGTCTGTCCTTTCTGACCCTTGCTCTTTGCACTCAGCATCAAGCTAGTGGTGGCTACGGTAAGAGCTGACCAGGGGATTGAGGGCACACCATCTGCGCAATGGGAACATAAAATCATGCTTTTTGCTGAGACATTTTTTTGTCACTAACATCACCAGCTACTTCATTGCTGCAGATCCAACTCACATAAAGGAATTTGAAAAGGTCGCAAATTTCAAAATAAACACAAATAAATCAGAGAATCCGAATATTACCCTCACACCACTACAATTACCAAACTAGGGCCCCGCTCTCCTATCAGATTGACCAAGTTAATTCATGAAATGTCTGGGCATTCACATTATACCCAATCCTACTGATGTCTATAAAGCCAATTACACACAACTATTGCCATCTTTGAAAGGTGAACTTCGATGGTGGTCCTCGCTGTTTTTGTCATGGTGTGGGAGAATCAACACAATCAAAATTAACGTACTTCTGGGGTTACTGTACCAATGCCATACCATTCCGATTCAGGATGACAGCGAATGTTTCATAGACCTGAAATCAATATTACTGCACTTTATAAGGCAGGGTCATACGGCAAGAAATAGCTATAAATAGATGTGACTCCCTAAAATAGCTGGGTCACTAGCACATCCAGATTCCTGACTCTGTGATAAAGTGGCCCAGCTCCACAACACAGCGGATGGGTCATTCTGAGCCGCTGATCTACTCTAGGTGCATATGGATCGAGCAGTGGTTGGCAGAATAAAATGAGACTCAATCTGGAAACCAAAGGTAAAGAGGCAAACAAACGCTCACTCGAGTACCCAGTACCACCAAAACTACACTGAAAGTATGGGACTCCAGCTCCAGGGGTTTGCACTGACCCCAGCCTTGTGTACTTGCCCCTTCGACAATAGGAGGAAAGGTGATCGCCTTACATCTCTTAGATATGGTTTGTGGACAGGACATAACATCCTTTACTGCTTGTGAACAAAGGATTTATCTGCAGCACTTGGAAGCCTGAAGACTTCACCTCTGCCCTGCAACTTCAGGCGGCACTTAAAAGCCTGAAGACTGCACCTCTACCCTTGAACATCAGTCCAGCACTTAGAAGCCTGAAGATTTCACCTCTGCACTGCAACTTCAGTCCAGCACTTAGAAACCTGAAGACTCATCTCTTTCTTGCAACTTCAGGCAGCACTTAGAAGCCTTATGACTTCACCTGTATCCCGAAACTTCAGTCCAGCACTTAGAAGCCTGAACACTGTACCTCTAACCTGTGACATCAGACCAGGACTTAAAAGCCTGAAGACTTCACCTCTACCCTTGTAACATCAGTCCAGCACTTAGAAGCCTGAAGACTTCACCTGTACCCTGTAACATCAGTCCAGCACTTAGAAGCCTGAAGACTTCACCTGTACCCTGTAACATCAGTCCAGCACTTAGAAGCCTGAAGACTTCACCTGTACCATGTAACATCAGTCAAGCACTTAGAAGCCTTATGACTTCGCCTCTACCCTGTAACATCAGTCCAGCACTTAGAAGCCTGAAGACTTCACCTGTACTCTGTAATATCAGTCCAGCACTTGGAAGCCTTATGACTTCGCCTCTATCCTGTAACATCAGTCCAGCACTTGGAAGCCTTATGACTTCGCCTCTACCCTGTAACATCAGTCCAGCACTTAGAAGCCTGAAGACTTCACCTCTACTCTGTAATATCAGTCCAGCACTTGGAAGCCTTATGACTTCGCCTCTATCCTGTAACATCAGTCCAGCACTTAGAAGCCTGAAGACTTCACCTCTACTCTGTAATATCAGTCCAGCACTTGGAAGCCTTATGACTTCACCTGTATCCTGTAACATCAGTCCAGCACTTAGAAGCCTGAAGACTTCACCTGTACCCTGTAACATCAGTCCAGCACTTGGAAGCCTTATGACTTCGCCTCTACCCTGTAACATCAGTCCAGCACTTAGAAGCCTGAAGACTTCACCTCTACTCTGTAATATCAGTCCAGCACTTGGAAGCCGTATGACTTCGCCTCTATCCTGTAACATCAGTCCAGCACTTAGAAGCCTGAAGACTTCACCTCTATCCTGTAACATCAGTCCAGCACTTAGAACCCTGAAGACTTCACCTCTACTCTGTAATATCAGTCCAGCACTTGAAAGCCTTATGACTGCGCCTCTATCCTGTAACATCAGTCCAGCACTTAGAAGCCTGAAGACTTCACCTCTATCCTGTAACATCAGTCCAGCACTTAGAAGCCTTATGACTTCACCTGTATCCTGTAACATCAGTCCAGCACTTAGAAGCCTGAAGACTTCCCCTCTATCCTGTAATATCAGCCCAGCACATAGAAGCGTTATGACTTTGAATCTACCCTGTAACATCAGTCCAGCACTTAGGCGCCTTATGACTTCGCCTCTACCCTGTAACATCAGTCCAGCACTTAGAAGCCTGAAGACTTCACCTCTATCCTGTAACATCAGTCCAGCACTTAGAAGCCTGAAGACTTCACCTCTACTCTGTAATATCAGTCCAGCACTTGGAAGCCTTATGACTTCGCCTCTATCCTGTAACATCAGTCCAGCACTTAGAAGCCTGAAGACTTCACCTCTATCCTGTAACATCAGTCCAGCACTTAGAAGCCTGAAGACTTCACCTCTATCCTGTAACATCAGTCCAGCACTTAGAAGCCTGAAGACTTCACCTCTACTCTGTAATATCAGTCCAGCACTTGGAAGCCTTATGACTTCGCCTCTATCCTGTAACATCAGTCCAGCACTTAGAAGCCTGAAGACTTCACCTCTATCCTGTAACATCAGTCCAGCACTTGGAAGCCTTATTACTTTGCCTCTATGCTGTATCATCAGTCCAGCACTTAGAAGCCTTATGACTTTGCCTCTATGCTGTAACATCAGTCCAGCACTTAGAAGCCTTATGACTTCGCCTTTACCCTGTAACAAGCATGACGCTTAAACCCAAAGAACTGGCCCTAATATTATGAATTGCACCTGTAGTATTGTGTATGCCTTTGCCGTTTACTCCCTTCTTGTGCTATCTGGAGTTAGGCGCACTTACATCAAGAGCTTATCACTCAGTCTTTATGCCTTGCGCTTGACAGGAAAGACATTCTGTAGCCACTCCAGACTTGGTGTTTCTGTTTGCACAAACACCTAGGCTGCAGATTGATCGAAGTGGCTCTCTGCAAAAGAAACCCACTCACAACTCGACTCATGCTGAAAGCAAGCTGCCAGACAGTAACAGAAGTAAATCATTCCAGCAGAGTAGTTCGAAACAGACACCAGCATGCAATAGGCCAATTTAGTCTGTTACATATGTTTAACAAAGTGACCAGAAACCAGCTGCAACAAATAGTTATGTTTGTTTAATTGAAAAAGGTAGGATATATAGTTAGCTAGCTGTGCACGCATCCCAAAGGAAACAGACTTGTGTCCGGCAACAGAGTGGCAGAACTATGGACATTTGTGTCCGTATGTCAGATCTGCTACAACGTCACTTGCTTTTCAAGCAGAAGGAGGGAGTTCGCTCTGGGCAGAGCGCGCTCTACAAGCTGCCATTATAACTTCCCATTCTGAAAACAGAGCGCCCGAGATCAAAAACGGTTACTGCTAAAACCCCTTACTCACGTGCAAATGAACATCTGACCCAGGGGCGGTGGGTGACATTTGAAAGTGGTGAGGCGCAAAGTGATTAGCATACTGCACCGTAGCGAGCGAGCACAGCGAGCGTGCCCGAACCCCAAAAGGGGGTTTGGGGTGGTTACCCCCTCAAGAAAATTTTGAAAAAAAAGAAGAAAATCGTGCATTTTCAAGCAAATTTGAGAAAGCAGGAAGGTTAATAAAGCAATTGTGAAAGTGCAGTTATTACACCCATGCCAGGGACCCAAGATAGCAACCATGATGCATCGGAAGACAAATAAAACCACCAGCACTCGCCCTAAAGACAGTCAATTCAACTTGCAACATTTGCAGCAATGTATGTGTGAGAACTATTAACTAAACAACAACTTTGCCCACCTCGAGAATTATCAGCACCCCACAAAGTAAATGATTTGCCTTTAAGAGGCCAACCACTAGCACTAAAAAACGATCCTGAAGTCTATCGGGACTCACCATAGCCACGGCGAGTTAGGGAAAAGAGTAAAGACGGACTTCTAACACACATCTTAATGCTTATCAACACCCACTAAAATCGCCACTGGGTTTGGGAGAAATGACCAACTGCTCTAGACATCGTGATCAGAGCAATACAGAGAAAGACAGGCCGCTACTGCGAGGAGTTTCGACTTTCTAGAAAATGTGTTGCGCTGGCCTGGTCTGGTCATACTATCAAGAGAGCAGTTGCAGCCGGCCAGGACTTGTGTTTGCAGGAGCCTCAGTAACATCACCTTGCTGGTGTTTTATGCTTTGCCTCACCCTTCTATGGAGGAGGGGAGACTTTATTGCTCGGACCCCAATAGAGCACTGAGCTTCTACATAGATGGCACCCAAAGAACACTGGGTAGACAATCAGCTCTTTGTGGGGTTCAATGGAGTGAAAATATACAAGGCCATGCAGAAGAGAACCCTCCCCTGCTGGGTCGTGCTCTGCATTAACATTTGCTATACATTGGCTAAAAGGTAGTCTCCGGAAGGACTGCGTGCTCACTCTACTAGGTCCAAAGCTGCTACCACTGTGTGAGCACGTGGAGTTCTTGTCCTAGACATCTGTCAGGCGACTAAGTGGGCATCCCTCCATACGTTCACAAAGCACTATTGCTTGGACAGTCAGGTTCACTGAAGGGGTATTTTGCCGGCTCGGTCCTGCAGGACTTTCTGGTTTGGTTCCATTCAGACACCCCCCTCCAAATAGGTACTGCTTTGGTATCTCTTCAAAAGGTGATCAATCTTCGGTTAGAGGTCTCTGTCAGAAGAACAAGGTACTTAGCCTTCGGTAATGCTCTTTCTGGTAGAGACTCTATTTACTCACAGGTTCTTAACTGACTCTCCATCCCCCACCCCCTGTTCTATGAATTGGACTCCGTCCCTAAGTCCCAAGCTTAGAAATCTGCAGACTGGTCACACATAAAATGCTTTTGTGGTTCTGCTCTTGGTGTGTGGACAGCCCCGAAGGCAAGTGACGTCAGCGGCTTGAGTGGCGCCTATATAGGCACTGCACCTCATTTCCAGAGCAGAACTGCATCAGTGCAGAGTCGCACAGCATCACTTACATGCGAGAAGAGGTACTGTTTAACCCTTTCCGATTCAGTCAGAATCTGCAGCTACATAATCTCTACCAGAAAGAGTGTTATCGCAGTTAAGTAACTTGTTCATTTAGGTGTAAAACTGATACTAAAGAGGTGAAAACTTTGTCCAGCTAGTATAAAAGTAAGACAATAAAAAGTAATACTGCTGCAAAATGTGCCACATCTCACCTGATAATTTGCATTTTATTTCTGCACTACCTTTCCATGTCGCATTATTCTAGTGGTCCTGCCTATGGAGTGTTAAGCTTCAAATATTGAAATAGTGAAAATGCCAAAGGAAAAGAAAATAATGATGTAGTTTACATGTGGAGGGAAGTATGACGTGGGAAATTAGCGAGTGATGTAGATGAGATGAAAGACAGTGCATGCAGTGAACAGTAAGGGTGAGGAGGAAGATAAGGAAGTGTAAAACCTGCAGATGTAGGGACGTCAGAAACAGATCTGGGGAGAGAAATGGATCTAAGGGACTAAGAGAGTGAGGGGAAAGTGATGCGAAGCAAAGGGTGGGAGTGAATGAGACCCTCGGGGTGATACTCTTCCTTCCACTGACCACTGGAATGAATGCTAAATTCACTTGTTATGTTCAGAATCGAAACTTTTCCAGGTCTGATTATTCGCAACAATATTACTCATACTCTCTTACCGGATTTTGAATAAAAATTGGTGTTAACGAGCAGTTGTACAGGTCTGGCTTGTTTTGGGTACAACGTATTCGATCTGTGACGTATTTGGTTGGTTTCATAGAAAGCACACACATGAAAACAAACATTGGACTTGCAGCACATACGTTCCAAGGCACAGACAGTTATGATATTACATTGTACTGTAACGGGGGCTTCAGCAAAAGCAGAGATTACTCATGTTTTCGAGCAGTACATCCCCGCTGTTGAAAGTGATTAAAAATAAACTGCATCACGAACACCAACTCCACACCCAGCGTGTGTGTACACAGTCGTGTTAAATTTGATGTGTGTTTCAGAGAGTTGAGGTTGAAATGCTTGCTACGAATAGGGACGGAAGTTTAAATCAGAGACCATCTGGTCAACACGTATCAGGTATGCTTGTGATCTTATCAGTCATATACGTGCTTTTAAATGATAGCTGTTGAGGGGCAAGTGAAGGACATTGAGAGAGAGTGAAGGGACAGATGCGTAACCTTTCGTTGCACAGACGTCACTGAAGTCAGCACACAGCACAGGCAGCAGCAGAAAGTCGTGACGTCGGAGAGGCGCCTCAGGGAGTCAGTCACGGACACGGTCTCTGCCTGCGGCTGCAGGCGAGGTGTGGCGAGCTCCAGGGACCACGCTACAAGAACCGACGTCACAGCACGCATCCCGGTGAAATGGCCAATCACTGCATGGCTTCACTGTGTGAAGCCATGCAGTGATTGGCCATTAAGTTGTGGCTGAGGCAGTGTGTGCCACCGCTACGCGCGGCATCCAATGATGGATGCTGCGAGGTGGACCAGCCAATCCTGGCGCTGCATGCAGCGACAGGATTGGCTAGGGGGGCACATTTGCTGCTCGCCCTGTCGCCCCTTGTAAATCCGGGCTACGGCAGGCTTCAAGTACCCCTGGGTCCCGCTGGGGTACTTCCAGTGCGCATGCTTGGGCAAGTTGGAACCCAGCCTGCACTTGCGCACTACGGTCTGTCTGCTGCAGCCTGAGTGTGTCTGTCACTAAAGCTGCAGCAGGCCACCCCCCCTGCGCAGTCCAAAATCGCTGGGTGTGTCCCGGCGGCTCAGCGGCTGACTTAGTTCGTTGTATAAATCAAGTTGCTTGTAAATGTATACACACTACAGCAGAGTGGATTGCGGCCGCGATGCGGGTCCATGTGGCTGGTGGGGCTACGCCCCTATGCCCCAATGGACGCACCGCGGCTGATCTGACCTCTTTTGATTATAGGATTATCAAAAGCTGCAAACATGTAAATGTAAATGTAAATGTAAATGTAAATGTATTTCGATTTATATAGCGCACGAATCACCCAGGGGTCTCAAGGCGCTTGCTTAGGGAACCCGTCCTGGTATTCCCCTGTGAGATACCCCGGCAGGGTATTCACAAGGTGAAAGCCAGGCATCCCGCCACGAGGGGCCGTAGTGGAGATTAAGCAAGCTATTGCCCAGAGTCGCAGAGTGTGACCCCGTGAGTCGAGTAGGCACCGGAGCGAGAATTGTCGAGTCCGTGGAATTTTTGAGCCCGAGACCCGCCGAGGCGGGGAATCGAACCCTGGTCCACGGCTGATCTCAGCTTCCGGGTCTGCTGCCTCTAACCACTGAGCCACGCTTCTCCATGGCGGCAGATAGTCATTCTGGGTACTCAGATGAACCATATGTGTCCGCACTCTGTCCGTCGTCCTGGGTTCGATGAGCTTCTATCACCCAGGACCAAAGCTGTGAGCAGCAGGTTTCAGCCCACCGCGTCAGCCCAGAGCGAGGGGACAGCACTAAATGTACTTTTTGAATGTATTTAACAGAGCACCAGATCTATACGGCACTGAGCGGGAATGTGGGTCTCAAGGGAGAGCGCACAGCACCTCTTGCACGACTCTCGGTTTACAATAAGCACTTGTGTATGGATATATGATTGTTATCATGAATGAGAAAGATGGGGTATTGAATCAAGAGACAGCCCTGAAGTGAACATGATGCTCCGCGCTCTTTTAATTAACATTTATCGGGTGACAGCACTATCTCCCGGGAAAAGACACAGCCCTTAAGTTCCTGCCTGACTTAACACAAGCTGGGGACGTGTTGCCTGGGGCACAGAGCCTCCTTGTAACACATTCTGGGCAACACTGGCAAAAGTGCAGAAAGAGGGGTCCCGCTTCATCTGCTCCATTTGTGCTCCCAAAATCAAAGTGCAGCCATTACCACTAGATACTCGGGCCAAAATTCACCTTAAACGAACAAAGTAACCTCTGTTCAAACAGCACTACCCAATGTTAACAAGCATTGGCATAGCCAATACGTCTTGCCTTTGGGACCTTATAAGCAGTGCTTTAAATGGAAAAAAATAAGTGCAGGTACTCACCAAAAGGAGCAGTGGGCGGAGTTAAGGGAGGAGCTAAGGTGGGACAAGGGGCGGGGTTAGCATTTTGAATTTGCCACGGTTGTATGCGCAAAATCTGCACGCATTGTTAGAATATCGGATGTTTATGTCCATTAGTTATCTCACTAATAACTATATATATGGCACTTACTGATAAGTGTTTCTTACTACCCAAAGTAGCCTTTTTTAGCATCTTTAAAATAAGAAAAGATTGAGGAAATAACAGTGAGGTTCTAAACATATGCCTTCTTGTTTGCAGGCAGGTCCTTGCTGCAGGGTCATAACTCCCTAAGCTATATTACAAGGATCTTAACTTTTGGCCTGCAGGTAACACAAGGTTCTATGCAACAAAAACAGTAATGTTTTGATTCGTTCTGCATTCCATCCAATTGTGTGTATTTTGCTCAGTTTGTACAGCACACACTATAGGTGGTAGTTATTTATCAAGATAACCATAAAGGAAATGTGACATCATCAAATGTTATGCTGTGAAGAAAGGCGCAGCAAGATACTGTAAGGTGACCAGTAGAAGCTCCATAGTTTCTTTTGTGAGTTTGTATGTATTTGGTATGTGTTTAATTGTATGTGTGCATGTTGTATGTGTGTGTCTAACAATGGAATGTGTGTGCTGTGTGTCCGTGCTTGTGGTTTTGGCAAGTGTTTGAGTGTGCGTGCTTGGGCATGAATCTTTGGTGAATGTACATCTGTGCAGTATGTACTCATTTCTGTCTGTGCATTATCGTTTGTGCGCGTGTATCCGTTACTGTGTTGTGTGTGTCACTACTGTGTTTGCCTACGGTGCTTGTCTATTTGTGGAATGTGTATTTAATTTGTCCAACAGTGAAATCGAGCATTTCATGAACATTTGTTTAAAAAAAAAAGTAAGTCAAATTGAAGGGTATCCGAAGAGTGTGTTCTTCCGAATGATCCGTGTTCATTCCTGTTACTCATTCTGAAACAGCAGCCAGAGTTCAGCGCCTTCCTCCAACTTGTTTTCTCAACCAGGTACACAAACACTTGGCACTTATCCGATATAAAAAAACACGTTTGTAATTTCAAAAGCTGTGCCTCGTTGTCCCTCTACGCGAGTGTACTCATTCTGGAAGGAGTTACTGTAACTCGTATGAGGCATTATCATACTTTACAGAAATAACACATTTCACAACAAGATAGGGTTTTAGAATTAAGAGGGACTCTGGAAATATAAATCAAGTTGTAATGGCAGCCAGGGAAGCACTTGCTTAATAAAAGCTGAAGAACGGTGCCCCCTCCCACCTGCCATCCCCCCCACCCCATCATACACCCAGGGCAGGCCAGCGAGGCCTGTACCCGGGAGGGATCCGAGGCCGAGACGGGGAGGCTAGCTGGCCAGGTGCGCTTAATGTGCCACTGTTAGATAACACTCAGTGGACATCACTGTTCTGTCCACGGAATATTCAATCCTGAGCAGTGCCTCCCACTTGATTTTACACCCCCCCCCTCTCTCAGCCCCACTGTCAAAAGAACAATGGATCTGAGAACCACTCAGCAGACCCCCCTCGCTCCCCCGCTCTGTAGACTCCCAAACTTCCTCACGCTGGTTCCTGGTGACAAGCGCTTCAGTGTCCGTGATTAATTCCCTGCAGAGCTTGTTAAAGGTGCTGCAGAGGTATCACTGGAGGGATGAAGGAAGCGCTGCCTGGGTTGAAGTCAGGTCCAATGAGTACCGGTACTCTCTTCCTTCTAGGAAAGTGCGGGTACTCAGGGGAGAAAAGGAGGGTGCAGGTACTCAGTACCGGTGAGTACCGGCCCATTTAAAGCACTGCTTATAAGTGTTAGCTATTAGTGCAGCTCCTTAAAAAAAGTGTTCTTGCTCGTCGTACAGAGAGACTGTTGGGACTCTTTAGAAACTATTATTAAGACTGGTGGATTATACAAGAGCAGCAGCAGCAATGCCAGGCGCTGGGGGAGGGTGTCGCGCAGCCTGAAGGACCCGCCAAAAGCAGCTGTGCCGTTCGCCTTTTAAATCCCATGCTGATTTCAGCTGGTTTTTGGAGAAGTTATACTTCGTGGCTTTCTTATTTGTCCATGAGTTGGAAAGGAATAGTGTCTAAGGCGCTTTTTTGGACACATTACCTGTTGTAAACAATAGGTTTGTCGTTGCAGTGCATTGGCTACCTCAGTGTTTTACCAGTTGTGGGTTCACTCCAGTTTTTATAATCGGGTATATATTTATGCCAATGCGCAAGAAATGCGGATTTTCTTTCTTTACTCGGAGAGAAAGTATAAATCAAACTAATACATGGTAATGAATGATGCATGTCTAAAGAAACTGAATACTGCGGAGCCCCCGCCGTCTGTTTAAAGAGAGTGCCCCGGATGTACTTGGGGATTCTCATCTTCTAAGGCCGATGCAGTCTGCATGACTCGGAAATATGCCAGGATTTGGTTTGTGTGTTTTTTCTGGGAAAACCGGTTCCAAGATGGTTGTTCAAACATAATGAGAGTACAGTGAGAGGGCAAGGGGGGGGGGGGGGGGGGGGTGATCAGAGGAGCCCATCATACTGGTTCCATAATCATAATGCACACCGGACCCCACTATTATAACAAAATAATGTGTGAGGTTTCGGTAGCATGAAAAAAGTTAACGAAAACGGGAACCGCAAAAGCATCTTCTGCGAGGGCGGACTGTTTTTTACATAACAATGGTGGAATCATTTCAGTACTCAACACTGAACACCAAAGTTTCAATTAAATATGTAAATGAGCTAAGACGAGTGACCAACAATGTGAGATTCAAATTAAAGCAGTCCTGACTATCAAGTTAAAAGAAGTTGATTTGCCGCAATAAAGGCATGTTATTGCGATCGTATTTGTAAAATAACAGATCATAAATATAAACCAAGTAAAATATTAAGCCACATGTATATCACACAAACAATTACAAAGCGAATCTTAGCTGGGTGCTTTAATTGTGTTTACCTTTCCCCAATTGCTCTTTAGGTGCGGGTGTATAATTTGGCAGTGCTGTGTCAGTGAAAATACTCAGAAGTCTTCTGTGACATGCAGTTAGCGTGTGGCCTGTCCCTGCACACTTGGACAACATTTAAATGTCAATGCAATTCATTGTGCAGGGGGGCGTGGTTTGGGCGCCGATGGTGGAGGCGGTGTGAGCGGCTAGCTCCGTCCCTGATCCCGCCAATAATCCTGAAAACTGCCTGGGCTACATCTGTAGTAACAGCAACGAGCGTCGGAACGACTGGGGACGCTCTTCTGCTCATTGGTGCGGAATCCGGTGCTCCCGGGTGCCCCCGATTCGAAGTTTGTTATCAGGGGAGCTAACGAAGGAGCAGCAAATGGCAGCGGCGCTCGGCTGGGGAGACTGAGCTGGGCCGGCCCGCGCGCCCTGCGGTAATACTAGCGCCTGGAACGGTAGCGCCGAGGAGTCGCAGGGCGCAGCCTACTATTCCGCTTACTTCAGTGAAGCTCTGGATGAAGGCAGCGGCTGGCGGACCGGCGTGGGTGATGGGCTGGCGCGGTGGGCGGCACCCCTAAAATGGCGCCCGGACAAAGTGCTGAATAGGTCGCACGGCAGTTACAGTGACGTTAGATGGCGGCGGCCTCGGCGGACTGGGAATGGGGTGACACCCGTGGCGTTGACGGTGGCCCTTGCACGCAGAGGCGCCGATGGTGGTTCACCAGTTGTGGAGGAGCTGAGACACCGAAGGGGTTGAGGCGGACGGTGCTCACCCATTGAGGAGCCGGCTGTGAGGCTCTGCGATCCGGCGAGCGTGGTACAGCGGAGGGAGTGCTGCGGAGCCGGCGGGACGGACTGGTGGTCGTGTGGCAGACGGAGGGCTCTTCCTGGGGCCTCTGGTGAGTGGGGCGGTGCGGGCCTGATCTCGCCGCTGCGGAGGTGGGGGCGGGGGCAGGCCTGTGGTGCTGCGCAACCAGGGGTCGTGGGTGCTCGACCGATGGCATTGAGTGCAGAGAGCGACCACGGCACAGCCTGGTAGTGGGACGCTGTGCACTGGGAGACCCGGCCTAGTGGGCTTTGATTGCTGGTACGGAGGACGTGCAGGGAGCAAACACCGGCCTACCGGGACATACCCTACTATTATCTTGAGGGCGGCACTGGGAGTTCGGGCATATGAGAGTTGCTGAGTGCTTGCCTGGAGGCTTGGAGGCACTAAGGGAGATATTGTGAGACTTGAGCCAGGACAGGTGCAGCAGCTGGAGGAGAGTAGGCTTGCGAGTGATGGGCTGGGGCCTACATTGACGCCACGGGAGGGGATGCTGACCCAGCGAGCCTTGGGACACCCTACCAGTAGATGAGGATCGCGGCGAGGAGACAGACGGTGTCCCTTGTTGTGAGTGCGCTCTATGCAGTGCTGAGGACATATGGTGAGATACGCTGTGCGGTCTGTGGGCCCACTTGGTTGCACAAGAATCTAACGTTCACCTGAGCGGACATTGGTGGAGGTATTGTTGCACGGGATAGGGTAGATCTGAAGGCGGTGGCCCTCCCATTCCCCTACGATGTAACCCAAAAGAAAGAATGCTGGAGCTGTGGAGCATGGAGACGCCCGTGCGGAGGGGGATGATACCGAGGGCACGCTCTCGGAGCAGAGGCTGAATAAACGACTAGATCAAATCCTGGACGCCATAGAGGCGACAAAGGATTCCCTTCATCAGGACATAACGCAAGTCGTGACAGGGCTGGGGCTCCAGTGGGCGGACCACTCAAAGTTGGCTGACAGGGTTAAAGAAACGGAATCGGTCATTCAAGACTTGAAACCAGCGGTGGTGATAGTAGAACGCAAGCTGGAGGATGCGCTGAGGCGCCTGGAGACGCTGGAGAAAAAGGCCGAGGATGCTGAAAGTCGCAATCGACGCAACAACGTGCGGGTGGTAGGTTTGCCGGAAAAAATAGAGGGAACGGACATTATAGCCTATCTGGAGAACTGGTTTAAAACTCATGTCGCCCCGGAGGGTCTCTCCTCCTTCTTCACGCTCGAGAGGGCATATAGGGTCCCAGCCAAGCCGCCTTCACCGGGCCGCCCTCCCCGACCTGTAGTAGCCAGAGTACTCCATTACAAGGATAGGGATCTGCTGATTCAGAATGCACGCTCAACAGGGCCTTTCAAGGTGGAGAACGGCACCGTCACGATTTTCCCGGACTATACCCAGGAGATACAAAGGCGTAGGGCCACGTTTCTAACTGGTAAAAAGGAGCTGAGGGATGAGGGGATCCACTATTCACTGCTGTTCCCAGCCAAATTGAGAGTGATCCTGGATGGCTCAACACAATTTTTCCTAACCCCCGGGGAAGCCTGGTCCTGGCTCGAATCGTACAGGGCAGGCACAGATCGTAGGGGCAGGGGGGCAGCGGACAACCTAAACCGCCGAGGATGCGCCAGTCACAGCGTCTCCGCAAGAAAAACAGGCTACAGCAGGCCTCACAGCTCACACAGTTGGCGGCTGACAAACAGGGGGCTCTGGTGGCAACTGCGGCGATAACAGGGTCACAGAAAGAGGACTCCACTAGGGGGACGGATTCCGAGGAGGGCAGGAGACATTCGGGCACAGAGCTTTCGGACGACGACAGCACCAAGGGCCCGGAGGTGACGCCCAGAACAGCCGATGATTTGTAGATTGCTTCAGGCTTCGGGGGGGTCATTGCTGGAGGACTACACGTGGCGGTGCTGGAGTACCTGGTGACATTTGTGAATATTATAGATGTGCCTTATTATTGCAGGAGGTTGAGCGGCTGAGGGCTGGGGCAAGGGCTGCCACCTGTCGGGGCTGGACCACCTTCCCATTGCCCTTAAGGCGGCCTGTAGTGACTACTGCAGGGTAGTACTGTGTGACTTGTTGGGGTAGTTTGGATGGGGACTGATAATGTGTTATTGGGTCCTGTTCTGGGGGGGAGGGTTTTGGGTGTTTTTCAGGGACTTGGGAGTTTGGGTTTCAGTGGTTTTGGTGTGGGCTGGCGAAGTTTGGAGGAGGAGAGACTGAGGGACTGTTGCAATGGGGACATTACCTGAATTGAAATGTATTACATGGAACGTACGTGGATTACATACTATGTCAAGGCGCCACAAGGTGAATGCATATTTGGTTCGACGTGGAATCCAGATAGCGTTGCTTCGGGAGACCCATCTTAACAAGCAGGAGTGTGCTGCGTTGCAGAAGAGATGGCGGGGCCAAATGTTTGGCACTGCCTATTCTGTGTTTGCCAGGAGAGCCTTGGTGTGGGTGAGGGCGGGGATTCCGTTCCAAGCCACACACAGTGTGATTGACCCGGAGGGCAGATATGTGGCGGTTGAGGGGAGATTGTATGGAAGGGATGTGGTGCTATGCAGTATCTACGCTCCGAACACGGATTAGCCCCGCTTCTTAGACACAATCTCGGGGACTTTAGCGCATTTTTTGGCGGGTCAGGTGATACTGGGGGAGATTTTAATTCGATCACTGATGTATCATTGGACAGGTCGCACCCACCATTGGCTGATTCCCAGGTCCGCAGGATAGCGAAGAAGCGGATGGATTGGCAAGTGAGGTGGGGGTTGACTGACATATGGAGGGGGCACCACCCTGAAGATAGGGATTATTCTTTCTTTTCTGCACTCCATGAACTACATGTCAGAATCGACACTGTATTATGTAGCCACTCAATAGCATCTCTGGCAACACACTCTGAGTATTTGGCTAGGACCATCTCCGATCATAATCCTAAGTTGATGTCCTTTGGATGGCAGCGGGTGAGGGCTGCAGTCCCAACTTGGCGATTGCGTCCAGATACCCTGGAGGATCAGGTCTTTAGCTCCGAAATCCGTGATGGCATTGACCGCTATTTCACTGTAAATAGAGAATCGGCGTCCACTAGAGGCTTAGAATGGGATGCTTTTAAGGTAGTGGTAAGAGGGTTGTGCATTAGTAAACACTCAAGTGAAAGGACAGTGGTACTAGCTGATGTTAAAAAGGCTGAGGAGGCACTGCGGGAGATCGAGAAGCAGAGACCAGAGCAAAGGGAACTACAGGAGCGGCTCTTAGCAGCTAAAGAACTAGTGGCGGCAGAGACGGAGAGATTGCGAAGCTACGATTATAGACAATATCTGGTGAAGGTTCATGCCGAGGGGGACAAGGTGGGCACGCTTTTAGCGAGGCTAGCGAACCCAATTTCAGGGGGGTGCTCAGTTTTGAGTATACAGACAGAGACAGGAGAAATGGTATATTCCCAGACCGCGATCCTCACGCGCTTCCAGAATTACTACACGGCACTCTATCAGAGTCCCCTGGAGGCGGAGTCGCTGGACATAGAGGGCTACCTGGCGGGGATTAAGCTCCCACAGTTAGTTGAGGAGGATGCTGTGACTTTGGGGCAAGCCATAACTTTAGCGGAGATCAGGGGAGCGATAAAGCAGATGGCCCGGAACAAGACCCCAGGGGTCGATGGGCTCCCCATAGAAATTTATGACAAATACATTGATATTCTGGCACCCCACCTGCTGGAGGTTTATAACGAGGCGCTGGAGCGGGGCGACCTGCCGGCGTCCATGAGAGCGCCGCTGGTCATCCCCTTATTGAAACCTGGGAGGGAGGGTAGTGATGTGACTTCTTATAGACTGCTGTCTATGTTGACGGTGGACTATAAAATATTGAGTCGCATACTGGCCACGAGATTGCTGCCCCACATGACTATTTTAGTCCACGAAGATCAGGCAGGGTTTATCCCAACTAGAAATACCTCGATTAATTTCCGCCGCCTCATACGAGTACTGGGGAGTGATCTGGATATGGGTATGATGCCTGCAGTGTTGTCAGTCGATATAGAAAAAGCGTTTGACAGCCTGGAATGGGAGTATTTAGATAGGGTGCTGGAGAAATTCGGCTTAGGCGTGCAATTTAAACGTTGGACGAGGGTCTTATACTCCTTAGCAACCGCCAGGGTGCGGTTTGGTTCAGTAATCTCCTCAGAGTATCCGGTGCAGAGAAGAACGAGGCAGGGGTGTTCACTATCGCCCCTGCTGTTCGCGCTGGCGATTGAGCCATTGGTGACCCAAGCTAGGACAGGAATAGCGTATAGAGGCCTGGTGTGTGGGGGTATTCCGCACTACATTTCATTGTATGCAGATGATTTGCTGTTGTTCTTGGAGGACGCGACAGTAGCACTACGAGGGGTGGTGGGTATGCTCTCAGACTTTGGATGCTGTCAGGCCTAAGAGTTAATTGGAATAAAACATGCATCTTCCCTCTGAGGGCAGATATGCCCCAGCCACAACTGGCCCCTGATCTGATTTGGGAACGATCGTGTTTCACCTACCTGGGGGTTAGGATCTATCATGGGGCTGATGACATGCTGGAGGGGAACATAGGATGCTGTATAAGAGCCCTAAGAGGCTGTATGGCGTTTTGGGCAACTCATCCCCTTTCGGTGATGGGGAGAGTGGCGCTGCTTAAAATGGTGGCATTACCTCGCTTGCTCTACTATTTCCGTACGCTGCCAATTTGGGTACCTCCAAGGTTCTTTCAAGAGTTGCGGACGCTCACCATTGACTTTTTATGGGGACACGGGAGGCGACGTGTGGCGCTGGATACGTTGTTGAGATCGAAATCGGAAGGGGGACTGGCAGTTCCTAACTTCGAACTTTATTATCTAGCGGCGCAGCTGCAGATTCTTACACAGAATGTCGCACGGGAGTTTGGGGGCCCAGACCGGACTCGTGTGTTGGGTATACAGAGGCGTGTCATCTCGTATATCATCATGCAGCAACAGCTTGTGGTACGGGACTTAACACTAGAGGAGAGGACCCTGAGGCTGTGCTGGAATAAAAGCCAGAAGAAGGCAGGAGTAGCACACCCGTATGCACCTGAAATCCCTCTGGGCATGTTAACAGCATTGCCACATGGAGGGGACTGGTCCCCGCTCATGGAGTGGGAAGAGCTGGGGCTTCATGTGGTAGGCGACCTCTACGATGATGGTGAGTTGTTGCCTTTTCGGGCAGTGCAGGATCGATTTGGCCTCCCTGACAGGAGTTTCCTCTTACACATGGCGGTAACGACGGCGATGCGGAAGCACTGGAAGACTGGGCAATCTGAACCAAGAACCACGATGGCTTGCCAATATGTGGTGATGACGGCGGGCACTTTTAAAGCGGTCACTTGCCTACATTCTCGAATGCTACACGAGGGGTTGGAGCCTTTGACAGTTCTCAAGCAAAAATGGGAGACTGGTGTGGGTAAGACCATTTCGGACACAACGTGGGGGCACATACTGCAGAGGACTTGGAAGGGGTGTAGAAATGCTCGATTTCAGCAGGTGCACTTTTTTATAGTGCACAGAGCTTACCTTACTCCGGGGAAGATTAGGAAATATTTCCAGGTACAGGACGCGGCGTGCCCTCGGTGTTTGAGTCCTGATGTGGAACTAGAACACATGCTGTGGGACTGTCCGAAACTAGGGCTCTATTGGTCTGAAGTGGGTGCCTTAATGAAGTTACTGATAGGCAGGTGGAATTTGACATGGCGACCTGTTTGTTGCTCTGGTTTCCTCACACGAAAAAAACTAAAATCACTAGTAAATTCATTGATCTAGGTCTCATCTTAGCCCAAAGGGAGATAACCTGGCATTGGAAATCGAAGGAGGGTCCCACCAGTAGTAGATGGGTGAACGAACTCTGTAAATAGGCCCGTAGTGAAGGTACTGTTAGACTTAGACAAGCAGTCCGTACAGCTAATGAGAGGAGCCTGGAGATGGCACGTGCATGGGAAGAACTAGTGCGCACACTGAGCAACAAGCAGGCAAATGAAGAGGGCTAAAGAGGAAGGGCTCTGAATGTAGTTCCATGGGGTACATAGCTGGAAGAGTGTAGATCCTACAGGTTTCTTCCGATTAGCAGTCGTGGTAAATGCAACAGGCCCACACCAGTAGCGGTTAGGGGGGAGGGTATGGGTGGGGTAGTTGGGGGTCCTACTGTTGGTATAATAGGGGACTGACCAGTGAGGGCAGCGTGTATGGATCTTGGATTGTACGTCTGGTCTGGAATTTCCCTACTAAGGAGATGGTATGACAATTGCTCATGGGGACCAGTGGGTTGGAGAGAGGCCGTCAGGTTATACTGGCAGTACCCACCAGTAATTGCCATTTGTACTATAGGACCGGTTATTTGTTGGGATCTGGGGATGGGGATATAAAGAAAAGCAGATACTAGATCATTCTGCCGAGCAGGTGTTGTTGCTTCTCTGGTGCTTTTCCACGTGCGGCACTTTCTAGCTATCGCCGCCCGGCCTCCGGGATGTGGGCTAAATGGCTGTGTGCTGCTAACAACACAATATTTGCAGGTCATTTATTGATGGCGGGACGGTTGAAACAAATGGCTGTATGTTTTCTAACTCTACAATAAAAATACAGTTAATAAAAAAATGCAATTCATTGTGCAGTCTTTCTGCTATGAAGTGATTGTCTTGTCTAAGAGGCGTTTGGGTTATGTGTTGCACCCAGTCTACACCCTGACTGCACTCACCCTGACTAACTAGTGAGTGTGTAGCACAAGCTACCTTCTTTATGTGAATTTGTAGCATATTTGGCAAGCAATGACTGCACAGCCCAGCTTTACCATATAGTAATTGCATAGCCAGGGTAAGAGAGTAATTTTCTGCCCCATGAAATGAAATGAAATGAAATGTGTGGTTTGTAAAGCGCGAACTGTCACTCCCACAAGAGCCTCCTGGTGCTATCAGATAACGAGCTACAACAGTAAGGGATTAGAGTCTAGATGAGTGCAAAGCTTGAGTCATCTGATGTTCCATAGATCCATGCCTTTAGGGCCTTCCTAAACTGCTCTTCAGATTCCATTTCTCTAAGTTTATTTGGCATAAAATTCCACGCCTTTGCCCCTAGTACCATGGCAGATTTCCCTCCCCTAGTTTTAAGTTTGAAGCCCGGCAGTTTGAGCAGGTTTGCAGAGGTGGATCTGAGTGTTCTCATTGTTGTGTATGATGTAAATCTTTTGGAGAGGTATGTTGGCCCTAACCGGCAAGTTGCCGTGAAGGTCGTAAGGAGAAGTTTGAATAAGATTCTTTTATGTACCGGGAGCCAATGGAGGGTCTTCAGGGCGGCTGAGGTTGATGCTCTACGGGAGAGCCCTAAGACCAATCTGGCTGCTGCATGTTGTACTACCTGTAGTCTCCTCAGGGTACCTTTGTTAACCCCTGCCAGAAGACTTTTGCAGTAGTCTAGCCGTGAAAGTATTAACGCTACTGCCACTGTTTTCCTTGCGGCAAGTGGTATCAGATCAAATAACTTTTTCAGGGTTTTGATAGGCCAAAGCATATCCCCGCTACCTTTAGTGCATGGGGTTTGAAGGAGAGGGAGAATTCAAACCACACTCCCAGGTTTTTTGCCACCTCCAACGTGGGTGGAGGGGCTCCCGCCTCATCCGGCCACCAGTTCTTAGGTTGGAAAGGGTTGTTTTTCCCGATCAATAAGATTTTGGTCTTATCGGTATTGCAACAGAGGTGGTTGTTCTTCATCCATTTGATGACTGCCATGAGGCAAGCTATGACATTTTCTTCAGCTTCCGTGGAGTTCTTCTCCACAGAGAGGATCAGCTGGGTGTCATCAGCATATGATGTTGTTTCGATCCCAAAAGCTGAGATGAGAGAGATAAGTGGGGCCATATATATATTAAAGAGGAGTGGACTAAGGGAGGCCCCCTGTGGGACAACTGCAGTTACGGTGCGTTCTGGGGAGAGAAAGGTTCCCTAAGAGACTGCTTGTTTCCAATTAGACAGGTCATGACTGATGTAAAAGCGAAGTCCTTCTTCTCTGTCACATAACATCTTACCAGTTTTGGTTTTCAAAATCTGGTCGCCCAAAGTAACTTGAGTGGGCAGTTGCTTGTTACAAAGTAGCGACTGAGCAGCTGGGGATGCCATGCGTATTGTGTATGGAGGGAGGCTCGAACATCCTGTGATTTTGGGCAAATCACTTAACCCTGTGCCTAAAATGAATGTGTTAGTCTGTAATGCAACTGGTGCTTGTGTAAAGCGCTGCGATACCTTAGGTCGAGTTTGCACTTATGTAACACTGCAAAACAAATGTTTACAGAATTGCAAAGTCGGTGGCGCTTTGTCTCGTTATCCCACAGATGCACACTGGCGGGGGTGCAGATAAAAGCATAAAAGGCAGCTATGGGCAGTAGGTGGTCTAGCGACTGCGAAAGTGCTGAAAGAAAACAAAAAGTAGTGCACCAAACGTGAACAAGTGGAGAAAAATGAAGTGATCCATGTAACTGGGTCAGTCGCCAGGGAGTAAAAAAGCCGCCAAAATGTGGGACAAAGACAATAAAGAGACCATAGACCAGGAATATATTAAGAGGGGCATTACAAGGAGCGAATTACAAGAGTTGGGCACGGCCAAAGTTCACAGAGAGACTACACCAAACCTCGCAGGGCATGCACGCTGCTAGGCTCGACCTAAAAACTGAACACCGCAAAGGGTGCAGTGTTCTGGGCTAGACTCAACATTCTCCGCAACTAACGCCAAAGTTCTCCCGCTGCCTTAAAACCACCTGAGCCTTGCCACAGATGTAGCCCTCCCTGATCACTGCTCACCTCTGATTAATACCAGTCTCTCCTGTCACGATCCCTTATCTCCTGACTGCCGATACTCTGTCACCTACCCTTCTTCTGCCAATACCCACCTTCATCACAAACGTGGTATCATATGCCCCTTCTCCTAGCTCCTACTATGGAACCTTATTTCCAGAAGCACCAAGAGATGCAACCTTCATGCCAAATTATGGCATGGCGGGGAAGTGTTAACAATGACTCAAAATCCAATCCCAGTTAGAGGGTATAATTTCCCTTTGTTAGGTCTACTGAGCTGACCCGGCACATTATATTTTATCTTGAACTGCCTGTAAGATTATACATTTACAATGAGTGAACTGGGAGTGGGCTCATACAACCTTCCAAAAAGATGACGATCCCACAAGTAAACCCAGAGTGCAATTTAATTAGAAAAGCTGGACTCGTGCTTTCGAAAGAAGAAAAGGCAGATTTGTTCACAGCTAATAAATGGGACAAATGGCAGCTTATACTTAAGTACACTGAGCCAAAATCACTGCTATGCATTCTATGAAACTTCCTACTGGTAGAGCTGGGGAAACTTACATACTTGAGAACCTCAGCCAAACTTCAGGGTTGGGGTTCTCAAGGGCAAGTACTGGAGTAGGAAGCCCACTCTTCTCCTCTCTTGAGAACCTCTATCTCTTTTCATGACAACCAAAGACTATCTCCAGCCATTGGGCAGAACTGCCTACTGTTGAGAATCTCAGCCGAACTTCGTTACTAGCAAAACACTCTCACCCTGGCTGTTTAGTCAGTATCGTCATGAAAAAATGCACAGTCTCTCCTCTGGAGAACGTTAGTTTACCTTCATGATTTGCGATGACTTTCAGGTTGTCCTCTGGGCAAGAAGATCTAGTGCCCATGGAGAACAGCCAGGTGCCAGCAAGGAAAAAGGCCCAATCTCCATCACACAGCCAACTAATGGATCAAAAATATGCAACATTGGTGTGAGAGATAGGCACGCACAGTGAAGAGATGATCATGGCACCAAAAATTCGGTTTTCTTATCCATCGTGCATATATGCACAGTTTAAAACATGCCCGCTAAGGCTGGGGAAGGTGCCAATGCCACCGATGACGATGGAAAGCCAAGCTTCCTTGCTCCTAATGCAGATTTAGTACACTGCACTGATGAGTCCCAAAGAAGGCGATACTAATGAGCTCATAAATAAATGAGAGCAGATCTATCGTTCATAAGCCAGCATGAAGGGGGGCGGGGGTGGTGCACCCGCTGCCCTTTCACTGCTCAAGGTCTAAGATCTAACTCCAGCTTCACTTCTTGCATAAGCGCAGCTACGAGTTCACTGGGACATGACTGGAGTGCCCAGCCGGATGTGACCTACAGCTTCAAAACTCTCACAGTCCACCTCATTTACTTGTTTGTAGTTCTGTAAAGCACAGGCTCTGTCTGTACATCTCAGAAGAATGTACAATCGTGTAAGCATAGGGCATGGCATACACCGCATTCACGGTCTGGGCTAAATTACATAGAGATACGTTATCAGAATTCAAGTATTAAACGAAACATTGCTTCTTATACAGGTGTTAATTTAGAGGACAAGCTCTATATTTGGGGCAGAACTCTTATTCAAATTATAATGTATAGACATCTCAGATTTACATACCCCTCTCTCTCTTTTCACATTCTTCCATCCAAAGACAAAAAAAGGAGTAGCATATTACTAGTCCACCAAAAGAAGAGCTTCAGGATCTTTTTGAGGATATGAGGTGCTATAAAAATGCTACCACAGGGTGCTGGTAATACACACAGGCAACCTGCACCAATACAGAAGGCTCTGAAGGTGAAGGTTGTTTGTTGGATCCAAGATGTAGAATATGGCAATGAGCTTTACTTGCCAAGTGGCAAGACCTACATAGCCCATTTCAAACTCGCAACAGAGCCCCTCTCAACTTGGTAAAGTTAGAACTTGTTTCCCACAGTACTTAGAAATAGCAAAACTGTAGCATTGCACATTATAAGAAAACACATTATTATTATAATTTAGTATCAGGTGTACTACTACTACAGCAACATGAAAGTGTGTCAGATAAGCACTCATTCTAAAGCAAGGATATCTAGTTTCTTAGCAAAGTTCTTCCCAGTGGAACTCACAGATCCGAGTTTGAATCCCTATTCTACACTTGGACAAGTGGCATGATCCTAGGGCAAATCACCATCTCCTTGGGCCGCTCAAACACTATTGTGAAATCATGAGTGTGCACCCATAAACAAGACAATAGCTTTGTGTTAGAGGCAGTAAAAACAAATTGCCATTTTTATTTAGAAGACAGTTCAGAACCTGGAAGCAGGAGACAAACAAGCATTTGTAATGCAGTAGGTCTCGCATTACTGATAGTTTGAGGTATTGGCGTTGCAAATAATAATGCAACGCCAATAGCTCATACATTCAGTAATGTGAGACCTAGTGCATTGCATATGGTTGCGTAGTGAGCCAGGAACCAGCATTGTATGTCTCAGTCCTGTACCGAAAGCTGCTCCTAGAACTCCCTAGTAAGCAAGGCACCAGCACTGCATGTCTAAGTGCAGTACCGCAAACTGCTTCTAGAGGTCCCTAGTGAGCATCATAAACTTTGAAGATATGGTTAAATCACCCTACCCACAACGCATTGCATACAAGGCAGTACCCCAAGTACATTCAAATAGTTATGTCCATATATACAATTAGTAGCTTTGAAATGTGACAAAACAATTATTATATTAATTCTGTATTAGGTTGTACTCTATGTGGAGCTGATGAAGAGAAATTTATAAAAGGCCTAATATAAATGTGGGATGTGGTAGGTGCAGCAACGCAAGCTGGCCCTAGAGGTCCCTAATGAGCATCGTAAATTTTTGGTCACATATGCATAATCCACCCTACCAATTATGCATTGCATGCAAGACAGTACCCCGAGTACATTCAAATAGCTATGTCCATATATGACGAAACAATTATTATATTAATTCCGGATTCGCTTGTACTCTATGTGGAGCTGATGAAGGGAAATGTATAGGTCTAATATAAATGTGAGATGTGGTAGGTGCAGTACCACAAGCTGCTCCTAGAGGTCCCTAGCGAGTAAGGCACCAGCACTGCTTGTCTAGGTGCAATCCCCCAAGCTGCTCCTAGAGGTCCCTAGTGAGCATCATAATATTTAATGATATGGTAAATCCACCCTATCCACAATGCATTTCATGCAAGACAAGAGTATATTCAAATAGCTATGTCCATATATACAAATAGTAGCTTTGAAATGTGACAAAACTATTAATTTATTAATTCCGGATTAGGTTGTACTCCATGTGGAGCTGATGAAGGGAAATTTACAGAAGGTCTAATATAAATGTGAAATGTGGTAGGTGCAGTAAGAAGTTGTAGGTGCAGTACCACAATCTGCTCCTAGAGGTCCCTAGTGTGCAAGGCACCGGCATGGTTTGTCTAGGTGCAACCCCCATGCTGCTCCTACAGGTATCTAGTGAGCATCATAAACTTTGAAGATATGGTAAATCCACCCTACCTACAATGCATTGCATGCAAGACAGTACCCCGAGTACATTGAACTAGCTATGTCCATATACAACAACAACTATTATATTAATTCCGGATTAGGTTGTACTCTATGTGGAGTTGATGAAGGGAAAATTATAGAAGGTCTAATATAAATGTGAGATGTGGTAGGTGCAGTACCTCAAGCTGCTCCTAGAAGTCCCTAGTGAGCAAGGCACCAGTACTGCTTGTCAAGGTACAGTACCGCAAGCTGCTCCTAGAGGTCCCTAGTTAGCTTCATAAACTGTTGGTCACATATGCAAAATCCACCCTACCCATAATGCATTGCATGCAAGACAGTACCCAGAGTACATTCAAATAGCTATGTCCATATATACAATTAGTAGCTTTGAAATGTGACAAAACAATTGTTATATTAATTCCGGATTAGGCTGTACTCTATGTGGAGCTGATGAAGGAAAATTTATAGAAGGTCTAATATAAATGTGAGATGTGCTAGCGAGTCACCACTGCCAATCTAGTTTAAGACCAAGTAAGTGTCCTGTTTGAAGGCCTATAAGAAAGTAGTGCCTTGAGGCTGTAATTAAAACCTAGTGCCTAACAACACATTTAACAGGGGGTGTCCTCATGGGAGGTTACAAGAAGAGGCAAAGTACTAAGGAGGGACTACAAAGCCTAATGACCAATGAAAAGCCACCATCTACAAAGGACAGGGACAGGAGCCAATTAAAAATATGGACGGGGAGTAGGCGGAGCTTTATACACATATCCTTATTACAGAATACAGCACAAGCGCTGCCTAGGCGAGAACTAAAAAGATTCTTACTAGACACCAAAACAAGTACTGCAAAGCCAATAGGTCTGGTTTTGGCTGCCTGCCTTTTTGCTTTGTCCACACCTGTTTTATTTTGTCATGGCTTTTGCTAAACCTTATCGTTGGGGAAGCTGCCAAGCCCTAGTTAATCTTAAACAAAGAACATTAGTTAAAGGAAAAAGTATTTTGGGGAGTTTCAAGAAAGGACACATTGCCATAGTAGTCCCTGGCACAGAAGGGAGCTAATGTGTGTGTGGATGTGCTAAACATTAGAAATGATTTATTCCAAAAGTCCACAATGTCAAACACACTTTCATGTCTAACAAACTACTGAAGACATATACAGTCATATGTTTACTGTGCATAAAAGGAGGCAGACAGGGGACCTGGCATCTCTATATAAATATTTAAGGAGAAGCAATCAAGCAAAAGGGAATGACTCATTAAAGATAATAAATAGTAATACAACAGGGAATGGTTTGAAGCTGGAAACTCCCGATAGGTACAAGATAAACCTCCAATCATCAGTGCAATTAATTACTGAAATGGGCTCCCCTGGGAGATGGCAGGAAGCTCATCACTATAGGCTTCAAACACACCCTCCGTCAAGTAATGAGTATTTTCGCATGGAGATTACTTCAGTGCCACAGGAGGGGGTAATCATAATGATGAAAGGGACCCTTACAACTCTGGTGTTACAGTACTACATTACAGTTCAAGTAATTAGAATATGCAGACTACCAATTTCCGAACTTAGCTGTCACTCTTCGAGATCCGCCACTGTTACTACGATTGAATGGGCGGGGATATGGTGTCCACTTAGCGAAGCTCAATCTGGTCCTTCAGGGCATCCGTTTCTAATGTGGAAAAAACAATTAAATGTCCAAGGCATTTAGCAATTTAGAGCCTTTGAACTGGCAGGTGGTGAGGCGTGCGCACCCTTCCTTTTATATCGCTTCACCATGTGTCCCAAACTCTGCCCTACCCATAACAGCTTCGCAGGCTTCTTCAGGGCTGTGGGATTACCCGTCTTCCAATCAGCGGCACCGAGGTAGGGAGGCAGGAGACGGGGAGGACGCAGGGTATAAAAAAAGAAAAAACGTACCTTCTCGCCACTTCCTCACCGCGTCTCTCCTCCGTAGTCCTCCCTTATTCAGCCTCAACAGGAAGCATAGCCAGGCTCCCAGGCAGTCAATCAGAACGCTGCCTTAGCAGCATTGTGATTGGTCTGAGAGCCGTGTTTCGGTGCTCAAATACTGACTGGAGGTCTGGGCTTGTTCTCCACGTAGCCTGTAATGCAGCCTGCATGGAGAACATGCAAAGTGCGCAAGACTGTTTTGACGGCCTGAGAGGGCCCGCCAAACATTCATGTGCACTTAGGAGGGCGCTGCCTACCACTCCTCTCCCAACGCAAAGCCGCAGAAGTAGGAGAAAATAAAATTATAATAACACAAGTTATTATCATTTTATTTTCCCTTTTTTCACTGCAAAAAAGCAGAGAGGTGACGCTCATCCGCCTTAGCGGAGGAGTCGCCACTGCTTCCAATCGAGTGGCAATAGTCACCTATTCACGTATATCAAGGGCCTGTTCATGCTCTAGCCAGCTAATGTTGGTTAAAGGTCCAACCAGAGATCCCTCTTAATCGATTCTCACTGGAAGCTCGATGGTCCTCTTACCCAAATGCCTTTCCATCACACACACCAAAACTTGCATGTAAGTGCTTTGGAGATCTGTTTGACCCTTTCTGCAAACAGCAAGAACATATATCCGCTGCTACGGCACCCAGGAGCTGTAATTTAAGCCTGTTTCTAGCTCTTCAAAACAGCCACCATTACTCTTGCTCTCTCCCAACTTGAATGCTCTAATGAGAGCTGGACACCTGAAGCCATTAAAGCGGCAAGCTGCTTCAAAACATTATCACCAGACTGATAGGGCACTTATGGTGCTGGGTGCACATTTCTTCCCCACAAATTGCTTCTTGAAGCAACCAGTGGAGTAGGGAGTCAAATACCAATGCTGAGGTATTTGAATATACATAAAGACCTCCACCAGTCAATCACGTCCGTGAGCAAAAATCGCCATCAGGACAACTCCTGTACTTTGATAGTAACTTTGGTGCTGTTTGCTAGACCTTTAGGAAACTTGAGATTCCAGAACTGGGCTCAACGTGCTGACTGATTTGTTAATAACTTTGGTGCTAACTGATGAAGCTGCAAGAAACATGACACACGAAACCTCGGATCGACAAGCCAACTGCTTCCAAATATCATGCAGACTTGTGAAATAACAGTAAAGGAAAAGTCTTTTCAACTCCCCTTCCTCCACCAGTGACGTGGGCCAGCCCGATGTCCAAAGTCTGCTTAATATGGCCCAATGCCAACCATAGCTGGATTGGGTGTTGGAGGGGCTGGGCTCAGATCGTGACTGAAAGCTAGATTAGGCACCCAGAACACACTGCACACCACCAAACATCAAATGCAGCTCATGTGGGAGGGATGAGGTTGAGTGCGCTTTTCCATAAAAAAAGCATCACTGTAAAACTTTTAAGGGAAGAGTTATGGTAATGTACTCAGAGACATTTTATACAGAAGTGTTAGAAAAGAGCAAAGAAATCCCATTAAAAAAAATTAAGTGGAAGGGATTTTATTGTTTTTTTTTCAATCCAAAAAGCAGAAAGATCACCATATTATTAGCTGTTCAAAAACAACTCGCTTGCAACGTACTGCTCGACCTCACACATGATATCACAGAGGATATCACAGATACAGTGCTTAATGTGGGCCTGTGATTGCAGGTGGTGACTATGGTACACTTTTTTGGGGACCGGATTTATTTTTCATCATCAAACTTAGACGCAGAGCATGAGAAAAAGACTGAAAAAGGAGAGAGTAGGACAAAGAGAAAGATGGGAAATAATGACAAACAGAGGAAGCAGGGATGAACAAACAATGGGTCTGACCTTCATTACCTGAATGCGAAGCTACTGTTTTCGCCATTGCTTGTGTTTTCAAGGGCAGCAATGTGGTCTTGCTAGTACAAAATAATGAAAACATTTCAGTAGTAAGGAGTGGGTATGTCGTGGAACTGAGGGAAGCGCCATGCCAGGGAGCCCGTGGAGTCTACCTTTTTGGACCGTCATCACAGGGTAATCTGACATTCCTAAAACTCTCCTGTAGGTGACGGTGGGCAGTCATAAGGGAGACAAGAGAAAACCCACTTGAGCCGAACTGTGCTGCTGTGCTACACCTGCTGGGAATTGTCCCAATCGCTCTACTAAGATGGTGTGCCCACTCGCCCTGCCCTAGCTGGTGAAACCATAGATGTGGAGCCTGCGCCTGAGGAATAATCAGTGCGGGGTGTGCGCCTCCAAGCCCTGGAGCTCCACGGTGCACACACTAGACTTCCCCCGTGAGTCGAGATGGTGTGGGGTCTGGATGTTTTAGGACAAAAGTATATGAGGGGGATTGATCAGAGTGATGCTCTCCCTCCTTTTTAAATGTTTTTTTAATAAACTTTATTTAAAGTTTTCTCAACAATATAACATTAATTGTGCACACAATAGTAAACACGGGCAGTACAGATTTAGTCATGACCGTGATAATGCTTCCATACATCGGCCGCTCTGTTATTCCACTCCCACCCCCCCCATTGTTCTCCTGCATGGGCCGGACATACAATTCCACTTCCTCCCTATCCTCATTCTCCTCCCCCCACCCCCGTCCTCAGAACTCACATTGTTTTCCCCCTAATTTGCACTTGGAGTATTCGGTGGGGACCCCTCAACCATTAAATCCCGGCATAGCTCCCTCTAGAGCCTTAAATCATCTTCTAATTTCTCGTCTTTATGGCTTTTCTTCATGGGCATCTCTTTGGCCAATATCCTCTCGCGGACATCTCTCAGCAATCCCAGAAATTCCTGCACGCGTACCTATCCACACTATTGCAATTCTACGCCTCGCCAGCACCAACAGCAAATATTGTAGCGCATATCCCGTTTTGTTTTGTTTTTTTGCTTTTCCGCATCAGACCTAAGAGGCAGTGTATTGGCGTCAACTGGATTTTGCTATTCATCTTTCCCCTTCGTAGATCCACTACTTCTGCCCAAATGCTACCCACCTCCAGGCATTCCCAAGCCGAGTGGAATAAGTTCGCTCCCATCTTATGACATCTGGGGCATGAATTAGGCCTACCGGGTGACATGTGATGAATCCTCACCGGGGTCATATAAATACGGTGAACATAATTGTAATGGATCAATCAAAACAGAGCATTACAAGGGATCATGTGTGTGAGCGCTCCCACCACCGTCCAGTCCTTTTCCTCCAGCAGTTCCATCTCTTCCTCATCCTTAGTACCGCAAAGCAGACTCTCTGCTTTTGGACCTGATCCAGCCCAGCTTAGACCTATGGAAAGATGGGGGAGGTGCAATGCACACTACTTAGTACAGCCTCTGGGTTGCTTGGGACTTTTGCTCTGCTCTGAGATTCCATAACTCATCTGAACCTGACCATTGATAGACTCTCATGGGCCCTTCTACATCCCTCATGCAGTGACCTCCTGGTTCAGGTGTAGCACCCTGACTTTTGCAATTCCCTTTGAACTCTGGGATGTGCAAACACTGGGGAGACTTGGTTGGAAGCCTACATGCAGTGGTTAGCTGTGCTCAAACCCAGACGTTTAACCTGAGGCTGCCCTGCTTTTCAAGATTCCTGAGGCACACAGGGAATTTTGAGCTGTTGTGACAGTTTCACTGAGACTCATCTTTGAAAACAGTGGCAAATACTGCTATGGTGCATGTTGGACCCGTCTGCTTCTGAGAGTCTCCTCACCACTATAATTTCTTTTGTTCCCCTGTACCTCCCAAAATTTGTCGCTTTTCATTTGTCTACCAGGACCTTTTTGTG
The DNA here is from genome assembly GCF_964261635.1 of Lissotriton helveticus. NCBI lineage: Eukaryota > Metazoa > Chordata > Amphibia > Caudata > Salamandridae > Lissotriton > Lissotriton helveticus. The sequence goes on along the minus strand of NC_136068.1, from coordinate 1,118,446,434 downwards.
TGTTGTTTCATGGGGCTAGGTGTTCCTTGACACCCAGTTGCTCACAAGGTTTCTGGCACCTATGTACAAGGCGCCTGGAGAAACCTGTGGCCATTAAAACTGAGGTTGGCAACCTGTGTGTGTTTAACCTTAAAATGGTGGACACATATTTTCCTCATGAGAGTGACTCCCATTGGAGCCTCCTTGAACCCTGACCTTCTGAGGTTTTGGCGCTCTTTGTGGTTGGCGCGCTTTCCTGACAGGAATTCTTAAGATTTCTTCAGGTACACAAAATGGCCGCTCCAGAGCCCCAGTACGGTGGCTGTGAGTGACCATAAGACACCTCAGAATGTGTCAACCCATTGACACAGCCAGGGAAGGTTCTAGAACCTTCTGGCTGCGCCAGTACCTCAGGGCTCTGGCTATATAAAGCCCAGACCCTGGCGGCCATTTTATTGAAGAGAGAGGGGAGTTGATTAGACTACTACACCTAGATGCTGATAGCTGCTGAAGAGGTGTGACCCCTATTCCTGACTTGACACCAGAGAAGACACCTGCCCTGCTTACCCTTGAGGTGACTGAGAAAACAGGCAGTAGTGTGGCAAGGGTTAATATTGTGGATACTGACTGGCGTTCCAGTCAGGTGTAATTTTGAACCCTTGCACCTACAGCGCCTGCCCAGCTAGCACCTCTGTGCCCCAGAAGACTGTGGCCGAGTTTGTGTGCCTCCCCGCCCCCCCCGGTGGCGTCAGACTGAGGAAGAAGTCGGGTCGCGAGGCGTGTGTCCGATCGCCGCGACCGTGACCTCATCCTGTGCCCCCTTCACGTGTAGCGCCAAGCGCGGGGGAACTCGGACGTCTCCGAGCCCCACCGGCGTTGCGCGCTTCCTGGTTGGTGCCCAAAGTGAGAAGGTGAGGTGGTGCGCCGGGGCGGGGAGAGGCCGGCCTTTACTGGGCGGGATCTGCGTCCCTGCCCTTTCCGAGACCCGGGAAACTGTTGCCGTGGGCGGGACCAGCCCCCGTGTGAGGAAGTTGGAGGGAGGTCCCGGGAGCCCGTGAATTCCCTGATGCTGGCGTAGGAGAATACTGTGCCCGACTGAATCGCTAATCGATCCAGCCGTTGTGAGGAAATCTGATTCCCCTGTTGGTGCGCCGTGGTAAAGTGGAACTGTGCCCGACATTGAGTTAAGTGAGCGCTGAAGGCAAGAACCCCTGTGTGCGGCCGTTCGTCCGTCCAGCGACGTCGAACTGAGCCGCCTAGGAGCCCGCAGTAGCACTGCAGGCTCGAGTCAACCCCCACCGGCAGCGGACATCCTTCCCCGGTGGCCGCGTAGGGCCGAATGAAGGACTTACTGGGTTTCCTTGTTTTTCCAGTCATACGCGCATAGTTCCCGAGTGAACTAAAAGGAGTCCCCGCTCACCGTGTGACCGCAGGCAGTCCTCAGAACTCCACAAGTACTGTAAACAACCATTTACTAAAAGTGTGTTACTTACCAGAGTCAACTGCATGACTTTCTCTAATTGGTGGCAGCGTTATTAAAATGGAAATGTGGCTTTGAAGACTAAATGAACTAGAAAGTAATGCGCTATGTACAAGTGGTATTTAATTCATGTAATGGTGACAGTTGAGCCTGCTATTTAATCTATTTATTGAACAGAGCTAATCTCAATATTTATGCAATACCAGTATTCCTGAATTCCTATGTATTGTATTTATTCCCTGTATTTATTCTTAACCTGAATCCCAGAGTTTTGTGAAAAGTGAAATGTAACTGTGCTTTCCAATTGATCCCTAGTCACAAGCAGAGAACTTTTACATAAATGAATCGTATTTTTCTACAGCAGTGGTGTGGTGTCCTTCTTTTTAGTGTGACTGTGCAGGGGGTTATTATTGGGTCAGAGCCGGCTTAGCACTACAGCCTTCACTGCCTTGACACTTGAGCCAAGCTACCCCCCTTTGTGCTGGGCTAGCCCCTCGCAGGTCCAACAGTGCCTAACTGCTACTAGGCGCTTGCTCATCCAGCTCACAAAGCTTTGCCATCTTGGGAAGATCTAAGATTTACACATCTCCGAAAAAACACACACAAGAAAGTTACCGCCTTTTTCAGCTCCTCCTTCCCACAGCCTAGGAGGCCTACAGATCCGATATCGAAGTTCTCATTGCAATCATTTCCACCCAAAGACTTGGCGGTCACCAAGAAAGATCCCCCTCACCAGCATGCAGCTTTTAAAAACTGGATTACGGAAGAAGATAAAATATGACCTCTCCATTCATAAAATTCTAGTTACTGTAATCACCTCACAACTGTCCAGACACTTAGGGACCAATGGCCTGCTTAACAATTACCAATCATATTTCTGACCACAACGAGAAGCAGAAGGCACACTGTTGAAACATAAGAAATCAAGTTCTATTCGACCACGTTGCTGCCCATGCATCTGCCAACCCGATTGAGAGGACTGTGGTGCATGCTCCATGGAGTGTGGCTCGACTCATTAGCAAAGACTGCAGAACTAAGAGAGGCAGTCCTAACAAGGGCCACCTCCTTCCTGTGAAACAACCACCTCTCTCTACTTTCTCTATTTTTCCCTCTCCTTCTCTCTGTCCTCATGTTCAGCTCCCTCCCCCTGCTCTTCTCTTGCACTCTGTCTACCAATCTTTCTGCCTGATCCCTGTCGTTATTCCTCTAGGTCTTTCTCTTGCCCTTTCCTCGTCTCTCCCTTCCTCTTATCTCACTATCCTCCAAAAGCCATCAGCATAACCTGTAATGTCCCCCTGTGAGCTGTCCCCTGTAAATCCACTTTAAACAATACATAACTGGTTTCAAAGGGAGGCCAGAACAGCAGTCACATGTAAAGCAAGGACACTCAGCTGCACTTTAACCATCGCAAGGATTCTTGAAGGAAGGCATCAAGTTATACACATTCAGCATGGACTACACTAGACCTGACTGGACTAAATCAATTATAAGCAGAAATCCACTTTATTGTCCATTTTTTTCTTTGCTTCCCTCTAAGCCATGACATTTTTTGTGACCCATGGTACTTTTAGCATCATCTTTGTTCACCGCCCGCCACTATCTCAATTTCTTATGGACACACACATCATTTAGACCTACTCTCTGTCCATTTCTCCTAAAGAGACCCTATCAACACAGATCACAGAGCCGTGGGCTCTCTTCGCGCTCTCAAATGACAAGTTCAGGTGCTTCCTTGATTGATCCTGCCCTATCCCATGACTAGGGTAGTAAGGCAAACAACGGTGGCTCCATGAGGTCAGTGTCCCTATTTTTCAGGGAAAAGTACTAAGCTGGCCTGTCCATAACAAATGCCATTTATTCTGCGAACTTCCACAGTCACCCTACAACTCTAAACTCTTTCTTTGGTAATCACTGCTCGCTTGCTTTTTGGAAAGGAATCTTATTGACTCATGCCAAGAGTGCAGGATTTCTGGACTCAAGCATGCACATGTTTTCAGTGGCTGGACGATAGCTAACGCCATTAGGTGTCGCTAAGACTCTTGTTCGAATTCAGAGCCTGATCTTCCTCCAGATGGAAACAACCTGGTGGGTGTGGCTTTTGTTGTTACGTCGCTCACACTGTTTTAATGTTTTCAGTGATAGGAAAGAGCTGGGTGTGCACCATCACGAAGCTCCTGCTGTGGTAGAGACCAACTCCCCCATGAGGTTCTTGACGTGGCAAAGACCAACTTTCGCAGCCAGTTTCTGGATATCTTAGTTCAGCTGCCACTGATTGAACGACTCGGTACATTTTACCAATATATAGAGGGAGGAGAAGGAGGGGTCTTGGATACATCAGGTTCCTGGAAAGGAGCAGAGACTGGAGCTTAGGTACTGCCTTAGCATCAATGCCGACCCTCCACAATAGCACAAAGATATTTAGGGTCCCCGTCTATCTCCTGAGGCTTGGAAGTTTAAATAGCCTTCATACAGAAGCTGTAAACGCAATGAGCATAAGAGTTTCTATTGCACTGTACAATGAAGTCTCTGCACTAGATGAGCGCGTGAGGACTCTTGACACCATCGACACATGACCACCAATCCTCATGCTGATCATGGATCATTTCAGCCAATGAGATAGACACTAGATATCTCATTAGCTGTTTGAACGTGAAAACAAAAAACAATTGTTTTTGGCCATGTATGGCCACAAGTAACAACGTAAGTTATTTGTTTTCAAAGTGGTTATCACCAAACTAGCTGTTATATGCTGACAAAAGATAAAGAAAAACATTAACTCACACGTTCGTCCTATGCCTTTGAATATTAATAACTCAGGAGGAGCCTCACATCCAGAGAAACATTCCCGGCTTCCCTTGTTTAGAGTTACATTTACTTTTTCCTCTTAAACAACTGGATTCTAGGAGCTGGATAAATAATAAAAACCTGCCAAGCATGATCTCGAGCCAACACGTTGAGAAAAAAAAAACCACGGGCTTTAAAGCCACATATTGATTAATGTTTTCTTTTTGGCAGTCATTGGCTTATGATTAGTAGCTTGTGCTCCCGCTGTATAAAATATTAAATAAAAATAGGAATAACACATGCTCTGTTGACAGGAACCTCATACCAACCCACGGGTCCTAGCTCCTTATAAATTTGACCTAAGAGGCAGCCACGGGTTTGACTCCGCAAACTGTCCACGTTTTGTAAACTAGATGGAGTAACAGTTGTCGCACTGATAAACAAAATGGAGGTACCAAGGAGGAGCAAGAAGTCTATAGAAAAAGTTACAAATACAATAATTAATTAAAATGTCAAGAAGGAAGTAAGTTCCCCTCTTTTAAGTTATGTATTGTTGCCGTTTTGTACTTCATGACATTCAGTAAAAACACTTTAAGAATCTGAAAAAACATGGGATCGGCCAGCAGAAGAGTTCTCTCAGTTTGAGCAACTGAAGAACATAGGTGACAGATATCCCACATGTGAAGAATGGAAATGTTTGAACCAACTTTTATCCAGCTTAACAAAGCTATGCAGAACCAGGCAGTGCCACTGAAAATTATTTCAAGAAAAAGTTTGCTTTGCGACAAAACAGGAGTATATATCTATAGGGTATAGTTAAGACGACACGGTTTATGACATCAAGTGTGGTTAAGCATTAAAACCTCAAGTTTCCTACCTCAAACACAAGCTTTGAGATAATCAAGTTCTGAAAAGAGATTTACTCAGTGCATATTCAAAGTTGACAGTGAACACGCACCATCCTCCGTTGCAGTATGATCTCCGTTATGTAAATTGCATAAAATAATTTAGCATAATGAGGATTAAGGTCTTGAGCCTGTGTCCCAGGAGACTGCAAGCAGTCTGCCAAGTGACTCACAGGAACCTCTTAACGGGCAGTAAATTCATTAGTGCTGCATCTCATTTTAAACAGCTCCCTCCAGAGACTTTGTTCTAATCCTATTGTCCATCACAAACATGGGAAATGCTTTCAAGGTTTCATTGCAATGTTTATCCTTGTCTCCTAAAAGGGCAGAATTTGGACAAAGACCAACTCATTAGGTTTCAAGTTCCAGGGAGCAGGAGCAGTCTGCAGACCTATGATGAGACGACCCACATCATTGTATTACCTGCATGCTTCAGTTTCAGAATGTACGAGGTTGAAAAGCTCATCCTTCAGTAAGTGAATAGTTCCCAACTTTTCCTTGTGTTTGATGAGTTTGTCCAATTAACCATAGGCAAAACAAAACATCCTTAGAGCGCTCTACCCTTTTACACATACCCACCTCGAAAAAGCATGTGAGGGACAGACATAGTACATTGAGTTGATGGTCAGTCTCCAAGTACTGAGAAGTGGCAAGCCTTAAAAAGTATTGACCACATTGAAAATTAGCAATCTGGTAGATATGTGGTGACAGATTTAGGTCTGCCTGACTTTAAAAAAAAAGGTTTTAAAAAAAAGTTGGGCAATCTGTTAATGGTGAAAGTTGAGAATTTAGGCATTTTCAACTCTGTGGCTGGGAGTGTAGACACAAAGTTCAGGGCGTTTTATTTGAACGCGATCCAGCCCCACACTAGTAACCAGTGCAGTGTCTTTCTAGGCCTGTAGCCAAAGAAACTGAACACAGTCTTGATGTCTGCACCATCAATCCATAGGCAGGGAATTCAAGCTTGTAAATATGAAAGCTATACTGAGACCTGTGTGGATGCAAGGGGGGAACTAATACAGAGACGTTCAAAATCTTTGAGGGCATACAAAAATACTTAAGTGCCATAAACGGTCTAGAACATTAATCCATTTTTGTAACACTTTATTGTGGATTTATAACATGGCTACATTTGATTGAAGAGGTTTTCGTCTTTACTTCTACGAAAGCTGTGGATCAAGATAACACTGAAGCATTTTATCTCACAGAAAGTAATTCATGGAAAGGCACCTGAATGGAAGCATATGAACAAAAATTGTACAAACACTTCGGAAAGTGCCCAATATACAAGGAAAATCTAGCATGGTGGAGAATGGGGCAAGTATTAAAGGTTAAGTAACTTCTTAGACAGTACAGAACAAAATAGAGTAGATCAGCACGTATGTTCTTGAGTATCCCCTTGAGTATCACCAGTTCTGTGTTACCTGTGGTCACAATGAATGGAACCCGCTGTGTTACTCGGGAATTCAAATGCTATCAAATATAATGAACTTTTTATAAGCAGGAGTGCGTTTTCACGGATAGCAAACCACAACGGATCTGCTGCTCTACTACCGTAACAACGAACACCAGGCGGTGTGGGACTCTGGAATCTAATGAAAACATTTTCAATGGGCAAGTCTGTGCTGTGGGCTTATGTTGAATGAGACAGCAATACCAGGAGAGGAGACATAAAATATGTGAATGTTCTCATGAATTGACTATTTTAAAATTAAATTGCTTAGTAGATAAGCTTTGGCCACATCCCTTGTCCAAAAACAGACAGTTGTCCAACAGTGCCACGTGCCTATCACCTATTGTAAGGTGCTGAAATAAAACAAAGAAAGTGTGCGTTCATCGGTCCTGGATGTGAACAACATAATATAGGAAGTGGAAACCTATGGATAAAATTTAGATTTTGTAGATTTGGTGCTAGATTTTATTATTCTTTCTGCTGTGCTGTGTGGGACTATTTGAGAAAATTAAACAATATAAATGGTGTTCGGAACACAGGATCAAAAGTGGACCTCCGTGCAAAAAAACTGGATAGTTCAATGTGTTAAATTTGTACAACACAGGAATTGTCTTTCACTACACATGGGTCATTGTTTGGATTCTTCCCAACTTTGTCACATTATTCCTGTAGTCATTTTTAACTGTCCTACCTAATAACTTGTAACTAGTAAGCGTGCTTTTGTTACATTTGTAGACCTCTTGACAAGACCCTTCCATCCTGCCATTGGGTGACGCTATTTGAAGACCTTTTGTGAGCGGCTTTCATCGTTAATACTAATTTGGAACCTGTGCTGTACTTCAATATTCCTTCACAGTGTTTACAAATCCTCCTGGAAATCTGATCCACTTCAATTCCAAGCCAGGGTTTAGTTATCTACTCCTAATGCATTATGGTGTAGGCCTTACCCAAAATGATCAGCTGGGAAGGAGCCTTTTGGTGAATCTTACCAGACATTTAACTCCGTTGTACTGTTTCCAGAATGCCCATGTGCTCTTTTACAAGAATTTCTGTCATGTTTTGAAACAAGATGTTTGGTCTGCCAACTGGAACTTCAGCGCACTCCTTCATGCAGAGAGCACTGGAGAGGGACTTTAACTGTTCTAATCTGCACTGTGCTGCAGCTAGCTCACAGCTGTTCTGAGTTCCAAGCACCCAGTGTGGCTGTGAGCTGGTGGAGTGATTGGCTTCTGTATTCAGAATTTGTGCTTCAACTGCTGCTACTGGTAGCTGCTGCTTTCTTTTTCAGTTATCTCCACTGCTGAACCTTTGAATACCTAAGAAGAGTCATGTTTCCTGCGATTGCTTTATGCAGTGCCCACCCTACACAATGGCTGCCGTGTGCAGCATAGAGCTTTATGTGTTTTCCTTGCTACCCAGTCTCTTATTGCTTCTGCCTTTCCTTTCAATCTTGCTGAACTCCAATGAAGTTCTGGCAATAATTCCCTTGGTTTCCTTTTGCTGATTTACTGTTGTGCCGATGTACTGAATTGCTGTATTTATATTTATGCACCAGCAGGGAAACCTCATCTCAGTGCCTTTTGGGTACAGCCTCCTTTCAAACCAGTATTTTAGTCCTTTATTTCGGGGGCCCTGTTTGTTTTCTTTGTCTTGGTTTTCTCCCTGTCTGATTGCTATCTTTATTTTTTCCAGAGCCCTCATCTCAGTGCCTTTTGGGTACAGCCTCCTTTCAAACCAGTATTTTAGTCCTTTATTTCGGGGGCCCTGTTTGTTTTCTTTGTCTTGGTTTTCTCCCTGTCTGATTGCTATCTTTATTTTTTCCAGAGCCCTCATCTCAGTGCCTTTTGGGTACAGCCTCCTTTCAAACCAGTATTTTAGTCCTTTATTTCGGGGGCCCTGTTTGTTTTCTTTGTCTTGGTTTTCTCCCTGTCTGATTGCTATCTTTATTTTTTCCAGAGCTAGAATGAGTGTAGTGTCTATCTTCAGTTTCTGTCTTCTGTTCTTTCGTATTATCTAGTTTCCTGCTCTTGATCTTTGTATATCCTGTATTCTGGTTAATCTTTCCACTCTGGATTTTTGAACAATTTCAGACATAGTCCATTGTTTGTTGCTGTCCATATCTGTTTACAGTATGACCTCTGGCTTGGCATCCATTTCAATTAAGTATGGGAAAGACTTCTGTTGTTGCATCCACATCCACTGGAGTTTTACCGATCTTAATGCTGTTGTAAGCTTCAACACAGAGCAGGCCCAAACTATAAGTTCTCTTTTTGACTGTTGATTTTTTTTAACACCATTTTTATTGATTTTTTATTAACTTAGAATGCATCACTGATAAGCATCATAACATATTTGTATAGTGGCATTCCCCAAAGCACTTGGTAATAAACTGAATCATTCAAAGATTAATGAACATTTCTTTATCTGCAGCCGTCTTAAACGCCAGTCCTGGTGCAGCCCATTAATGGGTGCCGTGCTATCAGCTATTCTCAACTACTCCCCAACCCCCATCCCACCCCAACTCAGTCAACCCCCCCCGCCTCCCCTCCCCGCCCCCCCAGGCGTGTCAGTGCGGACCCTTCGCTGCTGACCTGAGGGGCCAAGCCAACGTGTTGTCTATGCAACGGGATCAATGAAAGCACTGTGATATTAAGCGTCTTACAGGTGTGCAGCACTGCGGCACTATCTCATGGTGGATACCTACCGACTATTGTAGCGTGGTATGCCGTGTGCGACTTGGGGCCAACAACTCAGAACTCATCATCCGCATCTGCAGGGACTGTAAGTTCCAGAACTAACCTTTCCCAGGCTCTCTCCCTCTCCAACGCCTTCTCATTGCCCGTTTTACTTGCCATTTGTAACCGGACAGTGCCCTCACACTCAGCCCATTTGCGGAATTCCACCTTCCATGCACCTATGCTAGGGCCTTCTTTAGCTTTCCAATGGGAGGTTATAGCCCATTTAGCCAATAGGAATCCCTCTCTTTTTGACTGTTGATGAGAGCAATCTGATAGTGCTAATCCTAAAGAGCTCTCCTAAGCTTCTAACAGACCTCTTGTCATATGATAGTGCAGCCCTTACTTTGATCAACCTTGTTCTTGTCTGTCACTGCTTACACACATCTCTTGTCCAATGTTGATCTGTGACCTTACTTATACTTTGAGTAGCCTACTATTTACCTTGCACGGTCACCTTACTATATGTTACCTCCGGAATTACTCATTCCTGCCTTCGCTCTCTGACATCTATGTTAGTTCGCAGCAACCATGACTGCCTTCAAATTGTCTTCCCAGCAGAAGACCGATGAAAGTCTCCTGTCACTTGGACTTGCTAGTTGCAACAATGAAAAACCCTAGACTAACAGAAAAGAATAACTCGGAGCAGGCAATAACACTTTGCACAAGATTAAGTACATTTTCCCTAAAATATTTGGTAACATGGTCTTCTCTAGCTACCCTGAACTCTATTTTTCATGTCCTATTATTATAAGTGCTCCCCGATTTATCAGCAACACACAATCACACCAGATATTGTGTACTTTTCTCTACACCATTTGATAACAATAAACTCGTGAAATAACATGCAATAAAAGAGATACATGACCTTGGAATGTCGCAGAGAACATTATTTAGATTCAACTCCTGAATACAACGTATCATAGCTTTAAAAGATGGAGATAATGTTGGACCAAAAACTTAAAAGTGGTAGAGTAACAGAAATAATGAGAGGGAAGGGAACAAAGCACAATAAATAAATACAGCTAAAAAATGATAGAAGGGGAAAAGGAAATGAAGGCAAGATGTAGGAGAGAAAAATACTACAGAGAGGGAGAGAACACTACAAGTGAACAACAAAATTAGCAAAGAGTAGCAGTTGAAAGAGAAATAAGAGTAGGTGTATGAATGGCAAAAGAAGAGACGGGAGGAGAGAAAGCAATAATAGATAAGCCTTGAAATAGTGTAGGAAAACCTAGGTAAATTAGATGTCTTTCAACATCCAGAGTTTTCCTGGAAGCCTCTCAGTGTTCAAGTAGCTTACCATGGGAATTCAATGCATACATGCTCCCTCTGGGCAACATTATCAAGCATTATGAGATGTCTTGTCAAAAAATTCAAACAGTACACAAATACTTCACTGCCTCGGAAAAGAGACAGAAAACCAAAAAGAAATCTGAAAACGCCCACACTCTGGTACAAGAATGGATGACTGATGACCTAAAAGGTTCCAAAACAATAGTGAATTTCATCCCACTATCCCAGAACCTAAGAAAATTCTCCAAATCTGCAGGTTTAGTAAGATATGGCAGTCCTGTCTGCCACATTACTGTAGCTTGTACCGCAAGTAGATGCCTTGGGTAAGTGAACTAAATCCAAAGTAACACGCTTAAAACAAAAATGGTACAGTGAAACACAAGATGGATTTGTTGGGTCCTTTCATGTGATTCTGTCCTGAGGTTTTTTAGTATCCGAGGATTCACACAACTTGTTTGAAGAAAATACTTTATTCCATGTACACCTCTAATGCTCAGTCTTCCAAGCTCTCAGTGCACAGAAATCGATCCTCACTTTATGCAATGCATCCTCTGAACCCATTACATCACTTGCAGTGCCTGCACTACCATCACTGGCCACCCTGTCAGGTCAGACCCTAGAATGGCATATTGTTTCAACAGCATACAAACAGGTTTTCCAGAGACACGTCTACAGCAATCTAAATGAATCCAAAATGAATTGGCTCGCCAAGGGCTGGACTGAGGAACCAAAAGCAGCCATGGAAAAAAAAAATGCTCGAACCAGCCCCACTCCCTCTGTCTCTTTGCGCAATCTCTGTCTCTTCCCATTGATCCTGTCAATCACGCTAGACTTCTCTCTTCTCCTTCTGATCGCTATCCCTCCACCGCCCCTCTCTCTATCCCATCTGAAGCCTCCCTATGCCTGCCGCAATTAACCATGGGGAGTTGGGGAACGAGAAGGGCACCAGGAGCGCCTTAAGCCTTCATAACCGCCCACCCAGGGCTCCAGCCTACTGCGGGAAAGCCCAGAAGCGCAAACAGACTGTTGGAATAAAGGGACTGCCCGGCACTGGGCCAATCTACTCCAACACCTCAAAACAAACACACCACACAACACCAGTTCCTAGCAGTGGTTAACCAAGGAAGGCAGGGTAACCTTCAAGTAGCAGTGCCTAGCCCAAATTACCCACTGAAAGGAAGTTGTCAAATAAATAGGCCTATTCACATAGGATTATAGACATTCTTCAAACGGAGATTATTTGAAAAATTACACAAGCAGAGTTAAACAGCAATCCCTTTGTGGTCAGCATGTTTGCTATACTACGTCAAGACACGATCTATCTGCATCAAATGATAAAGCCACAACAGGAGTGCCCTTGGAGAGCAACGGGCGTGTGCACCTGCAAGTCACTTTGGTAATACAGAAGGGGCCACAGATGCTCACACAGCCCCTTCCCTCATATAAATAGTGCTGGCACTATTGTAAATGGGCATTCCCTTATTTGTATTCGCACGTTGCCCATGCAAATGAGGGAGTCACTTTGCCTCTGTGCCGTAATATGGACGTGGGAGCAAAGGCCGAGGTGCTCAGGAGGTACACTAACTGTGCACCATAAAAAGGTAGTATTATAGACAACAACGGTCCTCAGGAAATTTGAAATGAACAAAGAAATGAAATTACAGACCACAATCGGTACTATAATCAAGTTTCCAGACCCAGCCGGGTCAGGAAATGTTTAATTTAGAGATAATATGAATTTGGTTGACCTAGAGGTGGTCAAATATAAACATTTTAGATAGGGCACAGTCCTGTACCTATCCTGCAAGAAAGAAAGTTGTAGTGGAAAGAATAAATAAGGAAGGAAAGTTTTTCAGGCAAGAAGTTTGGAGCCAAATGTCGCTTGTAAATTAATAATCAATTCAAAACAAGTTTCGACATACAGTATTTACAGAATGGAATACAATTGAATTTTCCGTAATACTGTTCAAGCGTCAACGTTTCGATCCCTTGGCTCCTAATGAACCGGGATCATCATCAGGACTATATTAAATCATTTGCCTGTTTTTAAGAATGCCTGTAAAGGTAAGGGAGAAAAAGTTGGAAAACATAAGGCATCCGCCCATGATAGTGAAAAAACATAGAGACATATAAAAAACAGTTTGCATAGCGAGGATTATTTACATTGTGCATGCTTGAGTGGCTGGCCTATAACGTGGTATTATTAATAGAAGGGCCGTCCAGTGAGCTAAGAACAGTTTAGCCTAGTCAATACGAAAGGTTCATCGGAGTGATTAACTATATCGCGAATACGCAGTGAGCGTGGAGAAACGTGAACTGGTGGGTGAAAATATTCAGGCAAAAAATTGGTAGTGGTATTTGGTGGCGTTTCGTGCGAGTGAGTGCATACCATGCACGTGGGGTGCCCGTCAAGGCGAGTAGTTCGTCGGATTGATTTAACTATATCGTGACCACGCAGTGAGCGTGGGGGACCGTGACCTAGTGGGTGAAATTATTCAGGCATTAGAGTGGACCGGATATTGGTATTTGGGTGTTTGGGTGACGCCGATGGCGAGTAAGTGCATATCATGCACGACGGGGTGTCTGATCGTCAGGGTGATTACGACCTGTTTGCTCATGCATACCTCGCGATTTCTTCAGCGGCAGTACTAACCTGCCGAGCGGGGTGTGAGATCCTGGTCAGGCACCCGAATGGGGGGTCAGGATACCGTGGTTATGCCGGTACCTAGAATAGGAATTGGAATTATTATCGGGCGGGGTTGTGCCAATTGTGACCGTTCCTTAACGTAACCCTGGGTAGTAAGTACCTGGTTAAGGGCGAGGTTGATTACCCTCGCAGTTGAGCGATCCTTGCGGTCTTGCTCGGGGTTGAAAATTGTGTCCTTAGGTAGGGACTGAATGTAATAACAACACCTGGTAGGCTGCAACGACAAATTAAAGGATGGAGGTTTTTAGAACAACGGTTCCAACATGGGGTGCTCGGCCCGCCCTAGGGCTAATGCTTACCTATTATGGCCTTGAATACCGAGGCGGGTTGACGGCGAGACTCGATGGTCTCTCTCCGCGTCTATTGCAGCAGCAATTAGCTGTCCGGGTGTTGTGGGTCCACCGGGGCTTATGGCGTTGAGTGGATCAAGAAACAAAGGTGGGACTAAGCATCCACGTTACCTTTGGTGGCCATTTTGGAATGGGCACGGACCAAAATTATTGGAAGGACTAGAGTGCGTGGTAGAATTGGGGGCCATTTGGGAGTGGTCAAGGTGCTATGGATTCCGTAGTAGTGAATGTGCATTGTGAGTCGGCCATTTATAAAGATAACGTCAATGTGAAGCTGGGGGTGGGTGTGAGGAAAAATTCCCCGTGGTGGCGCGGCGTGCTCCCAGAGTAACCACAGGCCGCAGCAGAAAGCCTAGCCTTATACATAAAGAATTATAGATGTACAATGTCAATGTTAGAATTGTATTCAGTAAACATTACAATTGCACCACATTAGTACATATTTACTGCAATGACGTCTAGAGTTCATGTTAGAGGTGGAGCCTCTGGCAGTTCATCCATATACCAATGTGCTTATTACAGAGTCCAGGTCATGTTCCATAGAGGCTTAGCCAAAAAACGAATCAAAGGAGAGAAGTCCAGTCCTCTGTCCGATTTAGGCCATTGCGGATGGAGTCCAAAAGTATTATGCACTTCAATTCTTCTTTATTTAGAAGACTCGTCATGCTGCCTCCTCTTGGGGGTAGTTTCAATGCCTTTAGTACTGTCCAGCGGATGTCATCCTCGTCATGGTTGGCATCAGTGAAGTGCTCTACCAGCGGGGCATTCGGTGTCTTGCATCTAATGCGGCTTCTGTGCTGGCAGATACGCGTTTTGATTTTTTGTGAGGTTTGACCCACATATACTTTTTGACATGGGCATTGAATAAGATACACAACATTACTGGTGTTACAATTTGTTAGAGTATTACACCTGAATTTAATGTTATTGAACTCTAATGTTTTGCCTTCAATAGTTAGATCACATACAATACATCCCCCACATTTAACATGTCCAACAATGGGGGACAGTCCCCATCTAGCTTCAAGGGTAGAGAGTTGGGCAGGGCAGGGGAGGGCAGCTCTAACCAAATGGTCCTTTAGATTCTTACTTTTTTTGAAAGCAAAGAGAGGGCGCTCGATCTCCAGAGTGTCCGCATTGATCACAGGCCAGTGTTGTAGGATCATTTTCCTTAGTTTATTAGATGGCGGGGAGAAAGTTGTTACACACGCTATCCTATCCTGGTCTTTCTTTGGATTTGGGATAAGTAAAGTTTCTCGGGGACGATACCATGCTCTTTTCAAAGCGTTTTTTACAGTTTTCCTAGGATAGCCCCTATCTTTCAGTTTGTTTGCCAAGATTGCACTCTCTTTGAAATAGTCTTCCCTGTTTGAACAGTTTCTCCTGATTCGGAGGAACTGAGAGAAAGGTAGCGAGTCCCTTAATGCTCTCGGGTGGTTACTGGTGTAGTCCAACAGTGTATTCCTCTCAGTGGGCTTTCTGAATAGGCGTGTAAGCGGTTCGCCTTCATAAAGGAAAATCGTTAAATCCCAAAAATTAATAGCAGATTTATCAGATGAGGATGTAAAGTGCAAACCCGAGCAGTTATTGTTCATCCAGTGCATAAAATGGCGTAGAACATTGACGTCAAACTTCCATATCATGAAAATGTCATCAATGTATCTACGCCACATGATGATACCGGTGAAGAATGGGTTAGATGGTGTCAGAATAACCTGTCTCTCTATTTTGTCCATGAATAGTATGGCCAGGTTTGGAGCAAAAAGTGCGCCCATGGCGGTCCCCTTTATTTGTTGATAGAAGAGGCCCTTGAATGAGAAGAAATTTCTGGTAAGGCAGATTTCCAAAAGTTGACAAATGAATATAGTCGGTATAGCATGTGGACGTGGGCGTGTGTCTAAGATTTTCTGTATGACCTGAAGTGCAGTCACCTGTGGTATATTGGTATACAGAGACTCCACGTCCATGGTGCACAAAGTGTCAGTGGTTGGATTGAATGGATGATGTTCGATCAAATTAATCATGGACATGGAGTCTCGTATGTAGCAGGCTGTTGGAGGGACAAAGACTTTAATGAAGTGGTCAACAAATGCTCCTAGCGGTTCCAGAATTGAACCGCATGCAGACACAATGGGGCGTCCTGGTGGTGTGGTGATACTCTTATGGATTTTGGGCAGCGTATATATTACAGGGGTTCTAGGGCTTTTCACGTTTAAGTAGTTAAATTCCTTTTTAGTCAAAAAGCCTTCTTCCACTGCATCCAGTGTAACCTTCCGTATTAGCTCCTGAATTTCTTTAGTGGGGTTAGATGCTAGCCTGAGGTAATGATCTTTATTGTCCAGCTGTCTTTGAATTTCTGCTGTATACGCGTCATGGTCTTGTATAACAATTCCACCGCCCTTGTCAGCACTTTTGATCACTATTGAGACATTAGTTTTAAGGGAGCTGATGGCTTGTTTCTCCTTAAGTGTAATGTTATAGGGTATATATTTTCTTTGTTGTTGTAAGTTTGAGAGGTCTTTAAGAACCAGTTTCTCAAACGTTATCACCTCTGATGGTAACATACCTGCAGATGGTAAAAAGGTCGAGGGTGGGCGGAAGGGGGTATATGCTTTGATTTCAGAAGAGGGGTGAATCTGAAAAAACGCCTTCAGTCTAATGCGTCTGAAGAAGCGTAGGAGTTCAGTTTGGACTTCCATAAAATTAGGAGCTATTGTTGGAACAAAAGACAGGCCCTTCTTGAGGACCGAAAGTTCATCCTCACCTAGCAAGTAACTAGTGAGGTTGAAGATGGGAATCAAGTCGTTTTTTTCCGGACCATGTGTTACCATTGATAGTAGTTGTTCCTGGTTCTCCGCTCCCCCGGGGGAATGAACCATCTTTGGGGTTTCTTGACCCGCCCACGTTGTGGCGGTTCTTGTTGACCCCTCTGTAAAAAAGGAGTAGAACTCTGTTGTGCCCCTCCTCCCCGTCTTGAGGTACTGGACCCCTCGCCAGCGTCTGAGGTGTCAGATGATTCGGCGGAAGTATCCGAAAAACCAACCAGGTTTTGTCGCCTATTGGATCTCCCCCACGGTCTATTGTGTTGGGGATTAGTATATGCTCTGTTAGTATAAAAATCTTTATGTAGATAGGGATAAGTCACTTCAATATTGTAGGATTTTATATCCTTTTTGACTTTGTTTGATTTTTTATTTTGTTCGATTCTATAAAAGTCTGCCACAGTCTTGTCCACCTGTTCTATAAGCTTTTTGCTCTCAGTTATATCATTGGAATCCTCTATTTGTTTGAGGATGTCTGCAATTTCTACCTCTAAAGATTTTAAAGTTTCGGTAGCTATGTCAATACCTAAAACCAACCAGTGGCGGGAACAGGTAGTCCCTATATAACTGAAATTTGATATGTATTTAGGGTTGTCAGTAAAGATGCCTGGTATATTCCTGATCTGAAGGCCTAAAGGGATCACATTTGCCTTGAGGTAGTCCGTCAGCATCAATACCATGAGTTGCAATCGGACTTGCTTCTTCCTTAATTTTTCTAATTGTTCTGGTATTGAGCTATTGGTCTGGTTGGGAATGTCCGAGTTGTCTGAAAGTAGGGAGGGGCCAGAACATAGATGTTTAATGTAATCGTCTGTGTATAAGGGAGCTAGGAATGACATAATTGCCTCGCTAAAGAGAAGAAAAAAGTTGGATTTCTCCGTGTAAGTAAAGTGTAAGGTGAAAAAATAAGGAATAGAGTACTAGGGAACCCAAACATAAGAGTTTGGACGGGATGTAAACCCTTGCAAACCAGCGTTTGCGCTCAGGTCATTTTCATATAAACAAGGGAACCCAAAAAGTACCTTTGGACCATGGGTAATCAACTATTATAGACAACAAGGGTCCTCAGGAAATTTGAAATGAACAAAGAAATGAAATTACAGACCACAATCGGTACTATAATCAAGTTTCCAGACCCAGCCGGGTCAGGAAATGTTTAATTTAGAGATAATATGAATTTGGTTGACCTAGAGGTGGTCAAATATAAACATTTTAGATAGGGCACAGTCCTGTACCTATCCTGCAAGAAAGAAAGTTGTAGTGGAAAGAATAAATAAGGAAGGAAAGTTTTTCAGGCAAGAAGTTTGGAGCCAAATGTCGCTTGTAAATTAATAATCAATTCAAAACAAGTTTCGACATACAGTATTTACAGAATGGAATACAATTGGATTTTCCGTAATACTGTTCAAGCGTCAACGTTTCGATCCCTCGGCTCCTAATGAACCGGGATCATCATCAGGACTATATTAAATCATTTGCCTGTTTTTAAGAATGCCTGTAAAGGTAAGGGAGAAAAAGTTGGAAAACATAAGGCATCCGCCCATGATAGTGAAAAAACATAGAGACATATGAAAAACTGTTTGCATAGCGAGGATTATTTACATTGTGCATGCTTGAGTGGCTGGCCTATAACGTGGTATTATTAATAGAAGGGCCGTCCAGTGAGCTAAGAACAGTTTAGCCTAGTCAATACGAAAGGTTCATCGGAGTGATTAACTATATCGCGAATACGCAGTGAGCGTGGAGAAACGTGAACTAGTGGGTGAAAATATTCAGGCAAAAAATTGGTAGTGGTATTTGGTGGCGTTTCGTGCGAGTGAGTGCATACCATGCACGTGGGGTGCCCGTCAAGGCGAGTAGTTCGTCGGATTGATTTAACTATATCGTGACCACGCAGTGAGCGTGGGGGACCGTGACCTAGTGGGTGAAATTATTCAGGCATTAGAGTGGACCGGATATTGGTATTTGGGTGTTTGGGTGACGCCGATGGCGAGTAAGTGCATATCATGCACGACGGGGTGTCTGATCGTCAGGGTGATTACGACCTGTTTGCTCATGCATACCTCGCGATTTCTTCAGCGGCAGCACTAACCTGCCGAGCGGGGTGTGAGATCCTGGTCAGGCACCCGAATGGGGGGTCAGGATACCGTGGTTATGCCGGTACCTAGAATAGGAATTGGAATTATTATCGGGCGGGGTTGTGCCAATTGTGACCGTTCCTTAACGTAACCCTGGGTAGTAAGTACCTGGTTAAGGGCGAGGTTGATTACCCTCGCAGTTGAGCGATCCTTTGCGGTCTTGCTCGGGGTGGAAAATTGTGTCCTTAGGTAGGGACTGAATGTAATAACAACACCTGGTAGGCTGCAACGACAAATTAAAGGATGGAGGTTTTTAGAACAACGGTTCCAACATGGGGTGCTCAGCCCGCCCTAGGGCTAATGCTTACCTATTATGGCCTTGAATACCGAGGCGGGTTGACGGCGAGACTCGATGGTCTCTCTCCGCGTCTATTGCAGCAGCAATTAGCTGTCCGGGTGTTGTGGGTCCACCGGGGCTTATGGCGTTGAGTGGATCAAGAAACAAAGGTGGGACTAAGCATCCACGTTACCTTTGGTGGCCATTTTGGAATGGGCACGGACCAAAATAAAAAGGTAGTGCACAGTCAATGCGCACTCTGGATGAGAAACAGGGGTCCATTCTCCAATCCAGACATCCAGACATCCCCTGCAGGCGGGTACACTCACTCCCTGCACCTGCCTGTAGGAGGCCTCTGACCCCTTAAATGCACAAGCCAGAGGCCACCTGTACTGTGAAAGACGGACTAGCGGCTTCATTCAGCCAGTATGTCTTTCAATTATGTGTTGCACATGTTCACAGCTGGGGCAGTGTACAATCATTAATGGGGTGTACTGCCCCTGTTTGCATGAGACACATCTAGTTTAAAGGCGTGCCATGGCGGAAACCAGGACAGTGCGCCCTTAATTTAAGACGGCCCCAGAACTGGTTCAGGAAGTAGCTTGAACCTGCACTTTTTTACCGAGGCTACAGGGAGGAAAAAAAATTCATAAATGTGATTGGCAATGGAAGGAGAGTCTACATTATCCTCTCACGTGTTCCGCATGTACCATGTGGCATCTACGAGATCGCCAACATACAGTGTCTTTAAGAAATACAAATAAGCAACATAAATGAAAAGATGAGGTAGGAAGACAAACATGCTAGAGAGTGAGAAAAGGTTCGATGAGAGAGAGGGATAAAGGATGCAGGCTAAGTGAGTGGCTTGAAGGCGGGGCATATTTACAGAGAGGCTGACATGATAGAAAGCGAAGGCAAAGAAGAATGGGGAAGAGGCAGAAGACTGAGGAAAAAAGCGAGATGCAATGATCACGGGCTGTACAATTCACTGCCAAAGAACAAAAACTTGATGGAAAGGCTATAATAAAATGAAAACACTGTATTAAATTCTATTTAGAAAAGCAGGAGAGCACAGACTCCAGGGGGCCAGCATTAGCAGCATCTTAGCACCGCTCAGCAACGACAAGCTCATAAATTAGAGAGAAGTTTCAAAAGAGCATTTTGAAAGACCACTTATTATGTTATCAAAGCGTTGAAGAGTACCTTTCATACTCATCTGCTCTGAAATGCTCCCGCGCCACTATAATTACCCGAAGATGTGAAGACTTTCTGCCCCCGTGAAGCCTAGCGCATTACAGCGCTGCTAGAACCCTAGGCTGCAAAGAAATGGAAACGAGAACTGCTCAGCACGTGGTATGTATGGAGCGTACCATAGGGCGAAGACTACCATAGGGCGGAGACTACCATAGGGCGGAGACTACCACAGGGCGGAGACTACCACAGGGCGGAGACTACCACAGGGCGGAGACTACCATAGGGGGGAGACTACCATAGGGGGGAGACTACCATAGGGCGAAGACTACCATAGGGCGAAGACCACCATAGGGCGAAGACCACCATAGGGCGAGGACTGAGGTACCAGAATCGATTCTTGATCACTTAATATTGACAATCGATATGTCAGGATTAGCATGGTGTCCCTAAACGCACATCGTGGACACACAACATTAGTATTTGTGATATTTACATTTACTTGCTCCACACCACGTTACGCTACATGACTACCATATTTTGGAGTTTTTCTATATCGTGCATGCACAGGCCCTATTCTTATTTTCCTCTTAAAACCCTGCTACTGGGAATGAAACCAACTGTTGCAGAAACTGCTGTTTCAGCTCGTTAGACTCGGCAAGGTCGTAGTTAGCTGAGGAAGGGCCGATAAGCACATTCCGGGAGGGGTGCAGGGTGGACTGTCTCTGAGAAGACAGAAGGGAGTAACCCGTCTGACCTTGCTGCCTGAGCGAAGCAAGGAGCTCTTTGTGTGCCTTATATGGGTTTTCCTATTACTGTACTAGCTTGTACCAATTTGTATTTTTCCATGTTAGGCTATGATGATGCCAACGCAACTGTATATATGTGATGTGCTGACAATGTGCCAGCAGTCTTCTTGGCAGACCTCGCGGGTTAGGTCGCAAGGAGCTCCTCTGGCAGAGTTTGTGTTTGTCTAATAAACGCTTGAACCTTCTACACTGCCGACCGACTGCTTATTGGTATTGGTAAGGGGGTTTTGGTAATGTAATAATAATTGTTGGGAGGTGATAATATAATTTCGGTACTTCAGTTGGCGACTCCGCCGGGACTCCGCGTTGGGGTCGTCCCTGTGTAATCACAGGTGACGTTGAAAGGGGTTCTCTTGATTGGGGGGTCTGCAGACCGGATACGTAAGAATTCGGGGTTTTGCTCTGCCCTCCCGGTCCGGAGGGCTTCAGCTGCTAGTAACCCCACGCCGGAGTCCTTCGGGTGTAACCCGAGAACCTGCAACGTTGGTGCTAACAAAACGTCGGCAGTGGAGAACGTTCCGGCAGACCTGCGTGCACCAGGTGAGTGTTGTGTCCCATTGTATGTTGGATTACATATACAGATTTGGATAACGGAACCTAAGCATTTGGTGGCCTATGGTCACGGAGGAACTCGGAATTTGCATTAGTCACCACAGAGAGAATTTGGACAGAGGTCCGACGGGGGCAGTGTGAGGCTGCACGTGCGGACGCTCTAGGTATACTAAAGATAAGGATTACACGCCTAGGGGAACTGCGGTTTCTGCTCGGCCGGACTGTTCTCTGGAAGGCCGATGGTTGAGATTGGGTAGCACCCGGACAAATCTGGAGCGGCGCTTAAACGCGGGCTTACCCAGAATAGTTCGAGAAGTGAACCATGAATGCTGTCGGATGGCCTGTAGACCGGTCTGTGGTTTAAAACCTGTGTGACTATCTTTAGGCAGTCTGAGGATGAGACTGTTGTTGGAAGTGTTCTTTGCAGCCTTGTGAATAGTAGCAGAAGAGTTCTCCACCAGTGGGAGCCGACGGGCTCCACTTTTTGATTGCAACTGTTGGAATTTATGTGTTACGTTTTACGTTCATATTCTTGTCAGATGAATAATGAATGACGGATGAGAGAATGATTGATGTCATGGCCATGAGAATGAAAGTATAATGATGACGTGCTACGTAATTTTATTGAATTTGTAATAACGGAAAATTCCTTTTCAGCCCGAAACGAAGTAATCCAATATGCCGTGCCTTAGCAAGTTGTGCTTTGGTTGTGTACGTAGTGATGAGGGGAGGTTAGACGAGAGTCAGCCGACCCCACCGGAGGGGACGCCTAGTCACGATATGTATTGTAAGCATGGTATTGGCCCCCTTATTTTTAATTCTTTGTGGCATAAATACACTAAGGACAATATAGAATTACAATGGCCGAAAACTGGGTCTTTCGATGAAAAGAAGATTGCGTATTTACAAGAACGCCTTTTTATTAAACGTAGCCGACAGTCGATGTTTGACACCCTTAACAAATGGCAGAAAGAAGCAAAAAGAAGACGCATTCGATCTGAAAAATTAATGAAGATAGAGCAGGGACAGACTATCACTCAGAAGGCTATCGCATATGACAAAAGAAAGGTAGAACGAAACATCGAGATTGCAGATAGACAATTTAAACTTCAAGTAGACCAATGTTATGTAGCCAGAGAGGGCCCGGAAGATGAGATAGAAGAATTGTTAAACGCAAGGCCTCCCCCGCCATATGCCCCGGAGCGTATATATCCCGCAATACCCGTCCAACCGGAAGCTAGGCCACGGGCATCCGCACCAGAGGAACAGGACTCCGTTACTCGAGAGCGGAATGACGCGTTTCCTCTCCTCATGGGGGGGCTTTGATTACGCTTATCCCCGAGTCTGCGCCAATAATCACATCCCCTCAGCCGCAATTGAGTTCCCCTACGCCGAAGATACTTTCCCCTCAGGTAGGCATCGCACCTGGCGGGTCTGAACAGACCCCGAGGGGATCTGTAGGGGGTTTAGATAGCAAGCGATTGTTCACTAGATCGTCTGTGGAATATGGCGAAAAGGAAGCATTAGAAGACCAGGCGATTAAGTGGATATGGAATGACGTGTACACTATGACTGATATATGGAGTACGGTGAAAGACTTAGAACCGGTCATGCAGCAACATGTGCTGTACCAGATGTCCAATTCACTTATTTGGTCTTGGGAAACAAGCTTCAGGGATGGGACGGCCCCTCAGATCCTGTATACTATCAGAGATTGGGCTCATAAATTTAGCCTAACACCGGAGGAAGTATTCAAGAATATAGACACTTTGGTGCAATATCGAAGCAGATTATTCTTGAAGAGTCCGCAGTGGACTACGCAGCACCCTATGCGAGAGGTGCATCCCGTCTATCATCCCGAGATCCCCGAACAACGAGATGGTAATCAGACAATCATACGGGAAGGGGTGGCGGCTAGGTTCCAGGAACAGTGGGTTTATACACCATGGAAGAGAAGTGAAGTACTGGCGTTGAAATCCCAACTGCCAGATCCCCGAAAGAATCCTACTGCATATTACAAAGAATTGACTGAGGCAGCCGCCTCCGCTGTAATGACTTTAGCCGATGTTGAACTGTTCTTCGGACTACTAGTACCGGTTGATATATGGCGACAGGTGCACGATTCTAATCATGTTGAGTTCGGTGGCACATGGCAGGAGCTAAGGGGCTGGGACCAGGATCGAAAACCAGGGGACAAACCAAGAGCGGAAATAACTTCTCTTCCAGCAAAAATAATAACTTTTATGCATACTCTAATCCCACCCCGAAAAGTCGACTGGGACAAACTGTCCGCCTGTAGACAAAAGAAGGACGAAAGTGTGTCCGACTTCTTTACCAGGTTCGAAGAGGTTTTTATTGATTTTAGCGGGCAGGATTTGGCAACGGAAGGGGGCACGAGATTGTTCGTTAACAGGTTTGTTACGAACCTGGCCCCGGAAATTTCAGCACGGCTGGAGGCGGCAGAGAGTACCTGGACTACCTCTTCCCCGTCTGTAATTCTAAGCATGGCCCAGTACTACGAGCATAGAGAAAATGAAAATAAAGATAAGGTGGATAAAAAGGTTAAGGATCTGAAGACTCGGGTACTGTTACAGCAAGTGGTTCGAGGGCAAGGAGGAGGTAGAGGTAGTCGGGGCCCAATGACAAGAGGGGCGGGGACAGGAAGGGGTTCAGGAGGAGCCCCGCCGATCGGCATCAACCAGTGTTCTTATTGTAGAGAGGAGGGACACTGGAAGGCACAGTGTCCGTACTTGGCCGCCCAGAACGGAACGATTCGGGGACGTGGTAGAGGACGAGGGGGCCCCGACCGAAGTGATATGCACAGAGACGATCAGACAGGCAAGTTGGAAAAGAATCATTTCGATAATCCCCAACACAGACAGTACTACCATGGCGACTATGCCGAAGGGAATGACGATGAATACGCCCCAGCATAGGACAGCCAGGGACAGAGCGGGGGCCAAGTGTCGATACCGGTCAATCAAAGGGGACCTTATGTCAAAGGGGAAGTACTGGGGACCTCCGAGGATTTTCTAATCGGCACAGGAGCAATGAACAGTTCCGTTGCTCGATCATTGGTTCCAGGGGCAGCTCTGTCCGGGCGAAATAATGTTTCGGTGGGTTTCTCCGGAGTCCCTGTCGTAAGCCCCATCTCCAAACCTCTCCCTTTTACGATCGGTCCAGCCACCATTGACACTCCTTTCTTATTGACTTCGAATTGTGGGGAGAATCTATTAGGATTGGATATGTTGAAGAAATTGAATGCAACTATACATTGTTCTGCGGATGGGGTCTATTTAATTATACGCCCCTCTGTAACGCCTGTTAAACAATGTTTTGCGAAAAACAAACAACTCCCACCGGAGTTCGATGACATTCCGACTTCCCTTTGGGCGGTAGGAGACGCAGATGTGGGTAAACTGGACATCCCCCCAGTTCACATCACGTTGAAACAAGGTGCGAAATTACCACGCATCCCGCAGTACAAAATTGCGCCGGCGGGGGAACGGGCTTTATTGCACATCATTCAGGACCTGATTGACAAAGGGGTTGTAGAAGAAACGAATGCCAATGTTTGTAATAGCCCGATCCTCCCGATTTTGAAAAGGAGCCATGATGGAGGGGAGACGGGTGCTGCTTATCGTTTCGTAATAGATTTACGAGCCGTTAACAAGATTGTGGTACCACAGTATCCTGTGGTGACCGATATCACTACCATTCTCACCATGATCCCTCCGACTGCTCAGTATTTTTCGGTCATTGACCTGAAAAATGCTTTCTTTAGCATTCCTATCCATCCTGATAGTAGACAGATCTTCGGATTTTCAATATCTGGTCGCAGCTTCCGCTTCTGTCGCGCTCCTCAAGGCTATACTGAAAGTCCGAGCATATATAGCCAGGCCCTCAAGGCTCTGTTGGATGACCTGGACTTGCCGGAAGGCAACGTCCTCTTGCAATATGTGGATGACTTACTCGTTGCGTCTGACACGGAAGAAGGATGTAAAGAAGCTACGATTAAGTTGTTGCACCATTTGGCTGTTAAAGGGAACAAGGTATCATTATCTAAATTTCAATACTGTCGAAAGGAGGTGACCTACTTAGGTCATCTCTTATCGAAGGAGGGTAGACGACTAACACCTGAACGAATTACCACCATTTCTAGCATGTCTGTACCTTGCACGCAACGTGAAGTCCGCGCTTTTCTTGGCATCACATCTTACTGTCGCCAATGGATACCTAATTTTTCACTTCTGGCTAAACCCTTGTTGCATTTGACTACTAAAGATGTGCATGAACCCCTACCCTGGACGGATGAATGTCAGCTCTCTTTTGACTCTTTAAAAACTGCTTTATGCTCCGCTCCTGTTCTGGGCACTCCCAGACTATCGTAAACCTTTTGTACTATATGTACACGAGGTCGACGGTTGTTCATTGTCTGTTTTAACGCAGGCCTTTGGAGGTAAGCAAAGACCGTGCGCCTATTTGTCAGCGACATTGGATAATGTCGCAAGAGCACTTCCTAGCTGTCTGAGGGCTACGGCTGCAGTAGCAGTGGCAATCCGGCAGTCAGAAGGACTCGTTTTGAATTCCAATTTGACTATAATGGTGCCGCATGCAGTAGACACCTTACTAAATAAAACAAAAACGCAGCATCTTACGAGTGCACGTCTTACTGGGTACGAGCTGACCTTATTTGCACCGCATATTACAATTACTCGATGCGCAACACTGAACCCAGCCACATTATTACCGCTCCCTACGAGTGGACAGGACGTTGATTTACATGATTGCATATATCGCACAGAAGACGAGACAAAGGGTAGGATTGACCTCACGGACACACCCTTAGACCACCCCCAGGGAGAGCTATATGTGGATGGTTCCTGTTTCAAATTAACAGATGGCACAACAACAGCTGCATATGCGATCACGACCTTAAAAACGGTTGTTGAAACACTCCGAGTACCCCACCGATCAGCTCAAGCTGCTGAACTTATGGCCTTGTTGCGAGCCTGTGAGCTGAGTGAGGGACTCGAGGTCAATATCTACACAGACAGCCAGTACGCCTTTGGTGTAGCCCATAGTTTTGGGCGGCTGTGGAAGGAAAGGGGTTTCCTTACTTCACATGGTCAGAGAATACAGAACGGACAGCTAGTTTTGAGGTTGTTAGATGCTCTCACCCTACCCAAGAAAGTGGCTATCATAAAATGTAGTGCTCACAAAGGAATTGTGGATGAGGTGGGGGAAGGCAACGCTTTTGCAGACCAGGTGGCCAAGCAGACAGCGCAGTCACTGATGTCACCCATGTATGTCCATTCCTCTGCCAGATGGGTGGGGGGGGACTCTGGCCTATTTGATAATACTATGGAAAGTGTGAGAATAATACAGAAGGAAGCCACCTCCGCAGAATTAGAGAGATGGGAACGTGAGGTAGGGAAATTGGATGAAAATAATTGTTGGATTGACTTGACCGACAAACAAAGGTGGCTACTGCCCAATGCATTGGTACAGGCCGTGGTAACAATGGCACACGGACCAGCACATATAGGAGCAAAAGGTATCTGTGGGCTTTTAGATCCAGTCTGGAATAACCCAAATATCCAACGGACGGCTGTCCGTTTGGTCCAATATTGCATGGTTTGTTTGCAGCATAATCCAGGAAAGGGAGAAAATGTTTTGAGCGGGAATTTTGCACCACCTACATTGCCCTTTGAAGTGCTCCAGATGGATTATATTCATATGGAACGCGTCAATAATTTGAAGTATGTACTGGTTGTGGTCTGTGCATTTAGTAAATGGGTTGAGGCATACCCTACCAAGGAGAACACAGCATTGGCGACTGCAAAAGCACTCCTGAAGGAGTTTGTGCCTCGCTTTGGATTGCCTCGCTTGATCTGGTCAGACAACGGGGGACATTTCAATGGAGCCCTTGTTCAGCATATCTGTGAGGGCCTACACATACAACAAAAGTTCCATGCTGCCCGACACCCCCAATCAGCAGGGCTTGTGGAAAAATACAATGGCATTTTAAAACTGAAAATGGCAAAAATCAAGGAGAGCACGGGGTTGAAATGGCCTGACACTTTACCCCTAGCCCTTATGTCTTTACGTGTCACCCCGCACTCCCGATCGGGTCTCTATCCCTATGAGATACTGTTTGGGAGGCCTGCTAACGTGTGGGGGGTGCCTAGACCCCGTTCTTTTGCAGATATTGAATATCCTATGTTGATTGATTATCTTTATGCTTTGACTAAAGACCTTCGTTCTGTTCATCAGCAGGTAGCTTCTGTACTGCAGCCACTGCCAGAGGGCCCCGGTCATCGCTTGCAGCCCGGCCAGTGGGTCCTGGTAAAAAAGTTCGAGCGGGACACCAGCTTGGCTCCCAGATGGTCTGAGCCACGACAGATTTTGTTGGCCACCCGGACGGCGGTTAAAGTGGATGGTCGTAAACACTGGATCCATGTTTCACATCTTAAACGACTACCACTTCCACTCCCTGGTGAGCGGTCACGTCCAGGGGAAATTCTGACGCAGGAAACTGAAAGAGCTGATGCATTCGTGCCCTTTTCTGATGCCTGCGAAATTGAGCGTAGGCCACAGGAGGGATCGGCGAGATCAGATGACTTGGTCTCCACTGAAGTTGCAAGTGAACGTGCAACAGCTTTAAATCCTGTTACAAGTACCCCAGCCGACGAAATCTCACAAGTACGGGAAGCCCCGGGTGTGCTCTTTTCCGACCCTGAAGTGCTGGGTCGCGAGCGATACAATTTCCGGCTCAGGAAGCCGGCACGCGGCGCCTCAGACCCCATTGTCAGGAGATAGGGAAGGACTTCATTGCATAAGATAGGGCTTGCTAGACTACAGGTCTGGGCGCTGAGCGGGACACTGGACTGAACCCGTTGAGAGCTGGAACTTTTGATCATTGTGCTCTGTTCAGAAAGAAGATTCTGGAGATGAGTCTGCTTGTGAGACTCTGACGGACGCAAGAAAGAAGAACCCTCTGGCAGGTCGGACTGCTAGGCCTACTTTTGGACTTTTAGCTAGCAATGTACCCTTTTGGTCGTGTTATTGTAGAAGAAGAGTTTCCTATTGCACCCCGACACATACCTTTTTATGAACCGATGTTTTCCACATGGACCACGAAGGTCAAAGTAGCATTTGTTGTGACTATAACTGTTATAGTAGCTGTGTTCATGAGTCTATTCGTATATTTAGAACATAAATACCCATTACAGAAGTTTTTGCCAACTACTGTTGCACCCCCCGAACATTTCCTATTCACCCTAGCACCTCACAAAGAAAGACATCGCCAGAAATATGCTAAAAATGTATTCATAGAAATGTTACACCAAACACACAATGTTACTAACACTACGGATTGTTGGGTTTGTGGGCTCCTGCCATCTGTAGTACGCAATCATGATCTGTTTCTCTCCCGCCCTCTGTCTTATCTAGGTAGTTGTGAAGCTTGGTACAAACTGTTTCTGGCAATATACCGGCACGGGGGTGAACATCACAGGGATCTCGATGTCAATGAGCATAACATTATTCTTGATTATGTTCGAGCACACTATGCTTATAATAGCACAGGGCATGGGAATCAGGTGACCATTGACCCACAAGGTTGCATACAGCTGTATTTAGCGGGAATGAACAAAACTTGGTTGCAAGATGAACTGTATGACTTTAAGGACTTTAATGCCACTCAATACTTCCAGATTTTCATTGAACGAAATGTTACCAGAGATCGCACTGTACCTATTCCGATTTTGAATGTTTCTGCAGGATTTTGTGTGCAAGGGATGGGGAGGGTACAAATGGGGAATAGCATCTGCAATTATACCTATCGACTGCGGAAACGTATTAGCCCCCCTTTGATTACTCCCCACAATGTGTATTTTGTGTGTGGGGAGCATGCATACACTTGGCTACCACGAAATTGGGGGGGACGTTGCTATCTATCCTTTCTTTTTCCTCCTGTTTATATGGCTCCCTCCAACTATCACAAAACGCATCAGTTATACCCGATGCGATCCCATCATGGGAATATAGCCACCCCCGTGACAAGTACACCAGTAGCAAGCTTTGCCGAGGTGACCTCTAGCCATTCCAAGATTGCACTCTTACACAGATCACGTAGGCAGTTCGATATGACGGAAGTTGATCAAACAGATACCTCCTTGCAGCAATTTACGGATTTTAGTAAGGGTCTGCTACCCTTCTGGGGGCCTATTTTCAATAGTAGGGAAATTAGGAGATTGTCGCCCCCTCGGTCCATCTAGCCATCCAAAAACTGCACCGCATTGCCTCTGAAATGCATACTGAAAATGGGTCCTGGACATTATCAGGTTGGTTGTGGGGACTTCTATCCACGTGGGGATGGAAGTTAATGTTGATCTTAGGAGGTGCAGCTGCCATCATCTTTACGTGCTGCGTCTTGATGCAGTGCGGTCCTGCCTGCTGTTCTTACTGTGCTTCCCGTATCACCACACTGTGTGTTCCAACCCCTATCTCTGTTAAAGCCCAAATGCTGCAGAAAGAGGTACATGACATGATGACCATCGATGAAGAAATATTCGAGGAGTAGTTGTTTGTCATTATTTAGCTCCACCACGCTAAAAGGAGGGTTTGAGGTACCAGAATCGATTCTTGATCACTTAATATTGATAATCGATATGTCAGGATTAGCATGGTGTCCCTAAACGCACATCGTGGACACACAACATTAGTATTTGTGATATTTACATTTACTTGCTCCACACCACGTTACGCTACATGACTACCATATTTTGGAGTTTTTCTATATCGTGCATGCACAGGCCCTATTCTTATTTTCCTCTTAAAACCCTGCTACTGGGAATGAAACCAACTGTTGCAGAAACTGCTGTTTCAGCTCGTTAGACTCGGCAAGGTCGTAGTTAGCTGAGGAAGGGCCGATAAGCACATTCCGGGAGGGGTGCAGGGTGGACTGTCTCTGAGAAGACAGAAGGGAGTAACCCGTCTGACCTTGCTGCCTGAGCGAAGCAAGGAGCTCTTTGTGTGCCTTATATGGGTTTTCCTATTACTGTACTAGCTTGTACCAATTTGTATTTTTCCATGTTAGGCTATGATGATGCCAACGCAACTGTATATATGTGATGTGCTGACAATGTGCCAGCAGTCTTCTTGGCAGACCTCGCGGGTTAGGTCGCAAGGAGCTCCTCTGGCAGAGTTTGTGTTTGTCTAATAAACGCTTGAACCTTCTACACTGCCGACCGACTGCTTATTGGTATTGGTAAGGGGGTTTTGGTAATGTAATAATAATTGTTGGGAGGTGATAATATAATTTCGGTACTTCAGGACTACCACAGGACAAGGACTCATGCAGGAGCAGACCTGCTTCTGCAGGTGAACAAGCGAGTATAGCCCTCCTGCAACACACATCGTCGATCTACCTGTTACATGGTGAGTCTAGCCCTTTAAGCTGAACACAGCTTCTGCATTTGAACAGGCAAATCTGACCCTTTAGGAACGAATTGCTCTTCTATATGTCAACCGACTCGTCTAGCACTCTTTGCACAAATCGTACTTCTGGACGTGAAATGGTGAGTCTAGCCTCCTTGGCATAAATTGTGCGATATGTGAAACAGCAAAGAGGCCGCTGTTGGAACAATCTTTACTTCTGTAGGTGAACCAGAGTCAACCCCTTTTCACATGAGCTGTGCTTCTGTAGTTTAATCGGTCAATCTAGATCTTCATGGCATGAACGGGGGTTGAACCAGTAAAGAGGCCTTGTTTAGAATGAATAACGCTTTTGTGTGTAGCCCAGCGAGTCTACTGCAGGTCCAGTGAAGACACAGTGTTTGGTAAGGGCCAAGCATCTATATGTAAGCCAGTGAGTCTACTGTTCATTGAACGACCCTTGGCATGGTTCTGTAGGTGAACGGATGAGTCTTCTGCTCTTGCCACAAACGGTGCTTCGGTAGGAACACTGGTGAGTCTGCCACTTTTGACAACAACCATGCCTCTATATGTGCATCCGCTAGTCTAATCTGCTCGTGTTAACAGCCCTTCAGTACACGAACCACTGATTCAACCTTCTTGGAACAAGACATGCTTCTGTGGGTGAATGAGTGAGTCTGCAAGTAGCAGCCTATAACAGTGTCTCATATCTTGATCCCAAATTCTGAAACGGTCTACGCGACCCAATATTAAGAGAGGATGACTTACAGTTTAATGCAGCACTAAAAATATACATTTCTCCTTATATATTATCCTTTTAGACTAGGTTCATGTAACAGGCAGGGCAGTGCCAGTAAACATATGTAATATTTGATATATAATTGTAGCCATTCAATTAATGGGTGCGTATGGTTGGGAATAGGGAGGGAAAATGGAGAGACATGCTGTAAAAATGGGTAGTGGTAGTGCAGCGCCTTCCTGGGCGTAGATTGCAGAATTTCGCTACGAGGAACTCCACGAAGTGACGAAAAAACTCAGTGGAGGTCCGCATGTGGCGGAGTGCAGTGCAAACTGCTGTTCTCGCTGATCTTCCCGATGCTCGGATAGAAATTCTAGCCGAGCGGCAGCTCACGCTCACCAACTTACCATTCGTGAGCGGGGAAATAACTCCGCTGCACTACACGGAGCGGAGTTTTCAGCACTCCACGAGAGCTGAAAACTCCACGAACGGAGCGGAGTTGACAGCCCAGGCCTAGTGATGACCTGTACCCAACAACTTAATATGACTGCCGGGGGATGGGCCCCCTTATGAGTCACGGGAGCGGTTCATGTATATGTTTCGACACTAGGAGAGTGCATGGATCGATATGTCTGATATTAATGTGCTAGGATTGGATCGCGGTTTGCTTTATGTTTTTCTTTTCTTATTATTTTTCTTCTTATTGTTCAAAGAGAGTTTGTTTCTAATGCCTCAGGCAAGGTCCGCATTTGCAGAGCCCACTAGATAGCCGTGATGTACTCTCTTCGCATAGTCCGGACTGTGCCTAGATTGAGGATGGGAACCTCACGTGCGACTTATTACGTGTTTTATACCATGTTACAAATGTGGATGTGTACTGTTTTTGCTCCAATGTATGACAATTACTACTGCAAACTCAATAAAGAAATAAAAAAATAAAAAAACTTAATATGACTGCCGAGCATTTCATGGCTTTCGTTTGCTAAATGTAACTACTGTTTTTTACTTCGATTTTAACAGCACGGCTGCACTTACATAAGGTATAATGACTGTTTCTTCTGGATGAACCTATTATGGCATAAAGGCAGTTTTACACTGGCTGAAATTAATGACTATATATTTTTTTAACTATTAAGTGTTAGATTTTAAATGCACTGTAATGCTCGTGGATTAAATCATGGCGGTTTCAGTGGACTACACAATTTTACAAAATGTATCATCAGTAGCTGATTCAAGGGTGATTAACCTTGTGCTCCAATGATAAAATCATTGCTCCTTCCCCATATGCATGATCAAAGTGGCCATCTGGATAAAATCAAACTGCCTCAAACTGACCTTGGATGAGACTGAAGTGGTGGTCTTCAGGAAAGACTTCTCACCATGGGACCCCACCTGATGGCCCACAGACTTCGAACCCAACTCTACATCGTGCTCAGAAGTAAGAAACTTCTAAATCATCATAGACAAAAAAATGGGACATGGCCTCCCAAGTAAACGCAGTAATCTCATCCTGCTTCAACGCCCTAAGGATGCTGAAGAAAACCTTTAACGGGCTGCTAGAGAACACCGGGAATTAACCAAGCTCTCATTACCACTAGACTACACTGTGGGAGCACCCTGTATGCGCAGGGATAACCAAAAAGTTCACAAGCAGACCATCCAAAACCCAGCAGCCAGAGAAGTTGTCAACCTCCCACGCCAAGCATACATCACACCTCACCTTAAGGAACTCCACTGGCTCCCAATACACCAGTGTGAACACTTCAAACTCCTCACCCACACATACAAAGCACAACACAACCCACTGCATTCATTTCCACAAACCTTCAACACTCCTCTGCTCTGCTGGCCTCTCACTAACAAACACCCCATGCATACCCAAAAGCAGAGCAGAGGGCCATACCTTCTCACACCTGGCTCCTAAAGCCCGAAAAGACCTCCCACAACATATCAGGACCTCATCTCCTCGCTTCTTGTTTTTTGCATGAAGCTGACGATCTTGCTTTTTGAATATGTCCTCGAAGGCTGGCCTCACACACTAGCTACAGAGTATCTCGATGCCCTTACAGGTGATTATCATACTATAAATATCCTGATAACATTAGGAAAGATTGCTAGCTGGTGGCAGAGTATTTTGTGGCGTAGCACTAGCAATGAGCTTTCTGTCCAACTCCTGTCACATCTATTCAGACTTAGTCCTTCGCCACAACTATTATCATACACTGGTCAGTCAGTGCTGTATATTCCCCATTGTCATCTGTCTGGGCTGCATGTTTCCTGTTGTCATTACTATTTTTAAATTAGACAGGTGCCATATACTCTGCTATGTACTTTATTTTGCCTGCTCTGATGAGTGTTTAATTTAAAAGGCATGTTATGCACCTTCATTTGTGTGCACTGTCGATAAGTCTGTTTAATGAAGTACAAATGCCTGGTATTTTTGTTAAAACAACATGCACCGCTGAGCAATCAATTAAAGGCCTCTGTTTCTTGCTGTTGTGATAGTATCCTGTCGTAAAGTCTTGTATTTGTGTTTGTACAGCAGCTGCTGACAACTTATGCATTGCTGCACAATTAGAGACCTCAGTTTCTTGCAGCCCTCATTTCCTGCCGGAGTGTCTGGTATTTAGGGTTTGCTTGTACAATGACCGCCGACAAAGTAAGGGTCTCTGTTTCTTGACCATGTTTTCTGACAGAAACTGACTTTTGATTGGCATTTCAAAGTGTGGCCACCCACTTAGCTCTGTCAATCCATCTGAAGCGGGAGCTGTGTGGGTTCTGAGCCCTGCTACCTGCAACAAGAGCAACCTGGACACTGTCTCCTGGCAATTGAGGGCTTGCAACCCTTCTTGGAATCCAGTCTCTTCAAGATGACATTCTACAACCTTGAAACCTGGTAGTTCAGCCAGCTGCACCGTGCCGCACTCGCCTTGACTAGGGCAAGTATTTTCCCACCGCCGCTTAACATTCCAGCTACTCTGGGCCAATACACGAACTACAGGTTAGCACACTAGATCGTGCCTCTCGTTTTTAGCTTCTCCTTTCATAAAGGACACCCTTACAGTTTGAATTTAAAATAGGACGTTTTAACAGAAGCAAAAGACAAAATAATAAATTGAGTGAGTTGTGTGAATTCACACAATATAAAAGGCTGTTTTTATCAATTGTTTTTTTTTTAACATATTTTTCTTGAGTGCGTACTTGACCCGAAGGTATCGGGTATCAGAGCGCTTTACATACAGTTACGTTACATGAGGACACATTAATTTTTTGTTTGTTTGTTAGGCAAGGGGAGATTAAGGGATTTGCCCAGAATCACATGATGATCAGCATCATTGCAGAGACTCGAGCCCAGTTCCCCAGATTCGAGGTCGACCGCCCTAGCCGTAAGGCCAACTCCTCTCCTGCATTAAGAAAATAAAAATATGCGATTAGGATTTAGCACAGGGTCAGTGTTTAAAGTAACCCCAAGAGGACTTTGATTTACTTCAGTAATTCTTCTTTGACATTTTCTCAAGGACTCGCACCTAAAATAGCTCTTGAAAAAACCTTTGTTCAGAAAGGGCAATTTTTCGCCTAAGTCTAATTTTACCTCATGGAGAGTACAAGGGTAAACTCAATGGGCATCTCCGTAGCTGCGTTCCGGGATTGTGGGAGTAAGCCACAAATAATGAAGGAGGGGGAGAGAAAAGCTTGATCAAGCTGATTGTAAAGCATTCATGTATGGCTACCCAAAGTGACTGCGTTATTTTTTCACTGAGTACCTCTCCCAGCAGAAGGAATGTGCCCTAATACTAGACCTTAAAGGGTCCTTCTCAAATGAATCGACACACACACTTGTCATTCTTTCAACAGAAGTTCAAAGTAAACATATCATACATACATACATCTCTCTCTCTCCCTTCCTCCCCCTTTCATCTCCCATACTAAGTATTACCCTCAGAGGGAAGGGGCAGAAGATCTTCGCTTTGGCAGAGGTCCTGGGAATTCAGGTGAGTGGGCCTTGGTGTGACAACTGTTAGTATTTCAGGAGAAGGTGTGCATTATGTGACTGTACCCCTGCAAAGGTATGTGTACATTTAATATCAGATGCAGCCAAACCAGGGATATGTACTTGATCATCCTCATCCTAGCAGCTCACGGCCTCCTCGTCTTACTGTCTGGGGTCAATCTGCATAACCCAGACAACCCAATACAGAAGGTACGGCTCCATGTGATTTAAGCAGCTGTTGCTCTTAGCCTTGAAGGTAGAATAAACATCCACCTCTAGGGCCAAGAGGAAAGTCAGTAAAACAGCTTCATCACCTGGCAGTCTGGGACCCTATCTTTGATAATGTACAAGCCCTGATTACAGCTGGACACCTAAGTCTCCTGAAACCTACATAAATACAACCTCATGGACGACTAGGTGTAGGCTGTTCTGAACCTCAAACTGGGACCTGTATGCATGTTTTGCTGGGTCCCCTAGACATATTAATGTCACTAAAACATGAGTCAGCTACACTTGCAGCTCTGTGTGTAACAAAAGAGAAGGAGACACTTCACGGAAACTACACTAAGAGTTCACGAATATTCATTTAATACCACCTAGTCTTCTCATCATTGGTGTACCCAAAGCATACTCACAGGGAACACGTGTGGGCCATCTGTTCCCAAGACTAGTTCCTGTTTGTCCCAGCATAGTCCAGAAATGAAGGTGCATTGACTAATAGTAGAAAAAAATCTATATCATTCCTCTACCAGGGGTGGGAGAGTCTCTACAAAAAGTCTATACTAATGTACAATGTTATGTAACTGGAAGTAACCCAGTAATGATGTGAACCATCTACAATTTTAATGGCAACTGGTTCAATTGTTCCCCTATATATTATGAACGAAAAAGAACACAGCTGCACTCTTGGAGACTCTTACCCCATTAGACCCATATGCCTTCTGACAACCAAATCAGAGGAGGATGGCTGAAAGCAGGAAAGAAACCACCCTGCCAAGCATGATCTCCATTGAAGGCTTTCATATGTCTCTATATCTTACATTTCATGGTCATACCTGTTAGTAACTGTCAAGGTGCCTGAGAGACCGTTGACAACTCTGAGTGGAAATAAAATCCTGAGGCATAGAGTAAACTTCAAGGTGTTTACTGTGTAAAAACAATGTGTTCTTCACTGTGAACTTAACGTGCTCACAGCATGTGATACAAGTCATCAAATTTGTATCCAGTCTCTTTTCAACCTTCTTAATTGAGAAAATTAACTGGAAATTCTATGTTCTTAATCACTTGTTGATATGTGCGAATGCATGTGCCTTTACAGAATTCGAAAGCAAGAATCTGTGATCCAAGATAAAGATTTGTAAATATCATAGCCTCATAATCTGATCAAAAATACAACACCGTTCGTTTATTTTGTTTGCTTCCACCCTCAGAAGGATCCCAGACTGGAAGGCTTTGATCTCCCGAAGACCATATACTGACATTGTAACATAGATTCTCAGCCCCTTTCTGTGCATCCACCCCTTCAGAGCCCACCCACCACACAAATACAAGGGCCCCGAGCATCAACTAGTATGTGCTCTGCAAATCAGCCATTGCATTACTGCATACATTCTAGAATTCGCAACTCTCTAAATTAACATCTGCCTCAATGATGAAAGGGCCGTGCGAAGAGGGTTGGGTTGGGATCAAAAATAGGCCGGGGCACCCCAAAAAAAAAAAAAGTGGCCCACATTTGCAGGTTGCGCCTTTTTGCAAAACATTGCTTTAGCGTTTTAGGTATTATGAAAAGAGGGAAGGGGAATTCATTAAAAGAGGCATGTTTTCTTTACTTCACTGAGATTAAAAAATGCAAATGTTGCCAGGACTCTTTGCACACGGATTTGTCATAATGGAGAACCACAACTGAATATAAGTGAGGCCGCTTCTGCTCAGGCCCCCTGCCCCTGCTAAATCTGCATACATTAATGGGCCGGCTTAGCGAGGGACTGGAAATGCCACCTCCACCCTGGTTGGTAAAAGGGAGGTAACAGAGACCCATCTGCCTCGGGAAAGGCTGATCAGACCCCCACTGAGCCTATGGTGGCATCTGAACAGGACAGACAGCCCAAATTGGCCACTGCGCAGGTCAAAAGAGCAGTGCACAGTTGCAACTCACATACTGGCCCAACGCCCATAGCCCACCGTACCAATCTGACCCTGCTTGCGAACTAAGCGAGCTACATGAAAACAGTGTCCAGGAGGATCCAACTATTCGAGGATAGAGAAAGGTCTACTTGCTAGTGTACCAAGCTACTGACTATTGCTAAAATGTACACCATCTTTCTTCATTGTTTTAGAAAAAAAAAATCAATTAAAACCTATTTTACAGGAAAACTTCATAAACAAGTAGCTAGACTGGTAATGTTATTACAAACAAGAGTTGCTTAATGTCAAGAGTTGCTTAATGTCTTGAATTGACAATCAACGAGCTCTCCATCACCCATGATGACGAAATAGGAGTGCCAGCCACAAACACGTGAAGACTTTCTTCTCTGAAAAAGAACTTACAAGACGTATGCTGCGACATATGGGCAAGCAAGAGGAGCACAAGTACTGGAGATGTCTGTTCGGAGATGAAAACGCTATCTTCAAAGGCAGCGAAGCATCTTTTAATACACGAGGATTTGCTTCATCTCAGTAATTGGAAGAAAATGAAAGCGCCCGAGCAACTGTCTGAACTACTGAACTGTTCTGCAGCGTCTACTTCTTGCACATGTGCTGGACAAGGCAACGAGGGATCCTGCATAAACGTGGATAGCAACCTTTTAAACTCACTCATTGTTAGTAGAGCATTGCTTTTCCCCTCTACAATAGCGAGTAGTAAAAACTCAAGCTCCATCACCCTCAAAGCCTCCTTAAAAACACGATTGTTCCATTCCAAAAATTGTTTACTGCAACAGAACATTTCCAAAGTATTAAGCAAGCCAGGGCAGACTAATTTCAAAATAAATTTGAACCGAACTTTCACTTTTGGAAATGTAGTTTTTATTGGCACTTTTGATAGGAATATACATCCAATGTTTTTGCAAACAATAAAAAAAAAGCACAGTGTCCGGTTCAAAGACAGGAAAAATGTGTTTTCAATGTATTCGGTCTCGTTGAGCTACTGGTGTTGCATTATTATTTGAAACGCCAATAGCTTAAACTTTCAGTAATGCAAGCATTTGATCAATCAATCAATCATGGCATTTGTAAAGCGCACTACATACCCGCGAGGGTCTCAAGGTGCTGGGGAGGAGAGGGGGGAGAGGGGAGCTGCTACTGTTCGAAGAGCCAGGTCTTGAGGAGTCTCCTGAAGGTTAGGAGGTCTTCGGTCTGCCGCAGGCAAATGGGGAGGGTGTTCCATGTCTTGGTGGAGAGGTGGGAGAAGGATCTGCCGCCGGCGGTCACTCTTCAGATGCGGGGGACGGTGGCGAGGGCGCGGTCTGCGGAGCAGAGCTGGCGGGTGGGGGTGTAGAGGCTGAGTCGGCTGTTGAGGTACGTTGGTCCGGTGTTGTGGAGTGCCTTGTGTGCGTGGATGAGGAGTTTGAAGGTTATCCTCTTGTTGACAGGGAGCCAGTGCAGGTTTCTCAGGTGGGGTGTGATGTGCCTGCGGCGAGGGATGTCGAGGATCAGGCGTGTGGATGTGTTCTTGATGCGCTGAAGCCGTTTCAGGAGTTTGGCCGGGGCTCCTGCGTAGAGTGTGTTTTCGTCATCCAGTCTACTGCTGACGAGGGCCAAGGTGACTGTCCGTCTTGTTTCGGTGGGGATCCACTTGAACATCATGGGAAGCATGCGGAGGGTGTTGAAGCAGGAGGAGGAGACAGAGCTGACCTGCTTCATCATGGAGAGGGTGGAGTCCAGGATGACTCCTAGATTGCGTGCTTGTGGGTGGGTGTTGGGGGTGTTCCTAGTGCAGTCGGCCACCAAGAGTCGGCCCAGACCGAGGGGATGGATCCGAGGATGAGGACCTCCGTCTTGCCCGAGTTCAGCTTCAGTCGGCTGTTCCTCATCCAGTCGGCGACGGCCTTCATTCCTTCGTGGAGGTTGGTTTTGGGGGTCCTTGGTGAGGGAGAGGATCAGCTGGGTGTCGTCGGCATAGGAGATGATGTTGAGGTCGTGCCATCGTGCAATGTGGGCGAGTAGTGCCATGTAGACATTGAACAACGTTGGGCTGAGGGATGAGCCTTGGGGTACGCCGCAGATGATCTTGGTGGCTTCGGAGCAGAAGGGGGGGAGGCGGACGCTCTGTGTTCTGCCGGAGAGGAAGGAGGAGGTCCAGTCCAGGGCCTATTCTTGGATTCCGGCGTCAAAGAGGTGTGTTCGTAGTGTGCGGTGGCAGACCGCATCGAAGGATGAGGTTCGCTGTTTCTCCGTTGTCTCGCAGGGTCCTGATGTCATCGGTGGCGGCGATGAGGGTAGTTTCGATGCTGTGGTTGCTGCGGAACCCAGACTGGGACGGGTCCAGGTTACTGTTCTTCTCGAGGAAGCTGGTCAGTTGTTTGTTGACGGCCTTTTCGATGATCTTCACCGGGAACGGGAGCAGGGAGATGGGTCGGAAGTTCTTGAGGTCCTTGGGGTCTGCCATGGGTTTCTTGAGTAAGTC
This sequence comes from Lissotriton helveticus, assembly GCF_964261635.1. Taxonomy (NCBI): domain Eukaryota; kingdom Metazoa; phylum Chordata; class Amphibia; order Caudata; family Salamandridae; genus Lissotriton; species Lissotriton helveticus. The sequence goes on along the minus strand of NC_136068.1, from coordinate 1,118,406,161 downwards.
GTTGATCTCTGCGTGCTTCCAGCTCTCCGGGAAGGTCGCTGTCTCGAAGGAGATGTTGATGGTTTTCCGGAGATGGGGTGCGATGGTGCTGCTGGCTTTGTTGATGATGTGGTGTGGGCAGGGGTCTTCCGGGAATCCGGAGTGGACGGTGTTCATGATCTTGATGGTGTTGTCGTCGTTGATGTTGGTCCAGGCGATCAGGCGGTTGGTGTGGGTGGTGGTTGTGGGAGCGGGGGTCTCAGTGGTTGTCAGGGTGGTGACGGCGTTGAAGCGGTCATGGATGTCTGCAATCTTGCGATGGAAGAAGGTGGCCAGTGAGTCACACAGGTCTTGTGAAGGTGGGATGTTGTTGGTGCTGGAGCTGGGGTTGGAGAGTTCCTTCACGATGTTGGAGAGCTCTTTGCTGTTGCGTGCGTTATTGTGTAGGTGGTCTTTGAAGGACGTCTTTTTGGCAGATCTGATGAGGTGGTGGTGTCTGCGGGTGTTGTTCTTGTGGGCTGTGTAGCTTTCTGGTTTTGTTCACGGATCCAGTTTTTTTCGAGTTTTCGGCAGGTTCGCTTGGAGGCCTGGAGGTTTTCGGTGAACCAGCTGGCTGTCTTGCTAGTGTGGGTGTTGGAGGACTTCTTGAGCGGGGCGAGGGTGTTAGCGCAGTAGTTGATCCACTGTTTGAGGCTGCGAGCGGCGGTGTCAGGGTCGGTCGGATCTGCGGGTGGGCTCCGGGCGAAGGTGGTGGAGAGCTGGTCTTCGGTGACTTTGCTCCAGCAGCGGGGCGGCATCTGTTGGGTGCAGTGGTGCATGATGGGTTTCCGGAAAGTGAAGTGGATGCAGCGGTGATCAGTCCAGTGGAGCTCGGTGGCGTGGTTGAAAGAGAAGTGGGAGCTTGCGGAGAAGATGGGGTCAAGCGTGTGGCCGGCGGAGTGGGTGGGTGGGTGTTAGGTGGCCAACATGTGTCACATGGTACAATGTGAGCAATGTGAGCAACTGCCTGAAACAAGAAAATATCAAGCAGTGATCTGGAGGTGTGGGGGGAGGGGTTAAGCGGAAAAGCTCAAGGGTGTTGAGGGACGGAGGACGGAACAGGCACCCTCAAAAAACAGTGCATTGCCAACGAAATTGCACAAGAAGCTTGGCGTGCAGCACTTTATGAAAAAATATATATACACATTTAAAAAGAGATTTTGGTAAGCCCTGCTATAACAGTCGTGTGGCATAAAAATATAATTTAAAAAAACTAAAAAGGAGGTCACACGGCTGCCATTATTGAAGCTCAAATGCACATGTAAGCCCAGAGATAAGAGAGTGAAAAACAGAAAGGCGTGTGGCGACGATGAATATCAAGCTTGGCGTGTCGCACAGCATAAAAACCTTTTTATAATTAAAAAAAGGATTAGGGCGCGCTGCGCTATAAGAAAGTTGCACGGCCGTCGTCATTGAAGCTTCAATGTTGCACGCCAGTGTACTTCAAAAAGAAAATAGTGCTCACAAATGGTAAATAACACATTCTGAGTAACACCCCATGTAACAGGGGCAGTCCTTATGGGAGGGTACAACAGGAGAAAAGGTGGTACTAAGGAGGGACTAGAAAAGAGATTTACCAAAGAAACAAAAGCATTTGGAAAAGACAGTTAAATGAGTCAATTAAAAAGATGGGGGGGAACATGGCCGGTGCTTAATGGCCATATCCTAAATACAGCAGTTCTTGAAGACACAGCGCAAGTGCTTCTTAGATGACATCTAAAAAGCAATCCAAATGTGAATCTCATTGCACATTAAGGCTGCAAACAACTAGAGAGGAAGGCAAAACGACTCTCAGAACAATAAAACAAGTGGTGGGTGGCAAACCTTAAACGGGGTAATGGGTGTGGGGGAAGAAAGGAGGGGGGAGAAAACAAAGCACCCATACCCTAGGAAGGATGATGTGTCACTAATGTCTCCAAGTCAGGAGGGGGTCAGTGAGGGACTGATATGGCAATTACCCAGTTGGAAAGGATCCGGGTGTGGGCTGAGGGTGCAGGGTGGCTTATAAGTCAGCATCTGGGGTCAAAGTGGAGACCGGGGTAGTTGGACCCCTGCTCTTGGAATTTATCCAGAAGGGCATCCCAGGGTTCCGAGATGAGACGTTTACGGGGGCGTTTTATTTCTTCCCTGCACAGCAGTGTGCTGTCAGCCCGAGCCCACACCTTTGTGGAGAGTGTCCATGCAGAGACAACAGGTGGATTGACTGCTTTCCATTTGCAAGTGATAAGTCGCTTTGCCAAAAGGAGGGTCAGGTCAGCAAACTTGATCACTGCCCTGTATTTCTTGGTGCGTATGTTAAGCCTCAGCAGGCTCCGAGGTGTAGGGGAGGACAATGCCCGTACAATTGGGTAAGTGAGCTATAACCCCTCCATTATAAGGCCAATGCAGGGCACAACCAGAGCATACGTACCATCCCTACATCCAGGGCCAAGCACCTCGGGAGGAAGCAGTAGGGTGATTAAACGATTAAAGAAATGGTTGATGCAGTTAGGAGTTAAGTATTCCCAATGTAGAATTGGATCAGTTTAAAGTGGTCATTGCTGGATGCTATGGATGGGTATATCAAGACAGTCTGCCATTCTCCATCAGTGCAGGCATAACCAAGGTCCGCGCCCCTATGATCCCGCAATCACACTAAGGGAAGTCCAGTATGTATTCGCAAGGCACTGGCAAGCCAGCGAGATTGGTGTCTTCTCGTGCCTAGTGTGTGTAGATATTGAAGGACCAGGTTTTGAGTGGGCTCCTGTTGTATCGCACCCCAAGCCTGTGTCAGCAAGGCAATGAATGAGGCATATATTAGAAATTGATCTAGTGGGAAGTCTGATCAAGTCGCAAGTTCTTCCAGGGAAAGGAAAAGGCCCTTGGCGTACAGATCCCCTACTGTGTGTAACTCTGCCATATGCCATAGCCCCAATTCTCTGAGTGTTAGCAACGTGTCCTTGTGGCATGCCAGGAAGTGGCAGTGGAGGAGTATAGGGTGTCACCCATCAGGTGATAATGTTCCATGAAAACATTGATAAGCCACTAGCAGAAGGGGAATATGTGGCAGCATAGGTTTAGACAACAGATGGAAAAGAAAGAGTATAGGCTCCACATCCCATGGGAGGGAATTGATGCAGTATCCATGAGTTGCTGGCCAGCAAACCAGAGCTACACTCATTGTAGTTGTGATACAAAGTAGTAATATTCTAAGTTAGGGACATTAAGTCCACTTCTATCTGTGAAAAGGTATAGCTTTTGAACGGCCACTCTGCAGCGTGTGCTGTGCTAAAGAAGGTCACCCAGCATGCGTTACAGGGAACCACAGAAAGGACACTGAATAAAAAAGGGGAGGTTAGCAAAATAGAATAGCAGTCTTGGCAGTACCACCATCTTTATCAGGGCCACTTGGCCTGCCCACGGAGAAAAGTAGCATCCACCAAAAGGACTTTGTGTACATATTGCAGAGACTGCCTCGGTCAGATTGCCATAGAAGAGGTCCTCTGACATAGGATTTATGCGGATCCATAAATATCAAAAGGGGAGTTTGCCATTGCAGTTCTGTGCCATTTACTGTGTACGTGGGATTCCGAGTCTGGGTGTTGAAGGGAAATAAGCAAGATTTAAATCAATTAACTCCAAGTTCAGAGATAAAGGCCAAGTTTGAAAGTAATGTTGCAATAGTGGTAGGAAAGGACCAGATATTTCTTAAGTAAAGGAGTATATCATCCGCATAATGCAATACAGAGAGACTACCGTCGCCTAGTACAATCACCCAGGTGCTCCCTTGTTTATGTAAATGATGCGCCTGTGGTTTAAGTGCCAGTGAGAATATTAGCTGCGATAGTGGGCAACCTTGGCGAGTCCCCCGTTGTATTGCTAAAGTATCTGAGATGTGACACCTGATTCGCATCCTCGCTGTAGAGTTAGTGTATAATAAGCGGACCAGTCTGAGAAAGCGGGTCCCAAGGTATTGGCACCACTGTACTTCAAACAAGAAAGGCCATTACAGGGAATCAAATGCTTCATGGAGGTCTAGGACCGTACATACTGAGTGAGAGTAACATTGCAGCGCGTACATAAACACTCTGAAGAAGCAGCGTATGTTTAGGAATGTGCTTCGAGCAGGTACAAAGCCATTTTGGTCTGAACGGACGACTTGTGCCACCAGAGGGGCTAGGGCGATCCAACAGTATCTTTGCAAGGATTTTATAATTGGTGATTAAGAGCGCCAGTGGTCGGTAGGATTCCAAATCTAAGGGGTCTTGCTAAGGCTTGGACAGTAAACTGAGGAGGCTATCACTGATAACGGGTGGTAATGATGCAGCAGTAAGCGCAGCATAATATAAAGCTTTCCGGTGGGGTGCTAATTGCGGAGCATACGCCTTATAAAATGCAGCTGGCAAGCAGTCTGGCCCTGGGGCTTTACTAGAGGCCAGTGCCCAGATAGCTTTCCGCACTTCAAAAATAGTAATCTCGCCATTAAGCTCTTCTCTAGAGTGTGGCGTGATCTGTGGGAGCTCAACGCCAGTGAGAAAGGTGGCAATGGCATTGGGATGGATTGCAGGCAGAGGCGTATATAAATGCGTCTAGTAGAGAGTGAAAGCAGCGTGTATATCTTTTTGCGAGCGAAGTAGGTGGCCTATGTCAGAACGGAGGGTTAGAATCAGAGGACAATCGGTTTCTGGTCTTACCAGCCAAGCCAGTAGGGTATAGGGGCGATCAGCATTGTCACCTAGTGTGTTCAACACAGTTTAGGAAGATGAGATGTTTCAGTAACACAAGATGATCACACTGAGATTGGAACAAGCGTCTTTTAGCAGCAGCCGAAGAGCAAGCTAAATTTTCAAGATTTAATAATTTACCCTCCAAGCAAGTGATCTAGATTATGAGGCTGGTGACACATCTTAAACATGTTACCCAGAAAGTAATACCCTGGTGGACACTTTTAAAGCATACCAGTCTATGGGGGGAAAGAGACCTGATCCTGTGTTAATGCCAAAATATTCCTCTATACTGGTAGTAATGGATGCGCGGAACGGAGGGAAGGGTCTTCCAAGGCCGAGGTCTGTAGCCGCCAGGTGGGGATAGGTGGTAGTGAGTTGTCCCAGCTTTGAACCAAACTTCAGATATCATAATATAAAATTGCCACATAAATTTGGAACAAAATGGAAAGGTGACAGTTGACTTTTTCTCGACTGTGCCAACTTAAATTCTTATGACATCAAGACTTATGGCACTATAAACAGACACAGTAAATGTAACCTGTTGTTCTGCCACGTAGTCCTTCCTGTCCCATTAATTGTACTTGAAAACCATCATGGGGAGACAAGATAACAAACCAATGATGAAAACCATACAGTGCTGCAATCATTCTTTGGAAACCTTAAGGCATTCTTCTATGAAAGGAATCAGGTTAGCACAACAAGTACATTTATAAGGACAAAAGTAGATAATCACACCCAAAAAACTACCATCTACTACAAATGACAAAACACAAACTGTGAGCCAACCTTTATTGAAGGGAGTCCCAAAATCACTTGATGCTCCAAGAAGTTGAGGGAGGAACCAAGGGTCAAATTATAAGCTGCATTGTACGCTAACAAAATCATATAAAGTCACACACCTTGACACCTGTTATAAATGATCAGATTTCACGCTGAGATGTACAATATAAGATTGGCAATACAACAAATGTCATAAACACCAAAAAAGACAATCTCAAACTGGGTTTGGTAAAACTGCTTAACTGCTGGAACTTATTTTGGAACTCCCATCAATCACCCATTTTAACCTCCACAAACCTCCTGAACTTCAGAACTCACCCATCATCAGTAGAAGTGAGGAAGCCAATGAAAGCTCGAGGGAGATGGCGGGCTCTATCTCAACTTGAGGTTTTCTTGGACTCTGAAGCCCAAACAAGCCAAGCTTTCACAAGGCTTCTATCTGCCACCCACGCTCTAACCTTATGCGCCAAGAATTGCAGACAAAGCATTAACCTTGGATGGTAAATGGAAGACAGAAAATGAAACCCATCTAGGAGCTTAACTGCACAGTATGAAACAAGGAAACATGTAACCAATCCCAGCTTCTCCGTTAGACCAAATTGTGTGACCCTCAGCAAATATATTATATTAATGAGCCTTCTTTATCTTTATTATCATGAGAGAACACTTTCAAATGTGTAAGTGCAGGATTTGAGAAGTACAAAAACCTCTTGTGTTTTATTTATTAGACTGTGATGTTGCTCTACCAATAATAAAAGTCTAGACCGCATTTATGGCATACTCCGACTTGTTTTTTAGTTCACTGATGGCATTGTCGTCAGGGTGTGTGGGGGGCATTTGAATGTTTGTAATGACTTTAAACAAATACCTTTCCATGAGGTCATATATTCTGATGTACAAAGGTGAAACGCTTTAGAGTGTTAACTAAATACACTTTTTTGTATTTTGAGACCATCATATTTTTACATGATGCTCGTTATATGATTTATTTGCCAAATATTTTCAAGAGTTTGCTCGTGCATTGGCTCCTTAAGACAAGCCAGCCTCCTTAACACGACTCTCTATGTGAATGTGCTGGCTCATCCACCTCCAATCCTCAGGCAGGTAAACGCATATGAACCCAGAGTATGAAACCCTCTGAAATCCTGAATGAAACACATTAGCATTAAAGCTTTCAGTTTCTAATAGAAATAAAATCATGAGACGAAGCCAATACCCCTTTATTATGAGAGGATCATTTTCTTATTACACTGGTTTTCTGGCATCTGAACGTAACTAATAAGAAAGCAACTTCATTCAGGCATTTGCAATAACTTCTTACAAGCCTAGTGATGTAACAGAAGGACTGACATACGAGCAGCCGCCCAGTCAAGCAGTGTATCACAGGCCCCGAATTACCAATGGGGTACTCTTTCCCTTTGTGCATCATAGCGCACCTTTATGTGGGTGCACTGGGCGCAAACAGGGAAAGTGCTCCCTCTTGAGATGAATGGGCTGCCCTCAGCTGCAAATTTGTGCTGCCCTGGGGGCAGCATGGTCAGTGACCTAAGGAACAGCTGCTTCAAAGTGCGCAGCCCGCCTGCTCTTTAAAGAGGAGTACAAGGTCCTCCTGCAAAAAGGTGCAGTTAGTGACTGCACCCACCTGTAGGGGGATGTCTGGAGTGTGCCTGGGACCCCCTCTAACCCTGCCAGATAGCTGTCCTCTGGGGAAGCACGGACAGTGTGCCATGTTTTTGTGGCACACTTTCAGTGCACTTCCTAAGGACATGTTTGCGTCTGCACCCGCACCAGTAGTACGGACAGGGGCACGGGCGTAGAGGAAAGTGATTCTATCATGTGTATGAGGCCACGACCGCATGTAAATGAGGAAACGTCTTCTTAAGATAGTGCTGGCGCAAATGCAGAACAGGCGCTATCAGTATTACAATGAAGAGGCGCATTATTATCTATGGCCCCTTCTGTAATATCAAAGTGCACTGGGGGCGCACAAAGTGCCCCCCGAGGCACATTCGGTAGTACGGCCCCAGCTGTGCAGAGTATTCTCCGTTACCCTAACAGCAGCCACAGCTCTTATGAAGTTCAGTCTTTACACTGGACTTGCCTTCTTGCGTTGTTTGTACAAACTCGTCCGGCACACAATACCTCGTCCACATGGTGGTTGCAAGGACACCCCTATTGACTACGAGGCTATTCCTTTGCACATGCACAGGGCCTGCAAGGGCTGATGAAGCTGTGCACTCTGGGCACCTGCCATCCCCGCACTTTCATACATTGGGGGACCATGGATGCCAGGGCAGTCGAGCACCGCAGTCACTCAGCCAGGAGAAGCCTGACAGACAGTGAAACAAGACACAATGTGCCAACAAATGAAAGCATGTGGCAACTAACATCGGAGTTTCATGCTCTTGTAAAGGCACCCTGCCCTTTCAGCATAGCTCTTTAATGTCACTAGTGGCTTGTACTATTCTTATGAAGTCCCCATTTAGGGGTATATCATCATATATATACTATATATATATAAATATATATATATATATATATATATATATATATATATATATATATATATATATATATATACACATATATATATATATATATATATATATATACACACACACACAGACACACACACAAAGGCAACTGCTCTAATGACGGACTGAAGGCAATCAACTGGCATGCCACAATGTTTCTCATGTTTTGAGGAAAAAGCAAACAGATGTTCCAATAGACGCTTTTTAAATGGGCAGCTACTGTCTGAACTGAGTACCTGCAGTTCTGTGCTTTGATAGGGAGAGTACTGGCACTTCTCAGCACATTTGCATATAATAGCATTTCCGTGCACGGGTACAGATGAGAAAAGCCAGAAAATAATTTCTTCACATTTTGTACAAGAATAAGTGACTATTTGCTTTTATGTTTTAGCACTTAGTGCTTCCGTGACTCGTTTTACTTTCCAAAACATTTTGGCTTTTGGCACTTTAAATACAGCTGCACCCCATGACTGAGCTTCTCCAATATTAAAATATAGACCTAACCTACGCAGGTTCTCCGGGGCACAGCCTGTGTCCACCTTGCTATTTCTACCATAACTCATCTGCTTTACTTTTTCAGCCACCAAAAACAATGAAAATATAATGGGATTACCAGGCACGCCATCAGAGTCCCTTCAGAAGTAGGGAAAAATCAGCAGAATTCGAAATGTAGGACCCAATCTTGCAGTTATTCCTCATTCTTACCAATCGTTCACTGGAAGTCTGCAGCTGATTACAACTGCCACATCCTCCGCTAGATAAATATTGGGCCAGCCAGCCGACGTACTGGGAACCATGTCATTCTGGTGGCTCCAGTAACTTTCATTGCCAGCCACACCGACATTAAGATATTATGATCTGAAGCACGTTGCAACAAATTTTCAGGGCTGGTGCGAGACACCAAGACTTCTTGCGTCTGGCACCAATTCATGTACAAAGGAACCAGGCCGTTTGCCCCGCATTCATCTTGTAATATGGCCTAACGGGGACACACAACAAATGTATCACTCAGATCTTTCGGAGGAGCTGTTCGAAGTGCAAATAAATGCGACATGTCAGCAAAAGCATGGTTATTGAGAAACCGCGATGGCCATGGGCACATCTACATACCGACCGCTAGAAGTAGAAGCATTTACTCAGCGATTGTGATCATGCTGGATACATATTTGCCACTCTTAATGGCTGCAGTCCAGATACCTGTGCCACCCCTCTGAAGCACTGGGCCACCAGTCTCTGTAGCGTGCCCACATCTGAGCTGCAGGCTATGTATCATCACTTGGTAACACGCTGATCTTTGCACTGTCCAAACAGTCAACAGACAAATTGGATTAATGAACATTTACAACAAGTTGGCCTATGTTTAGAGTAACTGTCACCGCCAACCACCAACGTAGAACTGATCAAGTGGCACTTCCAACCCTCTCTAGACTCCTAACAGGAAAGCACATGCAAGGTACCCGAAGAGGGCGGGGTGCTGTCCCGACTACACTGATCTGCGCCAGGGATGCAATAGACCTTTCTCTGAAGTATGGGAAACATTGCTACCCAAACTGAATTGGAGATACCTTCAACCAAGTGGATACCCAAAGCTCACCAAGAAAAGTACGCCTTGGATAATAAAAGACGGGCCCAGTTTGGAGCACCAGTCCTAGGTGGAGTAAAAATCTGAATGGCACAAAGATGGTCCCAAGCACCAGTTGAAAACAGGGGGAACTTGTACGAAAAAGGGCTAGGAGTCTCAGGATGGCACATCTCCGACAAAGAGCAGTAGTAGAACTTTCATCTTTAGACAATGTTTTCATTTCTCCAGCTGCATTTTCTTAGCATTGCTAAAGGCTCATCTTAGTGCTTGCAACACAACCTCGACCGATCAATGACCTTTTCTATTTGTGACACTGTTTCTATCTGACAGCTTGTGCTAAAATCATATTCCTGTAAGCCACTTGCTCGGCTGATGGTGATTACTGGAGAAGCCTGAAACGGCGAAGCGTTAAGTTGATAGTACTGACCAAGGGGAACCAGGATAAGCAGCGATTATTCATGGGGAAAAATAGTTTTTGTATGTTTGATGAGTGGCAAGAAAGCTATTTCAGCAACGAAAGAAGGCTATAGAACATTCAAGAATGAAAAAACATAAACCGTACATCAGTACCTCCCTGGGGGTACAGACAACACTCTTGGCAGAGTGGGGGGGCTGATGGCTACTTTCAAAAGCTGAATGCACGAACTGTCTGTAGCACATCAAGCCATTCAACTTGGGGTGGCATAGCAAACATTGTGTTACTCTCTGGGACTAAAAGCAAGCTGTTGTGTGATCTGCGGTCACTGAAGGAGAGGCCTAGAAGGTTGCAGTGGACCTTTTTTATGAAAGCCCTTGAGAAGTGTGGCGAGAATAGAAAAGAGGAGAGGTGATTATGGTAAGAGGTTGTTAAGTCGTTGGACACAAATGCAAGTGCTGTCTATGCAAAGTGCTTACTGTGGAATACTGATTGGAGTGAACTGAAGAGGTTGTGGGCAGGGATGCAATCAATGAGACAGTTGATAATAATCCCTGCAAGGGAGTTTGATATGTGGAGAAAGATTGGGGGAGTTCTCAGGATCCGACTATTTTTAGGTCTGGCTAGAGACAGCACTAGTTGTCTCATCAGCCTCAGACTTTCCAAAAACAATCATAATAATGCACAGACATTCAAGTATGCAGACAGGGGCTATCGGTCAGTCCTCTTCATCTATTGGTCGGTTTAGGTGACATTCACATTTTAATTATGCCCGCCACATCACTGGGCAGAGGAAAAAGAACAGATGATGAATGGAATGCTAAACAAATCAAACATTCCCCCCCTGTCAGAAATCTGGGTTAAATCCATGAATTTAGAAACCGACATGCTAGAAACATTCATGCTTCCCACCCTCACAACAATGCCATTACTGATTATATACAAGTATAGGAGATGATGGTTTTGTACAGAACACATTCTGTAATCATGTATTTCGAGGTCTTCCTATATGTGATAATGGAGAAAAAGGAGGGAAATTGAAATAAAGCAATTACCCAAGGTCACACAATTTGGTCAAGTGGAGAAGCCAGGATTCATCCCATGATTTCTGGTTCCACACTGCTCAATTGAGTTCATCCAGTGGATATACATGTTTTTCTTCCTCTACACCCACTTTACACCCCTTCCTCCCCCGCAGCCACCAGGAACATGTTTACAAGTACCCATGATCTAGAGGAAGCAATTTCAGGCTCCGAATGACAAAACTCCCTACTTCCTTTCATGTGACTCAAAGGATAATGACTTGTCACAGTTATGGCAGCATGCAGTGTATTATCAGTAACATAAGAATCCTGTAGCTGATCAGAAAAGAGCACCAGATGACTGGGACCTTGATTCCTCACAAAATGTTGAGTGAAAAATAGGACAAGTATTCTGCTTCCATGCCCTGCACGGTCATATTAAAACACATTTTAACCAAAGGGAATAAACCCATATCAAATAACACAAACACCATACAAAATGTAACTTGTAACTATATTATCGTTATTAAACAAAACTCAATGCAAAATAACCATTTTGAAAGGGTGTTAGGAGGGTGAATGATTGGTGGTACAGTGCTCAAGTGGGAAACGTGCATGGAATGTGAGTGAAAAAGCACATTGGAGTAAAAAAACAGCAGCTATCACTATTACTAGAAACTAAAGGGTAGGTTTCCAAGTAAACCAATTCCCTGGTAGGTCCCATATTTTAATGTGGTGACTGGACGGTTTCGAATCCACAAGGGTATTTCACAGTCTCATCATCAGCACAGGTAAAATTCATGAAGTAGCATCCTTGTGCGAGAGATATACAAGAAAATGGAGAAATTTAAATATACAGAATTGTTTGTGTAGGGCAATTACTACATTGTAGCTCATCGAGGACTGGTCATAAGAAAGAAAAGGAAAAACAACCTTAAGGAGAAAGAAGTAATGAACCAGACATTTGTTTTGTGGTTCAAGCAAGAATATATGCAAAATGTGTGAGGGGATTACTCAATTAATAGTCACGACATGGAAAATCCTCCTGAAGGTGAAACAGAAATATGTAGGCAGCGTGCCAAGAACATCTGTAAGGGCAATAGTATGACCCTACTTCAACCAGAAGGAACACAATTAAAAAGTTATAAGCAACAACGATAATTATTTTTTTGACAAGCATGCTTGATTGCCAGGAGCTCCTTTTCCAGAACGGAGAAGTCACATTCACAAGGCATATAGTACGGTAGAGACAGCAGATGAGGTGTGCTTAGACATCACCTTGTTTCTGTGGATAACTGAACCTATAGATCTTTTAGAGGCATATGTTTCAACAATAAATTGGTTAGAGGGGTCTGGATGTCACTATTTTGGAGACTGATTATAGGAATGTTTAGGTTCTTCAAATGCTTGTTCTGGTAAACTGTCCCACATGAATTCTTTCTTCAAATTCTCTCCCTAAGTAATATCGCTAGTATATGTAGAAAATCTGAAAATACATTGTCATTAAATAAGAAATCCATAGAAAAGGACTGGATTACCTTCACTTTAGTAGGGATAGGTCCGTCAAAAACTGTGGTAATCTAACTTTGGCCAATTTCCTTCCAATTTCAGGAAGTATTCCATATATCTAATCAGTGATTTTTCAAGTTCACATTTTTCAAGTTTACAATGAAGCTGGTGCTGCTGAAGTCGAAATCCACATTGTGTACACATGGTTGCTATGTCCTTTCAAGGTTTTTTGAGAAAATTAAAATGTCATTGAAGAAGTTAAAACATATGATTCAAAATTTCCATAAAAATATAATCAATGAACTTTTGGAAAACTGCAGGGGTATAATACAGCCCAAAGTGCAATACTCAAAGGGTTCAAAGAGTGTATAGAAAACTATCTTCTACTCATCCTCTGTTCCCTGCATAACCGGTGCACCCAGAGGTGGTTTGCTAAATATCGTTGCACGATATGGCTGTTTTCAATGTGAACCCCTTCCGCGCTAATGACAAAGCCAGCTCGTCATGGGCGTTACCTGCGCTACGCGGATGACGAGCTGGCTTTGTCATAAACAAGCCATTTTTGAAATTCCAGCGCACAGCGGGAATTCGCGGTAGCGCGGAAGCGGTTAAGAACGCGTCCTCCTTTTTAGAGAGCGAATAACTCTTCCAAAAAGAATAACTATTTCAAATTCAGTTGGAATAGAGCAGTCACATTTTCGAGAATGAGGTAGAGTGAAAACTGTAGGTTTGACAGTGAAAGGGAATCAAGGTCAGGTTAACAATCATATAGTAGGGCAAGGAATATTGTTGTAATCTTCAACTGCTGCCCAGTAACTGACAAGAAAAAGCGCTCTTGACAGAACTGAGACGACCTAGACAAGGTACCCGTGACCCAGTGGATGTGGGCATTATGCCAGGGAAGCCACAATAAACCTAAAATAAGAGCATAGTTCAGAAACACAACTAAGTTGAAAAACAATATCTCTTTATGGCCTCTAAGGGAGACTAATAAAGGGGATGTCATTTTTTTTTTCAGGTTGGGAAGCCAAGGGCATTTCATTCAAAGTTTGAATACGCTCTCATTCCTTTTTTAGCCTAAAACGAATATTGTTTTTACAACCTCATTCATTGTCAAATTACAGTCCACATGCTTTACTAAATACAGTGCTTAGAAGGCTGATCACCAATCCATCGTCAGCTGGTAAGGAAATTTGTAAAATTAAAAGGTGATTAGTGGAAGAGTAATTTGAGTCTGCATAATGAAATGATTGATCATCCATCTCTTCCTTCCAAGCAACTGACTTGACAGGGCATTTCCTGAATTAATTTTGGCTCGAACAGGGGATTCTCTGAGCAGATGACCAAAATCTCCATAGCAAAGAAATAAACCAGCTTTGTTTTTTCTACAATTTTCAATTTCTGATGGAGAACACCTGGTAGTGCAAATCTGCATAGGTCTCTTCTAGAGAATCTTTATTAGCACAAGATCCAATTTTATGGAAAAAGGTTCTAGGTAAGGAGGCAAGTCTAGTTTCACTACCCCATCATCTTTCAGTTCTTCATTCTTGTAGCATTTGTTCTATAAGCATAATAGTCTCAAGAAGTTCAGTAAAAGAAATTGGAAAAGACCTCACCAACTCATCTTTTATTTCTTCTTTGACTTCTTATCTGAATAGAGTCATTTAGATTTTCAAAACCCACGTTGTTTCTGCAGTCAGCTGACAAAAGTGTTTGATGTAGGGAAAAACGACATCAGTACTTTAATGTTGAATCACAAATGCCCTCCTTCATGAAGAACTTGCCACAAGATCTCTCAAACATCTTCTTGAAAGAAGTAAGGAAGGTATTGTAATAATAAAAACCTGGATCTGGTCTGGAAGCCAAAGGGGTGGCCTAGGTTAGGGCAGGTAGAGTGAGACAAATGACCAGATAGCCAGTCTTTGCACTTTCAGAGGAATACTGAGTAGAATGAAAGTCAAAATGGACTACTAAATCTATCCAGAAATTCCTTCAACTTGGTTTGGTCTTGTGAGAATCTGAGTACTCCAGCACTGACTTTAGGAAGGTGTCTAGCAGTCAAAGTTTGTTTAAGAGCCACATTCTCCAATCTCAGGTGTTGCAATTTGATTACATGTAGATTTATTGTAGGACACAGCTGAGTACAAAACCTCGCCAGCTGACCAGACCATCAACTGACACTGGTAGAACACTCTGGTACAGATTAGAACACTCACAGGTATTCTGGGAAGGTGAGGAGGTGAAAACACTGAGGAAGGGCTAATGACTACTGTCAGCCATATTGCAAGAAGAATCAATATACAACACAATTCTTGAGCTTATTGATACAGTGTTACAGCAACATTCTTCGGGAAGATCTATATTTACACTCAGCCTGGAATTGAAACCGGGCGCAAATGGGATGCAACAGTCTTACCTTCTTCTCTTGTCAAGCCTGCCAGAAGTAAGGGGGACTGCTTCGAGTTGCAACTAGGTTGCTTAAATGTTACTCAAGTCATGTAAAAGCAACAAGTGGCCTTCTG
Source organism: Lissotriton helveticus (assembly GCF_964261635.1). Taxonomy (NCBI): domain Eukaryota; kingdom Metazoa; phylum Chordata; class Amphibia; order Caudata; family Salamandridae; genus Lissotriton; species Lissotriton helveticus. Next base: position 1,118,391,073 of record NC_136068.1, on the reverse strand, counting down.
AAGGGCAACTAAACTGAGGCGAAAGCCAAATGGCATAAAAGGACCTTAAAGCAGCCGGGAAACTCCAAGAAGAGAAACAGCATAAAATAACCTCCAAGCCACCAGGAAAATTCAAGAAGAGAATAGGTGAGGAACCGGACACTCGCAAATCCCGGCCCAGTTAGATGAGGGCATAAGCAAAGAACTGGAACTGGACTACCTCAGGCGTGGGGGTGGTGAAGATAAGATACTCGCCTGTTCTGTGATTCATCCAGGGACACTGTCAATGACTGCTTCATTGAAGCCAGCTTAGTTTAAAACATGTCGACACTCCCCGGTGAGAACGAGGCAGCCATGAATGCCTGTTATGACAGGTGATACTTAGATCTGATGAGCGTAGTTAGTTATGTTATATTCTTGGCTAGCGATGTTCTGATCTTCTAAGAAGTTGGGATACTGAAGTGTTTTGCCTGAAAGACATGCTCCAGGTAGTCCTGCTTTTACCCATGCGTTCTGACAGTCCTAGCTGGTGAGGTTTACCTCCGGTGGCAATGGTGCCAAGTAAACTGGATGTCTTGTTTCTTCACAGAGTGCCTGTGGTGTATAAGGAAACTATTTCACTAACGTAAGACCAAACTGTGACCATCTTTTGGTATATTTAGTATGATAAATTATCCCTTCTTCTTCCAACAAAACTTCGCTGGTATTTTTATCAGTTTGCAAATGTTTTATGTATATTGGAAGAGTAATGAGTGATAAATAGAGTTTTCTTTCTTGCACAACTCGACACTATAGTTTTTGAAACATGCGCTATAGAACTTACCAAGTCCTATATTGGATAGTGAAGTGGGGATGCAGGCAGCAGAGTGCTCGTTGTGATCTGCAAGAACCCTCCTCATGTTATAGTGCTCAATTATCAGTAATGCTCTGCACTGGCAAGGGCCTTTCAAAATGTGCCTATGTAGAGAGGAACAAGAGAAGATTCTGGGTCCCCTAGCCTGGCCCTGCCTCTTCTGGCAAGACTCTGACATCACATGACACTTTATATTACGAAAGCTCTTATGAATAAATGCAATCATTGTGCTACAGTGCGAGATCAGCCTCATGGTGGACAGCCCTTGTGAATTCTGCATTCCTCAAGACACATCAGCAACTAGGGGCCTGTTGGAAGCACACCTGAAGGCACTGCAAGGGTGGCATTCCTTGCCAACCTGTACCATGCCGCCGCCCGACACCCTTTGCTTGTGCCTCCAGTGGTAACATACAATGCACAACGGCAGCAGGGTCTTTGTGAGGTCTGTGTGAAGGAGCTTCACTATCACTCAAGAGATGGGCATCACGCTTAGGAACCTCTATGGCTTGATGACGCATAACAGCGTCAAATGAAAGTGGAAGATGTCATGACAGTCTTCCTTATGAAAGTGCAGTGCCTTAACTCGTGTAATCTCAACCACACAGCTGGAAAGAAAAGAGAAGAACGGCGCTATTACATGAAAGCATGGCCGAGCGCAGTGTCCCTCCAATACAGAACTCGATCAAAATCCAACCGAGGGAGTGGAAACGCGCCACTGTAACAGTAATAAACCACATGCTGCACAGCTGGTTTGTGACTTATCACGAACATTTGAACGTTTGACAGAGGGTCAAGGGCTCAAGTCAGGATTGGAGTATGGTTTAGCGGACAGTAACCTTCTACACAAAGTGCACTAGCAGATTTACATGCCCAGCATTATATTTTATCATAGCCACAAGGTGAAAAACTGGTATCAGTGCTTAATCTGAACTGGTGCTCTCCGGTGCTCAGCACCGTCACTTAATTGGTTTCCGTGGATCGACACCTGCACCTAATTGTCAACACCATACTTAGAAAAGTCCAACACATGGTGGCGCTGCTCATCTAATTTAGAGATGAGCAGAACAACGGTAGTTTAGGGCTATAATATACATTAAAATTGCTAATACCTGCCTCTCCAGCTATTCCTTTAGCTTTGGGGACCTGGAATAATCTGAACTGTTGCATTTACATGCCAGAGAGATGGTTAATAGTTGTTTTGGCAGCTGTGACCAGGGCGATGGGTGGTGCAAGCTGCAGTGGCCTTCTGGTCAGAGCCGTGGCACTTAATATTTTACAAATCAAGCACTGAAGGTAGCCAAATGACCTGTAAAACGCCCCATGGCAAGTATCGCCAGTACTTACAGTACCACGGTTACAAATATTGTCATTTTCCATACAATTATGGGCCAGTAAGTGGTGTTTTCACTTGCCTAGTACCAGAAAGTGCTCAGACACTCAACCACTGGTATTGTGCTCCCCAGTTAGGGGGCAGTCCAAAGGGCTATCCAACACTGGGAACCAAGATCACTGGCATCGTTAATTAAAAAGAGTCTATTTGATACAGGAGGGGTAGTCTCTCCTTCTCAGGCTTCACTGGCAGACTCCTATGAACCACTGGAGGGATGCACGGTTAGAGGTGGGCAGCCAGGGTGCACGATTGCCCAGGAGGGTCCTGAAAGAGCCTTAAAGCAAAATTGTTGACCTACGTGTTCAAGATGTCCGCCGGTCTGCTGTATTTTATGTATTGAAAAGATGGTCATTAACAGAAACAACATCTTTTCATGTTTTATTTTGGGGGAGAGGGAGGCTGCGTTCCAAGCTGTTAATAAACGTGCTAAATCCACAGACTGCGCCTGATTAAGAGTGCCCCAGAGTCGGGGACGTATCTCAAGAGCTTGCCAGGCTTTCTATGTATCTAGAGTGTAAACTCCGCTCTAATCAGAGGAGCTGGAGAGCGGGGGATGCGTGATTAGACATTCAGAGTCTCGCTATTGAACGGGACGCCCGCAGTTCTATAGGATTTTACCTGCTCGACGGCGCAGAAGGGCGCGCCCTGTCAGAGAGAGCCCCACGCAGAGCGCGCGCGCCGAGCACAATGCGGAGACCCCCCCGCCGGGAAGATGAAGTGCGCGCTCCGCTTCGGCCTTCCACTTCCAGGAGCAATTAGGCTGCTTGAGAACGTGCAGTTAATGTAAGCAATTGTGCACTTAGGGGTGTACAGGTTCGTCGCACCGCACGCCCCCACTTCTGCTTCACACCTGCAACTTATGGAAACATGTTTTCCATCCACCCTCAGTTCATCAGCAGGCTAAAAATTGTAAAATGTACCGCCGGAAGTACAGCTCGAGTTTCTACCGTTTTCCACTTTCTCAATTTTTCTCCTAAAATGTCACTGCTCAGGAGGGAACATCACAAGCTGTTGAGGGGTGGGAAACTTGCAACAAGCTTCTTTTCTGATAAATTGTTGAGTACAGGTGCTTTCAGTTGAGTATAGTGAGATGTCTGTCAGAATTCACCAGCAATTTTTATATACACACAGACAAAAACGCACAAACTCTCTCCCTATCTATCTGTTTCGAAAGTCCTAAAAAATGCTGGCTATTTTACCAAATATTGTTTTTGTTTTTTCTCTTAGTACTCCTACCAATCGGCAATCCTATTCCTTTCCTCGGCCCCTTAGGCCCTTCTCATGCCCCCTGCTTGTCGTATAATGTGTTTTAACATTATATGCCAGCCTGATCGTTGAAAAACAGGAAGTTGCCCCCCCCCCGCCCCCAAATCTTACTGGCCAAGCTATGCGCCTGGAAGAGCTGGTAGAAGGTTCCCTGCTATCACATCAGATTCGAAAAACTAAGCTAACACCAAAGTAATAAAGTAAAAACACTGGCACTGAAGAGAACTACAGTACGTGCAAATGTGTTCATTGTGAAAGAGCAAAATGCAGTCATTCAAACTGAAGTTACCCGGTGGCTGCAGTGGGCTGACCCACTGCCCTATGCTGTAGCACCCCTACCTGCTTGGCACCATCCGCCATTGCCTGCTGAAAGCCCTCACCACACCCCTGCTTCCCACGTCCTGCAGGTCCTTTCTCCCACTTACCATCTAGTCAGATCAGGTGGAACATTGATATGGATTTTTTCCTAGAATGTAAACACCACAAGTGGATAAAGATCCAGTAATTCCGGGTCCACATGTTATTCTCCAATCCAGGAGCAAAAACTCGGAACAGCATATTTACGGGCCGGAAAGCTGTTGAGAAAGGACTAATTCTACCAGTTTTCCCCACACCTAAATCCAACCCACTCGTAATTGGGGCCTAAGAGACCACATCCCCCATGCAGGTTCATATCTACAATTCAAGGACAGCACAGGAAACACTACTCCAAGTTCTCCTTGTTACAGCACTGCCATTTATGTATTACAATATAGCCACTCCGGATAATAATGGGTCGTATACTCATACCATTGCTTTAGAGATGTTTTATACTCATTTGATATTGTAGTCTTTCCAACAGAAGGGCTGTACACAGAGACGAGACATACAAAGAAACGAGTTGGGATGGGTACATAGAGGCAACATGTCACTTTAGTGGGACATTGTGGAGGAACGTGCTCTCACAAATGAAATTAAATATTAAGTCAGTATAATACATATTTATATTGGGAGTGTTTAAGTGTGAGGTGCTAAAAATAATTATGTGGTTAAAGTCTAGCGCAGTAAAACTCAAAGAGATGGAATTTTTGAACACTTCTAAACCCAACAACAGATGATGTGAAGATGAATAAGCACAGCTAGGTATTTAGGAGAAGAGGGAATAGGAGATAAAACAAATATAAAAATCGGAACATGGAGCAATGAGTTGATGGGCAATAAGAGATGAAAGTTGGCGTAGAATAATGACCACTCAGGAGATATATGGCATTGCAGTACCACAGAAGAAGTCCACTGCATTGGGAACATTTGGTCTTGGCAGGTTGTTCTCCACAATTACATAAAATTACTTCTGTCTTCACAGCTTTCACTTCAGCTATCCTTGCCACAAGGTATATGATGATATTGCCTCTTTACAGTCTCCTGCATTTAATCACTCATCCCATTCCATGTAGGCTAACACAGCCAACCGTTCCACAATTCTCATAGCAACTATTGTAAAATGTGCATAAAACTGGTATGCAGCAACTTATTTTCTGGTAGACTATATCCTGGCATAATCATCAAATTTTCAAGGTGATCCCTGATGCCGAGAGTTTTCTTCACCTCTCTCTCGCTTGCCATATAAACTGTGGACTCTAGTCATCCTTCCAATGTGATTAAGCTAATTTCTTGCCTAGCTTATCCTAGATTCCACATTATGGATTCTTGCCAAACAAACAACAGACAGCATTAGTTGGGCTAATGCTTCGAAACCAGTATAGGCATTTCAGAGCACCGCTCTGTATCAGTTTGTGGTTTGTCTGTGCTAACAGGGGATCTACTTTTAAGTCATTTCATGTTGTTTATCTGGCCTTATGACAATCAGACCAATACTACTACACAAGCAGCGGTATGGTCCAAACTGCTGAGGTCCCTTCATAAGAAAATGATTTAGCACTTCTTTGACAAAATGAATGCTAGGTTACTTGTTTATGCAGAAGAGATGGGAGAGTGAATGGCAGAGGCTCGGGTCTTGTGCATCGAGGAAGCAGGTAACAGTGACTTGCACAAAATATCCCAACTATAATGTCATTGGTATGAAAATGAATCACTTCCCATCATTACCCTGTTGTCCTTGCATTAGATATCACAACAAAGCACTTTATGCTTTTTAGCGCCTTTTATTCTTCTCTCAGGTCACGGTTTCTGCACCTTATTTTTAGTGGTAGATTTTTTAATAATCATCCGGAAGGATTGTGTTTCCTCCAGCGTTTGCAGTCCCAATCGATATGTCGCTCAGTTTTGAATTTTATTACCCAAGCACTGGATTGAGAAGGAGAGATGCATGATAGCTATTTAAGGTTTTAAAGTGTTTTTTTTTATCCTCATTCGCCACTAATCTCACTTCACTCTGCACCCAAGATCTCTATACCATACTCAGCAAGCTGGAAGGTGGGCAATTAGAGTGAAAGCCCGCCTACAGGTACCAGAGACCTACTTGGATGCTAATGAAGGACCAGCTGAGATAGCTCTTCTACCAAGCTCCAAGAGCTGGGGGACCCTCGCCGTAAAGTTGGAAATAAAAGGAATAGCCCGAAGAGTATTAAGGCAGCATAATCATAGGACTCAGGAAAAAAAAAAATTCACACACTTCCTGAGCCCAATCTAAGTTGCAACAGATCCCAAAATGCCAACTTCTTCTTACTGCAAGATCTAGCGAGGTCGAACTTAGCCACAGCTGAGGACAGCCAGTCTGAGAAGGTAGGAGGGGAAGATTACGTCCATCTATTACAGATATCTCTCCTGGCCGGCAAGATGAGATAGAAAAGCAATTCTCTAGAAGGGCCCATTACTTCATCTGTGAGTTCGAAGATAATCAGGGGTAGGTCAATATGGATTGAACAGCTCAAGACCCTTTTTCAGGAAACAGTCGACTTTGTCCCAAAAAATCTCCAGAGCGGGGCATTCTTTAAAAATGTGAATGTTGGAAGATGACACCAACCCACATTTCTTACAACAGACCGGAGGACCGGTGGAGATTTTGAAGAGCTTTAGTGGAGATAAGTAGGACCTATGAATAGTAAACAGGTTGTTTCTCTTCAACCAAGCAGGCTTTACCGTCTCATATAAGATCTTACACAAACTCTGCCAAAGATGATCACAGGTGTGTGCAGGTAAGGAACCCCCTCCCCACACACACAGTTTCTCAGCGAGATTAAATTCGCCATCCACAGGGTCTGCAATGGTTTGGTACCAAAGGAGACCTCCCTTCTCCCACAGGGCTTGGACACTAGCTGATGTTCTAAAAAAGTGCTTTTCCCTACAGTGTTCCTTTGATCTAGTTTTGATTGGACCCAGCTTTTCAACTGGAAATGTTTGAACCTGGAGAGGTCTTCTCCGACTTTATCTTTAAGTTGACCCCATGAAATAAGAGTGAGACCAAATCCCCCCAAACTGCTAGACCAGCTTCTCTCAAAGGTTTTGCCAACCTATCCCTTAAACACTCCGGGGTACCAGGGGAATCCCAGAGGGGAGAAAGCTGGAAAAATAGCTAAGTATAGTTGCTCCCCTGAGTTTCGCCCAGTTTTTGCCAAATCCTTGTAGGACCTTCAGCTTAATATTTTTTTTAAATTTCGGGTCCCAGAATTTAAACTAAAAGCCCTCCTCAGCTAGATTGGCACCTCTAAGCATAGCTAGAAACATAGCCCCTGCCCCGGAGTTAACCCGGCATTTTCAACAGCATACGCGAATGGGTGAGTTGGAAGCCCCAAGCGTAAAACTAGAAATCTGGCAAGTCAAGGCTACCCTTCTCTCTCCTCCGCCTCAACTTTTTCCAAGCTATTCTTGGTGATTTGTGTGCCCAAACAAATGAATTTATATCTCGCTGTAGCTTATCAGTGGCAGATTTCTCAAAGTGTAAGGGGATACAGTTAAAAAGAAAGGTAACCTTGGGGAGTATTGACATCTTAACTAGGTTGACCCTGCCTAAGATGGATAGTGGAAGCAGGGCCCAAGATTTCAGCAACCTCCGACACTCCTTGGCCACCACGGCTAAATAGCTCTCGGCAATCTTGGTGATGTCCTGAACCACATTAATCCCCAGGAATCTCATTTTAGGGCTAATCTAATGCTGGTGCTGCTACTGTGTCCCTTCAAGATTCCACGCCATGATTTCTGTCTTTGCAGCATTGATCTCGTATCCTGAGACCAGACCGTACCCCTCTGCCTGACTGATCACTGCAGGGAAAGCTGTTAACAAATTGGCTGACATTATTAAAATATCGTCAGCATACAGGGCGACCTTCTTCTCCCACTCTCCAAATTTAAATGGCTGAATATTAGGGTTGTCCCTGAGCCTTTGAGCAAAGGGCTCAATATATAAGTCAAAAAGGAAAAGGGAGAGTGGGCAACCCTGCCTTGTCCCCCTCGAAATTTTAAAGGGCACAGTGGTGTTCCCGTTAACAAAGAGACTGCCCGTTGGATTCTGGTAGATCAGCTGCACCGATCTAATGAATTTTGGCCCTAAGTTGAATTTCCCCAAGACTTCCACAGGTATATCCAATTCACCCTATCAAATGCTTTAGTAGAATCGAGGGTCATTGCTGTTAAAGGAAGGGAGCACGCGGATGCCACATCGATGGCCCCTATGAGTTCGTAAGTAAGATCTGATAACTGCCGTCCCCTGACAAAGCCCTTCTGGTCAAGATGGAGAATATCACCCGCCACACGTCCCAACCTGGCTGCCAGAATAGAAGCGAAGATTCTTACAACTTTAAGTTTTTAAAGTTGTAAGGATTTTTATATGCAAGTTTTAAACATTATGATATTCTGTGGTTTACATGGGCTTTTATACTAAATTCTAGTATTCTCATCTTTCTTTTTAAACATGGGGACAGTTGATAACGATACAGTTTTATTGTGATTTGATGGTTTAAACTGTGTTTTTATCGTGCGTTTATGGTCTTTGAGACCGAATAAAATTTGATGATGATCATGAATCACGTATCTTTGCATTCATGTGCAAACCATTACCAAATGTCAGGAGGACATGGGGCACATGGTGTGAGAAATCACAACCACCATAAATAATGTCTTAAACAACAGGATATGGGACTGTACAATTAAATTGTGATGTTAACCTGCAGACAGACCTAATCCATCATAGGTGCACCCAATGGTTTGGGTCAACTCATTACAATGCTAATGAACTCCAAATGGCGGCAGGGGCCTGCTGAAAAACCTGACGGAACATGTCTAAGAAAGCAGCCACTAAATAATGTGCGATAAAATATGTTCTGGCCTTCACCATCATTTTTAACCCAATATTAAAAAAACGTTGTTGTGAACACAAAGAAAAACAATTGTGCATAAAGTCACATCCAGTCAAAAGCAAATGGATGAGACATAACGTGACATATCGTAGCACAGTGTAACCCAGTATGTCAGTCCAATAAACGAGCATTCCAAAATAATAAGAAGATATGAGGAAAATCAAACGGAAAACATTGATGGAGGGATGCGAAAATGCAAATCAATAAAATATTTAGTATCTAGGGTTGTCTCAGAAATGGCCACCATTCCATATCCATGTATTGAAACATAAAACGCTTCTCAATAATAAGAAAATGAAATGTGCATTAGTCATCAAACCACAGACACTTTTGTTGAGTACAGGGATGGGTCGTGTGAGATAAGAATATGGGAGGTAATGAGGGGGGTGACGGCAAGAGTGGTAGCAGTAAACGAGAGGTGGGTGAAGAAAGACCCTCCCGGCCATATGAGATGCTCACAAACTGCAGGGCCAGCACTACGTAGACTAACATATTGGTTCTGAAATATGTTTGTAGGAACAGATCACTTTCCACCGAAACCGAAATGAAGGGAGATGATAGGGCACTCTTGTTCCACAAGAATGAGAGCAACGTAGTCCTTCTTACATAGGTTGTTCGCACCAAATATTCCAGCCAGTGTATAAACAACATATGTTGCTAAACAGTTCAAAATAATGTGTTATGTGAGGACCCTAAATTGGTTCTAGAACTAAACTCATTTGTCCAATGTATATTACGTATTGCATATCCGTAAACCGCTAGGGTAAAAAGTATAGCCATAATTGCGATTTTCAGGCTGATTTAAATCTTGGTGGTAAGGATACTCCGTCATAAGGGCCACAGAGTATCCTTACCACCAAGATGATGGCCCACCCTCCGAATTTAGATGCAGGCAGACCATAGATGTCATTATGGTGGAGACTACTCATTCACCCCTTCGACAGCCCGCGGGACAACCCTCAGTTTAACTGATGTTATGATCCTAGACCATGAAAGTACCATGTCAAAAAAGAAATTTAACAAAAAGTAAATTTAGTTGGAAGCAATAAAGTGATTAGAAACCTGACCCATAAGAAGAGAAATAAGAGGATACACGAGAAAAATATAACAGAGATGACCTGCCCCAAAGGATATATATAAACAAAGTCCTAATCTACCAAAATCTTTATAAACAAAGGGCCTAATTTATTGTTTGGCAGACAGAGCAATCTCCTTTGGCCTGGCAGATGAATTAATGTCCGCCAGGCAAAGGTTACTCCACCTGCCAAATTTAGAAATGACTGCCAAGCCAGCTGTCATTTCTTTAAAAAATTGTCAATAGCCACTGTCACAGAACGAAGAAGCCCATCAAACCTATTTTTGTTTTAATTTAAAAAAGAAAAACATGAAGTGTGATTTTCTTTATTTTAAAATGGAAGTTATCTCCTGTGATGAGGGGGGCCTTTGACAGTTTTCACTACCCCTTCCTGCATGGGTTTTCTTGGTGGTGATATCTGTTTTGACATGGTACTTTCATGGTCTAGGATCATAACATCAGTTAAACTGAGGGTTGTCTTGACTTAGACTTGGCCTTTTAGACTGTAGCAGTCCCATTAATACTCCAGGAGTCCTTTCCTAGTATACATAATATTTTACTTTAAATAGGCCTCTGTCTTTCCTGCTCTCAGTTCAACATGCATAACAGTTACAAACAAAATCACCATGGATTTAACTTCTGGAGCCAGTCCAGAGAAGTAACGACCAGAAATTCAGCATTTCCTACAACTTCAGGGGCTGTACATACAGTATGTCATTAGTATAGCAATTTGTCAATGTCAAATAATAACACTGCGGCCAAAGTAAGCTCGAAGGTCTGAAATGATCCTCCTGGCTTGATGATGGCAGTGCAGCTAAACGATCTTTCTAAACGGCAACCCAGCTAAAAATGTGGACAAAAGGTCAAGAATCGTGAACACTGGATGCTTAAAGGTTAGTAATATATCATGAACAGTTGGCAGAAGAGGACAATCAACCAATGTGGTGTAGTTTCGATTTTCCAGATCAATATTCCGAAATGTTATGCCACCCAGGTAGTAAATAAACCCTCTTGTAGAGGCAAACCGATTAGGTATATACTTACAGATAAAATCTTGACAGGCGATTTGGATATGGCACCAACTAAAGTTTGTCCTGCTGAACGTCAGCATCTCTTGCGACTAAGGTATAGGTATTCCCGGTCAATGGGAAATGTTTAACTCTGCAATCTGCTGGAATTTTAGCAACAGAGATCACCATTATTTTAACAACAATAGGAATAGGTACAATCATTCCACCTCTCAAAAGGTCATACTCCATATTTGGCATACCACAAATGGCACCGTTGATCATTTACATGGGGCTCTTTCTGTGCTGAAGTGATGTATACTAAAAGAACTCAATAATTTTATAGCACTTTTTAACCAGGCTTTTGCAATCATTAAGTGCAGTAAATACCATCTATTTCCACTGCTCAATTTAATACTACTAGATTTATTTAATTTACAAAAAGTCTTTAAGGACTCTCTGCATGTCCAGATCCTCAAAGAACTAGGACGTCAAGGCATGAGCACCTCCTAGTTCTGGCAGAGAGTTGCTGGCAAGACGTCAAGGTAGATCCTCAAGAGAACTCCTGAGCTCCACTCAGTGGCTATACATTTAATGGCCTCAGCCTTCTTCCTGGAAACTTACGCACCCCAAGACGAACACGCTCTAGGCTCACAAGCAAACGCAGCACTGAACTGATTGCCAGAGGCTAACCAATCGTTGCATGCAATCATCAGTTAAAGCAGTAAATATTTCTTCTTGCATGTTTTTTTTTTAAACTCTTAAAATCCCCAGTGCATTTGTCCCGGGTCCAGTGGACTTTCCATGCCTATCCCACTTAATCACTTTGCTATAAGAGAAAATGAAACCTCAGTGTAACCCCTCAGTGACATTGCAAGGTACCTCTTGTGCAGTTCAAACACTACAGATTTCCTAAAATCCACCTCCGGGTATTAGTGCGCCTTATAAACCCACATCCTATCCTAAAAAGTAGATATTATAAGACTGATGCACTCGCATAATGAACAACTGGGAGTATCTACGACATTTCAACCGGTCTACCAGAGTGCAAATATCTTAAGCACGGAGATGCTTTCCAAGCACCTGATCTTATCCCTGATGTCTGCATTCCTGAAATTTAGTTTTAGACCTTAAAAATGACTTAAAGTGGTTCTTTTACATCCTTAAGTATTGCACAAAATAGAAGAGGGCTGCTCCCATGGCCGGCTGGTTTAAGGAGTATAACTAGAAGGGCCGAAATTCACTCAGCAAGCAAAGTCAACAAGTCTGACTTTCCCTAGGGAACTGAGGAGTGTCCCTCCTTCACCACCCCCGGAGCACCTTTTAAAGTGGGTTTAAATTGTGTATTCAAGATAAAATTTACATAAATTAACTACTATGCCACAGGTTGAAGACTCATTCAGTAAATATTCCAATACTATCATTGTGTCAACAATCTGATCCTCCCCAGTGTGTTGTGGTAGTTTACCTCTCCACCGCTCCAAGAAAGCCTGTAAAACACCCGGCCTCAGACATTGACAACGTCTTACAAAGACTCTTCAATATGAATGACAACATACCTACAAATGAACCACAGAATAGCAGCCGCAGCATCATTTAATCCCAGGCATAAAAATTCTTAATTTGTTTTTACAACTCAGTATGAATTACAAGTCTAAAATCGGACATATATATGAAAATGCGCAATAATTTTCTCTCTCCATCTGCCGGCTTGGCATTTTCTGAAAATAAACACATTTTATCCCTAAATTCCAACATTGTACTTTGAGTAAACGGTTTCAATTCCCTCAAAATGTAAATTGTTTAAAAATAATCTCTCTTCTCATAAAATTCTAGGTTGATCTCAATTGTAAAACTACGTTCGGTCCCCAATAAACAACTTGACGTTTTCATTAAGTTCTCTCCAGTAAGCCTGCCTCTGGACAATGTCTGTCTCCTATATCTTTGATTCACACTCGCAGGTCAATGATGGCTATTTATGCTGTGCTAGCTACCATGTTTCAGGGATGTTTTTCTTATGCTAGGATGACTATATCAAATGCAACAGGTGGTCCTAATGCCAAGGACTCTCTAGGATGCCCAAAATGGGCCTGTTATGGCCACCATATGTCTGCCCCAATGTAATGCAAAGGCAGCACGCAATATATACCAAGGAGGGCCACCTCATACCATGACCTCCGTAATTGACAGCATGCTTACAATGGTAAGGGGCCAATGTATGGTACCTATATTGTCCACAAAGAGCGCCACCATATGTTATTGCCATCATAATGCTTTGGAGGCCCACAATATGTAAATGTATGCCCTCCTTATTCCAATGCCACAATGGCCAAGAGAGTGCAAGGAAGTAAACCCTACAATGTTCAATACACCAACAATGCTAAGGAGGGACAGAATACGTCACGCATGTCCATTTTATTGTGGGGCTTCAAAGGCCATTAGTGGTGGGAGTAGCAGGCATAAGCGAGGGAGGATTCCCATAAGATAACAGGAGGCCACCACGTGCTCCCGTTTGGGCGCAAGCCAACACACACACACAAAATTACATAAAATACATTCAGACAATTTCATATACACCAACAAAGTATGAGTATTTCTTTCTCAAATGGAAGTCAGCGGTGAGCGCTCAGGGATGCAGCAGAGGCATACTCCTACTTTACGGTGGGCAACACACTCATATATAGCTGAAGGTCTGATATCTTGAACCTGCAACCCACGATCAATCACTACTTGCCTTTACGAGAAAGTGTCATGGTCACTGGCCATGATATAAAGACCCCCAGAGGAAATTGCCTCACGTTTCAAGTGCAGGGCCTGTAAAACAGCATGATTTGCTGGGGCCGAGCTGCAGCGTTCGCGGTTTGAGAAAGGAGGGCCATAGGGCAAACCCAGCTCTCTGACAGACCAGAGAGGTCCCATCTCCAAAGATTTTTAAACGTGCAAGTGCACTGGTCTGCTAGGCCCCTCACATATGCACTGCTTACTTTGGCTGCAGGTGTCAATTAGCAGGAGTGAAACTATTCAATACAGCCTCCTACATTGGGTAGAAGGCAGCACTGCACAGTTTTATTTGCAATATGTGATAGATACAAGTATTGGTTCTGGTTAGGCTACAAACTTGCATCCCTCCAGGTAAGCAGCCACTGGTACTGCCTATGAAAACGCAGTACTCTGTAGTTAGTGATGCTTGCTAAGTCTTTGGTACTTTTTAGGTCGGGCATGGGCAGCACATGTGCAGCTCCAATCAGAAGAGCCAAAGATATGTAATTTCAAAGATTTTAGGTAAGTCTAGTGCCTAAAAGCACAAAGCTCCACTAGCAGTTATCTGGTCATGCGAGACCTGGTGAAAGTCACCAATTTAGCCCAAACGCGATGGAACGCGGCCACATCACAGGTCCTGCTGAAAAATGTACCTTCTGAAAGTCCAGCATATAGAGTCCAGTACGGAGTGGAGAAGGCAGCGAGGAACGTGGCGGATGGTCCTCGCTGTAGTGCGAAGAGCAGGCGGGGCATCGCAGATGGTTGTTTCTGTAGCGCAAAGATCCTGTCGGGCATCATGAACGTTTGTAGCTGGAGCTTCACACTGGCAGTCACCGCAGGCGGCTGATGCTGTAGAGAGAAGTGCAAATCTCGCATAGCCAGTCTCTTCTGACGACCACTGCAGCAAGAAGGATCTGGTTCACCAGAGCGTCACATTGTTTATCGGCGCTGGTGCAAGATCTTGGCACGGACAGTCCCATTCACAGTCCTGAAAAGCCCAAAACTTTAGAATTTCTCCTTTGTAGTCTGAAGAATGCACGCTGATTCCAAACAAGGGTCCGGACCTGGGAAGGCACTTCTTAGGGATCATTGACTCACTCTTGCAGAGGCCAGCAGGGCTCAGGCAGTTCCAGTTGCACAGGTCAGCTGGAGTTTCAAACACGCCTCCCGAGCTTTTGCCCCAGAAGAGAGCCAGTCAGCGGACTCTTGTAGTCACTTCAGTTAGCCTGGGATGAAGGGAGCAGGTCCAGTCTTCTTTCTCAGATAGCAAAGCAGGCCTCAGGCAAATCTAGTGCAGGAGGGCAGTCTTTCTTCTGTAGGTTCCACAGGTCCAGGAGTGCAATGAGGAGAGAGTCTGAAGGTCGTTTTATACCTGGTGCCAACTTTAAAGTGGAAGAATCCTCTGGAGGTTTCCTACCACAAGTGGTGTTGAAATTTCCTTGCTCCCTGTTCTGGTCCCAGTATGCCTGGGGGCACAAAAGGCTGGTATGAAGATATTTGTGTGTGGGCTGAGGCAGCTACTGTGAAGTGAGAGTAGTGCTGTGCACAACTCTGCCCCCCCCCCATCTTGCCAATACTTAGGCCCCCCCTATTGTGTAGCTATCAGTGAGGAATACATAAAGGCCAAATTACCAACTACACCTAGTCAAGTGACCCAGGAAACAGGCTGAAGGCAAAAAATAGGATAAGGATAAGAAAATGCTAACTTTCTAAAAGTAGCATTTTAAAAAATGTGACTTGAAATGAAGCCTTCCGGTTTTCTATTTTTACTGATAAATACAGACCGAAAACAATATATTTCCTTTCTATATAATTTTTTTTCAATGGAAAAATAAAGAAAATTGTGCTTCTTGTGATTGACTCTCCTTGTTGTCCTTCATGAATTCCAGAACAACTGCTAAGCAGACAGACACCATGGTGATTTAAAAACAGGATGAGATTCCATTAAATACAGGCATAAATTAACATATATTTTTAAATAATGCTAATATTTACTTGTCAAGTAGTGTTTTGTTATATTTACTTGCTTAATTTGCTAAAATGCAACAGGCATCAAAGTATGATTGCATGTCTATCAGTTAAATAAATGTGAAAACAGACCATTTTATGACCCGGCTTATTGTCAATACATATAATAAATATGGATACATACCAATAAAACAACCAAAAAATAAATATGGATAAATGCAGACGGAAATGTAAAAAAATAAATATCATAAAAACAGAATCTCTACTTAAAATCCAACTTTACATTAAAGAGGATTTTAAATTACAATTCCTCAGGCACTAAATATAATATAGTTACCTATTTCCAAACAAAAGTGATCACTTATTAAATGTAATAAGGTTGACCCAATGCTATCCTAAGCGAGAGGAAGGCCTTGCAGGAGTGAAAAATGAATTAAAATATTTTTCACTACCAGAGCAAGTAAAACTTAAAAGTACATGTCCAACTTTTTTCTGATACAATGTACCCTGCCCTTAGGGGTATTTAGGACCTACCCTAGGGTGACTTTTATGTATTACAAAGGAATGTTTAGGCCAAGCAAATGGTTTATTTTGCCTGGCTGAATGGCAATTGGAAACTGCAAACATGGCAAGCCGAAAACAAGTTTTAAAAGGCTTCTTGAGTGGGGGGCACACTAAGTGCTGCAGGCCCACTGGGAGCATTTAATTTACTGGCCCTCAGGACATGTAGTACCACTTTATTAAATCAAATATGCCAATTGGGTAGAAGCTAATTTTACCTTGTTTAAAGGTCAAAGCGCAAGCACTTTGGTGCTGATAAGCAGTACTAAAGTGCATAGAATCCTAAGGAAAACAAAAACAAATTCAGTAAAATAAGAGGAGTGAAGGCAAAACGTTTGAGAGAAAACCATGCCCAGGATGTCAGGTCTCACCTCCTCATACCAGAATCCTATTTTCCCTCCATTACCCAACCTCTGCTTCTTCCTCCTCAACTTGCTCATCTAGGTCTTCATAGTGAACCCTTAATAGATGCCCACATTCCCTCTCCCCGTGTTCCTTGGCCATCCACCCCTCCACCACATAATAAGGCTCTCACACCACCATTTGCCCCATCACCCAAGAAATTAGATCACTTCAGAACAGCTTCCATTGCTATTCAGTGTATAACAAAAACACTCTGCTTTCACCACAGATATTGTGGCCACTGAACACTACCAGAGGAATAGCTGATAATGAGAACTGAGGCAAGTAGGATGAAAAAAATGTAATCAAATGAGCACCTAATGGCCTTTCTGCAAAGTAATTAAGAAAACACAGACATGGACCATTAATTCCACTACAGATTAGCTGACATGCAGAACTTCAGCCCATCTCCACAGCTAAAAGTACTTTGGGGAGAAATGAAGCCGAGCAGAGAGGACCGAGAACACGCGTCTAACATTATTGAAATGAGCGGTCTGCGGACTACGTCTACCACAGCGGCTCTGCATTTACTGGGAAGATAGCATGAAAGGAGGGCTTCAAATATATCTTCACAAACAATACGAATACAACCACAAAACGGAAAGGGAAAGTCAAAGTTCATGTAGAACAATCAGGCTCGGGGATCAGGACTTCTCAGGACAACGACAGGTGATTCTACGCATGTTCAAGATTGGAAGAATGTACGGCTGTAACATGGTTCTTGCAGGTTCTTGGGTGAGTGAGAAACATGGTAGTATTCAGTTTACAGGGATCCATCAAGCCATTTAGTTTTGCACTTCAGAAAGAGGTCTGAATCCTGATGACCTGGCTATAGTCATATAAACAGTTGATTGTGCATCTATATCACAATAGGCAGTTATTATTATTACTGGCAGCAGGCAAATTTGTGTCTTGTATCATTTTACTACAAAGCTGTTAACAGATCCTTTGTTTGGAATCAAGAGCTAAATGCTATTGCAACTGTCCTAATCTTTCTAAATTCACCTACAGAATTAGGCTGAATCAACTGGCAATCTCAATATGGACCTACTGTACTGGGATTTGAATTCAATATCACTGTGAATGGTGGTTGGAGGAACGGAACAAAACTGATTGTTCTTGAAATCCATTGAACTGTTTATGGTGAAAATGGGTCTGGTGCAAAATGGGTACATACAGTACATTTTGCTACATTTCGTATTTTCATGGGAGGCTACATACCATTAACTATAAAATCTTGTTATGACATATGCTCACAAGTGACTTGCTCAAGAGAACCAATGTCTGCCTTTCTCACACACATTCAGATGTACTAGATGGGATAATGGTCACCATCTTAGGGCAACTTCAAGTAGCAGCTCTATTGCTTTGTAGATTTTTCCGGTGTTACTATAGCATTAAATACGCAACACTTACTTAGGTAACTGCAAATTTAACTATATGCTGACAGAATTTGTGTTGGCTTCAAGGAACTGGATTCAGTCGCTTCTAATCATTAGCAAAGATTTCACTTGTTTTGTTTCCTTGACTCTCCTGTGGTAGATATGGTTGAAGAGTCAATGGTTACTTACAGGGCTGGGATGTGGGCTTAGGGTTCATATAAGGTATACATGTCAAACTCTTATGTTGATGAATGGATTCGTAAAAGATGGGGTTTACAGCAATAGGTCTTTTCTAATTAATGACAGGAATGAATATATGATTTTACCCCGCATGTCAACACCACGCATTTGTAACAATGCAAGTGCTTTACAACGCGTTTCAATCACAACGCATACTTTTACATTGCATATGCCTTTACCACGCATGCCATTACAATGCAAACGCATGGTTGGTAAAGGCATATTCTTTGTAAAAGTGGTTTAGGTAAGTATGCATATATACAGAGACAAATGACTTTTTGGGAAAAATCAATGATGTGCCCTGGTCAGATCAATATCATCTGGTTATGCTTGACATAAGTGCTCTGTATACCAGTATTAATCATGTCGATGGGGTTAAAGCAGTGGGTTTCTTTCTGGAAAGTGCAGCCATTGAAAGGTACAAGCATGGGAAAATGATTTCAGAGATTATTGATTTTTGTTTGCACAACAATTTCTTTTTATTTAACAAGGAGGTCTATCAACAAACAAAAGATGTGGCCATGGGAGCCAGCTTCTCCCCCAGCTCTGCGTGTTCGCACATAGGATTGTGGGAGGAGCAGGTTCTCAGGGTCACACACAAGGAGGTGTGGGACAAGCATATAATTTCCTGGATGAGTTTTATAGATGACGTGCTCATGGTATGGAATGGTTCCAAAGAACAAGCTATTGCCTTTACTGACAATATAAATCATAATACTTTAAATTTGCAATTTATGGCAGAGATAGATAACAAAGCAATAGATTTTCTTGATGTACATGTTCAGGTCATAAATAACAAACTGGAAACAACACTGCATATAAAGAGCACTGCAGGAAATTCCACCATCCATGCCTCCAGCTTCCATCCTCATCATTTGATTAAAAGCATCCCCTCTGAGGAGTTTCTTAGACTTCGGAGAATTTGTACCACTGATCAGTCACTTGAGGACTGTATAAGAGAAGCAACAAGCCGATTCACTGAAAGGGGCTGTAGCAAACAGATCAGTCCGCTCTAGAGGAAGTGAGAAAAGTCCCACGAGAAAACTCACATCATACCAACCAGTCTAGACGTTCCAGACAAACCAACAAAGAGGAATCCACCAAGTCCAACAGCCAGGAAACCAGGCTTATAACTACCTACAGTAGTCAACATAAACAAATAAGAGCCATTATCACTCTTTGTATTTCAATAACTATACACCCGCAAAAATCTAAAATTACGCTTACCACTCCCATACCCCCTAAAATTATCCTGGGTATCCCAAAACCCAAACCCACCCTGAACCCCAAAAATACCCCAACAAACCCTGAACCCTAAAACTACCCATGTCACCCCAAAACCCAAACCTATCCTGAACACTAAAATTACCCTGGGCACCCCAAAACCCAAACCCACCATGAACCCTACAAATACCCGGGGCACCCCAAAACCCAAACTCACCATTAATGCTAAAAATACCCCTGCACCCCAAAACCCAAACCCACCCTGAATCCTAAAATTATCCTGGGCACCCCAAAACCCAAACAAATCCTGAACCCTAATATTACCCTGGTCACCCCAAAACTCAAACACACCCTCAACCCTAAAAATACCCCCACGCCCCAAACCCACCCTGAACCCTAAAATTACCCTGGGTACCCCAAAACCTAAATCCATCCTGAACCCTAAAATCAACCTTGGCACCCCAAAACCTATACCCCTACACCCCACAACCACCCTAAACTGTATGCTTGCCTTATACTTACATGTAAAATACATATGCCTTTGCCATTCATAACTTTACGAAATTACTTTAAAAGCATGTGTGTTAAATAAATATGTATTATATAGGCATGCATTGTAATGGCACTACGGAGTAATGGTAGTTGCGTTGTGTTTGAATGCGGGGTAATGGTATTCGTTTTAAAATGTTCATTCTAATGGAGGTTTACCGACAGGAATACATTAGCCCCTGCTTATGGGTCTCTGCCTTCACCTTCACTGTGAGAAATCTGTGCTTCGGAAGACTGTCTGTATGCACTGGGATTCCGCCATTTGCTTCACTGAAACATATATGCCGATCAACATCGTTTTGGCTTGTTATAGAATCCCAAATTCACCTCTTCTCAAGTTCTTTCGAAATGAGATAGAAAACATTTTGTGCTTCTGCGATATAGAAGATTCAAATCAAATACAATTTGCTGTGAACAAATTTCTAGTTCTTCGAGCCATCCTGCCCTTACTGCAGCTAAAGATGAAAATACCACAGATTGCGGATTTAAAACTTCCGAACCAGCAACATTCCATCCTGAGCTAGCAGCACCATTACTATCTGCACACGCACGCACACACACACACACCCACACACAGACACACGCACCCACGTGCACACACACACACGATTCTCTCTGAAATGATCAACACACATTCCAGTACCTTAGCCATCTTGAAAACGTCCCACACATTTACAGCACTCAATTCCACCATCTCTCTTTCCACCCTCCTTATGTACAGAGAAACTGTTCCTGTGCAACTATGAGGCGTGTGGTAACTCCATACTAGACTCCTGGCTCTGTCCTTTGCGTCTTCACTACTACACAATGCTAACGGATGTATGACGTTACAACGCATACTTTTACCACGCCTACCATTACCACGCATTTTTTACAACGCAGGATCCATGACAACGCATACCATTACCACGCATGTATTTACAACGCATATACCTTTACAACGCATACAATTACAACGTAAGTATTGGTAAGTATATAATATTTTTTAATATTTAATTTAATTAAAATTAATATAATGTAATTTAATTTAATTTAATTTAATTTAATTTAATTTAATCAATTTAATTTAATGTAATTTAAATTTAAACCCAAAACTGATCTTGAACCCAAAAAATACCCCTTTTACCCAAAAACTCAAAACTGACCCTGAACCCTAAAAATACCCCTTTACCCAAAAATCCAAAACTGACCCTTAACCCTAAAAATACCCTTTTACCCAAAAACCCAAAACTGACCCTGAACCCTAAAAATACCCCTTTACCCAAAAACCCAAAACTGACCCTAAACCCTAAAAATACCCCTTTACCCAAAAAATAAAAACTGACCCTGAACCCTAAAAATACCCCTTTACCCAAAAACTGAAAACTGACCCTGAACCCTAAAAATACCCCTTTACCCAAAAACTGAAAACTGACCCTGAACCCTAAAAATACCCCTTTACCCAAAAACTGAAAACTGACCCTGAACCCTAAAAATACCCCTTTACCCAAAAACTGAAAACTGACCCTAAACCCTAAAAATACCCCTTTACCCAAAAACTGAAAACTGACCCTAAACCCTAAAAAATACCCCTTTACCCAAAAACTGAAAACTGACCCTAAACCCTAAAAATACCCCTTTACCCAAAAACCCAAAACTGACCCTGAACCCAAAAAATACCCCTTTACAAAAAAACCCAAATAATATTTTTAATAAAATAATATACTTACCAATACTTACGTTGTAATGGTATGCGTTGTAAAAGTACCTGCGTTGTAAATACATGCGTGGTAATGGTATGCGTTGTCATGGATCCTGCGTTGTAAAAAATGCGTGGTAATGGTAGGTCGTGGTAAAAATTGCGTTGTAAAGGTTGTATACCAATGCTAACCACAAACTTTCCTTCAACACTCAATTTATCCTTTTTATTAAGCAATGCTGCAAAGCAAATGCACAGGCGTCATATTATGAATGCCTTTGTTAAATAAATGCACATATATCTATATAGACACCAAATGCACACCATTGTGTGTGATTAGCGAAATCAGATGCAATTCTGTCAAGTAAAAGTAATTCATTAAACAAAGCAGTGCAGCAGTCTTAACCAGTCTCGAAAAATCTCACTCCAGTGACAATAACCAGTCATAGACTGGATCCGACTCCAAGGTGGTAAATGTACCATAAAAGCCCATGGCAATTTTGTCCCACCTGCACAAACAGTGCCTCAATCTAAGGCGACGCAGCAGCAGCCATTTAGAGACTAGTCACTTGGCACAAAAGGCAAGCTGTTTCTTGCCAATTGCTCCACACCATAATTAATACCTGGCCATCAAAAAACCTATCTCACTTCTCTTTGTGGCACTCATTCCACTGTGACCATTATGCTAACTGCTAAATACTTTCTATCAAACCAACTGGCATCGTTAGTAACTTCTTCTGCATCAATCAATCAATCAATCTTCTGAAGACATTGTTTGCCAAGCGATGGGGTCTTCGCTAAAAGTGCTAACGGCGGCTATGTGTCGTTGCTTGAGGAGGTGGCTGATCTAATGCCTAATACATGGTGCAATTGAATCAACTAGTAGTGGTTATCTGGCGATCAGAGTGAAGCACATGCAGCATGAGGAAGGTTTTGAAACTCAGTGGTACTGAGAATAGTGGTCCTTTGTTTGTGTGGTTTTGCCGTGTGTGGAAACAGCAGTTCCTGTAAAGCTTGCATGCTTAAGTGCATAATCAGCATAGAAACTATCTAAGTGCATCACTCAAACAGAAATTATTGTATAATAGCCTCAAAATAATTTTTATGTTGAGCCTGGGCACCGCATGCACTGCTTTGCGAGGCATGCTGTATTCTGAGTATGGAGGACAAGCTTCGCCCACTCTCTGCCCATATTTTTCATTGGCTTGTGTCATTATCCTTGGTAAATGCTAGCTTCTTATTCGTTAATAGGCTTGGTAGTCCTTTCTTAGTATCGCCTTGTCTTCCTTTGTAACCTCCCATGGCGACACTCCCTGTTACCTCTGTTGTAGCTCGGTAGGTTTACATTACAGCCTTCAAGCACGATTTTGTTTAATGCTTTTCCCTGCCTGCTTCCAGTACATGATCTTTCTTTGGGCTTAATTTATTTTTTCCATAGCATGGCACGCCACAGTGGCTGCTGCGCCTTTGGTTTATTTGCAGCGCCAAAACGCGGCAGCATTTATTTTCCTATTTTTTAACTTTTCTTTATAAGCTTTCACGTTAATGGCGGCAACACCCCTTTCTTTGAATTAGCCACGTCTAAGGAAAGGGGCACGGCCGCCATTAAAGTGAAAGCGCTGGACGGGGCGCTTTTGCAAACAACCATTTGCAATACAATAGGTCTAGTATTTTCTAGAGTTTAGTAATTGCGAGACCTATTGTATTGCAAATGCTTGTTTCTCGCTGCCTCAGAGTGGGAGCTCCCATTAGAGATCACTCAGCCAAAAGGAGGGCTTGTCTCAAGAGCCTCTGCAACCCATAGCATCTGAGGAGCTACTGGTCCTTGCATTCAGGCGCACCGCCTCCTTCACAACTCGCTGGTTACCCTTTCAGTGACTTCCAGGGTGTGAGTCGCTCTCTGGTAAATCCCTGTGTCCTGCCAATGCGCCAGTTCCGGGTGGTCTGAGGTCAGCCAATACTGAAGACACACAAGTGGTGGCAACAAAGGCAGTAGTTAAAGAACACCCGGGACGGGATTTTAACCCGTTTGTTTGTATTTTTTTAAACCTTTTTAGCTGCGAAATGTGGCAATAAGTGCTGTTTACGAGTAGGCAGAAGATCTGGCATTTCTCAGTCAACAGCTTACTGATCCTTTCAGTCGCTGGATAGATGAGTCCCCTCACGATACTTCAGCGCTCCAATTTCAATCTGCCTCGCTTGGTCACAAATGCAGTGGGCCCTCAACCCATTTTGCCTCATCGATAAAATATTGTATACAGACGAAGTCCGATGTTCATAAATTAGTCACCTTTATTTAGAAAGCATGTTGTTGTTAGGGATTACCAAATTGATCTGTGTCACCAGACTTCAGACTCCAGATTCTAAGTTCAAGAAATTTGACTCGTGGATGAGTTGGAGCAACATTATCCATAGGAAAACGAGTTTTTTCGATTCCTTTTTTCAAACTCTCTGAATTCAAGTCTTCTTCAGGATTACAGCAACCTTCTCCACCGTCTTCAGAAACCCAGTCTGTTGCCACAAACAGGCTAAAATATGGCGATCACCTTAACAGGGGTGCGGCAGGCCACAAGTGTGAGAAGCAGTTTGGTGAAGGCAACCCCGGCAGATTTAGGTTAAATAGGAACATCTTACATTATAATTTGTTACTTACTGATGAAATATTGCTAGTGGGTCCGAAAGACTAAGAAATGACCCATGTATTTACCAGAGAAAGTCAGTCATATTTCACGAGTATTTACTGCTAGAGCAGAATGCAGGAGATTACCCTTCAATTTGCCAAATTCCATATCTCTTGCGAAAAGAAAATGAGGAGCCTCTGCATCTCTGCCAACATTTCTGGTCACACTGCCTGCAGGCAGGAGGCCTAATTCGTGGTAGCTTTTGAAGCTATAATGCATAGCAGTATGAAGAGTTTTGTGGAATTGGGCACAATTGGTAGCAAAGAACAGGAAGCTTTAAACCCGTTATGATAGTGTGCACCTTTAAAGTTGGAAGAGCTTAAGATTCATGGAACATCATGGAGGCTTCTCGTTAGAGTTGTAACCATGGCAGCAGACTTGGGAGTTCCTCTAGCACTTTGATTAACCCCCAGCAGAGGATGAAGTGCTTCCTCTGTTTTTGAATGACAGGGTATACACCAGAGGTTTGAAAATCTTTGGTCAACTAGATGAGAGATTGTGGTTTGGCTGCTAATAACGGGATGGAAATAAGTGTTTTGGCCAGAACTATCACAGCTTTACATTGCTGCAGAACTCCACTTACTGAGAGATCCAAGGGCTCTTTCCCCATTAAGAAGGAGGCCACTTTGTCATTGTGCTTACAATATAAAGGCTTTAGTCATGTTAGTCCTCACAGAGAATGATTAAAGTTGTTTGTAGGGATCCTACATCAATAAGGTTGATGGACATCAGAGGTTTTTCTTTTCCTGCACATTCTTTATCCAAAACCAACACAAATTTGGACTCTCCTTTAATTGCCAAGGATTATGAATGCCGGAAGACATAGTACTGGTGGCTCAACGTCCTTGTTTTCCAGTTATCTAGAGCCTATATTAATAATTGTAGAGTTACATGCTAAGACTTGTAGCTGTATGTTCCTAGACATTAAAATAAACTCAGCCCATATAACACTACTGTCTGCTCTTCAATGGCTATGTGGGAGCACTGGCATAACTTCTTGAACTATATCATTTAAACCTCCAAATGTATGCGGACAATAATCCTGTTCATCTACAGCTAGAACTATTGCCACTGAACCAGACCAGCATGATCACCTGTCTAGACCACATTTTTAATTCCACGAAAGAGAGGCCCCTTTGCCTCAATGGGGAGCAACATAGCAGCTCTGAGCCAAACAAAAGAAATCCACCTCAATTTCCTTTGAAAGTGCAAAGAATCTGGGTGTACCTCCGTGCACCACTCTGAAAGCTCTGAACTTGGGTATATTTTTCAATGCAGAGATGTATTTTGATCCCCAAGTAAACACAGTAGTCAACTGCATCAATTTACAGCTCTTCCTCTGCCGGGAAATCATCCTGTAACTGAGCACTAACCATTGAAGTTAGTTTACAAGAGTGTTGATTAGGCCATGCCTGGACCATTGCAAAGTTGTTTACACCAAGATTCAAAGACCGCTGACTGACATGCTGCAAAGGCTCCAGAATCAGGCTGTAAGGTTGTGCCTGAACTTGTGAACTAGTCAACATGTCAAGCCATTCTTGAAAGTGTTACTTGGGCCCCCAGTGGGTTAGGGTATTAAGTTCAAAATCCTCTGTACCATCAAACAAAACCTATTTGGGCAACAAACAAGCTTTCTTTAAGAACTCTCACCACATTACACATTCAACAGAAACCTGCACTCATCATCAACACATCTCAACACCCAATAATCATAATACAAGATAAGCATTAAGAAAGATCGCTTGGAGTCCAGAGCTCTGGCTGTGGAACACAATGAAACCAAGCTGGCCTAAAAGCATCAGTCTGTTGTCACTAGTTGATGTTGATGGTTGGGAAACGAAAGAGGATATGTTCCAAGGAGGAAACCACGTCAGACAGATCAGTGTTGCAGGTGGCAAAGAAAGTGCCCCTCCTCCCCCAGTACATCCTTTAATTTAGCATTAAAAGCGGACAGTAAACAGGCGAAGAACAGAAATGAGTGTGAGGCATTGGCTACTAGCTAGATCACATGCTGTATGAGTTAATGAGTGACAGCAGCCCTTGGGGGTCATGAACACTATATGTGCCCGCAGGCATAAAGGATGTGGAGGACAGTACCGGAATCTCAGAAGACAGAGTAACATAACGTGGATTTATAAAGGGCACGTTCACCCAATGGTATCTTGGCACTGAATAGCAGATGTTTATTGTTACCCAACTCAATGGTACTCATTTTACCAACCTCAGAAGGATGAAAGGCTAAGTGGACCCGCCAGTATTTGAGCCTGTGACCATGAGGTCGAACACAGACTCATACCATGGACGCATTAGTCCACTAAGCCACCAGACCCGTACACTATCAACTTGCTTAAGGGGAGATGATTCTTTGCTTAGATGATTAACATTCCTCTCTCTCAACTGCATCTGGTGCAAGTTCAGTTGTAGAATCAACCATTGCAGATGTTGTACTGCACATAAGGTTAAGCTTCTTGCTTGTCAGGTGTTTGAGAGCTTGTGTATACAGGTGGAGTGCAGATCTACTCTTCGGTCTTACCACAAAGTAAGAGAGCGCCTGCTGCTACCAGAAGAAGGGAAAGGAATTAATCATATGATGTAAAGTTTTGCAGGAACCACTTAATCTTGAGGTGTAGGAAGGCCCTACTCAACTGTGAAACAGCTTCTGCAGGGTAAGGAAAGATATGCCCAAGAATGAGAACTTTTCTTACATGAATCAATCAGACTAGATTGGTATCAAACAATAACACAGGCTCAAGAAGGGAAAAGTACCCTTTGGAGCAGGGCCTTCCACTCTTACGAATATTAGCTGCAGTCAGTGACAATGTTTCAAGCGTGTGATCTACATACACAGGGAGGAGGGTTCATGGGTAGGATACCTCAGCACCACACTAGGTTTAGAGGAATTGCTACAGTTAAAGCCCTCTAAGCCCCTGCACTTCCCTTAGTATTCTTCCAGTGCAAGATAAAGTTAAATATCTTAGGAGGGATTCATGATAGGCACATCTTCAAGAAACTCATCGCTCAGCAGGCTACTGAATTAGTAGCACATAAGAAGCAGATGTGGAAAGGATGGCAATGCAGGATACACAGCAGATGAGTATGCTAGTGGTCACAAACTGTTATGGCAGAACAGAGAAGGTTTGAAACTGGGGGATAACATGCAAGACCAAGAAAGTGAAGGTGAGGAAAGCAGGAAAGAATACTTTGTCAGAAATGGAATTGGCTAAGTTTCTTAACTGTGCAAGGGAATGTGGGTTGCCCATGTACCTAATAAATTGGCAGTTACTGGATGTGCATAAGGATAGTCCTTCTGGTCTTTTCTGTTCGGATATTCTTGACATCAAGTGTGATGATGTCATGTTTTCATTTGTTGTGTTGGCCTCTAGAGGTAGGAGAGTGAGTTTCTCTGCCAGAGAGGGTGGTTTACTCGATCATCTGTTCTTGCAAATAAAGCAGGCCTTCTGGGTGAGCCAGCTTATTTCCATTAGGTTTGTGTACGTCTTGGAGTAACTTGCTATGCCAGTTCTATATGTTTCTAACGAAAAACTGACCTAAAGAAAAAAGGGTTCAGAGGAATCATTTCATAGAGCCTGTGGTGATGATTTTTTCATCAAGAATGTCTTTCACAGGTTTGACAAAAACAATCCATTGAATGCCATTCCTATAGAAACATTTTCACATTCAGGTTGTTTTGTCTTAAAAAAATGTAATTTGCCACCCCATTTTAATCACACAATTCCCCCCTATTTCTCCTCCCCTTTTTTAAAGAGGAGGGTTCACCCCAATTAATCTTTCTTTTTATTTCTTAGTTTCATAGGGGATGTTTTCTCCCCCATCCCATTAAACCCTCCATTTTACTTAATCCCCCACCCTCTCCTCCTAGACCACCATCCCTCTGCGGTGTTTATGGCCATCTCTATTTTATTGTATCTCCAAGTCCACTCGTCCTATTTTATGCCGCTTAATTTCGCTTCTCTTCTCCTCTCTTCCTTATTCCAGTGGCATCATACTCTGCACCTCCCTAATGCTACCACCCCCCTTCGCTTTGTACATACACCAACACTCCATAAGACCCGCCCCTGCTACGCAGATGAGGCCCTCAACCCTTCTCAGTGCTTAATTTGTAAAATAATAAGTGCCAGGGCTCTGACCAGGAGGCCACTGCAGCTTACACCAACCATTGCCCGTCATCACTGCCAAAACAACTACTAACAATCTCTCTCACCTGCAAGTACGACAGTTCAGATTATTCCAGGTTCCCAAAGCTAAAGGAATGGCTGAGGAGGCAGGTATTAGCAATGTTTCATGTGTATTTATTCATATACACCCGTTGTTATGCTCATCTCTAAATTAGATGAGCAGCTCCACCATTTGGCAGGCTGTCATAAGTGTAGATCACGGGAAACCAATTAAGTGTCGCTGTGAAGCACCGGAAACCACTGGCTCAAACGAAGCACTGCCCCTTCTCTTCATTTTTTTTGTATTACCATTCAGAACTACAATCATCATTATCTTCTCTTCATATTTAAAATAAGCTTTTATTGACTTATTTTGTCCCTTTTTTCCTCTCTATCCTCTGAGGCCATCTATTTTTATCTCCCTTTCCCTCACCCGAGTGGGGGTAGACATACACCCGTCCTTTACTCCTCTTTTCCTTCATCTTTAAATTATTTGTTCTTACAGTTCCTATTATTTTTGATACCTATATATGTTTCTGTGTATTCCAGACCCAGAATTCAAAACCAGCTTTAATATTATTTCAAATTCTGCACACATTTTCTGGATTTCATTGAAATAGCATTTTCTCATTTTGAAAATTCATCAAAGTGGAATTTCTTCAGCCTGGTTTTGTCGGGCTTGTTTTCTCTATTTTAGAAACTCGTCAAAGTGAGATAATGCCGAAAAGTCATATGGCAGGGCACCTTTTAGTTGGAACTGGGAGAGAAGAGTGTTGGACCTTATTACCATCAGTATGAATAAACACTAGGGCTATAGAGAGAGTATATTGGGTACAAAGCAATTTTTGATTTTCTCCGAGCAGTGGATGCTTAAGGAAAAATCGTTGTCATTAATAAGTACAAGTGATTTCAATTTGACTATGAGCTGCAGTATGAATACCTTCAGCGTCTTCTCAAAGAGCTAGTCCCAGATCTGTGCATATTTGGTAGTCCCAGATCTGTGCATATTTGGTACGGTCGGTGATTAGGATGAAGATGATGTTGGTTCTGTCTGTTCAATTTGAAGTAGTCACCAAATATTCTGGCTTGAAGGACTACCAACCATTGGTTGGCAAGAGGAGAAAGTTAGCATTCAGAAGCCCTGTGCTGGATCCTTTTCTAAAGGCTGCAGTCAAAGCTGCAGCTTCTGCAGCAGACATTGCTGAACAACATGCAACGTTTGTAACAGCAGAAACGGTATCTACCACCAAAGAACAGAGCAAAACAACCCTTTCTACAGAATATGAAATCAGAAAGCTCAGCAGTTCGAAACGATAGAAACTGCTGCATTATGATGCAAGGGAGATAAAAAGTAGAAACGCCACTTACTCCAGATGAAAGCAACTTATACACACGATATTCCAGAAGAGCGTGGTGAAAATCACAATTTCTCCTGAAGACAACAAAAACTGCATTTACTTTAGATGGTCGCAGAAACACTGGCTACTTCAGATGGCGGACGCAGAAACTGCAGCAACTTTATAAACATTAATTCTAACTAAATCTATCTTAGAAGGAGGCATAAAATGGCAGCACTGTTGTAAAGCATGAAGTATCCACACAAGGTTTAGTCTTCATCTGATAGGTTTATTTGTAGACAAGGAACAGCTTAGACAACCACCAACTGCCCAACAGGACAGTCCAGCTCCAACTGACCCATAACAGCGTATGAACATTCCACATTCTAGAAGCTTGCGTGCTGGGACACACGCAAGCAGCATACAACACACCTCCCCCCCCCAAAACACCACAAAAAAAACTAAGAACAAACATAATCTTTCATTTTTCAGGTGGCCGCGAGACACGCACACTCCTTCTGGGTACCACGTCTGCATTTCTTTGCACAGACTCATCTTGAACCACAGGTGCCAATTCAACGACATCAACTAAGCCATCTGAGTCATTGAAAATCTCCTGCGGGCCAAGGGTGGTGACAACAGGTACACCAGAATTCATAGGCAAAGACACCTGAGAGTTTTGCACAGTTTTGAAATCATCCAAAAACAATTGAACATTATCCTCAGCATAAGAGTGAGTAAGACATTTCCTAGGATCCATCAACAATTTGTCAGATCTAACAACAGAGACACGTCTGAAATTCCAAATTTTCCCCCCTTCAACACGTACAGCCTTACTAAATACCTCAAGCACTCTGACAGGATCCGACCACTTAGCCCAATTCCTAACAGACGAACTTCCAAATTTCACACGCACCAAATCGCCAACTTTGACCTTGTGGCGTGAAACATTTTCCACAGAACGTTTGCCCATTTTTTCTTGATAAATCTTGATTCGTTATTCCATTTCCTTGGCATTGAAAACAGACACATTGGGGCCATTGGATTTCAACCACCAAGGTAGCAACCTAGATCCAGGTTTGCGACCTCTTAACAATTCGAAAGGGGAACACCCCGTCACCGAATTGGGTGATGTACGATATGTGAGCAAGGTGGCACTTAATGCTCTTTTCCAATTCAAATCGTTCCTGACCGCTAACTGAATAGATTCCTTGACCACTCTATTAAAGCGCTCGGTCTGGCCATTGGCTTGAGGATTATAATTGGAAACCCTCTTGTGAGATATGCCATGATCTTTAAAAAATGTTTCAATCTCAACACTAGTAAACTGCGTTCCATTATCTGATATAACCTCAGAAGGGAGGCCCTCCCGACAGAAAACATTGTTAAGAAAGTCAATGACCTGCCTGGAGGTGATTCTTTCAACAATTTTGACCTCTGGCCATTTCGAAAAATAGTCTATTAAAACTAATCCATAGACTTCCCTGCAGCCAGGCAAATTTAAAGGACCAATGATGTCAATGCCTAACCTTCTCCAAGGTCCTTCAGCATACTCAATGGGAGTGATCGAGGAGGACAATGGTTTCACACTCTTGTCACTGTTGGAACAAGAAACGCAATTCCTGACCCATCTATCCACAACAGCATCTAAAGAAGGCCACCAATAGTATCCCCTTAACCTCCTCTTGGTGGTGGACATGCCCATATGACCCTCGTGAGCAATCTTAATTAATTTCTCCCTGACTGACAAAGGAGGAATGATTTTGTCACCCCTGGTGATAATGTTGTTAAAACACATGAGCTCATCCTTAACCTTAAAAAATGAACTTAAATCACCCGACAACTTCCTTTCTTCAGGCCACCCACATTTAAGATAAGTTTTGACCAAACTCATAGTATTATCCTCAGACATTGCCTCCACCCAATGATCTTCACTGATGACCTCTGAAACATCCACATTAATGTCTTTCATGGTGTACGCTACGTCACACTCATCAGATTGTTCAACTTCGTGATGAGGTAAAGCTAACCTTGACATGCAGTCGGCATGCACATTGAGTCTACCAGGGATATACTCCACCGTGCATCGATACTCCTGTAGTTTGGCCGCCAATCTGGCCAATCGGGCTGTAAGAATCCTTCCACCACCCGCAGCCAACATACTCACTAGCGGCTTGTGGTCGGTTCTAAGCACAAATTTTGTGCCCCACAAAAACTGCCGGAAGTGCTGGGCTGCCCAAGTGCACGCTAATAGCTCCTTTTCAATCGTCGAATAGTTACACTCAGCACCTTTCAATGTCCTTGAAGCATACGAGACAATACTTTCTTCACCCATACCTTTCTGCATCAGAACTGCACCCAATCCAGTATTACACGCATCAACAGAAACAATACATTCTTTACCCACAACAAATGATTTCAAGAAAGGAGCAGAACAAATTTCCTTCTTTAACACATCAAATTGTTGTTGCTGTTCGTTTCCCCATACAAATTTTGC
Source organism: Lissotriton helveticus (assembly GCF_964261635.1). Taxonomy (NCBI): domain Eukaryota; kingdom Metazoa; phylum Chordata; class Amphibia; order Caudata; family Salamandridae; genus Lissotriton; species Lissotriton helveticus. The sequence goes on along the minus strand of NC_136068.1, from coordinate 1,118,358,758 downwards.
ACCTTTTTTAAGTAACAGTCGAAGAGCAGCCACTTTGGAAGCATAGTTCTTCACAAACTTGCTAAAATATTCAGTTAAACCAAGGAAAGAAAACAATTGATCCCTATTGGTAGGAGGAGAAGCCTTTGAAATACTGGACACATGATCAAATTTGGGTCTTATTCCTTCCTTGGAGATCTCATGTCCCAAATAATCTACCTTCTCCTGTCTGAATTTGCACTTAGCCAACTTGAGGGTCAACCCTTTAGATTGTATCCCTCCCAACACAGCTTTGAGATTCTTATCGTGTTCCAGAACATTATTGCCAAAAACCAAGATATCGTCCTGGAATGCAATAGCCCCTTCACATTCATTCAACACCTCCTTCATTAAGCGCTGAAACACTGATGCAGCACTGGCAAGGCCAAACGGCATCCGTAAGTAGCGAAACATACCCTCAGGCGTGACAAAGGCTGTTAGATTCCTAGAATCCTCATGCAAGACAACCTGGTGGTATGCACTAGCAAGATCTAATGTTGAGAAAACGCTTGCACCAGAGAGGGTGGAAATAAGCTCATTGATTTTGGGTAGGGGATGCATGTCAGACCATATCTCCTTATTAAGGCTTCGAAGATCCACACATAAGCGGAGCTCGCCATTGGCCTTTAAAGATAAAACAATAGGGGAAACCCAAGGAGAAGACTCAATAGGTTCGATGATGTTGGATTTAACTAGATCATCAAGGATCCCTTTCATTTTGCTTAGATAGGCTAAAGGTACATTCCTAACCCTATGCCTTACAGGTACCGCATTGTCCTTAAGGATGATCTTATGTTTGAATTGGGCATACTCGCCTAACTTCTCCTCAAATACTTTTGGGAATTCTTTCTTGATGCTATCTACAAATTCACTGTCATTCGGGGCTACCATGCAAACTGGCCATGGAATGGTTGGGTCAATATATACAGGGGGTGAGGCATTGGGATCTAGCTTAATGCCCATCTCTTTCTGATGGGCCCAGCCTAAAAGCGATTCCCCTTTATTGGCAATATATATTTTAGCTTGAGTGAACCTGTCTTTAAATTCAACCTTTGCCCAAAAGAAACCAATTAATTCAATCTTGTGGCCAGAATAGCTGCCAGGTTTGATATCAGGACTCGTGAATTCTCTATTTGGCCACAATTCTTCAAACAAATCTCTCCCAATTATGGAATACCAGGCACATGAATCTACTAGCATGGAAATCTCTTTTCCGTCTATGTGAAATAAAGCAGAAGGAAAACTTTTGCATTCATCAGAGGATACACAAGAAATACAGTTGAACTCACTAAATTCTGCATCAAACTCTTCTTCGTCTACAGAAATACAATTAACTTTTTGTGGTGAACGACACATCTTCCCAAAATGACCAGTCTTTTTACATTTAACACAGATCTTATTCAAAGCAGGACAACTTTTAAAATTCCCCACATGTTCAAAGCTTCCACATCTGTAACAGATTATGAAAGAGCGTCTACTGTTGAACCTATTTTCTTTCGTGAAACCTTCATTAGACCTGTTATCTCTCGTAAAACCTTCTCTTTTAAAATTGGATGCAACAGGTTTCTTTTGAAATGCTTGACTTCTGACAACGGAAACTTCAGGTACGGCTTCTTGGATCTTGACTGAAATGCCCTGACTCTGACCTCTAATTTCAGACACGAACTTTTCTGACTGTTCGATCCCTTTGGCTATATTGACTACTGCTTTTAGTGAAGTTTCCGTCCCCAGCCACAATCTTTCCTGTATCTTCTTGCTCTTTGTCTTCATCATTATCTGGTCCCTAAGCACCTGTTCATAATTAATTGTGTCGAAGGCACAGGAACCAGCAAGAGCACGTAACGCAGAAATGTAGTTCTCTATAGTTTCATTTTCCTTTTGCGCCCTTGAGTAAAATTTAAAACGTTCCATTACTGTGTTTACTTTTTTCCCAAATCTGATGGTAAGTTGCTTGACTGCAATTTCAAAAACATCTGTTTCAGAGTCAGAATCTTCCAAGGGAGGCAAATCAGATAACTCCTTTAGTCCTTGTCCACCTAAAGACAAGCGTAATAAATCTAATTTTCTTTTGGCCGAACAACCTTCCTCCTCTAAAACACTGACATAGGCCAGAAACATGGGATACCACAAATCCCAATCCATTTTCGGTTCTCCTGCCACTGGTAAAAAATGTGGTGGAACCATAATATTAGACATGGCTTTTAGGGTTAAAAACCCAATTAATTCAATAAATGTCCCTTAATGTAGGTTAATATCTATTTTCCAGAAAAAAAACTTTTTTTTTTTTTTTTTTTTTTTTTATAAATATATTATTTTGCACAAAATATTGTACTTGTGAAAAAAAAAAAATTTGCGTTTTGTCAGTCTTTCTATATATTTTCCTCAATATGCTCGTTGAACTCTCCCTAACCAAGATGGCCGAACCATAAAGGAGATGTGAACCTTCACTCCCAGAATGCACTGCGATCTGACCCTGACGTCAGTGCAGCAGAGGGAGAGAATGGTGGACCTCGACGTTCTACTGCGCAGTTGGAATTACAGTGCGCTCGCGTAAGTGGCCTTGAATACCACAACGTTTTCCCAAAGTCAAACGTTTATTCTTAAAGTTCACTTTCCCTTCATTTGAGTAGTCCTTTGTGTTTCCGCACTTAAATATCAGCCGCGGGTGCCATCAAGTGCACAGACATAAACCGCCGCTGAGCAGAGACACGCAGAATGCTTGCGCTCGCACAATATTTAAACTGAGGCGAAGGTCCCACACTGCCGCAGGTGCTATCAAGGCACAAGGGGTTTTATTTTAAACCTGCCGCTGGCGCTTTCAGTGCGCATACATGAAATAAAATGTAAAGTCTTACTTTTTGTCAGAACCGACGTGAACGCTGTTTCCTTTTTGAACCTGAAGACTCGTTTCCTTCTAGGGTTGCTCCCGCTGTCGCCAGTATGTTGTAAAGCATGAAGTATCCACACAAGGTTTAGTCTTCATCTGATAGGTTTATTTGTAGACAAGGAACAGCTTAGACAACCACCAACTGCCCAACAGGACAGTCCAGCTCCAACTGACCCATAACAGCGTATGAACATTCCACATTCTAGAAGCTTGCGTGCTGGGACACACACAAGCAGCATACAACAAGCACTTATTGTAATACTTTGTGAAGTGGCAACTGTAACCTCATACCTGCAAGGAGCTGGCATCACAAATAGGCGCAGCTACTTCATAACAGCCTACTGCCCTAAGAGAAGGCATGCTGATTAAACGACAGCGCAGGGAAGAAGAACAACACTATCTAACGCTTGTGGGGAGAGAGGTTCCTGGTACAGCACATACCTTGGCCCACATTGACTTTTACGCTATACGCCAGTTGGGGGAGTACACATTAGTATTGCACAATGGCATTACCATTTCCCAAATTTACAATTACTCAAAGAGATGCAGTGCTTTGCGCAAGATCACGTGATTTACAGTCATAGGACGGAGGGGTCCCTAGCTTGCAATAGTGCAGCTTAGCCACTAAACCCCATCACTTCCCATTAGTCGTACTTTGTAGATGTAGTAAGAGCACAATCTGACTCATTCCCTCTAGTGGGACATCAAACTTTCAAGCTCTGAAGGCTTTTTTCTGATTACCTGCCCCATTTTACTGCTTTAGGTGATTCATGAGCCGCTGTTTGGATTTGCAGACACCGCAGCAATAATTAGACAGACAGAAGCACAGCTTCCCCTGCATTAGCCTTTGCAGCAGTGATGGACGGCGAACAAGTAATGGGAGTCTGGCCAGTTATTTCACACTTCAACCACAACTCACAAGCGTCTCAGAAGGCACATCAGGCTTTTCCTTTGACTACCTTCACATAAATCAACAGAATACCAACACTGCATTAAAAGCATGTGCACACACTCTTATTTATTATTTATTTATTTTATAGTTTTATAGAGCGCAAACACGACCCATGAGAGTATCAGAGCGCTTTACAGGATTGAGGGTGGTATACAAAAGAATTAGGAGGGGAGGGAACCAATTGGGTAAAATAGGTAAATACAATATACAAAAAAAGCAAGCACTCTAAAGTCCCAGATACAGTTGGGATAAAAAAACAGGTAGATACATTATAAAAGAAGGCACGCAGTCTCAACTCTTGGGTGGGATGCCCAGGAGTGCAGGGTAGGTATCATCCATAAAAGCCATGGATAATGCCAAAGTGGTGGGGGGAACATGTTGCTGAGGTGCTTGTAATATGGTTTTTACATTCTCTGTTTGCCATTATATTTATCTACACCTTGCGTGTTATTTTTCCTTGTTGAGATGATCAATAATCAGATATGGGTGCTCACTTCAACTCTTTAACGCGCATGTATGGATTTAGTGCCTCAGCTTAGGTCATAGCTTAATGGAAGAGTTGGAAAAGGTACTTATTTATTTATTTGGGCAGTTCTATACAGGGCAAACATGGTCCAAGGGCATTTAAGCACTTTACACGATAACTAGAAGTCACATTTCTTTTAATACAGGTGGGAAGCGATTTGCACATAATCACAAGATGTTGAACCGAGGACACAATTCGAACCTGGCTCCAGAGTTCCACTATCTTAACACTTAAAGATAAGGATTACTGTAGTGAGGCATGGGCAGTTGGGTACAAAAGATTCTACATTTTTCTCCTACATTCGAAGAGTTCTTCATTATACAGTGCGTATGGGTGTGACTGTAGTAACAATTATTATAATGGCATTTAATTTTCTTTGCAGAAAAAACATTTGTTTTACCGTTTGATTTATCAAATTGTATTATTCCTAAAGAACTTTAAAAAAATATATATTTTATTTTTGAGCATGTAGAGACACAAATGCATACATTACAATTCATGCTTACAGTAGGGCTAGGTATGTACATACCTACAAGATTAAGATGCTTGGATTGAAGCATGAGGATAAACAACAAGCGAACCAAAATCATCATACATGATTTATTATTCATTTAAAAAAGTTCGAATTATTTCTCCCTCTTCCCGCCTTTGGAAGTTGGAATAGGAAACACAAAACCTTCGGCTTTTTTACATTCATACAGCAAGACATGAAGTTAAATTGCAAACCAACGCAAATCTTAATACATAGTTAATTTTGCAATTACCGCAAAACATAGACATTTTTTATTGTTGCAGCAAGACAATAATATACACAATAGTTCGCCTGGTGTATTACATTACAGTTCTGCCCCGTCCCAAATTTTGTGGAATTTAGCTAAGGCCCCAACTTGTAAGGCATAAAGCTTTTCCCTTGCTTTTACCTGCTGCATCTTATTTGCCTAACACTCATGGGAAGGAGCTTCTCCCGGTTTCCATTTTTGCAGGATCAAAGATTTGGACACCAAAGATGCTATGAAATATAACTTATTTTGACGTACTGAGAAGCATACCATATTGCATATCTCAAAAAGAACTCCCAAGGGATCTGGTGCCACTGAACCCTTTAGTTTGCCACTGGCCATGAAAACACCCTGTTCCAAAAATTCAATAAAATAGGGCAGGCAAAGCAAACATGGAGCTAGTGTCTTTTATTGAGGCCAAATCTAAAGCATAGCTCAGACGAATTATTCTTATTTTTTTTTATCGAGATGGCGTAAAGTAATGCATCCATTTTGAGAACAAGGCATTTCTTTTTAAGTTACTCCCTCTAATGGCTTATGATCCATTGATTGTACGATTCCAGGTAGAAGCCTTAATCCTACACCCATTGGAAATCTCAATCGTATCTAAAGCAGCCGGTACCAATTTAATATAAAGGTGTTGTAATATTATACAGTATAAAATTACCAATTCCGTTTCGTACTCAACATAATAAGCTTGGCTGATAGTGGAAGCCACCACATCTCTTGGGGCCTGGATTTTTAAAAGAAAGCGACGAAGTTGAAAATATGAAAAAAAACATTGTGTCGGTAATTGCTGGAATACTGAATTGAATCTGCCTCCTGGGCTTCATAACTCTATCCATTAGGAGATCATTAAAGTGGACAAAATCGTGGCTTTTCCCCAGTCCTGGATACTCCCCTTTCCTAACTGGAGGCCTATTAGATCACAATCATTAGTAAGATATCGGGATGAAATTGGGGGAAAACAATATTCTTCCTTTAGCTACGAAGTACAACAAAAGGGAATTTATATCTGAAATGTTTCGAGAGCTTGAAAATTTTGAGGAAGGGGAAAGCCTAATTCCAAATTCACTGAAGCATTTGCTCAAGATAAAAGTTGTTGAAAGGATTTTGCGGAGTTGCTGTCCGCACACACCATTCTAGAAAGGAAGCCTGATAGTACTTCTTAAAATGAGGAAGCGATAATCCGCCATCCTCTCCTCTCTAGTTAATTGTAGAGTTTCCAACTTGGTACAAGGCTTCTTACCAAGCCAAAAAAATGTCACAGCATCTGGTCAATTTCAGTCAGTAAAGAAACTCTGGGTACCTTGATTATTACATTGGAAAAAATAAGAGAAAAAGTTGGAGAATCATCATTTTGATTAGTGCTGTTTGTCCAATAATGGTAAAACGGTACGACTGCCATTGATGTAATAGATTCTTGGCTTTAAAAAAAGTGGGTAGATAGTTAGGTTGATAAAGTTCCAAAAAGTCATGAGATATAAAAATACCTAAGTATCTAATAGGATTTGAGACCTGGAGCGCTGGCTGCATTTAGATGGGTAGTACGAGGTCGGAATAATTGAAAAAAAAGACTTCCGATTAAATGATTAATTCTGTAACCCCCCCAAATCTGGCTTGAGCTTTTCGTACAAGTTGCCTAAAAGCCTCATTAGCTCTGAAGGGAAGCCAAATCTAGTTAAGGTATCAAAAAGAATCTCCCAGCTAACTAAATCAAAGACTTTTCTGCACCTATCATAATGATAGCTGCTTTAGTCTTATTACTTGTGAAGAAATCAATAGCCTGTAGGAGAAAATTGGTGTTAGCAGAGATGGTTCTCTTTGGTAAAAGGCCAGGTTAGTCGCACTGTACCACTTCTTGAGCTATTGGTGTCATTCTAGAGGCAATGATCTTTGTAAAAAGCTAACAGTCATTGTTAAAAAGGCTAATGGGTCAATATGAGACAGGCTCATCGGGTAGTTTACCATTTTACAAAAAACTAACAATTACAGCTTCGGTAAATGTACTAGGCACTTCACACCCCTCAAGAATCTCGTTGAACAATTTGACAAGAAATGCTGCTATCTGGGTCATAAAGATTTTCTTCCCAAAGGTGGACATTATCTCTGAGTTCTCGTAGTTGGCCATTGCCTGCAGCATCCTACTCCTGCATAGGCACCCCGCGCTCCGTTACTTTCTATCACGCTTCAGCTGGCCCTAGGGGAAGACATACTGCTTTTCACTCTTCATCCCTGGTTCTACGACCACATATGCCTTGGATCTTGCCCTCTCATCCAATAGCTATCAGAAGCCCGGTCATGGCCTCTAATTCCTTAAGATCCATCTCTACGAGTTTGGAGCCTGCTGGCCAGAACGCTTATACAATTATTTACCCACTGAGCCTATCAAAAAAACGCATCTAAAAACTTCAAACACAGACTCCTAAAATCATACCCTGAAACCCTCATCTCAGATCCCTATTCCTACCTAAGAAACAGCGAGACAATAACTGATCCGATCTTCTTTACGAAAAGATGTGCTAAATGGAGCTTGGCAGTTTACTCACTGCTACAAATCATCACATTCAAGAAAAACCCTCATGGTATTAGACTTTTGGTGACCCCCTCACAAACTTTCAAAGTTGAAGCAACCATCCCACTGTAGAAAAACGGTATCATCCATATTCAATCATCTGCCCACAAGCTGGCTATCTTCGACTCCATCTTCCCCATCATCAAGAACTCATTGCCTAGCAATGAAACTTCACCCTCCCATGATCCCCCTACTTCCTCTAGCAGCATACAAAATCCAATAATTGTGATCTCTGATGGCATCAGCATATCAGATGTTCCTTCCCTTCCGTGCTCCACTTGTGGGACCTGTGTACTGAATATCAATTCTGTGATGACGTCAGTTGGACCAGAATCCCTCTCCGCTCATTTGCCTACGAGTCAACATGCTCACCACTCTCTTAGAGCAACCAGGTGTGAGGCACGTAACCCATTAGGACATACCTTCACCCCTTCTACTTTCCCGACCCTCACGCTCATTATGGTGGACACACCTACTATGCCCATGTCTCTACCCATAGCCACTCCAGTGTCAGGCCCTTACTCTAGTCTCCCTAATCAGGACAGCAACGCGAATCACAGAACCCTGCACCTCTGCTTAAACAGGTGCTCATCTCCCATCCTAATCATTCACCTCACATCCCCACTTCTCCCCCGCAGGTTTCTATCCACTCTTCCCCTAGCCAAACCCCTAGCATAGCTCCCTCCCCCAAATATCAGAATTCCCATCATATTCAGCTTTTGAATCTAGACTGGATGAGATTGCACTTACCCTTCACCAGCTCAATGCGGATGTTCTAAGCCTCTTAATCCTCACTGCCACGCTATCTGAGAATCAGTAATCTAGTGGATCCCTGAAGTCTGGGTACTTCAACTACACACTTGCCTCTGATCATCGCGTCAGGCCCTTTGAGCATCCCTCATCCATTGTGACCCCCTCACTGGTGGCCCTTATACACCCCAGATGGGAAAAGTCTCCCCTCCCGAATTACCCATCTTGGTGCCTTACAGAGTCAAAGACCCTCTTCAAGATAAGGATATTTTCTTCCTTCTTCTCTCTGATGGTACATTTTATGCTTTTAACCAGACTCTCTCTTATTACCCATCATACACTCCTAACACATCGAATCTCTGCCTTATTGAAGCAATCCACTCTGACCCATTTGGAGAACTTTCGGTTAACGTAAAATCCTTAAAAAGGAACAACCATACTCTTGTCCCCACCACTACTCCTCACCCAGCTGATCCCATATCACAGCTCAAAGGCATGCTTCTCGACTGCAGATCTTCAGTACAACATGCTGCTGACATTGCTGCCCTCATCCTGGCTCATGATCCAGACATTCTAGTGTTGACTGAACAACTTCTCTGCACCCATTATTGACATACTAGTGCCCCCTAACTTTGACATCATCAAGCTAGACAGATCCGGGGGACAAAGGGGAGGCATCGCTTGTATACATCGTAAAAATCTATCAGTTAGACAGCTGCATGCTGATCCCATGAAGTCATGTGAATACCTGTGCTTAGAAGTATTATGCAACAACAGGTAAGCCTGTAAATTCCACACACTACCACCCTCCACGAGACAACCTCCCCTTCCTAGAGCAAGTCATGGAAATCATCTCATTGAACGTGGTCCGCCATGGCATCCAGATCTTCCTTGGAGACTTTAACCTCCATGCAAATGATAAGAATGATTCGTCAGTCAACAGTCTCAAATCTTCTCTATCAGACCTCAACCTCACTCAAATATGGGATAGCCTACCCATATCCAGGGAGTGGCCTTAGATCTGGTCATAGGTAAGATAGCTTCAAGTTGGATAGGGTCTATCGCCCCATGTGACTGGACGGATCACCTCTGCATCTCATTCCTTATCGCTGAATCTGTGAGACTTAATAAATCTCAGTCAAAGGAACCTAGACACTGGCAAACAAATATTAGAAACATTAACCTATATGATCTGACCATGCATTGATAACCGCCTGCTCCCACCCCTTAATATGTCTGATGTTGGACAACTTAAAGATCATTACTATAGCTCCATGGCTAAGATCTTAGACTCAATGGCACCCCTACATCTAAAAAGAATTCCTTGCAAAATCTTCAAACCCTGGTATAATGGTAGCTTAACTACTTAAAGAAGAAATCTTAGACTGGCGTAACGTTTGTGGAGTTCGTCTCCCTCCCTTGACCACCTCACTCAACTGAGATCCAGTGTACCCTTGTATCCCATTTAGACTATTCCTACCCTTCCCTCCGCTCTGACTACCGAAAGCAATCGTGCACTTGTATTGGAAAAAGGAATGTTGTACGTGCAGTGTAATTCTGGATTTAATTACAGTGAACTCTTAAAAACCTCAGAACAATGTCTATATCTCATCATAAGTTTTTGTAACAATTTCCGTAGCCTTGAGCTCGTTTATTTCACTCTGCCCACATCCTCATATTGCAGCCATATTTTGTCACTGATCCCTGGGAGAGTACGTGTGCAGTCTGTTTAAGGCTAATATTTTCTCAACAATAACTTTAGATAATGAAATATCAGCCAACAATGGGAACAAAACAACTGTCACTTCGATATCCGAGATGCGGCGTGAGGCCATTTTCCAGCAGAGCACTCAGCCTTTCACCGGTTGAATGTGGGATAACTACATGCACAACGCTTAAAGCAGTAGAGCACAGTGCTGACAGGCGAGAATCTGAGATATGTGCTTTTCCGGTTAGCTGCGCACCGGAATCCATACAAGGTATCGCATCCCTCCCCATACAGACCGAAGTCACCGCAACACGCCCGCTGCATCCAGCGGGGTTGTCGCATCGCCTCCCCAGGGTCTCAGGAGTGACGCATCGCTTGATTTTCAACGCTGCAGCTTTCACTTTGGAACTTTTGTCGCATATAAAGGTACTTTGGCTAAACGTGACGCAACTGTGGATTATTTTGATGCAAACCCTAGAACTCTTTTAAAATCATATTCTTGAACGGTGTATGTTAGATTTTTGTCGTTTTGGTCTTGTGTAGTTTAGATAAAGATACTTTTTTTTTCTAAACTGGTGTGGAGTCCATTTGTGGTGTTTTCACTGTGTTACTGTGAGTGTTGGTACAAATACTTTCCACATTGCCTTTGATAAGCCTGTCTGCTCGTGCCAAGCTACCAAGGGGGTGAGCAGGGGTTATATAAGAGTGTCACGCAATGTTATATCACAACAACATGATCAAGCGCTTGCCATTGCGGAAAGGCAGCCGCTTGTTTATATTTGCATCGGGCTTTCCCTTTAAGTGAAAGCGCGATGTAAAAATAAACATGCGTCTGACTTTAAGAAACATGAGTGAAAGAAAATAGTGCTCACCCACCAGATAAAGTCCGCCGTGTAATCTCCGCGAGTACACAATCGAGTCAGGATGGGCCGTCGCAGAAGGAGACAGGGCGGTAACAAAAAAAACTCACTTTCAATCGGAGGCCACAGTTTTGCATAAAGGATGGTGCCAGCCAATGGGATTGATGGGCGGGGCTTCAAGTCCGATTCCAAAATCATCCCGATGACAAAAGCCTCGCAGAACGAGGAGCGCATGCACGCTCCAGTGCTAGGTCTGCAAGACCTAAAAAGAGGTCACAAATTACTGTGGAATCACAACCTGAAATCCTTTCTGGTCTCTTCCCTCAGCGGTCAGGCTATCTGCTCAAAAAAAGGGGAAAAACATGACAATCAACCGCCTCTTGCCTTCTAGGATCCCTCCACACATGGTTTACAGTGTTTGCTGTAATTGGTTCATCGCACAAATCCCACTTCTGGATACTGCAGAGTGTTGCTTGCATCTTCAGCAAACCACAAAAATTAACGGTATGTCAACGAAATGTAAGAATATGCACAATAGAAGGTGCATTTCTCTCACCTTGTCTTCTAAGTAATTATTTTGCCCAGCACTGGTTGCCAAGAATAAACATCTCTATATCCTTCCTGTCCGCTAAGGTCCCTGTTATCCTCATACTTCCTATCAACAAATTCGAAAACGTAATTTATACACACTGTGTACTCTTACTCCTATCCACATGTACTCCTGTCAGATTCCAAGTCAAAAACAAAGAGAACATTGTATACAGCAGGCTACGTGTAGAGGGACTCCCTGTGACCCGTAAAGCTAAACCCCATATATACGTATTAGACCAAAAAAGGTAAGATTCTTGGAACATTTAAACGCTTGTTGTGTTTGCGGGATATATTTCCATCCGGGAAATACGAGGCAACTGCCCTTTTTTCTCTCACCCTCCAGAAGTACACTCAAATGAAAACCGTGTTTCATGGCTTGTTAGGGGCTCAGGCTGCTTCAAATGGAAAGGGTGAGTGCTGCAGATGTACAGTGGTTAGCTACGTATTTACCTTCCTTTTAAACTTGCACTGTGGAAGACCTCTTCTTAGCGCATTTTACTCCTACCTCCAGGCACTCAATCTACTAAATCATAACAAACCGAGCTTAACCAAAGGTGGCATTTCCATCAATTCGAGAAGCGCACTGCGAACGAAACAAAGCTTTCCCCTCTCTGATGGATCTATTCATTATTTCAAATTCTTCCTTTGATTTGTCTCTCCGCCCGAGATGAGGGAAAGAGAGGGGAGAAAAGTAAAATAAATTAGATATGAGACAACGGCGAAAGCCATCCAGATTCCGAAATGAGATGCACAAACGCACATGTCCAAGAAAGGCCGCCTCATACCGGCATTAGAATTTTAAATGCAGCGGAGAGTGGGTGAAATTTAATGGATCCATTTATTGACTCTGCTCTCTGCATATCAATCTCAGACTTTACTGCTTGCTCCTCTTGGAAAGGCAGGGTGAGGCTTAACAAGATCAAGTAAGGCGGCGGTCCCACCTGACACCGAGGAAACTATACATAATGCTTCAGTACTCCCTGGAGTCAGTGTCTAGAGGCCCTAAAGGGACATTGGGCCAAGATGCTGGGATGAGAAGTTGCAAGGGAACAGAAATAAATGGAATAAAGAAGCAGTTGGAAGCCATTTACCCCTTCAGTCCATTTATCAGGACCAAGCCATTTTGAAAAGCAGAGCTAGCGCACCGGTAGACTGCATGAGTGTAGCACCTATCAGTGTGAATACTTATTCACCAGAACCACTAAACCACAACAAATGTAGTACACTCGTACCTATCCTTACGAATTCATCTACCTACATAATGGCAGGACTACCTTCACTTCATGAAGCCCTCCCCATTGTGCATGTGTTCAGCTGAAGCTGATCGAGCGCCCAGTTGACCCATGGCCAAGAACTACCACAGTCCCTAAAACATTAATCTTGCGACACCGGGGTGAACCATTACTGTCCTGATTAAGGGTGGGCGTAGTTTGCGAAGTAGCAATACGCATAGCTACGCAAAGTGCACTTCGCACTACGCGAGCTACGCATAGCACTACGCGAACTACGTAGTAGCATGTTCGCACTGTGCAAGATGTCGTTTTCAATGATTGCACAGTGCGAACAAGCATCCGGCACTGTGCAATCATTGAAAACGGCATCTTGCACAGTGCGAGCTGTACTTTTTTGCCGCTCAAGTAGATTTTTACTCGAGCAGTAGCTTTCTCAATGCGGACTGGACTGGTAGTTTCTCATTGCGAGTGGTCGCGAGCATGTGCGACCACTCGCAATGAGAAATCTGACCTCCCCGCGTTGAGAATCTCGCCGGGAGGTTTATTTTCCATGCTCGCGATCGGCAACTTGATGTTGCTGATCGCGAACAAAGAAAAAGTCTCACGAGGATGTCATTTTGCTTGCTCGCGGTCGTCAACTTGACGTTGAGGACCGCGAGCAAGCAAAAAATGCCCGCTGCACTACACTGCGCATGTTTGCACTGTGCTATGTGCATTTCGCGTAGTGCAAAGTTGCGCAAACTTCGCAAACTACGCGAGCGTAGCGTAGTGCTTTGCCCAGGGTTAGTCCTGATCCATTTGACGTGCTATTCTATTCAACCAACTGAACACTCCTAGATAGGGTTGTGGACTTACACTCCACCTGGCTCCAGTCCTGGCAGGGCAGATTGCAGCCGCGGTCCGTGCAGGTAACAGCGGTGGCGCCAGGTAAGGGGGTATTTCAAGGATCGATGCAGATGGAAAATTAATTATTTATTTAATTTTTCCTCTGCATCGTCCCTTGAAATCCCCCCATAAGCAACCCCGCCGCCCCACCGCTGTTACCTACACGGACCGCGGCTGACAGAGGGAGTACTCAAGAAGTGCAGGACCCAACCAAGCTGCGAGCCAACGCAAAAAGCCCATGCAATAATCTGCCCTTGGAGGAGCCCCAGTACTGGTTTCTTTGTTGTAGGAACAATAAAACAGATCTCAGGCTCCTAATAGGCAAAATATTTGAAATAATATAAACGTTAGCAAATAGACAGTATGTTATAGTAGATGTGTGACTCCAAAAAAAAACTGCTGCTCACAAGTAAAGAATGGTTGAATCGGATTCTGCAAAAAGAAAAGCGGATCAAGAGTCAAAGGATGTCTCAAGGGCAATGGAACATAACAGTCACACTTCTTGGAAGAGACAGCGCAACACAGATCCAACTCTAGCAGCAACTGACTTAATTATGCAAACATTTCTAGAACTTGAGTTCTCCAGTCATGTAATACATTCTGAAAGTGAATCACAACTCTTCTGCCTCCTAAAGTAAGCGAATAATAAAATCATCTATGAATACATTTACAGTACATATCCTAAAACATCCTAATGTCCCCAATGCCATCAGAAAGACCTCAGAAAAACTGAAAGTGCTTACAAAGAACACCTGAGAAACTACATGCAAAGTCATTGAACCTCCAAGGCTTAACTCGTCAGTAGTCACTCTTGCAAGCACCAGCTTTTTTGACTATGACTGTGCTTTGTTCGGAGTAGTACTTGCATGATAATACTTCCAACAGGGCCGGGGGCAGGGAGAGGGGGAGCAGAAATCTGTTCCACTGTTACAAAAAGCTCTGGCTGGACACAGGGAAGAAACCATACTGTTCGTGGCAAAAATAGTATTATTTTAAATAAAGTCAAAAGTACTAGAGCAGGCAGAAAAAGGGCAGGCCTGGTGGTGCTTACCTCCCTCTGTAGCAGTGGATTATTTTCAGGGCCGGCTTTAGCGCTGGTGGCGCCCAGTGCGACAATCCTTTTTAGTGCCCCCACACCCTATGACCGCCTCCTCGGATTCTCTTACTACCACCAGGCAAAAGTGCCAGTCATCCATCCAATTATACCTTATTACTAAATACAGGGCCCCTCCTCAGATTAGCGCCCCCCTCCAGAGGTCAGCGCCCGGTGCGGACGCACCAGTCGCACTGCCCTAAAGCCAGCCCTGATTATTTTAGCAGCTACATCACATATACAAGGGAAGCAGAAAAGATTGCGTCATAGCCTGCACGAGTTGCTCTATAACCACCGCTCTCTATTACAATTTCACCAACCCCCAGGGCGGCAAGTGGAGCCTCAAAATGCGGAACTGACCACTAGCCCACGCTGTGCACTGCCCTCACCTCCCAGCTCTATAACACCTACTCCTATGCCAGCCATGTCCTGTTGCCACACCCCAAGCATCCTCCATGCAAGCAGATCTGAGAAGAGCCTTGCGGTGCAAAATCAGTCAGATAATCTTACATTTTCCTTCAGAAAAGACTGAAATGTTTCTGCACAAAATGTAAAAAAATCCTGCATTTTTCTCTCTCTATCAATAGTAAATGAAAAAGCACCAGAAAATAGGTTATGCCCTGCACTAATTAAAAACATATGTTTCTGCCAAAGCAATCCCAGCAGTGCGTTTCTGTCTCAGTTTCTCTCTTTCCCTACTGTGCTGTGGGCTTTAATTGACAACCACAACCTGCTTGACCTGCGGCGTCACTGGTGGTCAGATCCCGTTCACTTCCAGATTTGTTTGTCGGTGTGTAAACTGCAGAGGGGGAAGCAGCCGCCCAGAGAAAGACATTATTAGCATGGGAGGATAGAAGGCAGAAGAGAAACACATCTGGTGGAGCGACATGAGTAGCATAGCCACCAACCGTAGGACCAGTGGCAGCTCCTCGGCTAAGGTGGAGGAGCGTTGCCCCACTGCTTTTCAGCGGTGCAAAAAAGGAAAAATAAAATGATAATAACACAGTTATTATAATTTTATTTTTCCGTGCTGAAGCCAGTTTTTTGGTGGGCTGGTAAAACAGTCATGCGCAAGTAGCATGTTCTCCACTTGGCTGTATTGCACAGTTTGAGTGGAGAACATGCACAGGCTTCTGTGTGCCGAACCAGGCTGCTCAGACCAATTACGACGCTGCGTTGTGCTGGTGACAGCATTGTTGTAATTGGCTAGGGGAGTCTGGGAGCCTGTGCGCTTCCGTGCTGCCAGGAAGAGAAGCGGATGGCGGAGAGGCAGCGGCCTGCTGGCAGACAAATAATATTTTCTTTTCTTAAAAACCCTCTGCCTGCCTCACCACTACTGCCCCATAGCAGCCGCCACTGGTGACATCTCAGCACCATAAATTTCTCCTTTAGGACATGCGGCTGGCAACCAAGTAGACCAGTGAGTAACGCCTCACAGCGGAGTGAGTGACAGCTGCACATATCTGTGTGAAGCTAGTGGTCACAGGTAAAGACCCTGGAAGGGCAGGATATCACTCATGCAATACAGTGGGTAACACTGCAGCAGAGGGAATGGCAGCTGAACACATCTGTCACAGTTCCCAGCAGAACAGCCCCAGTTTTATCATCTTCCCTACATCAGTGAAATGAGTACCACTGATTTGAGTAATAATGACATGTAGCAACTAAGCCGTAGCTACAACTCAGGGTCTGCTGTGCATTATAGAAATAGAGAATGATACACATATTCATGTTTTAATACAATTAGATTTGCAGTTTACTAAATAAACAATCCTTCAGTGAAATTAAACTTCAAAACACATTAGTTTGCAGGAGATAAGTATGACTGACATAATGTGCAAGCTTGCACACTTCACCTCCTATCCACTGTACCCACCCTGAATTCATTACAATACCTGTGGAGCATCCATGAAGTGCAGGTGTCACAAATGTCCCCGAAGCTGGAGGAGCCTGCTATATCGCTTGCATTATCTTGTACCATTTACCCTGATCTTCACCTTGCTGATAGGAGATAATAGGGGAACGAAGAAGTGATCAGTCTGATGGACCAATGTCTCCTTTCTCTTGCTCTGCTTTTTCTCTCCTTTTTCACTCGTGTTGTCCGTCGTTTCTATCTCCCACTTTCACTCTCCTTCTGTGTTCTTTTCTCATTTCATACTACCCATCCGCTCTCCTTCTGTGTCTTTCCTCGTTTTCCCCCTCATCTCAATCTTCCCCGTTGCACTCTCCTCTGTGTCCTTTGTGTCTTTCATCTACTCTGCTTGCACTTTTGCAGCCTTATTGGCACTTTCCCCACTCTTTTTGACCTTTTTCGCTGCATTTTTCCACCCGTTTTTCCCCCGCCGTTGCTGCCCCTGTGGCCCCTCCCCCAGAACACTACCAGCGTGACCGGCCCAATCCAGCTCCCGCCTCCCAGCTGCCCAGCCCTTCCCGACCCCTACTTAATGGTGGCCGCGCACAGCAGGCGTGCCAAAGGCAAGCCCAGCTGCACCCATCCGCAACCCGACTGCGATCAGCGCCAGGAACCCTGGAACGCCGCCCCTCCAATGCTACGACCCAGCGGCACTACACGCACTCAACCCAGGCCGCAACAACAACTTCAAGCTAGCTTAGCCAGTCAACACCCACGGACCCTTAAGCTGTCACCACTGCCATCAAACCTACAGCACACCCAGGAACTGGGATCCAGCACAACCCGACCACAAGAACACACCTGAACCAAAGATCCTGCAATGCATCCTCCTCAACATCAGATCACTCCACAAACACGCCACAGAAATCTGGGACCTCCTCAACAGCACCACCCTGGACATAGTGTTCCTCGCCGAAACATGGACCAACAGCTCCTCGGGACCGGACTTTGTCATCGCCATCCCCCAAGGATACAAGATCTCCAGGAAGGACGGCCCCATCCACCCAGGAGAAGGAATCGCCATTGTCCACAAATCCACCCTCCGCCTGAGCACCCTCCCCGACGAGTCCACAGACCTGATGGAATTCCTTCACTTCATGATACTGGCCAGCCCCATCACCATCCTCCGAGGAACCCTCATCTACCGACCCCCTAGTCCTGCAGACCTTTTTGCCAAATCCATCACGGACATCATCTCTCCGCAGGCCATCGCATCCACCAACTACACCCTGCTGGGAGACCTCAATTTCCACTTCGACAACCTACTGGACCACCGCACCACATCCCTCCTGGACAACCTCCACAGCATTGGACTCCACCAGATCGTGACCGAACCCACGCACTCAGCAGGACACACCAGGAAACTCCAACACCTTCAGCCACACCACCGAACTCCCATGGACCGACCATTGATGCGTCCACTTCACCTTCAGAACACCCACCATCCACAGACACCAGCACCTGCTCCTACAAAGAAATTGGACCAGAATCACCAACGACCAGCTAACCTCATCACTCAGCAACTCCACCCCTACCGTCGTGGAAAACGACGACCCAAACGTCGCACCCTGAACCCTGCACAGATGGATTACCGACATGCCCAACACCTTAGCCTCCCCTCAAGAAAACAACAACACCCACATCAAGAAAGCTGGAAGATTTACAACCGAACTTCGAGAGTCCAGACGCACCTGCCCCCGCCTCGAAAATGACTGGAGGAACACCAAATCCACAGAAGCCCACAACAACTTCAGAGCCGCCTCCAGATCCACCACCAACTCATCAGAAAAACTAGGACACCTGCCCTCACCACATTTTTAACAGAGCTGCCGACACCATCGCACCCATGCTCCGCCACACCATCAACCACTCCCTGGCAACCTCATTGTTTCCTGACGACTGGAAACTACAGACCCATTTCCCTGCTCCCCTTCCCAGCGAAAGTCATCGAGAAAGCCATCAACAGCCAACTAGCCACATTCATCGAAGAGCACAACATCCTCAACTCCTCCCAATCTGGCTTCAGAAAAAACCACAGCACAGAAACCGCCCTCCTCGATGCAACAGACGACATCCGCACCCTACTGGACAATGGAGAAACAGCAGCCCTCATCCTCCTCGACCTCTCAGCGGCGTTAGACACAGTCTCTCACAGCACCCAATACACAGACTCCACGACACAGGGATTCAAGACAAGGCCCTCGACTGGATCCGCTCCTTCCTCTCCGTCAGAACGCAGCGGGTCAGACTCCTCCCTTTCCTCTTGGACCCTACACCAACCACCTGCGGAGTCCGCATGGGGTCATCCCTTAGCCCTACGCTCTTCAACGTATACATGGCTCCGCTCGCCCCCACTGTGAGAACCTACGGACTCAACATTGTGTCATACACAGATGACACCCAACTCATCCTCTCCCTATCCAACGAACCCAACACCGCCAGACACAATTTTCGAGAAGGTATGGAAGCCATCGCCAAATGGATGAAAAACAGCCGCCTTTAACTAAACACCAACAAAACAGAAGTACTCATCATGGGCCCACACCCGATGCCTGGAACGACACCTGGTGGCCCCCCGCCCTCAGATGTCCACCCACCCCCACGGACCACGCACGCAACCTGGGAATCATCCTGGTCTCCGAACTCAAAATGGACCACCAGATCAACGCAGTCTCATCCTCCTGCTTCCACACCAGACCTTCAAATGGATCCCCCTTGAACACAGAACGACCGTCACTCCTGCACTGGTGACCAGCAGACTAGACTACGGCAACCCACTCTATGCAGGAATAAACTAAAACCTCACACGCAAGCTAGAGAACATCCAGAATGCCGCCACAAGACAGGTCCTCAACCTGCCAAGACACTGCCACATCTCCCAGCATCTGCGGACACTCCACGGGCTCCCCATCAAAGCTAGAGTCACCTTCAAGATGCTCACCCACGCTCACAAGGCCCTCCACAACACCGGACCAGCATACCTGAACAGCTAACTTAAATTCAACGCACCACAAAGAACTCTATGATCAGCCCAGGTCCCCCGCACCAGAAAGACCAGATCAGGCGGGCGTTCCTTCTCCTTCCGCGTGGCCAGAGCCTGGAACGCCCTCTCTCTCCACTTCTGACAGACAACATCTCTCCCAATCTTCACAAGAAACCTCAAAACCTGGCGCTTCGACAGACCCCCCTCCTTGACAGACTGGAACCGGCGAAACTTCCCTCCCCCAGCGCCTTGAGACCTTAACGGGTGAGTAGTAGCACTTCACAAACAAATGATTGTTTGATATGGCTGTGAATCCAAAATCAGATCTGATACAGCTGTGAATCGACAATCATAACTGATACAGCTGTGAATCGACAATCAGATCTGATACGGCTGTGATTTGAAGATCTGAGATGATACGGCTGTGAATCGAAGATCTGAGCTGGCACGGCTGTGAATCGACAATCTGAGATGATACGGCCATTCACAATAATCGCCATTAATGATTTAGAGACAGGAGCCATGCCTGCTACGCCGTACTTTGCGGCTTATGCTAACCAAGGGTTTAAATAATGGGTTATCTTCTGTGTACCCTAATGAATAATGTAATGAACAACTAAGCCCGAGCAGCACAATACTATAAGCCAAATCACCTCGAGATGCACACAGGCTATGAAAACTGCGGAATAAGTGTTCGATGAAACATTGTTTTAATATTTTTCTGAAGGTCGGGTGGGTTGCTTTAATACACATCAATTAATTTCTTTTTTACTGCATTTTGTAGACCGCTGTAATGTAGTCTTTGGCCACTCCATACAGTAAGGGCATCAGGTGACCAATGAGGAAATAGGAATTCTGGTTAGCCAGTGGGTAGGATCTGGTTCCTCAAGAGACAGAAACACTACATAATCTATTTGGTTTGGACCTCAGGTCTTATCTACCATTGACCCTTAGTAGCTGAATGTGATTTACAAGTGAAGAATAAAATGGGTGAAAATGTTTCACACCCCTGTTGGTCTCAATGAGATCCTTGGTGCTTCTTCAGGACCGAAAAAGTTGTAGAGGGAGGGGAATACGCCTATCCCAAGTGTAGTAAGAGAGCTGGTCCCGCCTCTTGCAGGATGGTACCGGCTCGTGGATCAATTTTCTAGTTGTCCAGCCTAATGTTTTTAAAGATGTTACGCCATAGGTCAGAACAGAAGGGTGCACATTCACACAGAGGTTTTACCAGATGTGTTGCTCGCTGCACCTACCATTCCGGGGATTTCCCTCTTTTCTTTCCACTCTCTGAGGAACAGTGACCTCCCCCTCCTCTCCCCCCCCCCCGCACCCCGTCTTGTATAATATGTATCCTTAGAGCACAGGCACAGGGCCTTCATTAGATCCCAGTCCTCTTTCCCCCTCCCTTTTTTGCAATACATTTTGAAGATATAGCACATATCTCTGAAAATAAGGCTGAGACGAAAGTGTATACAGCAGAAAAGGCTTCTGATATTTATGCACTTAAACAAGAGGTCAGAACGTTTAGCACATCACTAGGCTCATCACTAGGTTCAATCTCATCACAGATTAGACAACTTGACTACCTCATGAGAAAGGAACTCAATCAATGCCTACACACACCTACCTTGATCAAATACCATAAAGTAAAACAGATTACGCAGGGTTTAAGGTTGGCAATTAAACCCATGCTGTTCAAGTTTAATCAGCAGTTCATGACAAAGTGGTATGCCATTCTAAATAAGTGATCGTTAGACTTAATCTTGTTGATCACAGAAGAGCTGTCTCAAGTGTTAAAAGAACTAGAAGCAGAGATTTATGATCTCCAAAGCACCCTGGAGAAAAGAGTGGAAGCGGACACTTGGCAAATCACCCTCAATGAAATCAACACAAAGCTTAATGCCTATGCCAAGGAGATCCATGATCGTAAGATCTGCAACTTTATAAAGAGACATTATTGATTACAAGCTTGACGAGGTGGACACTTGGGCAGAAGTGTACACCCAGAAATGTGTTTTTAAAAAGCTAACCACTACATAATCAGAGGAAAGTATTGCTACCAGTAGTGACAATTCACCGAACCACCCACTGATAACTTCCAGCATATTCCCAGCCACAAAAGCAAATCACATCAGTTTCAGAGACTGTTTCAGCGAGGGTTTCTGTTTTGTCGACAAGCCCAGCATCCAGCCATCATCCAACGGCATCCACCATTGTAAAACCCACAGGGGACATGGCAACACTAGTGATTAACATATCGTACACTAAACTAACCACCCTGCATGTGTCAGTCCTCAATAAGGGCATGTAAGTTTGTACCGACATACCAATCGAACTAGTTCGAAACTAAAGTGGCTTTTTGAAAATGTATGCATAAATTATGCTTACAATATTTGTTTGACAACCTGGAACCTTCCACTTCAACAAATGAAGAACCTGAATACCCTGCATGTAAACCAAAGAGCATATATTTCTAGCACTCACATCCCACAAACACTTGACAAGTTTGAGGCATTGGTGAAAAAGGATTTCCAGCACATAAGCTTCCGTGATTCCAACATCAAGAACATGTCCAAACGGGAGTAGGGAGCTCTCATGATGCTTGTCCAAAACAAAGACTTGATATTTCAATAATGTTGACAAAGGAGGAGTGCTGGTAGCCAAGGACCGCACCTTCTATGAGGATTCAGTAACATTACATGTTTCTGATGAGCATACCTACATGTCATTAGAGAATGATCCAACCACAGCATTTATTGTCATTTTAAAACAGATACTCGACAGAGCATTGGATCTGGGGTGGGTCAATGAAAACACTCAGCACTATCTCATACGGGAATCGCCTTGGAGACAACACCTCAACATGCTGCCAAAGGTCCACAAATGCACCACTGATCCTCTTTTCAGGCCCATCTTATCTATGTGTGGCCTATCTAGGAACCCCTTGGGATTTACCTTGGCTCATTTCTACAACCCTTTGTTCCAAAATGGCACTCCTATGTCCAAGATACAACTGATTTTTTAAGCATTTGCCGCTTTTACAAGCGAGGAGTGGTGTCTTTGCATCATAGATGTTGCTTTGTTATATAATTCAATACCATATGACGAGGGTACTGAGACTTTGGAATGGGCATTGGTTATACAAGATGAGTTATGAGCCAACATTTTTTATTGTTACTACACTGCTTGTTTCATAGTTATTTCGTAAGGGAGAACATCTATTACCTACAGAAGAATGGAACTTATATGGCCTCTTCTGGGCCACCTAGTTTTACCAACATTTTCTTGTCAAAATCTGAGGACAACCTCATTTACAACTCTGACACTCAGTGCATGCATTTCATCGTGTGCTTAAGCTACATCAATGACATATTCCTGATTTGGAAAGGCTCCAGTGATCTCCTTGAACAGGAAATATTTGATCTCAATCTAAAGAAACCAGGGATCAGTTTACACATTCTATTCACAAGTCAAGTATTACTTACCTAGATGTCTACCTTGAGCTTACATCATTGGGTCTCTCAATCAAAGTCTTTAAGAGCCAATTGATCGTAACAACATGGTATTTCATCAGCAACTTTCACCCTCCATCGTTGAAGTGGCACTTACCATTTTCACAATTTATACGTGTGAAACGGATTATGTCTCATGCCAATACCAGTACTCGGTCACTTATTATGTTAAAAAATAAGTTCACCAAACACGGGTACCCTGAAGAAGTGTTGAAGAACGCGCTTCATCGCACATCTACCCTGGATCGCTCAAAGCTGTTACAGAGAAAACAGGATGTGAAACCAGCATGTAAGATCTTTCTGTCTAGATGTTCTACTCAATCAAATACCATCAAAAGTATCATCTCTCAGCGCTGGGAACTGCTTCAGACAGAATCAGATTTCAAGGGGCTTTTGTCGAATAAACCCCCATTCGCATATACAGGGACTCAGAATGTTGTCATGGACTCTGCAGTAAGAAGCTACATCGCCTAAGACGATGAAGAGGTGCAAAAATTGCATACATTGTGACAATGTTCTAGTGGACCATACAATTTCTCACCCACAAAACGGCGGACTGCAACACTCAACTAGTTGTTTCCGCTGTCAAGTGCTCGTGTGGTTTAATTTACTGGGTCAAAACTCAGCAGCGCATCAAGGTGCGCATTACGGGGCACAAGAGTATGGTTAGACACAAGAACCCAAATTCATCCCTTGTGGTACACTGGATGGACCACCGCCATAATATCGCACAGCTCAGATTCACAGTGCTGGAAACTATAGCGGTGAATTCAGACATCAACACCCAGAAGCGTTTTATCTAAACGCAAGACTCATCGGATAAAGTACAGTTTTATTCCCACCGGTCTCAATGACAAGTTGGAACTGGCCTGTTTCTTGTAGATTCTTATTCTTGCATACACTACTGATCTTCCCCTTATAAGGTTTGTCATACTAATATTAGATACGGACTCCCACATGCTTTTTCAAAAATACCCAGCTGTCAGAGTATATTATGATCTGGCATTTTTTTGCTTTAATAAAATTACTGTCTCCACCGCGACAGAGCAAAATATTTAGCTCGTCATTATGAATTTACCATGGCAAATCTTGCATTATGTTCATCATCTTTGATTTAAGTCATTTAATGCGCAACATATTTTTGTTCAGTGTTTTTGTTATTCTCTTTTTTGCAATGGTTATCCCCGTATATGTGAATGATGCTATATATGGCAATATAGGTGTGTCAGTCTATGTTTCTCAATTGATGATTATAGTTCTGGTATCGACCAATCTGTACTGCGTCATCTTTAATCTTTTTTGCCTTTTGTACTCACTTCACAGTTGTATTCACTCTATGGTTACGGGACAAGTTGTTTCCTTTACACTTCATTCAGTTTTTTTAGTCCGTTGTTTATTTCAGCTCACTTTGCGCATATGCAGACAACGCTATTCCTTTCCTTTATAGTCACTTCCGAAAAGTTCCTCGTGGCACTCTACTCTGTTTTGGCATCATGTTGGTGCAGGACACTCTCGATTCACGATATTTTACAGGTTCATCCTGCTTTGCTTTTGTTCACGCACTGAGCACGATCGTTATCACCAATTTTTTCAACTGATTGACATTTGTTAGGTTTACAGTCATTTGTTGGAGACCGGTTTACCATCTGAGGCTACCACCAAACGTTGAAGTTTTCAGATACTTGCTTTCTTTTTGATACTTCACCCGGGTTCCGGAACTATTGATTAATTGAACTTTTTATACCATATTGATTTCACTCAATATCTTTCACTCTGTATTTCATATTCACAGCCCTAACTAATGCATGACTGCTTGTTTGTGTACTACTACTGTTTTTACGGTACGCCCAGTTTTAAGTCCCTAGGACTAGAGCAAGTTGGGACTTGATGTTCTTATCCACAGTTCCTCTTTTAATTCATCATTAAGCAGATTGGTCACTTTCACATAGAGCAATTATTTTCCTTCAATTTTTTTCATCCATTAATTCATGGGGTTTTGGTAAATTGCAGTGCATAGCATGTAATGCCCTGGCAGCTGATTTTAGGATTTTGCAACAATATGAGTGCGATCCAGGTTTTCCTCACTGCATGTTGTCTGTGATGAAACCTCTGATGTATAATCAGGGATTCTTCATTTTAAATTTATGAATACCTCCGATGAAGGGTTCCTTTCATTTGAAATGTACTGGCTTGTGTGTTACAGCGTGAATATCCTCTTTAATTGAGAATGCTATTTTCTCGTCGTCCGCAAGTGTGATGCGGCATTTGTAAACAATACAACAAGCCTACAAGCAACTCATTAAATCATTTTTGTTCAAGTGAAATCATTTTTACAAGCCTCTTTAACATTGTATTGTTTGATTATTTGGAATATTTTTTGATTGACATTGTTTACTTGGAAGCCTTATGGCACCAGTAGTGAATGTTGTGTCTAGTACACTTCGTTGATCTAGATTTTCATCAAAATAAACCTTTGCCAGTGCCAAACCTTCTTTTTTAATACATGTAAGTCACCCCTAAGGTAGGCCCTAAACAGCCCAATGGGCAGGGTGTAGTGTATTTAAAAAGTTGGACATGTACTTTGAAGTTTTACATATCCTGACAGTGAAGCACCCTTAAATCCATTGTTCACTACTGCAAAGCCTACCTCTCTCCTAGAATAACATTAGGTGAACGTATAACATTTAATAAGTGATAACTTTCAATTGGGAGCAGGTAATGTAAAGTCCTCTTTAATGCGAAAGTTGGATTTCAAGTCACAATTCCAAAAGCACCACTTTTAGAAAGTTGGCATTTTCTTCAACCAGCTATTTGGTGTCTGCTGCCTGTGTCCTGCGTCACATGACTAGGGGTAGCTGGCAGTTGGTATTTGTGTATTGCTCCCAGACAGTGAAGCAAAAGGCCATAGGTGTTGGTAGGATGGGCCATCTCTGACTTGATGAAGGGGGAGGAGCTGTTACCTACCACATTTGCACATTACAAAGGCTCTGCCTGAGCATACTCACAAAGGGTTTGGCACTAGTCTATTGTGACTCCAGAAAATCTGGGCCCTGGGCAGTGAGGCGGAAAATTCCAAACACGCCTGGGACTGGAAACCTCCAGAACATTTACCTACTTCAAAGTGGGCACCAGGTATAAATACTGGACGCTCTGACCCAACTCTTTAGTACACATCAAGACCTGTGGAAGACAAAGAAGAAAGACTGCTGTGCTGCTTTGCTGCAAGAAGAACTGCCACTCTGCCGCCTGACTGCCCCCTACCTGAGTGAGGAGGGCTAGACATGCATATTGATCACAGGACCAACAGAGTGACTCCAGAGGTTAGTTGGCTGGCTTCCTGATCAGTACCTCAGGGACAGAGCAGTATCCAACAACCTTGTACCCAGCACCAGGACTCTGTGGCTGTTGGTCCTGCTCTCCGAAGTGATGCCACCCCAGTCTTGGACCTTTGAAAGTGAGCCTTAAGGTTCTCTGCAAGCCCAGCTGTGGTCCCAGGAGAAGTGAGGCAAGTGCAATGCATCACCTCCCAAAACGCTTCATTGGAACTTCAGCTCGACGCATCCCCGACGCAGGACTTCACATTGCATCCCACAGTTTCCTCTGAAGCACTGTCCAACGCTCTCTCAGCATAGCCTATCGCATTGAAAGCCTCGCTACATCTTTGGAACCAACCGGTGCATGCTGCATCTTTGCTGCAGGACATCCCATCGCAAGCCCCTTGTCGACTGCATCCTCAACGATGACGCAGGACCTCGCATCGCAGTTTCCTGGAACAACCATTATGCAATGCATCTCCACAACAGGACCTTGCATTGCCTCAGCTGTGTGACACACCCTTGACGCAGGATCTCACAATGCTCCTCAACTAGCATTTAAAGTACTTTTGTTCAGCGAACCTAACTTAGCCGGCCCTCGCTCCATCGGGGTCAGCCTCAACTTGTGACTTTGTCCCAGTCCAGCACAACCAGATAACCACAGTTGGCGCTTTGTGCTTCTAGGCACTATTTTCTCTTAAATCTTTAAAATTACATATCTTCGGTTCTACTGATTGGATGTTTGTAGGTTTGGTGTCAAATAATTAAAAAAAAAATACTCTATTTTTCTAAACTGGAGTGGGATTTTTCTTGTGTTTTCACTTTATTTTCTATTCTATTTACATTTCTTGTAGAGCGCATGGCTACCCGGAACAGGCTTCCCCATGCTATCAGTCCTAGCTGGAGTGAGCCTGTCTAAAGAGGTTTAGTAATAGTTTCAATTGCTTTCTGAAGCTCATAAGGTTGTCCTCTAGTCTCAGGATGATAGGTAATGAGTACCAGAGTTTTGGTGCAAGATATGTAAAAAAGCGACCTCTGCCTCTGGCTCTCTGGTCTCTGGGGACAACGAGGAGACCTAGATTCTTTGACCTAAGATCCCTATTGGGCCAAAGAGGGGGTGATAATCTGGTGGAGAATGTGTGGGCCTACTTTATGCTTTGCCCGATGTGTAATAAATAAGGCCTTGATTTGCATTCTACGATCTATAGGCAGTCAATGAAGAGTTCTGAGCCCTGCTCGTGCTGACTGACTGCGTTTTGGAAATGCCTAGCAGTGTTCCGGCTGCAGCCTTCTGGAGGACTTGGATCTTTTTATATGACAGGAACTGGGCTGTCCAAGTAAAGTGAGTTTCCAAAAGCAAGGCAAGATAGAATGAATCCTTAAATCATAGTCCTTTGGACCTCCATAGGGAGCCATTTTAGAGTCTTCCTTAAAGATCTAAGGAGGACAAAGCAACTGGCAGACACCTTCTTTACCCGGGCTTTCACAGAGTCTTTTTTGTCCAAAGTAATCCCTGAAACTCTTGACTACCAGACTGGGGGTAGGGCATTCCCCTAGGGATGAAGGCCAGTTAATTTGGTCCTAAAGAGTTGGATTTGAACCAACTAGCATGACCTCTGTTTTCTTCCCGTTTAGCTTTAGGCAGCTAGCTGCCATCCATTTTGACACCATCTCCAAACAGCTGTTAAGTCTTAAAGAGGCCGATCTTATATCAGGGGATAACGAAAGGATAATGTATGTTTCGTCTGCCTAGGATACCGTTGCAAAACCAAATGAATGGCTGATAACAAAAGAGAATGCAAGAGACGATCTATCTGGAGACTGACTGACTGGAAGTAGCTAGACCAGTGGGAACTGGGCCATAAATGATGAACAGCTGCTGAGATCTGCGAATATATTTGGTTTTATCTAGGTAGAATTTTAGCACTCTCTTCACATCCAGCGAGTGAAGAGCTCTCTCTGCTGGAGAAGAAGGGTTTTGGAAAAACATGGGTAAAGAGATAGTCTGATTTACATGAAACTCTCAGACCACTTTAGGAAGGAACCTGGGATGGGTACGCAACACTACCTTGGCAGAATGGAATACTGTATATGGCTCATGAGCGCAAAGGGCCTGTATCTCACTAACTCGTGTAGCAAAAGTTATCCCCACTAAGAAAGCAGTTTTCCAAGTGGGATGCTGAAGTGAAGCCTTATGAACCGGCTGAAAAGGATGAAGCATGAGACGAGAAAGCACTACATTTAGCTCCTATGGAGGAGAGGGATGTCTAATCGGAGGGAACCCCTTTCCAACCCCTCCAGGAAATCTTTAATAACTGGAATCCTACGGAAAGAGGATTGTGAAGGTTTTTTTCTGTATGCCGTCAGTGCAGACAGGTGGACTCTGATCGACGAATATTGGAGGCCAGATTTAGTAAGGTGTAGCAAATATGAGAGAATGACATACTCCTGGGAAGAGGTAGGATCGATCTACCTGGAAGAGCACTAAATGTTAAATTTTCTCCGTTTAAAGGCGTAGACCGATCGTTTAGGTCACTTTGCTTCCTTTAAAATGTCCAGACAGTCCTAAGGCAGGTTTAGATGACCATACTTCACTATCTCAGAAGCCACACTGCCAAACTCAAGGAGGAGAAGTTAGGGTTTAGAAGTTGACCGCTGAACTTCGTGAGAAGGTCTGGCCTGCATGGCAGCCTCAGATGTGGATGGATAGGCCGGTGAAGCAGGTCTGGGAACCACAGTTTTCTCAGCCATTCTGGCACCATGAGGATCATCTTGGTTGTTGTGGTGGATAGTTTGCCCAGGACTGCTGTATCAGAGGTATTGGGGGAAAAGCGTACACAAATATTTTGGACCTGTCGATCCATAGGGCATTCATTCCCTAATGAAATCTGGGGACGAAGTTGTGGCATTTTTTGTTATCCGCTGTGGTGAAAAGGTCTGTAGAGGGTGTGCCCCACAAATTGAAGATATCTTGTGCGACTTGTTTGTTCAGTACCCAATCATGGTTTTCGTTGAGAACCCTGTTGAGGGTGTATGACTGGATGTTTTGCACACATGGGAGGTGGACGGCAATCAGATTCAAGTTCCTGTCGAGAAGCCAGTGCAAGATCATTTGAGCTTCTAGTGACAGGTTTCTGGACTGTGTTTCCCCCCTGCTTGTTCAGATAGTACATGGTGGTGGTATTATCCGTCTGAACAAGAAGGGTGATGGCCTTGAACGAAGGTTTAAACGCCTTGAGTGCCAGGTGAACTGCACGGAGTTCCAGGAGGTTGATATGGTACATCTGTTCTTTTAAAGACCAAGTTCCTTGTATTCGCAGGTGATCCATGTGGGCTCCCCACCTCAGCAGAGAGGCATCCGTCACTATGGTCTGTGTTGGGTCCTGCTGGTGAAAAGGAATTCCGTTCAGGAGATTTTTGGGTGAACACCACCAATGGAGGGATTCCACAGCATAGCATTTGTGAAAAGGCTAATCTTGTTCACCCAGTTCCCTGAGAACTGGTTCCACTGATCCTCCAAGCACTATTGGAGAGGACGCATGTGAAGGCGAGTATAAGGAGTCAGAAATATGCAGGAGGCCATTGAGCCGAGGAGAGCGGAGACTTTGCAGACTGTTGGACGGACTGTCCTCCAGAGGTTCTAGCATTTCTGGAGAATGGATAAGTGTTGTTCCTCTGAAGGACACACCTTTTCCTGTAGCTTGTCAATGGTAGCTCCTAAGTAATGCAAAGTCTGGATTGGTGTTGACAAAGACTTTTGAAAGTGGATGTGAAGCCCCAGGAGATGGAGCAGATCGCAAATCCACTGCAAATGTTCTTGGGCTTCCGTGACAGTGGAAGCCTTGATCAGCCAGTCGTCCAAATAGGGATAGGCAAAGATTTAGTGTTTCCTAAATGTATTGCCATCACAGCCATGACATTGGAAAAAGTCCTGGGTGCTGATTTGAGGCCAAATGGTAGAACCGCATATTATTAGTGGTTCTGACCCACAACAAATCTGAGCAATTTCCATGGTGAGCTTGCGATGGGAATGTGGAAATAAGCGTTGTGAAGGTGTATTGAACAAAGCCAGTCACCCTGTTGCAGTTGAGGGTAAGTTTGATGTAACGGCAACATTCTGAACCTTTCCTTAAGGATCCACTTGTTTACGATTCAAAGGTCGAGAATAGGCCTGAACTCTTGTCTGCCAATTTTTGGCAGGAGGAAGTATCTGGAGTAAATTCCTTGGCCCCGTTGGTGTCGAGGAACCAATTACACTGCCTTCTTTTGGCATAGCGTGTTGTCTCCCTCTTGTAGAAGCTTGAGGTGAGATGTGGACGCCCTTAATGGACTTGATGGTGGTGGGACAGTGAATCTGAGACGATAGCCACGTTTGCCAATATTCAAGACCCAGACGTCGGTTGTAATTCTTTGCCACTCTGCCAGGTAATTTGCAATGCTTCGTCCTACTGGAGTGGGTAAAGGAAGAGAGGATTCAGGGTTTTTAAGCCGCAGGTTGTCGACCTCCCTGGTTAGCTGGTTGAGAGGTACGTCCCCTCTGTTGCTTGCGTTGTGACTGGTAGGGCCGTTGATACTGGTGTGATCTTCCGGACTACCATTGAGGGGTTTGAACCCTCTGTGACGAGAAACGACTGTGGTAGGGTTGAATGGCCATCGCTAGGTTTCTCTAAACCTACAGATTTCAGAGTATCCATATCTGTGTTCATTCTTGCCATTTCATCATCGGCATATCAGCCAAAGAGAGTGGAGCTGGAAAAGTGAAAATTCTGGAAACGCAGCTGAGTGTCAGGCTTGAGAGATGTTAGATAAAACAATGTTTGTCTCTGTAGGGAGACTCCTTGACAGTAACTATGGGTGGCTAAAATCAAAGAGTCTCCCGTGCGCTGATGATCTGGTTGGAGACCATCGCTCCCTCCTGGACTTTTTCTAGAAAATCCTCCCAGTGTTCTTTTGGGAGGTGATCCGTGAAGTGGAGATTGGAATCCCACAAGGCTTGATCGTACCTTCCTAGGAGAGCTGCAGTGCTGGCTACCCTCATTGACGTAGCCGCCGTATTGCATACTTTGTGTCCTGATGAGTCCTATCTTTTAATCTCCTTATCAATCAATCAATCGTAACATTTGTAAAGCGCACTACTCACCCGTGAGGGTCTCAAGGCACTGAGGGGAGGGGTGCTGCTACTCCTCGAAAAGCCAGGTCTTGAGTAGCTTCCTGAAGGTGAGTAGGTCCTGGGTCTGGCGCAGGAGGATGGGGAGGATGTTCCAGGGGGATAGGAGGCAAATGGTGATGTGGCATGAGATTTTCATGCGGCTAATAAAATCACTGAATCAGGTGGCGGGTCGGCACGTAAAAACAGCGGACCCTGCTCGGTGGACAGTATTTCTTCTGGAGCTTGTTGATTTTGCCACAGCTGGAGTGAGGGACAACTCCATGGCTGGCTCAAGACGACCCGGCACTAGCGGGAGCAAGGGTCTTGAGGCAGTGCATTGGTGAAGAATTTCAAATATAACCGGTGGGGATCACCATAGGTATGTTCAATTTTGCTACGCCTCAAACCAAAACCTCCTGAAATGTGTTGATGTCATCAATTGGTGAGGATTGAGTTTGAGGCGAGTCCTACAAGGTCAGAGTATCCTCTGGTGGAAGAGGACACATCCCGCTGACGATGACGGTGGCAACGTGAGTGATCAATGGAGTGCCTAGGGACATCCTAGGCGCTGGTGTGGCAGGAACCTGATGTACCATGGGAGGTGGAATGGCAGGTGTCGGTATAGCTGGTGGAGGACCAGTCTTGTTGTCACTTTACTCTCGATGTGGACCTCCCAGTTCTCGGTAACAGGAAGTTGGAATCCCTCAACATTAATGCATGTCTTGACGACGGTTGTCAGTGCAAGGTCGTTCTCGACATCACTGATCTGGTTCTTGATGTCGAGCGTCGACGTTTGTGTGACGTTGAGCCAGTCAATATCAGCTAGCGTGTCGGTGCCGTACCTCCTCTAGACCGGGACCGATAGCGTTTATTGCCTGAAAAATGCCTCTCAGTCCTCCCACAACCATTGGAGGCTGAGGGGAGAGCTCTGGTGGAAGAATTATCTCCCCCTCCTCTGCTGTCCAGTGGGACATCAGAGCGGACTTCTGTGGACTTCTTTTACCCGCAGGCGAGTCTTCTCCCTGTCACGCAGAGTTCATCTGGAGACATTCATGCAGATATCACAGGAGGTAGGAAGGTGATTAGATGGTAAACAAATAACACAGACCTCGTGGGGTTCTGTTTTATCCTTTTTCCTGCCACAGCGAGGACATTTGTCAAAGAACGATGGCATTTTAACTAGGAAAAAAGTATTTTTCCTGTCAGGAAAAAAACTCACTCAACAGAGAGAGACAAAAGACATCAAGTGAAGCAAAAAAGACTGTATTTTAAAGTTCTATACTGAAGAAAAAACCTAGAAAGGTCGAGTTCAACTCCAAGGGTCCTGTCAGAAGGAGTCGGTAAAAAGCCTCTGGCTGAGCATGATGGAATATTGGAGGTCTCTCTGCTCTTAAAGACACAGCCTCCTTTTTTCTTCGGATTATAATGCCACCCTATGGGCTACACTGCCTTGCACTTCTTCATCTCGGTTTTTCACACAGCAAAACAGTTTGTGAAGGTTCTTTTTCTGTGCCCTTACAAATTATTCAGTTACTGGGCACATATTTCATTGCAACCTGTTCTTTTGCCACTCCAAGATGAAGAGTTCTGACCACTGTAGCCTTGTCCTTCACTGCATTAACACTTTCTTAAGAGCATTTTTGAGGCCTTCCCGAAGAAAGGCGAACTTCAGCACTTAAGAAGGTATATTGGATAAGGGGCTCTGGGGTCCCTGCAGATGGGTGGGACTATTCAACTCTTATGACTATACATGGAAATTCCTTGCGAGAGAACCAATTAATTGTATCCTGTGACTGGGCTTTCTTGCAGTTTTTTCGTGCGATTAGTTCGTTGAGGGCCGTATTGATCCAATTTTCTTAAATCTGTGTAGGAAGTAGAAACATCTTTATCTTGTTTTAGGTTTGGCACTGCATTACTAGTTAAGGCCAATTCCCAGCAAGGTGTGTCCAGTTTGGGCCATTGCCGGGTAATCTTTGAGTGTATAGTTTTATTTATAGGTTCTCCAACTTTTGGCATACAAAATGGAATCAAATAGTGATCTGTCCAAACAGCTGGCAGTGGGTGACTCTCTGTCATGCTGGGTATGTTATGATCCAATAGATGACCTTTACTGTGTGCTGGCGTTGTGATCAGCTGAGATAGCTGAATAGCTAGAAGGTCCTGTATAAAGTGCACAGCTTTGGTACAAGTTGCATTCTCAAAGTGAATATTTAGATCACCCAGGAACATTACATTTTCTGTCTGAAGACTATGAGTTGCCAGAATATCTGGCATAATCTGCACACATTCTGCGGCTGGTCCCGGTAGGCGATAAACAAGCATCCTTTAAAAAGTGTAGGTATGAGAGAACTTGATGATGTAAAACCGGCTTTCACTGCCTGGAATTGTGATTGGAGTGGACTTACACTCTTGTCTTTGTGTTTTGGGAGCGATCTACAGTTCACTAGATACATATGCCACCTTTGGATTGGCTGACTCTGCATGTGCCGATTATTTTTGTTTGGCTCCACTCATGCTTTTGTTACAGCCATGTTTAAAATGAATTTTTTGAAGCGCTGCATAAATATCTTACACATTGCTTTTAAGTTAAGCCTGACGGCTTTGTGCCAAGCTACCAGAGGATTAAGCACAGATTAAGTTGAGGTTTGCTTGCGGTTCACCCTAATAGAGATTGTGGCTTCTGCTTCAGAAGGCAGAGATTGTGGCTTCTGCTTCAGAAGGCAGAGATTGTGGCTTCTGCTTGAGAAGGGTTTCAGCCCCCTCAACCAGTAAACCATTTTCTAACATTCATTATGAAACTAAATCTACTTAAAATGGATCCAAAATACCATGGGATAACGATCATGTCTAAATTATTTGGAATAAACTACTGAGGCACTCCAGATGGCAAGTCTGGAAGTTACTGTCTGCAAAAACGTTTCAAAGTTCTCTATAAAGGTAAAATGGAGGCATTGTGATTGCTATATTGCCTCCTGAAAGAGGGTTGCACACACACACGCATACCAAACTAACTCCCTGCACAGTGTAGCCCCCCTCTAGTTTCCCCCAGTAGGTGCACATTGCACCATCCTTCACTTTTGTTTAAGTCCTCATGCTTTAGTATTCTTACCAAGGGAAACTGGTAAAGATGGTTTGTGTTCTTCATAGAACTCACTTATCAAGTGGGAATGACAGGTTATTCAATGATACAAGTAGGCTTACCAGGAGCAAGCAGGCCAATTGTTTCATAAGAAAATAGAACAGCCAATGTGTTTTTTAAAACACTGTCCCTGCCGTTCGGCAGATAGTCAGGGAATGGGAATACCTATTAATAGTGACAAAAGACCTATCAATTTGAGGGGCGACTGGTGTTCCTGGGCAAAAGGGGCGTTGCCCTGCCACCCGCCAGGGAGAGGAAAGAACAGGGAAATAAACACAGAGCAGCTGAAAATAAATCACTGCTCTGAGACAGTGTGCTGATTCTCTTGGATGAACTCTAGTGATCTTTGCAGATGTCCTACTGCGTAAGTGCCAGGCAGGCAAGATTTTCGTCAACTGCAGGCACAATCTACAGCAGTGACATCATAGGAGAGGGAGTGCTGGATTAGATTGCAATGAATCCTGTTGCTTTTGTGGCGCATAAACAGTGGCCCTGGGAGGAGTTACAAAACCTCATCCACTTTAATGGCTGGGGTGTAGCAGTAATATGGGTTTAGTGCTACATTTGATTTCACTTTAAAAAAATGTTATGGAGCAGAGCATGACAGAGTGTTCCTTATCTGATCCACACAGGCCCAAGAGAGAGAAGTAATCAGCTTTGGACAACAATTGCACTAGTGGACTGAGGTAAGTGTGCACTTAAGCTTCTGCCTGCATTAGGGGCATCGTTTGTCACCCTCCGCCCACCCCACCCCACCCCACTCCCTGCTTAAGAAGCTGCGGGCGGAGGTGGGGTTCTTGATGGGCTGTGCAGCTTGTCAGACAAAGGGTCATAAATAACTTGGCAGGGTGTGTGAGTGAAAGGAAGGATGGGTGGATGGATGAAAAAGTGGATGGATAGATGCATGGATAACTGAGTGAAAGGGTAGACGTAATAATGGAAGAGTGAGAGGCAGGGAGGATGTATGAGTGAAAGTGAGGGTGGATGGGTGGATAGATGGAGTGAAAGGATGGGTTGATGGATGATGAGAGAAAGGATGGATGGGAGGGTAAATGGACGGATGGATGGAGTGAAATATGAATGGAGGAGCGAAGGATGGATGAGTGAAAGGATGTATGCAAAGATGGATGAGTAAACAATGGATGGATGAGTGAAAGGCAGGGTAGATGGATGTCTCAGAATTGAATGCTTTATTGTATAGTTAATTAAAACCATTACAAATATACAAATATGATATGTTAAAAACACACTGAGAATTTATACTAATGTGAACTGATAACATTTTAAATTGAGGATAAAGCAAGTGTCTTTCTGAGGTAAAAAATAACAATTCCGAGTTCATGGTTTTGCCAATGATCCTTGCTTTTTCTCAAAATACTCAATAAATTTGATTGATCTACAAATGAATTGCGGGTCTGCGGTGCATAATGTTTGTATAATCGCAGACCTACAGGTGCGTATTCCAAACTGCTTGAACTTGGCTTTCAACCAATTCCGACGATCCTGTATGAGAGCCGGGCAGATGCAAATCAGGTGGATAAAGTCTTGTCTTGCTGCACCACATAGCCCGCACCCTTCACTTTCTTGGGACTTCCACTTTGGCTGCTCGGCATTGGTTGGCAAACAACCCAACCTTATATTAAGATATTTGCGTTTGATGTAAGGCAAAAAGGCCAGGTCCAGGAAGTGCGCCGGCACTAGTTTTTTGTATGATTGAATAGTCATCCAGGCATGTGACCGGCGACTGAAAGCTATTTTGTCGTCCAACAATGAGTGCTTAATGGCTACCTTCCTGACCACCTGTTTAAATTGAGATACTTGGAGCTTGGATTCCCATAGTCCAGCTAGATTTGTTGATTCCATTGACATTTTGAGGTACTTGGCATAGTTTGAGTTTGGACATTTGGTGATGGTTTCCCACATAGCACGATAAATCATGATCTCTTGATGCATCCAGACATTGTACCAGAATTTTATGGTCTCATACTTCCTCAGTAGCACTTGAGATTTCAGGCCAAGTTCCAGTCTAACCTGGGCCGGGGATGCTTTACTTGGTAGCGCGAAGACACATTTGTAAATTTTCATTTGCACTGAATCCAAAAGTTGTGCACTCTTGCCATGGTGCAGTATGCTCCCGTAGGCTATCGTTGGTATAAGTTTAGCTTTCATTATTGTTAACAGTGGCGGATGTCTCAATGAAGGATGGATGGATGGGTGAGTGAGTGAAAGGGTGAATTGATGGATGAATAAATGGATAGACAGTAACTGAGTGAAAAGATGGATGGCTGAATGAAAGGGTAAATGGAGCGATATACGAACAGATGGATGGATGAGATGAAGGATGGATGAGATGATGAATGGATGTGTGTAAGGAGGGATGGCTGAGTGAAAGGGTGAATGGATCAGCCAATGGGAGGATGAAGGATGGTTGGAGTGAAAGGATGGATAGATGGAGCAAAATGGTGGCTGGATGAGCGAAAGGATGGATGATTGAATGGATGGATGGAAGAAAGGGGGATGGATAAGTGAAAGGATGAATGACTGAGTGGATGGATTGGTAAGATGGATAGGTGTGCCTGGACCAGTAGCGGGTCTCCTGTATGAGCTCCACAGCTACACTACACCATCCTTAATTATTCACTTGATATAATAAAAATAAAATACAGACCCGCTTTGGGCCCAGCAACAAACTGAGGCAGCTAGTGACATTGTTTTAATGCTGACACAGGTGCATGAAGGTGCCAGCCCCATTCCAGCACTGTGAGCATGTCTGTGTGACTGTGTGCGAGTTAAAGTGAGAGTCAGTGAAGGAAAGAGTCAGAGTGAGTTAGAATGAGTGACAGTAAGTGTGAGAAAGAATGTGAGAAAGAGAGAATGGCAGTGAGTGTTACTGTGTGTGAGACTGAGTCACAGTAAGACTGAGTAATTCCGAATGAGTGAAACAGAGTGAGATAGAGTGGGCAAGAGTAGAAACAATAAACTTACTGCAAGAAAGTCTGAGAGAATCTTTGAAGAAAAAACTCTTTGGAATTCGAGCCGAGGATTAAATTTTACCACCTTTAAAGGTCACCAGCCACCACTGATCATTTTGAAGTGTAAACGATATAAAGGCTGAGTATTGCTATCTGGAATAACTTAACTACATCGAACTTGACTTCCTCGTGTCTTCTGACAATACTGTCATTCTCGGACCCCTTTATCTTACGGTGAACGTTTGCCCTTTGCTTTGCTGTTCACTGAATTTCTAAGCACTTAATCTGCCTACTAAGGTCCCTTTCTGAAAATATTCAATAGACACAATAAACCTATGTCTATAAATGCTGATGCAGCAACATACATCGTCATAAGATAATGACCTACGCAGCAAAACCTGAGATTGTGTCCTGCATCCATCGACAAAGCAATCACAAATTCATATAATGGAACTAAATTAAACAGAAACAAATACACCAGAAAGGTGGGGCTCACCAAGACGGGCAGCAGGAGGTCAGCGAAGTAGACAAACGCGGCCCCCACGCTGAATCCCACCGCTACGGGGAGGAAGGCGAAAGAACCGTAGTTTCCAGAGGACTCTGCCATCTCGATGGCGGGTGCAAGAAGGGACCAATAGGAAGCCGCCAGCATCACCTGAACAGAGAACAAAATTCATTATAGAACTGCCAAAATGAAAACTCTATTCCACTGCAAAAGCCTTCAATTTATTCCCAGCATATGGTGGAAATAGACATGAAGAAATACACACGGAAGATTTTCAAAACGTTTATTTTTCAGTTTAAAAAAAAAAAAGGGTTCTTTTGCTTTAGTTTTCACTTTATGCCTTACTACAAGATGGATGTGTAACATCTGCGCAACCCCACAGGGGGTTCGGGTACATTTGTATTGTCTTTTGCTTCTCTTGTGATGTGAATTGCCTCTTTTTTTTAAGTCTCGGCAACAGGCAGCTTTTAGCTGTCTGTTTTTGAAAGATCTCCCTACAGTGTGTTTAGGGCCCACCTACTGCTTAATATTTGTTGGTTCAATTGTCACTTATTTAATTGTTTCTTATCCAGTGACTTGCCTTCCTATCTTCCTGCGTTTGTCCCTCCCCTAGACCACAGCCTCTTTTCCACTCTTTAGCTGATATGCGTCTTTTCACTGCTCAAAGTTAAGCCACTACTTTTTTGTTTTTCATTAAGCACTCCATGAGAATGCATGTGTTTCCTGCTCTCCTTCGCGTGCTGCTTATCCACCACACAAATACCCGCCCACCATTGCATGCCTTTCACCCGCCCCCAACCTGCTTCTCACCAATTCCTTAATTACTCCCCTACACATGTGGTTCTTGAAATAAAAGTTTTAATTTGACTTTTTCTTTTAATGCCGGGCAGCTCTGCCTTCCAAAAGATGCGTTTTTCCGTGAATATCAATGCACTTGTTTCATCTACTGATCTGAGTGGTGTTGGATCGGTAAATAAACATTTTTACAAAAAGAAGAAAATTGCACCAGTGTCATTCCGTAGGACTGTGCATGCGTGGTGACACATCCAAGTACAAGAGACCACGGCAATCTCTACATTCTGGATGGCATGGGAACAGGGAACGTCTGTGCAATAAATATCGTAAATGCTGCTTGATCGAAGAAGCTTGAAGCCATAGATCTGGCAAGCCATCGCATCCTCATGGTGGTAGCGCTCTACTCCATGGCCTCCCAGACTCCACATTCGTCCCACTTAACAGCATTCTACAAGCCATAGAAGGTTTCTTCAAAAGCTTGAATAAATAGGATTACATTATTCAGCCTGGATGGAACTTCACTGGCTTCCCTTCCCGTTACGCACCATTCTCAAAACCAGTTACATCATTTATGAAACCCTCATGACCAGCACCTCTTACCAGGGTTGGATTGGGACCTAAAATCGGCCCGGGCCCACATTTGCGGATTGCCTTTCCGCAAAACACTGCTTCGGCGAAGTTTTATGAAAAGAAAGGGAGGAGGGGGGCAAGTTTTCTTAACTTCACTTAGATAAAAAAAAAGTGCATGGATTAGTTCACACTGCTGATCCACACATGACTGCAAGTGAGCTTTCTGTTCAGGTCCCCTGCCCCCACTCAATCAGCATACATTAATGGGCGGCCCAGCGAGAGAAAGGGAGTGACACCTCCGCCCATCTGCCTCCAGAAAGGCCACTCAGGCACCCACTTTAAAGAGAACTACCGCCCGGCCGGCGGTGGCGATCAGCACGACATCCCGGCACAATTTACCCCCCGCCATATTACTATGGCGGGGGTACCGCAGCAGACTGAAAGCTCGTCTGCCGCGCGGATTGCCGGTCGGGTGGAAAAGGCAGACAATATGGTGGCGGTGCCTTGAAGGCATACACAAGGTGGCAGTCACCACGCGGTGCCTGTCCCATTGTGCATGCCACTGCACAACATGCATATTTTACATTGTGGCGGGTGCTTCTAACAGCACCGCCCGCCGCAATGTAAAATATGCGGGAAGCGACTGCCAGGGTGGCAGTCGCATCCTAATGGGCCTAGCGGGGCTGCCGCAACTCTGGCGGTCGGGCCCGTTTGCAGTTACGGTGCCGCCCGCCATCGTAATTGGGCCCTAAATCACAAAGAATTGGCTGTCCACAACCCATCTGCCTCTCCTATCACTTGTTTACTTTATTTTGTCTTTGACCCTGTACAGAGCTCTGTAGCCTCTTGCGTTAGTGTTCAAACTTTCGGAATACTGTATACATACACACAGCACTCCTTTGGTGGTTTAACAATGCCGCCAATGGCTTCCTGCTCTGTTCGATCCTAAGTGAACGCCATACAGTCTAGTGAATTCGTAACAGTGCCTTCAAAGGGCTGCTCTTCGGTTGCTCCCAGGTAGACTTCATGCGGTACTCCTGTGTGTTGTTCTTTTGTTGCTTGACAGCCTCTTGTCAATAGACTCAACATACTGCTCCCTAGTAGTTGGCCAAGGACTGCAAATGGTGTGCGTCTTCTGAAGATACCGCGTGAGGCCATATACCCGAATCGATCTCACTAATGCACTTCACCAGGCTGTGTCTGTGCCACACTCTGTGCATAAACATGAATTTGAGCAGTGATATCATTGTTTGCACCCCTCAGATCATCGAACTCCAAGCACCTCACAAAAAAAAGTCCCAGATTGGCCAATCTACAACCAGATTGAGAGCTGCATGCATAAACCAGCAGTTATGATCTCTTTGCATAGCATTAGCAGAGTCAGTCAGTCAAACAAAACTTTATTTGATTTGTTAAAACTTAAAGTACATTTCCCACATTCCGTGATAAGAGAGAGAACAGCAACAAAACATTACAATATTCAGCAAAGAGAAAGAGCAGCAGCATAACATGATAATATTAAAACCACAATTACACCTCAAGATACATGTAGTTTAACTTCTCTTGTTCCTTTTAAAACGGAGTATTATAACATTTATTTGTTAAAATCGCTAAAATAAAAAAATAAAAACTTTGCCTATACATGACTTCTTCAGAATGCAATTTTTACTACTGTTATACCTTGGTGTCTCTACCTTTATTCAAAGATAAGGGCTGCACTATACATGTTCTTCTGCGCATTTGAGGAACAACTTAACTTTATTCATATATTTCCCCCACGCACAGGCTATATCTGAATTCTCCATTTCCACCAACAGAGTAGCAGCTTGCATTCTGCGCGTAATCTTATATTTTTTGAAAATCGGACATAAAAACTCCTTTAGAAAGTCTAAAAATCTCGTACAATCTAATAAAATGTGTAAAATATCGCAGGTGGTTCCTAAAGTGCAAGTGCATTTCGCATTACATCCTATCATTAGGTTTCGAACCCCGTTATTCGCATAACCTGGGTTTATGCCAATTCGCATTTTCAAGACTTCTTGCCTCAGATTGTGGCTGGGTAGCCGATCCACGTAGGGGAAGTGTTGGCTGCTCTCCCACGCCACTTTCATGTGTGCTACCGAGGTCTTTTGAGCAAGGTAGTCCCGATCATAACTACGGGACATATTGACCCCTTGAATCTTTAATTCTTTTTTCCCAATTATTATGGGGTCTTGCGGCAAGCATACCTTCAAATCTAACACCCCATAAGCCTTGCTTACTGAGGCTCTCACCTCTTTTGCCCAGGGAAGCTCACTAATGGTGATTTCCTCCTTAGCCCATTGGGAGATTTTAGCGATTTCCCCAACTCCCAACCGCTGCCAGAAGCGTACAAGGCTCATACAAGCTGTTATAGCCCAGGATGTTATTCCCAGCTCCAGTCGTGCTGCCTGCACCATAGAGGATTTTTGGCAGTGCGAATAAGCTTTTTAATATATTTCCCTCCTCTCTATCCCAGGAGGTCTTACCACTGAGATAAATAACCTCGGCTCCATACAAAAATTGTGGGGGGACCATTGCTTGATAGGCTTTTAAGACCGGCCTATCTGACCTTTCACCATGGGTATTATTAAATATTTTTAGGCCTTAGCAGAGGGTAAGGAGTGACAAGGACAGAGTTTTTACCTCAGCACCGTATGCACATATATTTTTGTGGCCCATAAGGTCCTTCTCGTAGTTTTGTGGGTAGATAGGTACATTACACCCAAAGGAAGAGGGAGGGAGAAGAGAGAGGGGGAGGGGGAGGGAGGTGGGTGGGAGGGGGAGATGGAGAGAGAGAAGCAAGGGATAGTCAGTTGGAGAGTGCCATATTACAGAGAAGAGATCTGTTTTTCTGATAATGCCCTGCATTATGTGGAGAAAGGGAGAGCTGTGGTGACGTAGGAGCTCATTGAAGTGCGGGGAGGCATTACTGTTTTTGAGTAAATTTTGCGCCTTATGGCTTTCTCACCTCATAAACGAAGAAAGGAGTCTTCTGCATGGCTTCCAAAGAAATGGAGCTTGACAGTGAAGTAATATGTTTTTAGTGCAAGGCCGTGTATATCACTGAGTAGAATCTGACTTTGATACGAGCTACAAAGAGTGGCTAAACGAGTTAAGTGTAGTGGTGATGTGGCGGCATTTCCTTTGGTCTGAGTTACAACCCAGGCTTACAGGATGTGTCCAGGAGGCCTGTCAGCACAGTGTTTTCACCATCAAGGAGAACAGGACAACGTTCTTGATAATGGTGTGGCAGATCACGGGTTAGATTCTGTGCTCGAGGCTCATTTTGTTGCATGTGCAGGTTTTTACATTACACATGCTTTAAATGAAAGGTGGGTGAGACGTGGTGGGAACGAACGGATATGGGATACTCCTGGTATTGCAGGAAGAGAAGTATGTTGCAGCCTATCACGGATCTGTGGTTCAAGAGGGTTGCCACTAACCTGCACAAGCATGCCTTGGACAGAATGAGTTTTTGATGCACAGTAAAAATCCATGTTTTGGGAGCTATTACAGAAGGGCGAGGGGTTTGATGTTGTCGGATGATGTCAATCTGAGGTAGAGTTGGGTGCCATCGGCATTGGGATGAAAGGAGAAGTATTGTTGGGTATACAGAATCCCTCAAGACTTGAAAAGGTCCATACATCAAAATTACATTCATGAAGTTGAAAAGATCCATACATCAGAATCAAATTCATGAAGTTGAAAAGGTCCATACAGCAGAATCAAATTCATGAAGTTGAAAAGGTCCATAAAGCAGAATCAAATTCATGAAGTTGAGAATTCAGGTCAATCCTCAGCTTGCCGCACAAGGAGAGCATTCATCGCCCTCTCCAGCCCTAAATTGCTAAAGGCACCCCCCATGCTGATTACCCGAATCTACGATCAGCCTGCCCCTCCGTAGACCCAGCCCGGAGTACAGTTTTCACGCAACCGCCGTGTGTGTGCCCTGCACTGCCCTCATCGACAACCTTGTCCTGATGACGATCCAGACTCACGGGGATCGAAACGCCGTCGACACTGCAGCATTATTTGTTGGCGCATTTTACGTTTTGTGCTCCAAAAAATCTATTGAATTTTGCTTTAAAGTAATTGCAACTTGAAATTGTGGAGCCATCACTGTACATATTCTCTGTCACTATGCGTCGTTCACGCTGCTCACTTTAGCACTTGCACTTTCACTTATTGTACATATCACCATTCACCAAGTGCCCTCCTGGTTGTCACATGATTTGCTCGACACAGTGCTGTTTAACTGTATTTAGCCATGTGAAAGACCCTGCACAATTGCTGAATAATAAGCTTCTAAAAAAACGTCTTTGAGACTCCTTGGTTTTTTCCTGCCTTTTGTAATGCTGATTGCATACAGTATTTAACTGACTTCTATTGATACCTGTTGGGAATTGTTTCTTGTTTCAATCCTCAGAACACAGCATACCTATGACGGGGACTAAACAACTCGCCGCTGATCCACACGGCAAACTGGGAGTGCTTGGAAACTGACAGGGCAACGATTACCATAAC
The DNA here is from genome assembly GCF_964261635.1 of Lissotriton helveticus. Classification (NCBI taxonomy): domain Eukaryota; kingdom Metazoa; phylum Chordata; class Amphibia; order Caudata; family Salamandridae; genus Lissotriton; species Lissotriton helveticus. The sequence continues at coordinate 1,118,314,506 of NC_136068.1, read as the reverse complement.
ACATACCTGGATTTAAACAGAAAACTAGAATGTTCAGGGCTGTCACAGTGATGCCTTTTGCAAAAAAAAAAAAAAACTTACGAAGAAAGGAAAAGCAAAATCCTCCACTCTTGGAATGAGATGCTGCTTTCAAAAGTCAAAGAAAAGGGAAAAAATTACTTCTGACAAAAAGATCATGCCTTCAAAACGATGAAAACGTAAAGAAGAATGACCAAGCTGACTTCTGTCATCCCTTCTGAGCCCACGTTCCCTCTGAGATGTGTCATCCATGTTCTGCTGCCGCTGGCAGCTGACGGCACAGACAGAAATGCAGCCAAAAGCGAAATGCGGGCAGGGGCGGCTCAACTACACAGTGCACAAACTGTGTTTTCTTCACTATTCTTTTTCAATTTTAATTCTTTACTCCTACATCACACAATTATTTTCATTTATATTCTAATACCTCAGGGGAGAGGTGTGGCGCCGCGGCCGGGGCGACTGACGCTGGAATCTGGGGACCACGGTTCGATCCCCGGCTCCGGTGGCAGGTTAGCCCAGCACCATGTGACTCTGGGCAATAGCTCGCTTAATCTTCCCGACGGCCCCCAGCGCCTAGAGACCCTTACGGGTGATTGTGCGCTTTACAAATGTGGACTTTACTTTACTTTATCTTTTATCCAGCTAACACTCCTTCGTTTGCTCTCTTCTAAAGATTAATTTAAACAGCTATTGTTTACATATTCCCTTTTCTCTTTGCATTGGATTCGGTCTTGTTCTGCTGATTTTATGCCACGCCAACAGAAGAGATTTGCCAAAAGAGTCGTGGACCCTGCCAAAAACCTACAATGGGATTGGAGCGCGCCCACTACTTGCCATTGGTTGCTTTACTGTCACTCTTATTTGCGTGTTTCTTATTCAATGGCTTGCCTTCCTCCTCTGGTTTTTGTCCCTCCCATGGAATATTTCCTTTTCTTCATTCATTTTCCTGGCTGACTTGTATCCTTCCCCAGCTCATGTTTAGGGAACCATTTTTTCATTTTCATTAAGCACTCCATGGAAGGTCATGTGTTTTCTTGCTCTTTCTCCTGTGCTGCTTCCCCGCTACCAAATACCCGATTCCTGATGCTCCTCCTTTATTCAACCCCCAAGTGCTTCTCACCTGATCCTCCTTTGCCCCCCAAATTCCTTGCTCTTCTTTAAATAAAGTGCTTTCATTTAATTGATTTTTTTGAGAGTCCGGCAGTGGCCACTTTCTGCCGGGACGTTACTAACTCCAAAAAGTGCGTTTGCATGCCTCTGTTGCTCCCTTATCCCCCATTTATTATCCATTTCCCACTACTTACATCCCCCCACTCTCACACTCTCCTGCATTGCTCCCCTACACCAAGTCCTTTAAATTATATGTTTTATATTTTGGAGGTCCTAGTAGCTGCCATTTCATGCTAGGTCACTCTGCATTCCTCACACATTTTCACACAAATAAAATGTTTTTTTTTAAATCTGCAGTCTTGGATCAGTAAAGAAAGAATTTTGTAGGCAAACGTATGCCTGGTGATACAGGCAAACGTTACAGTGCATCATCATCACGCCTATCTCAAGAAACTATAACTCGTACCCTAGGTTTACTATAACTCGTGCCCTTGCCATGTACTGCTAATTACCCCACATACTACATCAGTCATGACATCTTCTGTAACATCATTGATAATTACTGCAACATTAGCACTCAAATTATTGAAAAGAAAACTGCTCTGCAGGGTTTGAGTGATAGTTACCCTATGTCACATGGGCCTATCTGACCTTTCTGGCGAGCTGATAAAGAACAGGTGTTCTGTTCACTCAAAGTGAAAGAGCCATCAGGATGCCTTTAAAACTTGTTTTTAACTTGTCACATTTGCTCTGTGTTCAGAGACAGAGGTCAGAAGTCAGATTAACTCTTCTTATAATTACTTTTCTTTTTCTGACTGCAGAGTTCCAGTTTTTGGTAAAATGAACTGTTTGTTGTGCTGTACCAAGAGTGCGAAATAAAAGCCTTTAGAGTGTCAGGTTTATCTGTAACACACAACATTTAAACAGCCAATAACTGAATAGTAGAACTATTTCAAAATGTATTTCAGTAACTTGAAAGCCCATTTTTTGTAAGTCTGTGTAATATAAACGTATTTTACTATGATGGAAACAGATCAGAACAATTTACTTGGTGATGTGCAAATGATAAATATGTTTGCTGAAACCCAATTTTCACAGATTATTGTTTACAGACTATATACTTTTTGAAGTAAAACTACATGTTGGTGTTAAAACTCTTTGTAAATGACATAGTTACCACATCATGCTTTAGTAATAAGGGCCATATGTACAAAACCTTTTTTGAGGTCGTAAACGGTCCAAGTGGCAGAATCAGATTGTTTACGACTGGAAAAAAAATGATTTTTAAAATTTTCAAAAGCCAAATTACGATTTGGTAACCTGTTTTTGAATCGCAATTTCAGTTTGCGAATCGGTGTTTGGAAGGGGTGTTTTAGGGCATCCCTTCCTAATACCGATTTGCAGTCATATGTATGAATGTTCTGCGACCAAATTACGGTCGCAAAACATTAATTTTTCACCTACTCCTCAAGGGTGGTGGTAACCATTCACAAATAGGGAGGGTTCCCTAGTGGACAGACCTCTTGCTCTTTGTGAATGTTGATACAAATATTTTTTTTTGTAACCAATTTCTCCTGGATAAACATGGTTATGAACAGGGCTTTGAGGTTAGAAAAAACTATATAGGCTACGTTCAATTTTACAAAAAACTTTGGTCGAAACCTATCCCTGAGATCTTGAGCATTTATGCAGCGAGATCTGTTTCAACATCTAACTATGGGGCTGCTGTTTGGGGTATGGCAGAAGTTGGTGAGATTCAGCAAATTGAGTGTGCATTCATCAAAAAGCTCTTCGCATTACTGCGTTCCTTCCCCAACACAATATGTCATAGTGAGCTGTGTTTGCCTTATATCACAGAGATAATTAAGCTGGAAACAGTACTGCTCTGGTACTCAATCTGGAAGAAGGAAACTGTTGTACTAATGGGTCACAAACTGTGACCTACCTTTATATTTATGAGGTAAGTCTATTGCGGCCCCATTAGGAATTGCAGCCATCACAGAGATTGTGGTCTGCTTGGGTCAGCGGACTACAATGTCTGTTTAAATAGAAATAATTGTTCAACTTCTAGGTTTTAGTACATTACGATTCACAATTTCATAGTTGCAGTTCACAAAGAATCACAATCCCTAAATTCTCTACATATGGCCCAATACTTATTAAAATTGAGTTTAAAAATATGAACCCAGAAACACCTTCCCCTGCCCTAATGGCACTGCTATTAGAGAAAATAAGAGGCAAATCAGGGATCATGTGTACACTATATGTGGGCTAGATTCAAATTATACATGGAACAAACATTTAATTAGTCAAACAAAAGAGTGTTTTTTTTGTACAGCAGAAATGCTGAACTCATATTTGAAGGTGCTCTCAAATGTGATAATAAAAAAAGAGGCTCTATAAAATGAAATATTTACCAGGATCACACATATTGAGACCAGTTAAAGGGTCAAGTTTAGTTCTAGTTATGAGAGCCTTTTGGAAATGCCTTTTTTGTTTTGCTACAAACTTTGGCACCATTTGACAAATTTTGAGGATACTTTTTAAACATATGCTCTTTTCTTACTAGTTTCTTCAGGGAAAGTGTCAGGGCAATCTGTAAAGTGAGGGCAGAGAAAACGTTCTGAAAAGAACTACTGCAAAAACTACTGAACGGAATTACACCAAATTTGTCAGGAAGCTAGACATTGGTACAGAAAGTATGCTTTTTGTGATTTGGTGTAAATCCATTTGGTAATTTCTGAGAAAGTAAGCTAAAAAAATATTTGTATATCTGAAGTGTTCTCATTTTTTTCTTAGGCTAGCTCGCTCTGCGGGAGCGAGCGCTCTGATTGGCTGCCTGCAACATGAGAATAAATGTTGCTGGCAGCCATTACAGCAGTTGGGGACTTAGTGTGTTATATGAAAAACAAAAGGGGAGCAGAGTAGGGATGCCCTAACACCCCTGGTCCTTGTAGATTGGTGCCAGAGCAACACCCTCTAGGCCCAAAATGTAAAAAAAAAAAACATGGAACTTTGCCGCAATCCAGCGGGCAAGATTTTTTTTAAACAATCCTTGCAATTCTTTAAAAAAGTGGAGAGGGCCTCAACCCTCCTCCATGAGCCTATTAGTGCCCCGGGGACCCCAGGCCCTGAGGCAGGCTCAATGACTGATTCCCAGATAGCCCACCACCGGACACAGAAGTTTTTCTCCTCGGAGGAGCACAGACAGGGAAAGGGAAAGGTATGTGTGCTCCCACCCGGCAGGAGCTTCTTTGAAAAGCTGAATCCAAACCTGCTCACAGCTTTTCTATCAGCCGAAATGCCATTCTGCCGGGCATTGACCGGATTCTCAGTCAGAGGTCTGGGAAAGCCCAGGCTCCATTCGTGGGCCCTCTGATCCACAAAGTGTCCGGGGTAGGGCGCCCTGCATAGGGGACAGTCCAGCCAGAGAGCCATACTCTGGTCAGTTGGGCATACTTGGACTTAAACACCTGACCATATCCCTGGTCAGAGCTTCGCAGCCACAAAGCATATGGGACAGGACTCAGCAGGGTTAGTGAACCACAGACCCGGGTCTACAGGCCCACCATGGCCCTGGGCTCCCTTCTCCAGCCCTGTGTGTTGCAAAGTGCCCAAGGCAGGGTCCCTTGGAGCCTTGCTGGATGGAGAACTTCTGACAGAGCCTCATGTCAGAGCTCAGGCTGGCCATGTGGTGGCAGCCCCCCCAGGACCTCCATTCTCCGGCTTGCCATGTCATAAAGGGTGTAAATGGGGTCCTACGCTCCCGGGGAGGCTTCCCCGGTATGGCTGGCTTCAGAAGCTCTGACCAGGCCCAAGCCAAAGCTCCGGTACACACTGGGGTGGGAGCCCTCATCCTGGGCTCCATCATCAGGCCTGTCGCAAAGAACCCTGGACGGGGTCCCATGGGCCTGGGGAGATTCCCTTGCTTGGCCAGGTTAAGAGGCCTCGACACGGGTGTGATGGTCGGTCTGGAACAGTAACACGGCTCCCTCATCTTCCTGACAAGAAGGTGCAGCTACCTGTTTAATCCTGCAAGTAGCATATGCTTGTCTCAAAGATTAAACCATGTACTTGTAGGTACACATAGCCGGTACAGTGAAAATGCAAATGGCTCATTAAGTCAGCAATGGTTCAGTTGATAATTCCATCTGTTACTTGGATAACTGTGAAAATTCTAGAGCTAATAAATTCTGACGAGCGCTGACCTCCTAGGATGCGTGCATTTATCAGACCAAGACCAATCTGAGCTCGCCTGGCTACTTTGGTGACTCTAGATAACCTCGAGCTGATCGCACATTCCTGTGACAGTGACGAATCATTTGAATGCCTGCCCTACCAATTTTCAATGGTACTTTCATGGTGAACATGGGTAACATGGAATCAAGGTTCGATCCCAGAGAGGGATCCTGAGAAACAGCTAGAACATCCAAGAAAGGTAGCAGGAGCGCCAATTACCCACTCTCGACTTGGGGAGGCTGTGACAGAAAATAACAATAGAAGACTCTGGCAAGGTCCTTTAATTGGAACGACTACACTTTAACTCATTTAACGTGGATCCATTGGAAGACCAGTCTGGTTCCAGCAACTATGGTACCTCCTAATGCAATAGCATATATCATAGTTTCTTCAGATGAAAAGCTCGTAGTTGGATCTTGGGATTGAGCTGGTAGTCAGTTGCGAGATGAGCTACCGCCTGTCCCATACCGACTCAGCTCCCCCTTGATGCGCTTGATTGAGTAAATTAGAGTGTTCAAAGCAGGCGTGCCGCTTGAATACTTCAGGTAGGAATAATGGAATAGGACTCTGGTTCAATTGTGTTGCTTTTCCGAACTGGGGTCATGTTTAAGAGGGACCTGCCAGGGGCATTCGTACTGTGACACTAGAGGTGAAAGTCTTGGAGCGGCACATGAAAAGCAAAAGCATTTGCCAAGAATGTTTTCATTCATCGAGAACAAAATTCTGAGGTTCGAAGATGATCAGATACTATTGTAGTTCCAACCATAAACTATGCTGGAGCTTGAGGTTCAGATTGACTCAGCATGAAAAACGGTACACGGCCTGGACAGATTGCTAGCTCTTTCTCGATTCTGTGGGTGGTGTTGAATGGCCGCTCTTAGCTGGTGGAGCGGTCTTGTCTCTTGTCTGGTTAATTCCGATAACAAACGAGACTCCTCTATGCTAACTAGTTGCGCAACAGTCCGCCCACCCCACCCCAGCAGTTGGAATTTGAAAGGAATTGCCTATTTTTATATAGTCCCCCCCCCCCCCCCCCCAAAGTTTTGGACTGATGCTACTGGTTTTACGATTCAATGTACACGGAGGCCTGCTAACCAGACCTCAGTATCAGTGCCCTGACCCTGAAATGTGTATGTTGGATTGGTCTATACCAAATGTGCATAACCCAGCTTACTTTTAAGTCTCTAGCACATGGTACCAGGAGTACCCATGGCCTGTAGGTAAGAGTGTACTCTCCGGGACTGCAGCATCTGCTGAGCCACCCTGATTGGGACAAGGTAAAATACGACTCCCAGTCTGCCACTGCAGACTAGAACGCCAGTTTTAAACTGCTAACTTGACCAAGATATTTCAATAAATGGCAAAGCCTCAAACTCCCTATTTAATGTGAGTAAGTCAGCCATACAGCAGGTCTATTGAGTCCTAAGGCAGGGTGCAGCATATTAGAAAGAGGACTACCAAACGTGGTACTTTAGGGTGTCAAACAACTCATTACATGAGTATTGACTTGATGCGCAAGTCGAAATTAATGTAACTTGTTGCCAAATGCAACTTTTAGAAAGTTACCACTCTGTTGCCTGTATTCCTGTGGCCATTTGCTAAGGTTGCCACGAGGCAGACTTCTGCCTGCTTAGGGAGACATGTCAATGACTCGCAGGCCAAATAAAAATAAAGGTCTGTTGCTGGAGAAGGTATTACCTCCTCCTGGCAAGAAGCCAAAGAGGATTGTCCCAAAAAGTGAGCTTCAAAGGGAAAGACACCTTTGAAGAGAAAATAGTAACCACACTCGAGAGGGGCTTCTCGTTTGTCTAGGAAGACAGGTTGGCTTCAGGAACAGTGAGGGAGGGGCGGGGGGGGTATCACTGACCAAACTGTTTTACAATAGTAGGGTGGGCTACCAAGCTTCACACATCAAGGGAAGAGGCGAAGGATCCCAACATTTGGGAGTGGGCAGAATAGAGCACTCTGGGATAGATAGATGAGACACTTCACAGGAAGTTATCATCAGGCAGGAGTCCATGCCCATTGGGTTGTGACCAAGACCTCCCCTAAGGGCACTTTCTGGGCATACAAAGGAAACAGAAATCAGATCCTGCTTTAACTGAAGAACAGGACCAAAGAAAGACTGTCCAGTTGACCCTGGAATGTGAAAAGAAGAGGCTGCACTAAAGTTGGACTGCACCTAATGCTCCTTGAGCTAGAGAAGGAAATGATTGTGCCTGCTCATGGAAACTTTGTCCCCTGGGCCCATCCAGAAGCACAGACTCCAAGAGTCAGTTGGCTGACTTCCTGTTTGCAGCATAGGGCCACAAAAGCTGAAGAAGCCTGTCTGGGCACGTTGGTAGCCCGGATCACCGCTCCTCATTGCAGTGAAGCCCAGAAAACCAAGCCAGTATGCTGGACCCAGGAGAGTGATCAGTATGGAGTTTGGTCGCCCAGAAGGATTGTTTTCGCCAAAAGAAGGAAACCATTGGGTTTGTCGTGCCCGGTGACCAGTAGTTCTGTGGCGACTGGACTTTAGCTGGACCAAAGAGGATTTTGGAAGGACATCTCTGATCCAGTAAAGAGTGCGCTGCAGCAGTACCCCTGCAGCTTAGGAGCCGGTCAAGTCTGTCCCACACGTCAGAATAAGACTACAACCTCAGATAAGACACAGCAACCCATTAATGAATAACCAAGCAACGGGCTCTAATTGGCAGTGTATCATTTGTGCAATATGTACTGTAATCTAAAAAAAAACATGACAACTTCTGCATTTTATGCAAGCCAGCATTGGTACTACGCTTGTCACAACTGTTAATAAGGGTACACTTCGAATTTTATTGCTATGTTTCTTTATTCAATTTTTAGGAATCGACATCAAGTAATTCCGATATATATTTACAGAAAAAGACAGTTATCACCAGAAGCGAACTGGGCTCTGAGCTCTGGGGTTTGTTCCTGCACCTCGAAGCTACCTAAACTATAAAGAGCACTTTACATGTGTATTTATCCATCAGTATGTTACTGTCCCTGTTAGGCTCATGCCTCTGCTAGGCTTGGGGGCTTGGGCAGAGTAAGTCAAATCAAAGCCTAAGATAAGTTTGTAGCTGGGTTAGTCACATCTGCATAAGTTTTCTGTATTCATATGATATTCCTGCAGTGGAAGGATGAGAAGGGAGGGAGCAGTGAATAAGGGAAAGGGGAAAAGAGAAAGGTAGAATAGGGAAGAGGAAGAGAAAGGGTAGTGGAAGAGGAAGAGAAAGGGTAGTGGGAGAAGTGGAATGGAGGAAAGGGAGGGTGGAGAAAGAGTGCAAGTGTGTCTGTCTGTCGGTCTGCCTGTGCATGGAGCAAAGCCACCCAGAAGCACAAGTGCACTGAATTCCAGATCCTCCAAGATGAACCAGAAACCGTCTCATCCACAAGGCGAGGGGAGTACTGCGACTGATGGAGGCAATACATCATATGCAACTCCAGAGTTCATATCAGACACCTCTCCTGGTAAGCAAATTACTAGAAAGACTGTGGAAAGAACACAAAAACAGAGTGAAATGGAATATTTGAGAGGAAGAAATGGACAATCAGCACACCAAGAAAAAACTAGATATTATGGAAGTGAAGAGGTCAGTGTAAAGGAACTGTACGATGGAAAGAAAATAGGGCGGGTTAAAATATAAGAGTAGTACCAGACTTTATAACTGGTTTTGGTAGTAACTGACGAGCAATTGGGATGTCGTCACCACATCGAAGGGTGCATGAGGACCAGCAGGAAGGTTGTCAAAGGATCAACTTGAGGTGTCTGATGTTTGGCTGATCTACGTGGGCCAGAAGGTGTGACAGATGAGAGGGCTGGCTGGAGGTGAATGAAGGCCTCATGAGGGTCTCTTTGAGAATCGGCTGACGAGCCTCAGAGTGAGCTCCTGCAATGTATGAGAGTGGGCTGGGTGCATCTGAAGAGAGATGGAGGGTGTTTTGGGACCAGGTCAGGGTCTCTGAGGACCTGCCAGTGGTTTCTAATGATCAGTGGTGGGTGCATGAAGGTGATGTTTTGTTGATTTTTATCATGACTGAATGGTTGATTGTTATAATGACTGAATGTGGGTGTCTGAAAGGTGATTGTTCCTTAAGGTCTGTGAGACAATGAAGATCTCCGAAGGCTGGAAAGGTAAACTGAGGTGAGATGGAGATAATTGTTTGTTCCCTGAGATGTCTAAAAGCAGAACAATGGTCTGTAGAGTGTATCTAAGTGCTTAAAGGGCCTCTAGTGGTTGTCTGATGGCATGCCACGGGTCGTGAAAGGCCATCTGTGTGCGAGGACCAGCTATACTATCTGATAGACAGCTGACGACCTAACAGACCTGGCCTGAGCTACCCAATGGCCACTTTCAGAATCTCACGAGGACAGCTCCTTAAACCTAATGCTTATTTTCAGAAAAGTCACCCAAAGACTTATTTCAGTTCTCCCAAACCCGTAGAGGCAATTCAGTCTGCCTTGTGTGCAATATATAAACATTCCCTCACTAAAGTCACTCTGCACAGAGACCAAGAACTGCAGACCCAGACACGAGGCTGGGTGAGGAGCGTCTATTTTTTATTGCAGACTCTTGACTCTGCACATGCCACATCGGAGCCTGGCAACACTGATATAAAATATAATTCGCAGGTATCCTGCTTGACAATATCTATATGGCAGTTAACTGGAGTGATTTCATTGCTGATGGAGTTGCTTAGGCAACACTTTAAAAATGATAATTTGCGGGACAGTATAAGCAACGAATCACATTATTTTTTGCTTATATTCTGTGCTGCTATGATAAAAGCTCTATCTACCACTGCTTCCTCTTCAGTCCACTGCTCTGCATTATGACACATGGTCAGCTCTATGGAATTGCCACAATTAGTGGCAATGTCCGAATAAACGAGAAGGACTAAGTGTGAATGATCATCCATGATAATACATACCTTTGGGGATCTACGTTTTGGGCTGATGAGACCGGTGTTTGCCAGTTACCACTTTGACCATGGCTACATTAATCAAAGGTATCAACTTTAGGTGCTTTGCATTATTTACCGCATGTAATGTGCCGTTGTTCCACCTCACCTTAAACAGTGACTTAGACCTTCACTTCCTAAGCACAGTCGCACTCTTGTATGTGGATGGATATTAGCGCTCTTGTACAAGAGGTCGCTTACCTGAAGTTCTGGCTCAATTACTGTGAAGCTCCTGTTTGTTCTTTGTGCCGCTGGTTTACCGTCAATCGGTTTAATTTCTGTTGGAATTTAAGCACTTGTCTATTTAGAAGCCAATTATTTGCTTGCATTCAGTAGTCTAATTTCTGCCCTTTGTGCTATCAGGAAGCAATGACTCACGTCCATACATAGGTAGCTACTTCTACCTTGTTTACCCTTAAACTGTGACAGCTGACCCTGCCAGGCAGAACTCCTTCTGAAAATCCCTGAAAGGGATTGTGAAATCAAGTACAGTTTATAAACATTGTCCACCCACGCTCCTCGCATAATGGAGAAGGGCAATAATCAAGAGTCATTTGGCCCCTTTGTATATGACAGATGCTGGTAATTGGACAAAAAAACACAGCCACTCTAAGGAGAGTGGGGTTTTGAAAATAAAGGAAAGGAGTTTCTTTGGTTCCACTTTCTTTAAAAAAAAAATATATATTATTTTTATAAAGAATACAATCACAACCGTTGGTACAGGGTTAGCCTAGATGAGTAGTAGTCGTTTATACATTGGTGTTTACATAGCTAGCCCCTACTTGTGTACTTTGAGAGTGGAAGAAAAGTAAGTAGGAAAGGACAGAAAAATTAGTGGTGAAAACAAGAGGAATAGGCCCCCCCTTCCCTTTGTTACAGGTATACATAAAACCATCATCAACTTACTGCCCAAAATCAGCGATCTATTTTCCTGATATAAACCTAAAAAGTGAACTTAAAATCACCTCTAGTAGTAAAAGCGAGGCAACATTTTCCTTCACCACCTCGACTTCAAGATTGAAACGAGAAACTCTACGTCCCTTTCTACAGCCCAAATATAACACAGGACAGTACTTGCATTGCCTCTGTGAAAGTTGACTTTTTCACAGGCAGTATTTACTATAGTGGGGTAATAAGAACAGTATATGGTTTGAGACTTAGACCACATCTTGACCAACCGTTTGTCGATCTGGAGCAGTTTTCTACTTGAAATGTATCAATTACTTGCTCAGAGGAGACCTGCTCTGGGATATCATCTTAAGTTTCAAAACAAAACCTTTGAGAAAAGGCCTTGCATTCCAAGATGATCTGAGGCCTCTTTGTATGATCTTCAGACAAGCAAAGGCCTCGATTCACTGGGCATACCTCTTACATTCATTAATTGTATCAAGTTCCACAATTCGTAATTTAACATACTGCTAATTATGTCAGCTTATAAATAAATGAATAAAAATAGACGTATTTCAAATACAAAACGCGCATCACAAACACACAACTAATGCCGAATGGCACAACAAAGGACCTCCTTGCTCGTGAGATCACAGTCATGTGAGTTGAGGGTGCTCGTTACTCAGTGGGAGATTTGGATATTACCTTACTTATTCAAGTAAACTAATAAGTGATTCTCATACAGCGAGAAGGGGTGACGATGGTTTCTGGTTTCACGGAGCTGGAGGGCAATCCAAACATATGCGGCAAATCAGAAAATGTGCTCTAATTAACATTTTGCCATTAGCTTTTACTTACTTCACAACTTCATACCACTCCGTTCAACTGGATGATGCTTTTTAAAATCACCAACCAGATGGCAAATTAAATGCACTCCAACCCTAGGATATTTGATTAAAGATTCACTATAAATAGGCTTTCCTGTTTTCAGTTTCTATTTTTGGTAAATTCTGGTGGGGGTTTTTCAGTGTTTTCAATATCTTAAAAAACAGTGGTTATCAGTGGTTACACATTTTCGCGCACTAAAAACAACAGAAAAAGTGTTTTTCCGGTGTTTATGGAACGTTTTGCTTTTATTATTGCTTGCTTTCTGCACTGAAAGAACATGGTATATAGACAGTGTACTTATAGTGCATATGAGACCCAAATAGATTTTTGCAAATTAATCTTATTGTAGTACACCATACAATACTTCTTCAGTGAGTCTTTGGGTCATGTGCGCTCGCTCTTTCCTTCCCATGTAAACTTCCTTGAAAAGGCCCTCTCAGCAATCTTAGCCCATTGGGCTGAGAACCATCAGCTAAGGGACACAGCTGGGATGACTCTTCCTTTGATGCCACATAAAGCACGAAATGATAAATATTTGCGATTTAGTTCCTGTGCATTAGAAATCAGTGCACCAGAATGGACTAAAAAGTCAATAGCATCCCTCATTAACTCTTAAGATAGTAAAGATGCTTTCAGCATACCATCTAATAAGTGGCAAGGATCTACTACAGGGAATCACTTCAGCTCGGGTATCAATTTTGACAGGTCATCACACAACTTTTTTATGTACGCAGCTGAATCACTGCAAATACAAACAATATCACTCCAATCTTTGTTGAACTTGGAAAGAACCTTTTTTGCAGAGCATTACAAGTGACACTGCGTTCCATGTTTTCCAAAAGTCTGGGTCATGTTTTCACCAGTATCCCAGAAGCTTGGTGATATATATACTTGTCACTATACCTAGCATTGAATGTTTAAAGCCTGAGGTGTTGGCAATTCACCTACTATCAATACTGACTCACTAGAAACTATGGTCTGATGCATTAAGGGTTTTTACCCATTCTCTGTGGGCAAATGTGATGACACATATTAGGAAAGATTTTTATGAAACCAGCCATTGTACCTATCGGTGAAAGAATCAAATGCAGCCAAAATATAAAATATGAGTTTGATATTTCCTGATTCTCTATAGTTTATAAAATAATTAAATTAGACCTAAAACATGAAACTAAACCCTGCATCTTTAGACCAAAGGCCACAAAACTGAAAAAGTAAAAGGAAGAAGAAACAATATTTTAGTGGCATCCCTAAAGAACAAAACTCAAGCAGAATAATGTTAGCCAGTCTTTCTTACTGCTACTTGTATAACAAAGTTACATTGTATTGACCCCTTCAGGAAGAAAAAAATGACTTTCACTCTCTTTTTCCTTTCTTAGAATGGCATTTAGTTTGTGGATGTCCAGGTGCTTTTTCAGTGTTTATATGTTTTCACAGGTGAGGGCTATTTTTCTTTCAGTGGGGTTTTATCAGTTATTATAGGTTTAAACCTAACCCCCCACAGCCTAACTATAAACCAAGCCAGGAGTCTCAGCTTTAAGCACATTTTCTTGAAGGCCACCTGGGGCATTTAGCAGCTCCACATCGTTCCTACTTTCCTGGAAGAAGCAGCTTGTCCACATTGCCCTACACATCTTTTAAGCCTCAATGAATTTGACTGCGGCTCTTGGTGATACCACTTCATTCTAATCCACGGTACTTAACTGAAATAAAGAGCAGGATTAAAAACAGCCGGAAAATCGAAGTACTACAAAACCTTTTTCCTAAGCCGTAGGTTCCACAACGTCAAGGGAGCTGCATCTTGGCTGCGCTCCTTACACCTAACCATGGGTCAATACATTTTTATGTTAGTTGCAGATTTTTTCTTTTTTTTAGAAGAATGTTGAGTTTGCTGGACTTTAAAGATGGGGGAACAAAGCTGGTAGAATGATGCTGGAAACTGATGTTTTTTTTACTCTATCTGCCATGATGTTTTGACCTTCTCAACTCTGCCTTCTGCCTGACTACGCTCTTCACAGGTGAGCCTCCTAACTTGAGGGGATCTTCATAGTCAGGTGGGTAAATTCTATAAGATCAGCCTGAGATAGTATGCACAAAGACATACAAGCAATGGAAGGGGATATAAATACACCATAAAATAAATCTACAGTGCAATCTTAGGGACCCTGGACAAGTTGCTGAAGTGGAAGCAACAGCAGCCCTGGCAAAAAACTCAAAACATTACAGCTCTCTACCCGCACCCAAACCCCATTTCTTTTTTCATCCATCCATGCTCTCTCCTTTTCTCTTTCTCGGTCTCTATCATTCTTGGTCCTCTCTCTCGCTCTGTTTGTCTATCTCCCTCTCCCTAGAAGCCTCCCTGTGCCCACGGCTGGACTGAGAACGCAAACCAGCCCTGGCAATTAAGTCGGACCATCCCCTGATGGTAAACACTGCTCCTGTCACAGGTGGCCCCTCTGCTCTAAAACCAGACTCCGCCCTTCCCCCTCACCAGGAAAATGCACGGTGCTTGCTACAGCCAGTCAGTTAGCTGGGAAGCTAGGGAAAGTGACAGACGCCAGCGGCATGGTGTCTCCAAAGCGGCCTCCAATGGCCGTAGCACTCCGGGGTACTGTCCATAAAAGAAATGGGCAATCTAGCCCTGGCAATGTATACTTTGGGGGTCAGAGTTCTGAACAACTTCCAATATTATTACCTGTTCCTGCTAATTCAACGCTGCATGATGCCAAATAATAATCAAATGGTCACACAAAAACAGTTGAAATAAGCCTTGCCTGGGACAGATAAATCCTTAAACCAGTGTTGGCATAACCAATAGGTCTCGTCTTTGGGACCTTATAAGCGTTTAGCCAGAGCTATTGGCTTTGTGTGGTGTTGGTAAGTGTGGCTTGTGCAGTTGTCAAGTTTGCATTCTACATTCTGGTTTGGAATGTCCTCTCCGCTCCTTGACAGTTGCTGTTAGGATCCACTTCGAGTTGGAGGTGTTTTCATGTGGCTGGTGTATTTATGCTAATAAAGTACTTGTTACTCACCTTCTAGCGTTGAGAGTACTTTACCTTTTGCCAATGTCTGTCTTTAAGCTATGTTGTAGAGATTGTGGCTGCTGTGCAGTCCGACGTAAAGTTGCAATAAAAAAGTGTTATAAGCATTTCTGTTACCTTATATATAACCAAGAAGAACATTAGAAAAAACAATTAACATAAAAAATGTTTTCTGGTTATTTTGTCCTTGAAGTGATGGCAACTTCTTCCTGCCTGTTCTAATGATTTTTTGTTTATGAGGAGGGGTTGGGATTGGGGGGGGTGGAGGGGGGGGAGGGGTGAGATAAACAATAGGAGAGTGAAGGTTTGGAAAAAGTACCTGTATTACAACAAGAGCAGCGGAAGAACACAACATCAACAGATGTCAGATTCTGTGGGCAGACTGAGATGGTGCTGAGTGATGCTGAAGTGATGGTGTGCTGCTACGAAGGTGATGCTGAATGATACTCAGGTGGTGCAGTGGTGGTGGTGTGCTGGTGCTGGGTGACGCTTAGGAGAAACTGAGGTGGTGCCGAGTGATGCTGAGGTGCTGAGTCATGTTGAGGTGGTGGTGTTGGTGCACTCGTGCTCTGGTGGTGCTGAGGTGGTGGTGTGCTGGTGTGGAGGTGATGCCGAGTGATGCGGAGGTGGTGCAGAGTGATGCGGAGGTGGTGCAGAGTGATGCGCGGGTGGTGCAGAGTGATGCGCGGGTGGTGCAGAGTGATGCGCGGGTGGTGCAGAGTGATGCGCGGGTGGTGCAGAGTGATGCGCGGGTGGTGCAGAGTGATGCACGGGTGGTGCCGAGTGATGCGCGGGTGGTGCCGAGTGATGCGCGGGTGGTGCCGAGTGATGCGCGGGTGGTGCCGAGTGATGCGCGGGTGGTGCCGAGTGATGCGCGGGTGGTGCCGAGTGATGCGCGGGTGGTGCCGAGTGATGCGCGGGTGGTGCCGAGTGATGCGCGGGTGGTGCCGAGTGATGCGCGGGTGGTGCCGAGTGATGCGCGGGTGGTGCCGAGTGATGCGCGGGTGGCGCCGAGTGATGCGCGGGTGGCGCCGAGTGATGCGCAGGTGGCGCCGAGTGATGCGCAGGTGGTGCCGAGTGATGCGCAGGTGGTGCCGAGTGATGCGCAGGTGGTGCCGAGTGATGCGCAGGTGGTGCCAAGTGATGCGCAGGTGGTGCCAAGTGATGCGCAGGGGGTGCCAAGTAATGCGCAGGTGGTGCTGAGTAATGCACAGGTGGTGCTGAGCAATGCACAGGTGGTGCTGGGTGATGCGCAGGTGGTGCACTGGTGCTCAGGTGGTGCTGAGTTGGTGGTGAGGTGATGCTAAAGTGGTGCTGCGTTAGTGCTGAATTAATGCTGAGGTGGGGCAGCACTGGTGGTGGTGGTGCACTGATGCGGAGGTGGTGCTGTGCTCACACTAAGACGTGCTGTGCTGATGCTGAAGTGGTGCTGCGTTGATGCTGAACTGCTGCTGCATTGGTGCTGAACTACTGCTGAGGTTTGGTGGTGGTGAGGTGGGGCTGCGCTGGTGCAGAGGTGGAGCTGCACTGGTGGTGCTGTGCTGAGATGGTGCTGCGCAGTTTAGGTGGTGCTTCACTGCTGATGTTGCACTAATGAGGAGGTGGTGCTGATGCTGAGATTGTGCTGTGCTGATGCTGAGGTGGTGCTGAGGGGGTGCTGCGCTGATACTGTGCTGAGGTGGTGCTGATTGATACTGACGTGGTGCTGAGATGTTGATGTGCTTGTGCAGAGGTGGTACTCAGGTGGTGCAAAGTGATGCAGTGATGCTGCTGAGCGATGCAGAGGTGGTGCTAAGCAATGCAGAGGTGGTGCTGAGCAATGCAGAGGTGGTGGTTCTGCTCTGGTGGTGCAGAATTAGATCTGTGCTGAGGTGGTGCTGCGCTGATGCAGAAGTGATGCTGTGTTGGTGCTTGAACTGCTGCTGAGGTGGGGCTGCGCTGTTGGTAGTGCTGTGATGAGGTAGTGCTGTGCTGAGATGGTGCTCTGCTGATGTTGAGGTGGTGCTGAGAGATGGTGCTCTGCTGATGTTGAGGTGGTGCTGAGATGGTGCACTGACGAGGTGGTGCGGTGCTGAGGTGGTGCTGCGCTGATGCTGAAGTGGTGCTGAACTGCTGCTGGGGTGGGGCTGTGCTGTTGCCAAAGTGGGGCTGCACTGGTGGTGGTGCTGTGCTGATGTTGAGGTGGTGCTGCACTGGTGCGGAGGTGGTGCTTCACTGGTGATATTGCACTGATGAGGAGGTGGTGCTATGCTGAGATTGCGCTGGGCTTATGTGGAGGTGGTGCTGCCCTGATGCTGAGGTGGTGCTGCACTGTTGCGGAGTGATACTGACGTGGTGCTGAGATGATGTGCTTGTGCAAAGGTGGTGCTGAGTGATGCTAAGTGATGTTCAGGTTGTGCTATGTTGGTGCTCAGTTAGTGCTGAGGTGATGCGGTGGTGCTGAGATGATTCTGCGCTGGTGCTGAGGTGATGCTGCATTGGTGCTGAGGTTGTGCTGTGCTAATGAAGTGGTACTGAGTTGCTGCTGAAGGTAGTGCTGATCTGGTGCTGTGCTAATGCGGAGGTGGGGCTCAGGTGGTGCTGTGCTGGAGCTCAGGTGGTGCTGCGAAGGGGATGCTGCGCTGGTGCGGACGTGGGGTGCGCTAATGCTGAAGTGTTACTGCATTGGCACGGAGTTGCTGCTGAGGTGGTGCTGCACTGGTGCTGCGCTGGTGTGGTGGGGCTGTGCCAGTGCTAAGTAGGTGCTGCGCTGTTGGTGGTGCACTAATGTGGAGGTGGTGCTGTGTTGATGCTGTGCTAGAGCTGTGGTGATGTGGTGGGGCTGTACTAGTGCTAAGTTAGTGTTGCGCTGTTGGTAATGCACTGATGTGGAGGTCGTGCTGTGCTGATGCTGAGCTGGAGCTGTGGTGATGTTGAGTGATGCTGAACTGGTGTTGAGGTGGTGGTGAGTGATGCTGTGCGGAGTCATGCTGAGGTGGTGGTATTGCTGCACTGGTGATAAGGTAGTGCTGAGCTGGTGATGAGTTGGTGCTCTGCTGAAGTGGTTCTGAGCTATGATGAGTTGGTGCTCTGCTGAGGTGATGCTGTGCTGATGCTAAAGTGGTGCTGCACTGATGCTGAAGTGGTGCTGCGCTGGTGCTGAATTGCTGCTGAAGTGGGGCTGCACTGGGGCTGAAGTGGGGTTGCACTGGGGCTGAGGTGGTGCTGCGCTGATGCTGAGGTGGTGCTGCGCTGATGCTGAGGTCAGCTGGGCTGATGCTGAGGTGGTACTGATGCTGTGCTAATGCTGAGGTGGTGCTCAGGTGGTACTGCGCTGATGCTGCAGTGGTGCTTTGCTGATGTTGAGGTGGTGCTGTGCTATTGCTGAGGTGGTGCTGAGTGATACTGAGGCGGTGCTAAGGTGGTGGTGTGCTTGTGCGGAAGTTGTGCTATGGTGGTGCTGAGTAACACTGGGGTGATGCTGAGGTGGTGCTCAGTTTGTGCTTAGTGATGCTGAGTTGCTGCTGTGCTGGGCTGAGGTGATGCTGCACTGGCTCTGAGGTGGTTCTGCACTAACCTTTACGACGCAGTTTTAACAACGCAAGTCGTTACAACAACTTGCGTTGGGGGGGGCGCTGATAGTGAATAGTTTAATTTACTATTCCAACACCAGTCCCCGTGGATAGTAGGGAAGGTGTTGGATAGTAAATTAAACTATCCCCTATCCTAGAGCGCCCTCCAGCGAAAGTCGTTGTAACGACTTTCGTTGTTAAAGCTGCGTCGTAAAGCAACCGCGTTGCAGCGGTTGCGTTGTAAAGGATGTTCCCCACACTGATGCTGTGCCTGTGCTAAGGTGGTGCTTAGTGATCCTAAGGTGGTTGTGTGCTTGTGCAGAGGTGGTGCTAAGTGATACTGAGGTGGTGCTGAGTGTTGCTGTGATGGTGCTGAGTGATGCTGTTCTGGTCCTGAGTGATATTGTGGTGGTGCTGAGTGATACTGTGCTGGTGCCATTCTGAGGCTGATGTAGTGGTACTGCACTGATACTGAGGGAGTGCTGTGCAGGAAGTGAGGTAGTGTTGCGCTGTTGCAGCGGTGGTACTGTGTCTGTATTGAGGTGGTGGGCTGAGGTGGTGCTGCACTGAGGCTGAGTGATGCTGTGCTGGTTTTGTGGTGGTGCTTAGGTGCTGCTCAGTGATGCTCAGGTGGTGCTGCTGAAGTGGTGCTGAGTGACACACACTGGTGCTGACGTTTTGCTGCACTGATGCTGAGGTGGTGTTGCACTGTCTACGTGCAGGATGTATTGTTAAGTAACCCTACATTACATGCTGCATTTGGAGAGCACGAGGAGGCAACCCTTGATATTGGTTTTATTTCACCAATGTTTAAAACCTAAAAGACAGCATCAAAAGTTGAAAGTACGCAACTTAAAGTTGCTTCCATTTTCATCAAATGGAGCAATAACAGCATTTTACCTCTTTAATTGTATAATAGTATCTCAATAACGACTGAAACGTAAAAGAAAACTTCAAAAGGTGAAAGTGTGCAACTTAAAGCTGCTTCCATTTTCATAAAATGGAGCAATAACAGCATGTTTACCTCTTTAATTGTATCCCAATAACGACTGAAACGTAAAAGAAAACATCCAAAGTTGAAAGTGCGCAACTTAAAGCTGCTTCCATTTTCATAAAATGAAGCAATAACAGCATGTTTACCTCTTTAATCGTATCCAAATAATCACGCTGTCAAAAGCACATTATAAATAGGCTGATCCAACTGTCGGTCATCTTCTTAAAGTATACTTTTGTTAAGTAAGTGTATTATTTAAGGTTTGAACATTTGAACTAATGAAACCAAAGATTTTATAGGTTGAAAAACAACATAGCCTCCAGCTGAAAAAGCACTTGTGAAACCAAAGACAGTGGAAAACAAGATAATAACATGATTTGCAGCCCTCAGCGGAGCATGTTTAGAAAGCCAAAAGTCAAGGCAAAAGAAAAAGTAGTGCCATATATGGCAGATAGTGAAGTGATCCATGTAACAGAGCTAGTCTCCAGGGCGTGACCAAAAAAGCAAAAGGAGAGAAAATGTAACCTATTCGCCAACGAAAACAAAGGAATTTCGTAAGGCACATGAAGGAACGTAAGGGAACGGATTGGTGTGCTAAAAACACATATAGCAGATACAGCATGTCTCAAGAAACAGCGCATTCGCTGCCTAGGCGAGACCTAAAAATTATACTGGGTAGAGAGAGACCGAGTCAGAGACCGATACTGGCATCCATTACTGACGCAAGTTCCCAGGATGCTGAGCAAATTGTGGCACAGTAAGCATGGATACTTCCTGGGTTGTTTTTATTACCAGTGTTTAATACTAAATTATACATCAACAATCCTTTCATTAAAATATTAAATCAAGTTAGTAAGTATGCCTGCTGCAACAGGTTGTAGCATTTTGGGATGAAGTTTGTAAAACGACTGTCTTTTACGTTGACTGGTTGAGAAACACAAGAAGAAGCTGGGAACTATGGGCCCGATTATGATTGCGGTGAATCCGCATCCTCCGGGCCGGCGGAAGCCACCGCCGGCCCAGAGGATGCGGATTCACCACTGCGGTGATTCACATGACCCCCCCACCAGATTAGGATGGCAGGGGGGGTCAGGAAGCCCGTCCGCAGCTTTTCCGCTGCGGAAAAGCTCTAATATGGTGGCGGTGTCTATCAGACACCGCCAGCCATATTAGGATTCATGCGTAAACATGCTTTTCCATGGTGGCTTTTCCGCCGTGGAAAAGCATGTGGTCTTTTCAGTTTGGGGGCCCGTTGCGGGCCCCCAGGGTGTCAGGGGGTGAGGGGTGCACATGGGGGTACCTATGGTACCCCCCTGCTTTTACATGAACAAAGCGGCAGGCACCGCGCGGTGCCTGCCGCTTTGTGCATGTAAATGCAATACAGTTCAGAAAAGGGGGGTGGTGATGAACAGAGTGTCTGAATTAAGCAGACCACTCTTACCCAGTCCAAAGATCAGGGCTTGATCCATCACCGTTATTTAGCTCACTGCCCCACCCCAGCTCAGAACCTGGCTATATGCAAATTAGTCTGTCCCTGGCCCAGTGCATCATGAGAACAGGGCAGACCAAACTACCAAGCCAATTCTTCACCAGAAAGGAGACAAGCTACCGGGGACCGGTTTCTGGCATTTCAGCCTCGTCGGCCCGGCTTGCTTGAAGATGGAGCAGTGAGCAAGGGACTCATGTCTGAGTATACCCTGCCACACCTATAGTGGCCAAAAACGATTCAGAAAAGGGGGTGGTGATGAACAGAGTGTCTGAATTAAGCAGACCACTCTTACCCAGTCCAAAGATCAGGGCTTGATCCATCACCGTTATTTAGCTCACTGCCCCACCCCAGCTCAGAACCTGGCTATATGCAAATTAGTCTGTCCCTGGCCCAGTGCATCATGAGAACAGGGCAGACCAAACTACCAAGCCAATTCTTCACCAGAAAGGAGACAAGCTACCGGGGACCGGTTTCTGGCATTTCAGCCTTGTCGGCCCGGCTTGCTTGAATCCTGATGGAGCAGTGAGCACGGGGCTCATGTCTGAGTATACCCTGCCACACCTATAGTGGCCAAAAATGATTCAGAAAAGGGGGTGGTGATGAACAGAGTGTCTGAATTAAGCAGACCACTCTTACCCAGTCCAAAGATCAGGGCTTGATCCATCACCGTTATTTAGCTCACTGCCCCACCCCAGCTCAGAACCTGGCTATATGCAAATTAGTCTGTCCCTGGCCCAGTGCATCATGAGAACAGGGCAGACCAAACTACCAAGCCAATTCTTCACCAGAAAGGAGACAAGCTACCGGGGACCGGATTCTGGCATTTCAGCCTCGTCGGCCCAGCTTGCTTGAATCCTGATGGAGCAGTGAGCAAGGGACTCATGTCTGAGTATACCCTGCCACACCTATAGTGGCCAAAAACGATTCAGAAAAGGGGGTGGTGATGAACAGAGTGTCTGAATTAAGCAGACCACTCTTACCCAGTCCAAAGATCAGGGCTTGATCCATCACCGTTATTTAGCTCACTGCCCCACCCCAGCTCAGAACCTGGCTATATGCAAATTAGTCTGTCTCTGGCCCAGTGCATCATGAGAACAGGGCAGACCAAACTACCAAGCCAATTCTTCACCAGAAAGGAGACAAGCTACCGGGGACCGGTTTCTGGCATTTCAGCCTCGTTGGCCCGGCTTGCTTGAATCCTGATGGAGCAGTGAGCAAGGGACTCATGTCTGAGTATACCCTGCCACACCTATAGTGGCCAAAAACGATTCAGAAAAGGGGGTGAGGGGTGCACATGGGGGGTACCTATGGTACCCCCCTGCTTTTACATGAACAAAGCGGCAGGCACCGCGCGGTGCCTGCCGCTTTGTGCATGTAAATGCAATAGATGCATTTTTAACATTGCGGCGGGTGCTGCTTCAAGCAGCACCCGCCGCAATATTAAAAATACAGGATGTGACCGCCAGGGTGGCGCTCACATCCTAATTTGCACGGATGGATCGCGGCTGCCCCTGCGGACGGTCCCTCCAACTCTGGGATGGCGGACGGACGCAATAGGCCCCTATGTGTCCAAAGTGGGTTTCTCATGTAGGCACTGCTTCGGTTCTCATACATATAAGTGATGTAAGACAGACAGACTAATATGGACTCAGTGCCGTTGTGCTAATAAAAATAGATATTAAAATGGCACTTCACATTTAACTGTCAACCAACAGGGCTGGTGATTCAGTGGACTCGTGCATCCACTCTAGAAGCCTGTATTTGACCTCATACCACAGTTTCAAATCCTGACATATCCACTCAGACTTTCATTCTTCCGAGGCTCATAAAATGAGCATCAGTAAGTTGGGTAACAATAAGCAAACACCTGCTATGTTATTTAAAGGTCACATTATTTCAAATATATTTAGCAATGATAAGTAGATGTCACCCTCTTTGGCAATAATAGGGTACCTTCGTTTAATTGCATATTGTCAAAAAGGGAAAAATATCTACTGTGATGTGCAGGAGACCAGAGCCACCCTTCCATGAAAATACTACAACACAGTTCCCTTAGCATGGGATCCACACACTGTCTAAAACAAGGATGGATCGCCTCACCCTGGAAAACCAACTTTGAGGTGTGTACCCAATAAACCAAGCATCACACAACACAGCACAGCAACACAGCATCCTAAAAAAGATCTCCTGGAACAGTAGTTAGGGATGGGCTGCGATATGAACGCCCCCACCCTCCCGGATTCCAGTCAGGATGTCCCTGCGAGGATCCAGACTTAGTAAAGAGCCTTTAATCTGGTTATGAACGATGCCCGCGTAGTTGTCTTTTTTCTCACTATTCATCCCTTTAAATACAATACTAATCAGATTTCAGAAACACTGATCCATTTATCAGAACTTTCTCTATTTTCCAGTGCGGGAAAAACTAACATTATTACCCATAGAACTGTCAGACCGGATTTGTTCCTCGTGAACCAGATGTTTCAAGACTGTAAATAGGTTATGAAAGTGCGGCTTTTGAGTGAGTTAGAAAACTTGGTTTCATCTTATACATAAACTTCGAAGTACTGGTTTATGACTCGAAAATCTGCTTAATATTGGAGACAGCATGTCTTGAAAAGTGGTTCCAGATGCCGTACAGAGGCCTCTTTTTTCGCAAAAAGAGGTTTATCGGGCAGTTTTAGGTACTTCACATTTGTGTGGTCAGCAGGCAGTGTTTCAGTGCCTTAGAGCCACATGGTTGGGTAGTTCTGTGGTTAGCAGGCAGTGATTTAGGAGCGTAAGAGTTATGGGAATATCAGGGCGCGTGTTAGTCGCCTCAGAGTTTTGTTTTTTAAAAATATTTTTATTGGCATTTTTCCTTTATTATACATTAGATGCACAAAGAATTACCAAAGTAACAAAACATGACGTACTAATGACATTTGTCTACGTTCCGAAGGGCATACTCCGTTTTATCGGGAATGTTTATAGAAGTGTTGGGGAGCATCCTCCACATCCGTTCAACTATAATACAGGTCTGCAATGAAATATACTTTTACCTTCCAAGCACTGTGTTCAGGCATATAGGTCAATACAAGGAATGAAGGAGAGCTGAAACAGTAAAGTGCAGCCAATTTAACCACTTGGCCGCAGGGCGAATTCCACGGCGCAGGGGAGGCGCAGCGCCACGGTGCTTGTGACGAGCTCGGCTCGTCACGCTGCACGGTGGCGCTGTGCTCATGATGAGCTGGGCTCATCATGACGATGCCCGTTTCCACGGAACATTCAGCACAGCAGAGGAATTATCCCCACGTGTGAGTGCCGTGGCGGTCATGACGAGCTCAGCTCGTCATGAGCACAGCGCCACCGTGCCTCATGACGAGATGGAAGGTGTTAAGGAAAAACAGAACAAGCAAACAAAAAAAGGAAATAAAATAAAAGGAAAATAATAGGAAACTAAACCTTTCATGCAGAGGAGTGGTGTGCGTGCAGCTAATCATCTTCACACTGTGGAGAATGTACTGTGAAACATCTTGAGAGCAGAGGTATCAGGGAGATCCCACTCCCACCCCGGGGCCACCTCAGGTCTTATATCTAGTCCGGTGCATATGAGGACTAAGTACTTCCAAACCTCGCACTGTCTAGTTCAGTCTCTTTGGGTATTGGGAGATCGCCCGCGCTGGGTATCCATTCCGGCGTATATAGGGGCTTCCTCTTCCGCCGCATCCTCCTCACTGCTGGTTCCCCCGGATTCTCCCATTCTGCCAGCACCTCACTCCATCGGTCTACAATTGGGCGCAAGCTCACTCCTTTAGCCTCTTCACACACCAGCGCCCTGCCCTCTGCCCCAGCCCATGCTATAACATCTCTGTTCCAGGCCGCTACCTGTGGCCCTCTAGGTGACTTCCAGTCCATGGCTAGCCTACACTTAGCAAGGCACACGCAAGGTCCATCAGGCGGTTTCCCACTTTACGTTTATGGGGCCTAAGGAAGAGACCCAGCAAGCACGCATGAATCGTTAGAGCCGACTCCCTTCCAAGCACGTCCTTTATCTTGGCCAGTATCGCCTCCCAGTAGGGGCGCACCCACTGGCATTCCCAGGTCATGTGGGCAGAGTCGGCGTCCAGATGAGCACACCTGGGACATTGTCCCACCTCCCCTCCATACATCACGTTGAGTCTGTGTGGTGTCATGTACGTCATGTGGGTGTGGTTGAATTGTGTGTATTTCAACTGGGTGTTCCGGGAGTCCTTCCCAGCGTAATGCAGAACTCTGCGCCATTCAGCGTCTGTCAGGGGCCTGTCACCGATCTATTCCCAACGCGCCCGCAGTCCGTCGAGGGGGATGGTGGAAGCCTCCACCAGAGCAACATATAGCCATTTTACCAGGTCGCCCGCCGTGTCAAGGGTGAGCAGCGCGTGTAGGACAGGGTGAGTATCGGGCTCTGCCCTTCCAGTTATCCAGGAGCCCTAGTGGCTCCCACATTGTGTCGATGGGCACCCCCTGCCGCATTGAATAATCCATGCACTAAATTTAGTAATCAGTATCTACCGCCGTTGCCCAACCCCATGGCCCCAAAGAATGCATTTGGGTGGGACACTGTTCCCTATAGGGGCCATGGTAGTAACTTTGGGAGGGTGGACCACTCTCTAGGAACAAGGGGGATGGAACATCTGCTTCCATTTACCCCATTGGAAGCCACTAACAGATTCGAAGTCTTCTCAGGCCTCGAAGACTGCGATTGACGGTTGGGGCCACTTATTAATATATCGTCGTCCCTAAGGGCTAAAAGTACAAAAGCGAACCCAAGCCACCGAAAACAAATCCTGCCAACCACTAGCGAATCTGCAGGGCTGGGGATTGTGGGTGGTAATGCTGTTACCACCACTCGGGGATGTGATGCACTCCATTCTGACAATCTAACTCCTCCTAGGCCGTGGGGCCAAGTAAATATTTTACTTAAAAGTCCATCTGCCCGTATTCTAACATCCACTGACCCTTCTGACCCGAACTCAAAATCTTTTGCCCCAACTAACCCTGAAGTAACACAGCTGCAAGGGTCTGCTGTTCCTCCAGTGGTTACTGTACACGAGAAAATTGGGGGATCGGGCTCTAAATCTCTACCCGAAACTTTGAAGGTCCTGTCCTGGAATGTGGCGGGTATCGCCAACAAATTATATACTGATGACTGGGACTCCATAGTAGGGAACAGTGATGTTTGTCTCTTTCAAGAGACTTGGGCCAGGGAACCCCTGACTAGAACGGGTTATGCAGTTTTTGAAATTAAAGCCAGCTGGAGTGGCAAAGGGAGGCATTCAGGTGGCTTGGGGGTGTGGATAGCTAGTCACATTGGATGTAATGCGGAGAATGTAGTTACGTTCTCGCCGGACATACAGTGTGTTTTACTTAAGTGGCCAAACGCATGCAAGATGGCAATTATTAATGTGTACTCTCGCCCAGTTGGTACAACTAGGGAATCGCCCACATTAGATGATCTTTCGTCTTTTCTGGGCCAACTCCCGAAAGACTGTAAGATAGTGATGGGTGGAGATTTTAACTGTCACTTTGAACCTCTGGAAGGGTTGAGGGAAGGTGCACTCACTGCAGAAGATGACTTTTGGGGTGTTCCACCATGTCAATCCCCCCACCCCAAATCTTGGTCTCCTCTTGCGGTGCAAATGATGTCCCTGACACTAAATTTTGCGTTAAGGGCTTGCAATGGTCGTACAACTTCAGACAGCCCCTCACTATGTACCTTCAATAGGAAGGATCACGAATCGCAGCTGGACTACATCTTTGTAGATATCAGCTTGTGGTCCAAGGTCCAGGATTTCAGAGTAGTTGTAAGAACGGACAGCGATCATAACGCACTACTATTAGATATGGTGCACCCTGTAGTTGCTGTTGGATCGCAGCCCGTTGAGCCCACTGAGGATGTAGGGAACCTGGTTCTCAGCTCCAAGAGGCGCAGGGTAAAATGGGAGAAACTGGCAAATTCACAAGAGAGTATCAGGAAAATTTATGAACTAGCACTCACCAGGTTAAAGGACTTGGACGATTTAATTAATCAGCCTAGACCCCAAGACTTTAACAAGAGATTAGCCCAAATTCATGAAGAGCTTGTGGGAGCTCTAGGTGAGGTCCTTTACCCGGTGGTAGTGCAGCGGAAGAAAAAGACTCGTACCTCAACCTGGTATAACTCTGCCAGCAAAAAGACTAAGACAGAACTAATAGCAACAATAAAAGCAGGTTCTGATAGGGGTAAGGTAGCTGAGCTTAGGCAGGAATACAGGGAAACAATGGCATTGGCAAGGTCGGAATGGGACTGGAACAGATGGCAGGACCTCTCCCTAGCATTAGAAACGAGGGACTCCAGAAGATTTTGGTCCTTGGTAAACATTGGCACAGGCGAACCCAAAGCTGCAGTAGAGCCTAACATTGCAGCTCCTGTTTGGGAAGCCCACTTTGGCAAACTATATGAAGATACCTTTGAATCTGCCAATGATGTGGTTGCTGATGTTTTATCACATTCTGATGACGGATTGGAATTTAGTCTTGGGGAGGTGGTCAGTGCAATCGAGAGACTGGCGACGGGGAAAGCCCCGGGACTCGACAAACTGCCCGGTGACCGCCCTGACGATCTCAGAAGCGGTCGCTCCCTGCTCCCTGCTCGAGTGGTATCGTATTGATCTCGCTGCTCTGCCCGCTAATCTTGTGCATTTTTAACCTACTGCCTGTCACTGCGTTACAACTTAGACGGCCAAGCGTGTGCATTATATTCATTAAGTAGCGCTCTGCCGAGTTAAGCACTTTCCTGGTATTTCAAGCGCACGCCCAGCTATTGTCTCTGCCAGCAGCTAATTAACATTGCGCGTGTGTGTTCAAGCATTGTCGAGTGGCTATTATTTCATTTTCCGTGTTGTGTGTGATATTGACTCGGTGTGCCCCTTGCTTTAGGCAATTAGTGTTGGATGCCATTTTGTTTGTTGTTTGTGCCTCGGAGACCGTCCTCTCCGACCGATCCCGCCTCCCTGCTGACCCTCCCTCGCCCCTCCCCCCTCAGTATCCACATTTGACAGAGGCTTAGCGCGCAGCGTTCACGCGCAGCGGTCGCGCCCCATGCGCGCCAAAGGTGCGCCAAAGGTAAGCCCGTCTGCGCCCGTCCGCGCCTGGACCGCGCCCAGTGCCTGTCCCCCTGGTCCCCGCCATTCCCAACCCACTAAAACCACATACGATGCCGCAACTCTCCACGCCCTCAACCCCGGACGCACACCACAATGCTGCCAAGCCACCCCAGGACGTACCCACGGCCCATTCGCCTGCCTCTCCTGCAAGTACAACTGCTTCAGGACCCTCACCAAACCCACTCCCTCCACACACAACTCCGACCCCAACCGACTGAAATGCATCCTGCTTAACACCCGCTCGGTCCACAAACACGCCACTGAACTCTGGGACCTACTCGACACTGCATCACCGGACATCGCCTTCCTAACAGAAACATGGATGAACACATCATCAGCACCCGACATCGCCATAGCCATACCGGACACTTTCAAGATTATCCGTAAAGACCGCACCAATCAAACAGGAGGAGGCATCGCCATCATCCACAGGAACACCATCAAAATCACGACCAGCTCCGACGATAATCTTGCAACAGCCGAACATCTCCACTTCCAGATCCACACCGACCCCAGGACCACACTTAGAGGCACCCTCATCTACAGGCTTTCAGGCACCCGCACCCAATTCTGCGACGACATCTCGGACTTCGTCAGCCCACATGCCCTCGCCTCCGAGAACTACATTCTTTTAGGAGACCTCAACTACCACCTTGATAACACACACGACAGCAACACCACCACCCTTCTGGACAACCTGCACAACCTCAGACTCAAACAACTTGTTGATACCCCCACCCATATAGCCGGACACACGCTCGACCCTATCTTCACCTCCAGCAAGCACATCTCCTTCGACCGCACCACAGCGCTCCACTGGACGGACCACAGCTGTGTTCACTTCAGCTACAAAACCACCTTGAACCACAACCGCCCACAACCGATTCCTCGGAGAAACTGGAACAAAATCACCTCCGACCAACTCCTCGCTTCACTCAACCAAAACCCTCCCACCCTCTCATTGGACCCAAACCAAGCGGCCACCAATCTCAAGCAATGGATCATCCTTAGTGCGGACGAATTAGCACCCCTGAAAAAGCACCAGTTCAAATCAGCCAACAAAAAGGCTCCCTGGTTCAACGACGACCTTAAAAAATCCAAGAAGCTATGCCGCACCCTGGAGAAAACATGGAGAAAAAACCCTACCACCGGCAACATGGCCACCCTCAAGGCAGCCACCTGCAGACACCACCAACTGATTCGATCCACCAAAAAATCAGCATTCAAGGATCGTCTCGACAACAACTCTCACAACAGCAAGGAACTCTTCAACATCGTCAAAGAATTCACCAACCCCAACGCAGCATCTAACGACATCACTCCCTCCCAAGACCTCTGCGATGCGCTATCCTCATTCTTCCACAACAAAATAGCCGACATCCACAACAGCTTCGAGAACACCCCCAACGATCAGCCCTCCCCACCCCCCTCAGATCCTAATCCGCCAACTAACATCCTTAGCAATTGGAACCCAATCACCACTGAAGATACCACCCGCCTAATGAACTCAATCCACTCTGGCTCGCCAACCGACCCCTGCCCCCACTACATCTTCAACAAAGCTGACTCCATCATCGTACCCCAACTCCGTGACGTCATCAACTGATCGTTCAACTCTGCCACCTTTCCAGACAGCTGGAAACACGCCGAACTCACCGCACTCCTGAAGAAACCCACAGCAGACCCCTCGGAACTCAAAAACTACCGACCCATATCCCTCCTCCCATTCCCGGCCAAAGTCATTGAGAAAGCCGTCAATAGCCAACTCGCCGCATTCCTTGAATCCAACAACTCCCTCGATCCATCTCAATCTGGGTTTCGAGCCAAACACAGCACAGAAACCGCCCTCATCACAGCGACTGACGACATACGTACACTACTTGACAACGGAGAAACTGTGGCCCTCTCATTCTACTCGACCTCTCCGCCGCTTTCGACACAGTCTGCCACAGCACCCTTATACAACGCCTCAGCAACACCGGCATACAAGGAAAAGCCCTGGACTGGATCATCTCATTCCTCGCTGGGAGAACTCAAAGAGTTCGACTTCCCCCATTCAAATCAGAGGCCACTGAAGTCATCTGTGGCGTACCTCAAGGATCTTCACTCAGTCCCACCCTCTCGCCTCCATCGCGCGTCAACACAACCTCAACATCATCTCTTACGCCGACGACACCCAGCTAATCCTTTCCCTCACCAAAGACCCCAACACCGCCAAAACAAATCTCCACGAAGGCATGAAAGAAGTAGCCGAATGGATGAAACATAGCCGCCTAAAACTCAACTCAGACAAAACCGAGGTGCTCATCCTAGGATCTTCCCCCTCTACCTGGTACGACTCTTGGTGGCCCCCCGCACTGGGCTCAGCACCCACTCCCACAGACCATGCACATAACCTTGGCTTCATCCTAGACTCCTCTCTCTCGATGGCCAGACAAGTCAACGCAGTCTCATCCTCCTGCTTCAACGTACTTCGCATTCTCAAAAAGATCTTCCGCTGGATCCCCCTCGAGACAAGAAAGACTGTCACCCACGCACTAGTCACGAGTCAACTAGATTATGGAAACACCCTCTACGCCGGAATCACAGCAAAATTACAGAAAAAACTCCAACGCATCCAAAACGCATCAGCGAGACTCATATTAGACGTCCCTCGCCACGATCACATCTCCGGACACTTAAAAGATCTCCACTGGCTTCCCGTCAACAAAAGAATTACTTTCCGCCTTCTCACCCACGCACACAAGGCCCTCTACAATCTAGGACCCGAATGCCTCAACACTCGACTGTCATTCTACAAACCCACCCGCCAACTAAGATCGTCCAATCAAGCCCTCGCCGCAGTCCCTCGCATCCGAAGATCCACCATGGGTGACAGATCATTCTCATTCCTTGCTGCCAAGACCTGGAACTCACTCCCCACTCACCTCCGCCTTACTCAAAACCACATCTCCTTCAGAAAAGAACTTAAAACATGGCTATTCGACAAATAATGATCCCCTCCCCAAGCGCCTTGAGACCCTCTGGGTGAGTAGTGCGCTATACAAATGCTCGAACTTGAACTTGAACTTTAGGTTCCACCCAGAGATCTGGGCCCCGTACCTCCTTATTCTTTTTAATTCCATCGCGGGAGGCATGGAGATCCCCTGTACTTGGCTGGGGGCGGAGATCGTACCTATCTTCAAGAAGGGCTGCCCTCTTCTCCCAGCCAACTACAGGCCGATCAGCCTTATAGATGTCCCTCAAAAACTTTTTTCCCGCCTTCTCCTGGACCATCTCTTAGACTGGATGGAGGATAAAGAAATCTTGAGCCCCCTCCAGGCTGGCTTCAGGAAAAATACGTCCACCATGGACCAGATTTTCCGCCTCGTTCTCCTCTATTGGAAAACTGTGAGGATCGAGGGGGGGAGGCTGTATATCGTGTTCGTGGACCTGAGGTCAGCATTCGACTTGGTCCCCCGAAAGAAACTCTGGGAGGTTTTAAAAGAGCTGGGTGTCCCTATCCATCTTTTACGGGCCATAATCAGGCTTCATGACAGTAACTTTGCTCAGGTCAGGTGTGGGAGGGATGGAGTATTGTCAAAAAGGTTCCCAGTCCGTAGGGGGGTAAGGCAGGGTTGCGTCTTGGCGCCAACCCTGTTTTGCCTTTATGTTAATGGTGTCGTATCCCACCTCAATGATGTGGGGGACAACGACGCTCCTGTTCTGGCGGGCAGGAGGTTGCCGGCCATCATGTTTGCTGACGATACCCTCCTGCTCTCCAAATCCCCGACGGGGATTCAAAGGATCCTTGATGGTTTTGGTCTTTTCTGTAGAGAACATGGTCTGGAGATCAATACAGGGAAGACCAAATTCATGATATTCAATCCCCCACCTAAGACTAGACCCAACCCATCACTGAACTCAGTAAGATTGGAGAGGGTAAAAACATTTCAGTATTTGGGGGTAACCCTGCATGAGAATTTATCTTGGGAGCCACAAATAGCAAGATCCCGGTTAAAGCTGTCTCAACTGTCAGGGGCAATTTTGAAGGTTGCGAACACTTCTACCTTCAAACCCATCACCCCGGCAGTAGAAATGTACAAAACACAAGCTAAAGCGGCTGCATCTTATGGTAGCGAGTTATGGGGGTATAAAGCAGGGACAGCGCTGGCCAGTGTAGAAAACAACTTTTTAAGACGCCTCCTGGCGCTTCCCCGTGGCACATCTCTGCTTCCCTTAAGATTAGATGTGGGTCTCCCCTCCATAGGAGAGGATTTGGAATTAAAGCCACTAAGATTCTGGCATAGGCTCTGGTCCACCAGTGAGCTCGCGCACTACAGGCAAGACCTCATCCACATAATGAATTTAAACCAGTGCGGTACAATTCCGTGGCTGGCTTTTATAAAGAAAGAACTGTACCGGCTGAGTCTCCATGAGCTATGGGAGGCCCCTGAGTTAGGCTGCCAAAAAGTCTCTCGAAAAAGATTGGTGGAGATACACAAGGAGAGAAGTCTTGCTTCCCTAGTGTCGGCATCCCAAAATGGGATTTTAACTGACCGATTCCTGGACTCCAAGAATTCTTACTATTTTGAAAGTTTTATGGACATTATTTTCCCGATCTTGGCAAGAAAATTGTTCATCCAGTGGAGGCTAGGCACTCTGCCAATTAAATCATTCACATGTAAATGGGCAAAGGGGGATGATAAAACTTGCCCTGGGTGCAGCAACTATGATGAGGAGGAAATTCATGTCGTGTTTTTTTGCCCAGCCTACAATAGACCAAGGAAATATTGGCTAGTGCCTCTATGTAGGAACTTGGGCGTAAGGAGCCTCTTGACTTCATACAGAATATTGAAAACAAATACTTCCCCTCATATAGTATTTGCTGCTGCCAAATTTTTAATGGCCATGTGGCAGATCAGGAGAAAACTTTTAAAAGCCTGACCACTAAAGGATGGAACATTGATATGACTGTAATGACAATCTGCCCCCTGATTACCAAAGGGAATTGAACTTTTACCCTTTTTTCTTTTCTCTTTTAAAGTATGTTTTAATATAATGTGGTTGTTTGTATGATGTATGTTTTTATGTGTATCTTTTATGGTCTAAATGGCCGAATTAAAGAATTTTTGGATTGGATTGGATTGGTTATCCAGAGTTGCAAAAAGGTACGCATCAGCTCCTCGTGTTTCAGGAACTGGCCCGCGGGAAGGCCCCTATCTTCTGCCAAATCCACAAAAGGAATCCATTCCTTATCCACGTGGCAGTCCCCGACGCTGTTGAGCCTGGCCTTTGACCACTTGGCCAGCTGGGCGCTTGTGAACGTGGTTTGAGGATCTACATGCGGCAACCCCACCAGAGGCAACATTGGGGAATATTTTGCACTGTGTTGTCGACCGCCCCAGCATCTCCTCCACGTCTGGAAGACCGTGTTTTGGAGTAGGGAGCAGTAGGGGATGGGGGTGGACGGCAGCAAGAGCTTTGTAATTACCAACCTGCGACTCAGCTCTGGCTCAGTTAGGCACGTGCCCACCTCATTCATTCCTTCCATCCACTGCGTTAACCATTGTAGCTGGGCCGCCAGCATGTAAAATTCAAAATTAGGTACTACAAGTCCTCCCACTGACTTAGGGTGTTGCAAGATCATTAGGGGGTACCCGTGGGCCTCCATCCCCCCAGACCAGTTGCCGTAGGAGTGCATGCAAGGGTCAAAACCAGCCCCTTGGCATCAAGACCGGTTGGTTTATGAAAAAGTACAACAGCCGGGGCAGCATAACTATTTTGGACAGCGTGGTTCAGGTAGATTATTACTCCGGCTGGTCACATAGTTAACACACGGGCAGAGGCTGTTTTCAGCATGCGTGAATAAGCACAAGAGGACACTTTAACCTGAGGAAGAAAGATATTTATTGGTTTCCGCACTATTTATTTTTTCAAACTCCTTACACTTGAGCATTCATGAGGACACCTTTAACATAAGAGCACCACATGATGGCAATACTAATGATCTCTATTGTTCCTTCACTTTCTTAATAGTATCACTAGATTAGAACATAGCATGATATTTATACCCTTAGGCACATCACCTTCAGGGACACCCCATTGAGAGTCTGTTTTTCAATCAATTCCCAGAGAAAAAAAGAGATATACCAACGTTTTTGTTCTAGGAAATTGCCCCTGAAGAAGGGAAAACCATTTCCCAAAATGCATTGGGCTTCGGACTTCCTGATACCAGAAGTTATATGATACTGAATGAAATACATTGTTCTGAATATTTAATGTTATTGTAAATATGAAACATGGATTGTTAAAATGCACTTTTATACAAATTTCATGGCGATCTCTGATGTAAAGAGAAATGTTGACAAAGTTGTATGACATTTATAGTCACAATGATGTAAATTGTTTGACTTATATAAAAGACTGGAATATTTGAGATAAACGAGTTTAGAAAAACAAATGATAAAGTGTATTATTATTTAAATGTATTTAGTTAACAGTGGAATATAGTTTTCCAAGGAACAGTGCACACTGCTTGCAGGCCAGAGTCTGCATCTTTATACAGTTGCAATGTGCACCAGAACTGGACACAGGGACCAAGTGAGCGCAACACACGACCCAGGTTCCCGTCCCGCAGATCTTCTAGGTCATGAAAAAAAATATTAATGCCCAAATATTTAAAGGTGTGCTGCGCCCAGAGTGTGTCGTCCGGCAACGCCTCCAGTCTAGGCAGGGACCCCGCGATAGGGAACAGTTAGTCGGCTCAGAGTTGTGTGTATCGGGCAGTTTTAGGAGCTTCACCATTATGCGTATATGAGGCACTGTATTAAGTGCCTCATAGTTGCGAGCTTAGCACACAGTGTTTTAAGAGATTCAGCATAGTATGAATATCAGGAAGTGTATTAGGTGCCTCAGAGTTGTGTGGTTAACTTCAGAATATACAAATGGGCATTGTAATAGGGTTTAACCTATATGCAGGTTCATAAAACCAACTTGATTTTAGTGTTTATGTCCTATATTCTTGTTAAAAATATGTGCAGGCATTATATATTTATTCATATATTTGTTCATGCAGACAGCTCCAGTTGTGGAAGGGGTGTCACCCTCCTTGTTAATGGAAAGGCATTAATAGTAAAAGTGATTGCAAAGAGTGATGGATGACACCCAGGACTGGTCCTAAGAAATTTGAATATACCACATGCATTATATATGCTTAGAATATAGATGAATCAGAACTATTCGAGTTTCTACTTTTTCAAATGCCATTATGGGAAGAGGTTATGGAACTATGTGGAGATATTAACCTGCCACTGGTGTCAGGAATGTATTCTCTACCCGAATATGCCATTCTAGAACAGCCCTTTACCATATCATAAATCCTTTGGAATTGGTAGAGATAATGACATATTTCTGCAAAAGGCAATCTTGATTTACATACAATTCTGCTCCAAATAAACAGCACTCAAGAATGATTTGATTGCCCAGACCGTGCGCCTTGATGTAGGGAAATAATAGGAGTACATTTTATAGACACATGCACACAAATATAAAATCCCAAACGTCAATACAAACATTTCAGTTGAGGGATAGTTGTAAACCTATGTAAGTAGTGAACCAGCCGTGGCCTAATAAATAGATGTGCTAAAGAAGATAACTGCGGGTACGGCAGAAATACATAGGTCACAGTGCACATTAGTTTTAGGAAATGCACATAAAAGTTGCATGGTCAAATTAGCTGCGCTGAAACACAGATATTATATTTCTTTGCAGATTCAAACTTGACAGGACATCAATATTCAGTATAGATGTCACAGAAAAGGTCACAACATTTCTATCTGTTAAACAAACTCAACAAGAGGCCGACAGTAGAAATTTTTGTATTGTCATGGAGCCTTAAGTACAAGGTGTAACTAAGGGTGGATTCTACCTTAGCGCAAGTCTGTTGAGAATATGTTAAAGTCAGATAGGCTGGGATGGGCCCGTAGATGTCAAACAAGAGATACCTCGCTATGCAGAAAACAAAAATAAAATTCTATGTTATCTCACCCTTATTCTGAGAACGAAAAAAAGGGAAAAAAAGAGGGGGCTTCTGCCAACCATGGACTCATACACAATTCTTGGAAATACCTGTTTTGGCAATATCTGATCTGCCCAGCTGGCTATTTGCGTCATGTAGGAATTAGTAACTCATGTTTTTTATGGCTTTTCCAGTATATGTACTACTGCGTGTAATCCAGAACTTTGAACTTCAGACTTTGGTCTCTGTTTGAGACTGGCTGATTTTCCCAATTCATTGGTTGATTAAAACCATATTATTGTATAAAATTATTCTGTCTTACTTTATTAATAGATTTTCCTCCAACATATTGGCTTGACCAGCCAGGACCTCTGCTTGACTGCAACGACTGCAAGCCCACAATACTGCCTGTCCCCCAAGAAGTGACACACATTTGAATGGTAAAAGAGGTGCCGTCGTTCAGTAAAAGTCTCTGCATTTCTAAGGGGCAGGTAGGACTCGGGTGTTGGTGTTTTTTTCAGGTGGGAACAGTGAGAGGTCTGTTACTTTTTATATGTAAAGACATTGGACATTTTTACAATAACATAATTTTATTGTTCGCATGCAAAATTGTATATTGATACAGCATTAAGGAATCCGGGTGGTAAGACTGGAAGGTACTAGGGACTCGACTACGTAGTTGAAAGTGGTCTAGGCAGAACAGGGTTTGAGGCAGAATAATTAGTGTATGTTCTGCAAAATAGTGAAAAGGGATCTTCTCTATGAATCCAGAGAGAAGTGACCAGTAATGTTTTGTTCACCCTCGTATGTAATTTAGAATTGATGCAGTAGTGTTTTGGTTGCCTTAGTATGAAATTTAGTATTGCTGCATTTGTACATGTATATAATGTGACCACATAATGTTACTATATAAGTTTATGCTATTTAGAGTATAATTTAGGAATAAGTATTAGCGTTCCTATTCTTATGAGGGTATGTTACAAATTATACATCAAAGTTTAAAGTAATTGACTGAATTAGGTTAATATCCCAACAGTTAACTAATCAATTATAACAGACCCCTGAATTAATTATTCAATTTTATAAGTCAGGCTGTTGCTCCCTCTAAAGGAACTGACCTTAGTAGTCCAGTAATACCAATTCCATTGAATAAACCTTAATGTTAGAAATTTATGAACGCCTAGGTATTAATAGTATATCGCCTCTGGGCCTTAATATAACTTACATTGACATAACAGAAGTACCCCTGCCAGACAATTACAAAAGAACCATCCAAAGAACTAATGCAAGACCATTGTGCAAAGTAGTAGTAGCCTCATGAGCACCATAATAACTACTGACACTACTATTATCACAAGTATGAAACTATAGAGCCTTTTAATTGGAGGCTAGGCGAATTATCAAACAGTTTAGGCTGGGGCTCACACACATTTCTTGAGGGGTTTCAGACAGAAGAAGAATTATCAGCTACTATAAATAGGATTATAATGAACTACCTTTCAGGTAACTGCGACCAATCCCCCAGGAGCAGTGAAGCAAGTGGTCTAGAGATAAATATATCTGATATTCACCTTCACGGCCCAATAAAGGTTTATATGGAGTTTGAAAATACCCCATGAAGTAAATATGAGTCCACTAACAGTGTAAACTATAGTACATAAGATCAAGTTCACTAGAAAGACATGGGGTCTCCTTAAGAACACACGGTTAAAGTGTTCTCAGGACACAAGGACAGGATAAAGTAAGAAATATTGCACACAAATGGCATAAAGCAACACTAAAACTTGCATATGCTTGGCTCAAAGAAGGCACATTTGATATTACAACGGTAGAACATATGGCCACCTTCCTACAAAGCAAATTCAAGAAAAGTAAACTACAGCAAAGAAAGACCAAGCTAGACCTATGGAAGGTCCTTTGTGAAACAAATACGAGAGA
Source organism: Lissotriton helveticus (assembly GCF_964261635.1). NCBI lineage: Eukaryota > Metazoa > Chordata > Amphibia > Caudata > Salamandridae > Lissotriton > Lissotriton helveticus. Next base: position 1,118,276,217 of record NC_136068.1, on the reverse strand, counting down.
GTCGAAGATAAAGTTTCAAACTTCCCCTTCGGCTCCTCCACCTCTCTACCAAGATGTGCAGTTAAGTTTAGATAGTGCAAAGGTGCACGGGGCATGTACACGATGCAACCTGGCGCACTGCACTCACTAACCACCTCTTCACATCCCCCTGCTGTTGAATATACAGACCCGGAGTATAGTCCACCATCAGAATCTTCTTCTAAACATGGAGAGTACATTTGTGTATCTCCATGTCCTAGAATGGCTAGTAAGCCACGGGAGACATTTGGTGGGGACAGTACTTAATATGTAGGGACTGTGACGCCACATTTACCCTTCATTTGGAGGATGAGATGTCTCTCACTAGGAAAGATAGGGATGCACTTAATAAAGGGTCAAGGGACACACAGAGAATGGGCGGTGCTAGAAAATATGAAGATTTTCTGAACAGACCAAGTTCCAACAGTAAAATGAGACGAGAAGGGTAGCTTTCACACCAGAACATCCTCCCACGGGGTGGGGGAGTTTCATGCATCCAGGAGCAGGTGAGAATAGTCTTGGCAAGTGAGTCGAAATGCAGGAGGATAGACAGGCAGACCCAAGAGTGGCTCTGGAAAGGGAAGACGGGCCCCTAGGACAGTGGAGGTGCCCAAATGGGCCACATATGACTGAACAAAGAGGGTTAGAGGACACAGTCCTTACACATAGCATCCTAGTAGAAGAACGTTTTTTAATTAATGGGATGATCTTTGGGCCAACAGCCCAGCCAAGTGAAACAAACTCATGCATAGGTCGGCTAACAATCCAGCAAACACAACTCACTATTTCCTCTAATGTGGCATATAAACATATGCAAGAAGCCTTTTCTCACACCGCCTGCCTTAAGCTACTAGTTGCCCTAGCTATATAAAAATGCATATAACATGGCATAATGTGCACTTGCTGTTGCAAGAGTCAACCTATTTATCTATGTGTACTTAATTTCAACCAAAAGCAAAAATGCTAAGAAAGAAATCCCCTAAAGACGGTAGAGGAAATGAATAAGGTGGTCTTCCTAAAGCATGTATTCTAAAGAGATGCTTTAATTATGAAAATGCTTTCTGGATGTTAAGTTTGTATTCTATGTAGTCAACCTCTGGGGTTAGTATCAAAGTAGCTGGACAGTGAGACTCATTCATAACGGATCTGCTTTGACTGTGCCACTTATCCACATATGTTAATAAGGACGTCGTACTGGGGCCGCAGTCTTCAGAAAGAGGATGGGGTTCCCTGTTCACCGGCCAGATCAAGTGGGATGTTTAGTGATCTGCTGCATGATTTGGTACACAGCCAATTATGTCAGCTTCCGCATTACGAGGCATTTCCTCAGCCAGCTCAGAAGTTTATAAGATACCTTGAGAAGTGTCCTAGGGGACCGTGTGCAGCAAACACAGTCACACTGGTAGCACCTGGTTGAATTTTTAAAATATTTATAGAGCGCTCTTATACCGGAACGGTTTCATGGCGCTAGATAGCTGTGGATCAGTGGAGGCGGAAAGGAGGACTAGGCTGCTACAGATCTGGAGAACAGGAAGGTCTTCAATTGCTTGCGGAATTCCAGATAGGAAGGTGACGTCCTAAGAGCAAATGGAAGTGAGTTCCAAAAGGATGGAGCCAGCACTGCAAATCTGACCCCCCCGGACTTCTGTTTCCTGAAGCGTGGAACAGACAAGAGTGCCAGATGAGTGGAGCGAAGTTCTCTGGAAGGGAGATAGGGGGAGATGGCTTCACACAGGAAGACGGGGGCGGTCCCTGATCTAGCCTGATAGGTGATGCAGCCCAGTTTGAAAAGGGCCCTCTCCCTTACTGGAAGCCAGTGGAGGGACTGCAGCAAAGGGGTCGTGTGGTTGAACCTGGGGAGGCCAAAAATCAGGCGAGACGCCTGATTTTGAATCAGTTGGAGTCGGCGGATCAGGTAAGCCGGCGCACCGTTGTACATAACATTCCCATAGTCGAGGCGCGAGAGCACCATGGCCATGAGAATGAGTTTGAGTGCAGCGGCAGAAAAGAAACGGGAAACCCTCCGGATGATCCGGAGGGAAAAAAAGCAGGCAGACACAACTGAACTGGTCTGCGTATGGAGGGTGAGAGCAAGGGGTTGATGAATATGCCCAAAGTTTTGACTTTGGGAACTGGAAGGGGTGGGGGGGCCAAGTGAAGGAGGCCAGAAGGAAGGGGACCAGGGACTGCAACCACCCCCCGTCAGGACCAATTCGGTCTTGTCCGGGTTTAATTTGAGGTGGTTGCAGTTCATCCACCCTTGGTTCTTTTGACATGCAAGCTTTGGAAGACAATTCCTACAATTCCAGGGTTCAACAATCCACCCACACAATGGAAAATCCCTTGCCATGATATACGATCTATGATCATCCTTCTAACATACACTGATTCCCGCCCTGCTTTGCTCACAAGAATAAACAAGTAGTAGAGTGCACACAGACACACAACTTTCCATCCACTGTTTGAGCAACAATTTGCTTTTTAATGTAGAGACTGAATGGCTCCTAAAACTCGTAAAACTGCGATGAGTAACAAGAAATTGTTACAGTGTTAGAATGTTTTCTGAGTGTTGGGATTGATAATGTTTCCTGAGAGATGGGATTGACGAGGGTAAATGACATCTTCATTTAGCCATCAAGGTGATTTGCTTTCCAAGCAGTGCTCTTCTTGGCAGAAGCTGCCGCAGGTCAGTTGTTCTGTGAAGCGTGAACATCCATTTATCTCTTTCCACATCTATTTGCTCCTTATGAGGCTGAGAGGCAAAAGTAAAAGAGATGGTTTGCTCAGACTGTGCACCCCATAGAATGTTAAGGTACGGGTCTATCTGCAGTGTTTAAGGAGTGCGGACAGGATCTGGCCCTTGCCCTCCCCTCACCCTTCAATCGTCCCAGCCACATCCTGGAGCGGCTGCCTCCAGCAATGGAGGATTCTTAAAAACTACGTGTGTATCCAACCCGTGCTTTCATCTGCTTGTCTGTCAAGTTCAATTTCTTTAAGTGACAAAAGAGAAGCATGTTTGTGACATTTTCTTTCAGACTGCTCATCGGGTACTCCGGTGACCACGAGCACATTTCATCTGCCATTAAACAGATGCCAGGCAGGAACTGCTTGAGGCATCTATTGACCTTGGCAGGTTTTGATTTGGGAACCTGGAGTCTTGCAAAGCCTATACTATGACAGCTCAATTTACCTGGGAAGCCCTCTGTATGTAACCATTCATAACGCTGCTGCTCGTATCATCCTAAAGATCCCCAAGTCTCAGTCGGCTTCAGCATCCATGGCAGGGCTGCACTGGCTGCCGGCTCTCAAAAGAATCAAAAGTAAAATTCTCTGTTTGATCCACCAGACAATATACAATAAACGCCCCCTTCTAATCCAGCGGTGGCGAACCCTTCATAAACCTAATACACTGTTAGTCTTCTCTGATCAGACTTCTTACTGTACCAAAGATCAAGGAGGCAAGTAGTGGAGGTCGCTCATTTGCCTACCTTGCACAGAAGCTCTGGAACTCGCTGCTCCTCACACTGAGCACAATTACAGAAGAATCCAAATTCAGGATATCACTCAAAACATACCTTTTTGAATGACCTGCTTATGTCTCAACCACTATGTGATGGACTTGACCTGCAGCACTGGGAGGCCCGTCGGGTAGCCATGCGCTTTACAAATTCATATAATTGCATAGTCTGCATCACTCAACAAAGCTGCACCACACCTCAGAGCGCTTAACAACACGCACTCCGCTAAGTGTAAAGATGCAGAAGACAAAAAGCATAGTAATATAATGCTCAACTTGTCAAAAATTAGAACTATGGGCAGAGCAAATGCAGTAAGACTGGTCAATGGTTTAAATGAGTGCAATAGATCTCTCACTCATGAACACTGATCTTATTTTGGACCTTTAATATTTTCACCCTACAAACATCCATAGTGATGTTGCTGGATGGGCAAACAGATATGAGACAAGACTGAATTGCCACATCTGGATAGCGCCTGGTCCAGATGGCGTCCCAGTAGACCTTTTTAAACACAACCAGGATCTATGGGCGCTTATTCTCACAAGAGTATGTATTGCCACTGCTAGCGAGGGCGTATTAGATTCTTGGACTAGGCCAATTATGGTCCCCATTTTTAAGAAAGGGGACCGCCAGGACGTGAAGTGTTACCGCCCCATCTCACTCCTGGATTCTCTCGGCAAAGTGGTGGGGAGGGTCATTCTGGAGAGACTTCAGAAGTGGGGCGAGGAAAGAGGCATTATCTCGGACCTGCAATTCGGGTTCCGAGAAGGCTTTGGGACGGTGGAGCAGGCACTTAACCTCAGCCTGATAATGGGCAAATACATGCAGGCAAAGAAGAGCGCGGTATACATGGTCTATGTGGACCTGTCTGCCGCGTTCGACTGCGTCTCGCATTCCAAACTTTGGACAGTCCTAAGACAAATGGATGTGGACCCCTCCCTGCTAGATTTTTTGAGAGAGCTGTATTCAGGGGCATCGGCGAGAGTTCGTTTCGGAAGGAACGGCGAGATGACGGCGTCATTTGGAGTGGAGCGGGGAGTTAGGCAGGGTTGTGTCCTGGCCCCCTTCCTCTTCTCACTCTATACCAATGGTCTGGAGGGGGATATGTTGAGGGGGGATCAGGACCTCCCAAAAGTAAAACAGCGCCAGATTCCAGCACTGCTCTATGCGGATGACGCCGTCATCCTGGCGCGAACTCCGCGCGAACTCCAGAGCTCACTAAACAGATACACGACTTTCATGAGCAGCTTAGATCTTAAGGTTAACGTAAAAAAAACGTTTGTCATGATCACGGGGGGGGGCGAAGAAAGGTACAAAAAAGATCTACCTTGATAACCAAATACTTGAGACCACCACACAATACCCATACCTCGGGATCATGATAGATGATAGGCTGTCTTGGAAACCGGCAGTGGAATCGAGATGCCACTTATTCAAGCGATCGATAGCGGCCCTACAGACTTTCTCGCAGAAGCTGGGGAGGAGGGCCCCAGTAAAGCTGTTGGAAATCTACAACGCCAAGTGTCAGGCCATTGCCCTTTATGGAGCAGGGGTGTGGGGTCATACAGATGTTAGAGCTCTACAGACAATTGAAAATACATTTATAAGATTTCTCCTGGCCACACCAAAAGGTACTTCAACATATGCCTCCCACATGGAACTGGGAATTCCCCTTCTTCAGGACCTTCTTAAAATTCAGCCATTGATGTTGTGGAGGCGTATTTGGTCATCTGACACAAACATATTAACGCAGTCAATAGTGGCTGATACCATGTCACTTGACTATTCCTCCAGACTGAAGTGGCTTCGCTACATTAGAAACTTCTTCACAGACCTCGGACTTGAGAATTATTATCTTCAACCTGAGACGATAGTCGCCCTGTCAAAAAAGGAGCTCAAGCAACTAGCCCTACAACATCTGGAAACATTGAGATTGACATCTGATGTCGTAAAGCCTTCAGTTACTCACGCGAACATAGTCCAGACAACATATGGCATCTAACCGTACCTAACTTTGCAGCTTAAAACATACGAGAGGATGCTGTTGACTAGGTTTAGACTGGACATTTTTTTCAGACTGGTTGTTTTTCCAATGAACAAGGCCTGGGAAACAAGTTTGCCCCCATGTCCCTGCGATGGGAAATCCATACAATCCAACATGCATGTGATTATGTTCTGCAAATTTTACCATCCCCACAGAAAATGTTGGCTTCTTCCCATACTTAGGCGGTGGGGCTTCAGACAGTGCCGACCAGCATTTTACCGACTGCAATTCTTAGAGTCCGAAGAAGTGTGTTACCTAATTTTAAACTTTTTAAAATGTATTATGAATAACAGAAAAAATCTTTAGTACTGTTTTCTATGCAAAAATAACAACCCTGAAATGCAATATTATTACAATACGCTTGTTTACATTCATTGTATATTGCTTTTTATGAAATCTTTTTTCTACATAATTCGCATTTTTATTGATTCGTATTTTTGACTGTGTCTTTTATGGTTGTCTTTGTGATAAACCGAATAAAGAGTTGTTATATATATACATCTGGATAAGCTAAAAAAGGTTTTTTAACGGAGCATAGACAACAAATTTAGGTCAAACATAGGCCGAAGAATAAAATACATTCTAAAAAATATAGTACAATCTTAAAGGCCTCGCCTTAAGTTGTCAAATACTTTCTCCAACCCCTGCTCATCCAATAAGTATGCAAAAACACACACACATAAACCTCGCATATTTACCGCACATAATGGAAAATCCCTTGCCATGACATCATACTAACATACACTGATCCTTGTCGTGCCAAAACACTTGCTCGTTATTTCCTCCTGAAAACGTGTAAAACAACGTAACAGGTGCCTCTGGTATTTGGACCCAAACTTCCATTGACCCTTGCCCTATCTACTCTTGCGCACGAAGACATTCAAGATCAATGGTGAGATGATTCGCTTATATTGCACATTCAAAATCAAATAAAGGAATAGATAACATTATATATATTATATGTGTATATATATGTGTGTGTGTGTGCTGTATATATATATATATATATATATATATATATATATATATATATATATATATATATATATATATATATATATATATATATATATCAAAACAAAACCCTTTCAGGCATAGAGTGACGCATAAATTATGCAAAAAAGAAGGAGAGGACTCTGGGTAGCTCTCAAGTGGTGTCGGCGCTCTATTTTCAGCGTGGTGCAGTTTTCTACGACTGGGCCAGTCGTTTTTATATAGCTGCAAGTGCCCCGAGGGGGCAATGAAAACGCACTCTCTCGCCTCAGTTCAAATGATAGCGGTTTATTTAGTTACTAAATAAACCGCTATCATTTGAACTGAGGCGAGAGAGTGCGTTTTCATTGCCCCCTCGGGGCACTTGCAGCTATATATATATATATATATATATATATATTGACACACACTGAAAAAAACGTTTCAGGCACGTTATAGTTAGAAATTAGCCTTTAAAAAACCTTAGAAATTCACTGAAAAAACCATAGGTTTCAGGGGCATTCTAGTTAGATGGACATTTCACTTGTACAAAACCATAGAAATTCCCCTGTTATAGTTAGTTCAGCTAACTATAACTCGCATCCCCGCAATGCACTGCTGATGATGGTGTTGCACGCAAAAGACACAGATGGACATGGGAACTGACAGTGACTAACGAAACTACATGAAAATGGACACCGAGTCTTATACTTACAAGTACAAATAACATCTAAAGTTGAAATTTATAGCGCAACACTAAAGACCCATCCCTGAGACTAGTGATCCTTGCGGCATAGGAATCACCTATGAATCTTAATGCCCCTTGGTCACTTAAGAAAATCCAACAATGTTTATACTTTGATAATACTCACAAATGAACTGGGACAATTGGAAATCAAATATTCTTAACATCAACTTGTTTGACATATATGACAAAATGTTGAAAATTATGTGTTTTGTGGCACAACATTGTGTGCGTATTGTAATTTAAACTACCATTCCCAGAATGCATCATAATGTGCACAATGGGCATTTGCTATGAAATGGTGAAAGCGTAGAGGGACTAACGCTATACACCGTGACCAAGACCTGCTGATCAAAACGCGTAGGTGGAGAAGGAGCAGGAGATGGCTTGTTGAATTAATCTTTATTGAAATAATAAACACTGGGAGAGTCCAGCATGTTGATCTGTTTTAGTGGAACATTGGAGTTTGAGGCTGGTCCAGCCATGCCGCGCTCACCAGCTGTGAGATAGCGCGCCCTTCGCTTGGGACAGAATTGTTGACATTATATATATATATATACACACACACACACACACACACACACACACCCACACACACACACACCCACACACACACACACACACACGCACACAGCCAATATATATACACACACACATACCCACAGCAATAACATGGATAGAAAATTCGATCTCAAAATGCCACTTGTGCTCAGGAGATAAACTCTCCCATTTTGTTCAGAGGCTCCAAAGCACACATGCCCTCCTTCAAAGCCAAATTTTACTTATTTTCCACCCGCCATATTAAAATGGCGGGCAGTACCGTGGCAGTAGGAGTTTCCGACCACCACGCATCTGAAAGGCTCCTTGAGATCCCCGGTGCTGCAGAGGCCTCTCAATCCCATAAATGGTGGCCTGGGATTACAATGGTCCATACCTGCCAGCCTTTCCATGGCGCCACACCCGCCATGGAAAGGCTGGCGTAGAAGGGCATTGGGGGCCCATAGCGGTCCCCCCTTCACCCCGGGCACCTTTGTTTGGGGGTTCGGGGCACTTATGGGATCCTCCTACATTTCCCTGCCCCATGTGGCAGGCACCGCATGGTGCCCGCCCGTAGTACCGGGAAATGTAAACCGTGCCTTTTTTTACATTGCGGTGAGTGCTGCAGGCAGCAACACCCGCCGCAATGCAAAGTATGACAAGTGCGACCATCACGGCGGCAGTCACATCCTAATACCTCCGGTGGGACCGCCGCCTTGTAGTAGGGTGGTCCCACTTCCCGAAAAGATGGCGGACGGACTGGAGTCCGTCCGCCATAGTAATCAACCCCTATGCTTCTAAAATAGATTGTAAGGGGCCTTTCTGATGTTTCTTTTTCTATTGTTTTGAAATTGTATGCCTTAAATCTATTGTGAAAGAATTATAAAATGAATTTTAAAAAACATAGTTTTATCAACTATCTTTTCTGACAATTAAAAGCCAATTAGCGCCAAAATAAATTACATTCAATAAAATGCTTAGCACATCGTTTTTCTTACTCCATTTCTAGAAAATTAATTAAATAATTAACATCCCTCTTTTAATCCCTATTTATTTGTCAAAAAATATGAATTTTCATCCGAATTCCACATTGCACCTTAAGGTTCAGTGCATAATGGCTTGGCAAAAAACCTACACTTTTAGGTTTCTTATATGAAATATGGTCTGCACTTTTGGCGTATATAGCGTCCATCTAAGGATTACTCAGGAGTTTACAGTGTACACATGGCCCTCTGCCTGAAGCTTCAGGCTACCTAAAGAATGCATTCCCTCAGGGTGAAAGACAGAGATAGCTATATGTTACAGTGTTGGTTAGTGATTCTGTAGTGATGGTTAGGTTAGAATTTAACTGAAAAGCAGTTTTCTCTTTTCATTATAACTTTGGTGCCATTTGATGAATGTGTAGGCATGGAGATCCATTCACCAAAATCCCATGGGTGGCGTAAGTGACATCATATACCCTTTGGCCTTAATGTCACAGGAAGTGAAATCATATGACCTCTAACCCTGAATCGTCCCAAGAAGTGATGTCACAAAATCCTATCCTGAAGACATCACAACAATTAACATAGCTGAAGTTACATAATAATTTCACAATTAATATTCTACATTATTCTAGGGGAGAAAAGCCATAGGCTCTGGAAAAACACTCACTAAATATTCAAGTCCTTTCATGGCGTGCCTAGCTCATGAAACCTGACAGTCCCATCAGTTCACCCAATTATGTTTTTAAAATGTCCTATGGGTGGCCCCCTTTCGTCAAACGTGACCTCCATTGCAAGGACCAGAATTTTGCTATAGTGGACCCTTTTCCCCAAACATTACATACAATATACCAGTGCCAGTGCCAGAATGTTCCTAATCCTGCTTCTCTTGCACTATGGATGTCCTTATGTCAAAGGTTACGTCTAATATGTTGTGGACCACATGTTGTCATGGATGGTCCCATGACATTATCACAGTTGTCTTCCCATATATCAAATATTTCCTCCAATGTGCCATCACCAGCAATTTGCCACAGGTGCCACCTATGCCAAGGATTTCCTCCAGTAGGCCAACGCTGACATTTTTCATGGGTGCCTGTGCCAAAATGTACCTATAGTATGCCAGCACTAGCATTTTGCTGAAGGTATCCCAAATGCAAGTACTGTCTCCAGTATGCCAGTGCCAACATTTTGCCAAGGGTGCTGCTATACGCCAGGAAACATGCCAGGTCCAACAGCTGATTGCAAGAACAACAACACAGGTTCACTTACATTCACTTACTCAAACTCGTTCAATCAATCAATCAATCAAATCATTTGTATAGCGCACTACTCACCCGGGAGGGTCTCAAGGCGCTTGGGGGAGGGGGTATGCTACTGCTCGAACAGCCAGGTCTTGAGTTGTTTCCTGAAGGCGAGATGGTCCTGGGTCAGCCGAAGGTGGATGGGGAGGGAGTTCCACGTCTTGGCAGCCAGGTAAGAGAAGGATCTTCCTCCGGCGGTTGCTCTTCGGATGCGTGGTACGGCTGCGAGGGCGAGGCTGGTGGACCGTAGCTGGCGGGTGGGCGTGTAGAAGGTCAGGCGGTCGTTGAGGTACTTGGGGCCCAGGTCGTGGAGAGACTTGTGTGCGTGGGTGAGGAGCCGGAACGTGATCCTCTTGTCGACGGGAAGCCAGTGCAGGTTCCTCAGGTGACTGGAGATGTGGCTGCGTCAGGGGACATCCAGGATGAGTCGGGCGGAGGCGTTCTGGATGCGCTGGAGTCTTTTCTGTAGCTTGGTTGTTGTTCCGGCGTAGAGGGCGTTTCCGTAGTCCAGTCAGCTGGTGACGAGTGCATGGGTGACAGTCTTCCTGGTCTCGGTCGGGATCCAGCGGAAGATTTTGCGAAGCATATGCAGGGTGTTGAAACACGATGAGGAGACGGCGTTGACTTGTCTGGTCATCGAGAGGGAGGAGTCCAGGATGAAGCCCAGGTTGCGGGCGTGGTCGGTTGGCTTGGGTGCGGTGCCCAGGGCTGGGGGCCACCAGGAGTCGTCCCAGGCGGAGGGCGAAGATCCCAGGATGAGGACTTCCGTCTTGTCCGAGTTCAGTTTCAGGCGGCTGTCCTTCATCCACTCGGCGACGTCTTTCATCCCTTCGTGTAGGCAGGTTCTGGCGGTGTCGGGGTCTCTGGTGAGGGAGAGGATCAGCTGAGTGTCGTCGGCGTAAGAGATGATGTTGAGGTTGTGCTGGCGTGCGATGGCTGCAAGCGGTCTCATGTAGACGTTGAAGAGAGTGGTGCTGAGTGAAGATCCTTGCGGGACGCCGCAGATGACTTCGGTGGCCTCGGAGCGAAACGGGGGGAGGCGGACTCTTTGTGTTCTTCCGGCGAGGAACGAGATGATCCATTCCAGTGCCTTCTCTTGGATACCGCGATGCTGCTGAGGCGCTGGACTAGGGTGCGGTGGCAGACAGTGTCGAATGCCGCGGAGAGGTCCAGGAGGATGAGGGCCACTGTTTCCCCTTTGTCGAGCAGGGTCCGGATGTCGTCGGTGGCTGCGATGAGGGCGGTCTCGGTGCTGTGGTTGGCTCTGAATCCGGACTGTGAGGGGTCGAGAGAGCCGTTCGTCTCGAGGAAGGCGGTCAGCTGTCTGTTGACTATCTTCTCGATGACTTTAGCAGGAAAAGGGAGGAGCGAGATGGGGCGGAAGTTCTTGAGGTCGGTGGGGTCCGCTGTAGGTTTCTTCAGGAGGGCGCTGAGCTCGGCGTGCTTCCAGCTCTCCGGGAAGGTGGCGGTGTTGAATGAGGTGTTGATGATGTTCCGGAGTTGGGGTGCGATGGTGGAGTCGGCCTTGTTGAAGACGTGGTGTGGGCAGGGGTCGGTCGGTGATCCGGAGTGGATGGTGTTCATCGTGCGGGCTGTGTCTTCGGTGGTCACCGTGGTCCAGGTGCGGAGGGTGGCGGTGGGGGGCGTTGGTTCGACGGTTGGGTGCGTGGGTGGTGCGCCGAAGCTGTTGTGGATGTCGGCGATCTTGCGGTGGAAGAACGAGGCGAGGGAGTTGCAGAGGTCTTGTGACGGAGTGATGTCGTTGGTGCCGGTGCTGGGGTTGGAGAACTCCTTGACGATGGTGAAGAGCTCTTTGCTGTCGTGGGCGTTGTTGTCCAGTCGTTCCTTCAGTGATTTCTTCTTGGTGGTGCGGATGAGCTGGTGGTGCTTGCGGGTAGCGTGTTTGAGGGCGGTCATGTTGTCGGTGGTCCGGTCGAGGAGCCAGGCCTTCTCGAGGGTGCGGCAGGTCTTCTTGGAGTCCTTGAGTTCGTCGGTGAACCAGGATGCCTTCTTGCTTCTGGGTCTGCTGGGAGGGCTCTTTAGTGGCGCGAGGTCGTCGGCGCAGGCGGTCAGCCACTGTGTAAAGTTGCGGGCTGCTTCGTTTCGGTCCGTTGTGTTGGCGGGTGGACTCTGGCTGAAGGAGGTAGTGAGCTGGTCCGCGGTGATCTTGCTCCAATTCCTGTGATGTACCTGTTGCGGGTGGTGGTGGGTCGTGGATCTTTTGAAGCTGAAGTGGACGCAGCTGTGGTCGGTCCAGTGGAGTCCGGCGGCGTGGCTGAAGGTGATGTACTTGCTGGAAGAGAAGATGGGATCAAGCGTGTGGCCGGCGTAGTGGGTGGGGGTGTTGACCAGTTGCTTGACTCCGAGGTTGGCGAGGTTGTCCAGCAGGGCGGTGGTGTTGCGGTCCTTGTTGTTCTCCAGGTGGAAGTTGAGGTCCCCTAGTAGGATGTAGTCAGCGGAGGGGAGGGCGTGTGGGCTGATGAAGTCCGCGATGTCTTCGCTGAATTGTGTGCGTGGTCCCGGGGGTCTGTAGACGAGGGTGCCTCTGAGGGTCGTCTATCATTAGCACTAGTGTCTTGCACTCACTCTCACCTTGAATCACTCATTCGCTCTCTCTCTGGCCGACTTAACCTTACTCACTCATTTTGACAAACACACAATCTCACATGCAAACATACATGCTCACACATATACACGCTCTCTCACACAAACTCACTCTCACCCACATGCATGCACACAACATACATTTAAAGCGATTTTTTTTAAAACCTTAGATGCCAGTGAAGGTCTATATCTTGCTGCCCCACTTATTATTACACCAATAGTAAATAATAAACTATCACTCACTATTAATGTAATACAAATTAGCAAAAAATAAGGGTCGAGCCTGACTGATAATTCGAAGCACACTTGTGTTCTTGGCACTGATTTTGCCACCTCTGAGGCGGTGGCCGCAAAAGCAGCTAGGGGTCGCAACCGCGACCCCTGGGAACCCCTAAATGATGTCTGTGTGTGTAGGTTCAGCAGGTGAAGTTTCATGCAGATTCTGCATAGATATCTATCTATCAGTCTATCTATCTATCTTAGCATCCTGCAGATCCTAGCACAGGGTGTCCATGGTCCCAGAGTGAGGGTCTCTGGATTGGAAACCCGGCTCCTTGGTCTCCAACTTAGAACTCTTGGAAACTTGTTACTCCACTCCCTAGTCCGTAGACCGAGTCCAAAAAACACTTGGAAGACTGAGTCTTATAATAAAGGAAAATGTAGTGTTGGCTGAAAATCCCATGAACCACAACATTTAGGAGCCCCTAGCAAGTTGGAAAGTTGAAAGCCATGTACAGTGGGGGTTAGCCCCGTTGCATGGGCTTACCAGATGCCTGACCGTGCAGCCATTTCATGTGGCCTAAGGGCCAGGGGGCATGAAAAGCAAGCATTAGCCACCCACTGGGGTTAAGCACAGGGCCCAGTCAGGTCAAATGCCATAAGCAGGTTGGGACTGACAGCCCCTAGTAAGTTAGGGCAGAGCCCTGCGGCCAAAGACGAAGTGCAACAGGAGTTGGTCACAGGTTCATAATGGTTACTGAGGCAGGTTGATAGCCCATGGTAGATTGGTGCTAGGGCAACTCCAGCAGAGTGTGCACAAAAGCAGGGAGATTAATGTTTTATGGAAGTCGGATGTAGTAGGTCATAAAAAAACTGGAATTTACCGAAAAAACACGTTAGCTTTGGTTTTGATATGTTTAAAAAAAACATCGGAAATTCATTTTTTTTTTTTTAAATCAGATACAGTACAGTTACAAATTAAAACTTAAGAAGACCTGAAATCAACCAGTTACCGTTAGCTTCGCAAACCATAAAGTGCTTATGCAAACCTCTAGGTGGGGTAAAACCACAAAAGGGCGGTTTTTAAAGCACAAGGCTACTGGAGCCTTCACCACTTTCCCCAGCTTCCCGACGTTAACTGCAGTAGGCACCAGAAGGCTTCATGAAAGAGAGAGATTAAGAGACAGAGAGAGAGAGGTAGACCAGAGAGGCAGAAGAGTGGGAGGAGCGAGAGTTAATGGACGGATGGGGAGAGAGCTCGAAGAAAAGGAGGCAAGCGGAGCCAAAGGAGTACAGCAAAATGATGGGGGCACCCCTGCCGAAGGTGATGAAGGGCCTCCAAGTATCCCATATCTTACAGTTATTCCTTGGCCTTGGGCTGCATAGGGGACCCCTTGAGGTGTACTTCCAGTACTGGGTGTAATGGTTTGCATGGTCGTTGTGCTCTAAAATAGAAATGTCTGCAAGAGGGCAACAAGTAGGCTTGCATTTCCTGACCACACTGGGTATTTCAGAGCATATTTTTAGAATAGTCCTGGGTCATGTAGTAAGGCTGCTTGGGAAACGGTGCAGTGCCTGATGCAGAGTAGGGCAAAACAATTTAAGCATCCACACCCAACAAGTAACTTGAGTAAGTTATAAAAGACATTTGAAGACGAGTTCTGGAGTAGTCTCTCTTTGCCAGTGAGATAATTATACTGCGGGGTAGAGAACAGTTTGTTTTTTTGTAAATAAAAGCAGGAATTATTACATTATCACACCACTTACGTAATATGATAATATATTATTTTGTTGGAAAAAAAATACACATAAGCTACTTAAAGAACATGTCATACAAATTGATTAAAACCAGTCGTCCATATAGAGACAAAATACACACTTTTAATCTATTCCATCCAGATGTTAGTGGGATGCCATATTAAATGTGCATTCTGTCTCTATAATTACATAATCTGAGGGTCCACTGAGAGTGTGCCAAGTAGTAAATGATGGTAGATAGGAGTGTTTCACCAAGAGGAGATGACGATTGAAGAGAGATGTGACAAGGCACTAGGAGCTCTGCCGCCAGAATCTTTGTCTTTGGAGCATTATACACCATTAAGAGTCAACCAATGTTAACTGACCAGAGACATGGAGTGCGTCCTCGTCCATCTTTGATACAGGCAGTTCATGGGTGTGTTACAAGTGCTTGTTGTGGTGACGGCCTTATCCCTATACACATCATTCACAAGCTAGGATTCATCAGATGTCTAGGATACCAGACAGCCTGAGCCTACTGACAAATCACCTGAGCCAGAAATGCCATACAGAAATCGAACATAAAGTGACGGTGGGGACTTTGATGGAGAGTGGAAATCCATGGGAACGTAACAGAGTCCGGGATACTAGGGTACCCGGAAAAGGTTGCAATTTAACCTGCTACGAACTAAGACCAGCATTGGCATTGCCAATAGGCCTCGCCTTTGGGACCTTATAAGTGTTTAGTTATCCAGCACAATATCCTTGGTGCAACAACATCAACTGTCGCATGGCTAAACACTTATAAGGACCCAAAGGCAAGACCTATTGGCTATGCCAATGCTTGTTTTTCTTCATGTTTTCTCTCAGGTTACTTACTGTGTGGCCACTGAAGTAAAGGTGTCAATGACAATATTGCCTGTGGCTAGTGTTGCCACCTGGCTTTTCTTTTTAACCCAATTGACCAGTATTTTAGTCTTCAGGACAGTAATTAGGGTGATGACCTAAAGCCAGCAACTTTTTCCTTATCAATACATAGTTTAAACAGCAAATGCAAGAATAAAATACTTGTAACCGTTTTCTGCAGCTATCTAAATTAAATCGGTTGATCAGTAACTTGTGAACAAGCAGACAGCAGGGGACAGTGTGGGAGCTTACACGGTGACGGGAGAGTGGGCACAGTATTGAGAACGAGTGCTGCAGTAGACTGGAGTGAGGGGGCAGAGCATGAAGATAGAATGAGCACAATACTGAGAGTGAAGGAGCAGACTACAAGGACCTCTATCTAGCACAGAGAGATAGAAAAGACAGGCACTCAAAGAGTGTGTGTATATATGTGTGAGTGTATATATATATATATATTACCTACTGGCGGTCGCCAGTAGGTATATATAGTTAGGATTTTTTCTCTATGGGTTTTTTGAAAATTCTATGTCTAATAACTTTGGCGTTTGTGGACGGAATTGGCTGAAATTTTCAGGAAAATGGCACATTTTGTTTCTGAGCAGCCCTTGAAAATTTGGGGGGGGTTCGTCCAGTGGGGGCCGAGAAAAAAGGGGGGTCCCAAAACGTGTTTTTAACATTGAGTTTTCCATAGGGCGGTTGGCCTCACTTTTAGCCCGAACGGCTGAATGGATTTGCACGAAACTTGGCAAAATTGTAGGGACTGGTAGCCCGATGTGCCTTTTGTAGGTCTCAATATATGTGCTCCAGTGGATTTTGAGAAATTAACGTTTAAAAAAAGATATATATCTGTAACAGCGGACCGGGCAGCGCACTGGTTCGCGGACTTTTCGCGCAACGGAGCTTTGTGAAGCGAAGCTGATTGGTTCTCCGGCGTCTGTCAACATTCCAAACAGTCCGTAGCGGCCGCCATCTTGTCTCTCGGTAGGATCGAGAGACAAGAGGAGGTCAAAACAAAGGGGGAAATAACTATAAGGGGGCATAGTAGATCCTCGCTGACCCCCTAGGTTTGATGTGGAGGTTTTAAAAGGGCCCCGCGGGGCAAAAAAAAATAATAATAATAATAATTGAACGGCTGAATGGATTTGCACGAAACTTGGCAAAATATTAGGGACTGGTAGCCCGATGTGCCTTTGCTAGGTCTCAATATATGTGCTCCAGTGGATTTTGAGAAATTAACGTTCAAAAAAAGATATATATCTGTAACAGCGCTCCGCTTCGCGTAACGGAGGTTTGCGAAGCTGATTGGTCATTCTGTCACTGGGCTATAGTTGGGCTACATCTGGCTGATATTTGGGCTACATTTGTTTTTTTGTGTGTCTGGCGGCCATCTTTGGGCTACATTGGGCTACATTGGGCTTCATTGGGCTACATTCGGCTAATTAGCAAATAGCTCATCGCAAACTAGGAATGGTAAAGAATCGCTATTTATTCCTTAAAGTTCGCTATTTAGGAAATGCAAATAACTTTGATGATACATATGGCGGTTCATCTCTAACAAGATAAGAAGCATAGGGATACATTTATGATGACTGGCGCATCACCAGGGATGTGTTAGTCATTCTGTGCCGCTGTTCCGTCACCTATGGTGTGCTGCATTTACAATGCGGCGCATCATGGGGCAAAAACAGCACAGATGCGTGATGTATCTGTGCCGTAAAGGTGGCGCATTGCTGGAGTTGTATCGCAAGTGTGATGAAGCTCCAGCAAGGGTCGGGGGTGCCCCTGTCGCAGGGTTTCTGTTCTCACACAGAACTGTGGACAGAGGATTGGAACCTCGGCGAATGCATTGCTGGAGTTGTATCGCAAGTGTGATGAAGCTCCAGCAAGGGTCGGGGGTGCCCCTGTCGCAGGGTTTCTGTTCTCACACAGAACTGTGGACAGAGGATTGGAACCTCGGCGAATTAGGGTGTCCCAAAACTCACGTTAGTAATCAAAAACTATTTAGCAAGCTAGGTACAGTGTCACATTGGATATAACAAACTCTCAATGTTTAGACAATCCAGAATATGAACTTATAGTACCTCAGGATACGTGGAACTCATGAACAGTCGGTCGTTATAGATTTCTTAGAAACCAGAACATGGAGTTAAGAAGAACAGATGTGTATTTGAAATGTTTATTTACTAATGCCGTCTTCTCAGGCGTAGTACCTTAGATAATAAAAGTACACATATTATCAGTAGCAAAATTACCAGCATAGTTACTAGTACATAAAAAGTGAATGGTGATAGTATGTTAACATGCTGTAAATGAATAAGAGTTAGCAACACTTATAAGCAGCCGCGGGCCGTGGAGGGAGTTACGGTGAGGCAGGGAGGCGGGGAGGGGGAGAAGCAGGGTGGAGAATACAAGTACACATATTATCAGTAGCAAAATTACCAGCATAGTTACTAGTACATAAAAAGCGAATGGTGACAGTATGTTAACATGCTGTAAATGAATAAGAGTTAGCAACACTTATAAGCAGCCGCGGGCCGTGGAGGGAGTTACGGTGGGGCAGGGAGGCGGGGAGGGGGAGGGGCAAGGTAGAGAGGGCTCCACCCTGCTTCTCCCCCTCCCCGCCTCCCTGCCCCATCGTAACTCCCTCCACGGCCCGCGGCTGCTTATATCTCACCCTCCCTAATACACATATTATATTATTTGCTAAGAAGGTCTCTTTGTGTTGGTTTAGGGCGTGCCCATACTTTAGTGTCTTAGATTTGAAGGAATCACATCAGCATACACCAGCTCTCTCTTCATGTGAACCGCATCAACTGTTGTGTATGTGTGTTCGGCAAAGCAATATAAAACCCGCCTCATGCCCAGAATTGGCAGAAGTTGCACTTATGTTATGAGTATGAAGTCGTGGAGATCAGACCTCATAACAATTCTGTATCGTGTTGTTCTTGAAACTTTAGCACTCGCTGTACAGATATAGTTTAACAAGTAAAGCAGATAGTAGACCAATAACATATTATTCTCATGTAAACCACGATGAACTACTAGGTGGAAAGCTAAAGCAACAACTAAGTGTCGTGTGCAGAAGTTGCAAAAAAGGAAAAATGGCGTTTAAACCGGTAATGAGCCCATGCTAACTTAACACGGTGTAAAGATATCCAGGACCTAGATGACACCTCCTCATGATCCGGAAACGAACTGAATAAGATAATAGAAGTGCCATCTCATGAGAGCAGATTGCAAGTTTATATGTGGACGGTCCGCAAGGTAAAGCATTAAAAACTAGGAAAATTTAATGCTAAAGAAAAATAAAACAGCCAAGTACTTTATCGAGTCTTAAGCCAATAGGCAAGGTAAATAATAAAAACTTGACAAATAAGTCAATGAATTGTCAATGAAATGCTAGTACTCAGCATATCAAACATGAAAAAGGTCTATGACATAACTGTGTATGCAAAATAAGCTGCAACAGCCTCCAATAGGAAGTCACCGTCTTCATCCGAAAACAGTTCAGCCATCCAATTTAAAAGCGGAAAAGAACATACGTGCTCTCCCAGCACCGGATCCTCTATCACCATCAGAGGACAGCTCGGTGGGTTTTCAAGAAAGCTCTGTTCCAAGAAAGACTGTGCTGCCGCCAGTAAATTCCAGGGACCAAGTAGTCCATGCATCAATGCCACAGCCATAATCCTTTCGCCAGGACAAACCAACTCGTGAGTAATGATAGGAGTCATCAGCTGATTAAAGTCGACGTCAGGAGAAACCGGTCCGCAGAGACACAAATCAATGGCCCAATCGAAATCACAGGTCAGGCAGTGAAATACAGGCTGGACACAGGTGAAGTAGGAGAACCGAAAAGATAATCCATATGCCGTGCTTAATATCGCCAACGGCATTGTGCCATAATATTCTAGCATGCGATTGCGGAACAGTGTCAGCAGCTGCAGGGTCGGAGGTTGCATAGGAGGGACATCCATATTTAAAAATGTAAAAAAGCACAAGAGCGTCCGCTGGTAATGCAAGTAAAAATGCCAATCCACGAACCAGAGTGCAGAAAATACAATGAAAGGAAGCAGGGATGACTCCAAAGATTTTCTCAAATGAAGTCACGAGACCACTGGTAACAACTTTAAAAAAGTGTGCCAGGGATTTTGTGGAGGATGCGTTAAAGATAGTCGGAAACATGTTGCTGAAATTGAAAGGCAAACCTGTGTACGGGTGTTCGCTATGTGAAGTACGAAAGTTTCACGGGCCGAACTCAAGGCCACCTCTCTCTGAGACAAAAGAGCTCTTATTCTTGCCATGCCGTTGAAACGTGTCCCAAGGTTGGTGTTTGTGGCCAGATTGAAAACTCCCTATGTTCATGTGTGGGAGGAAATAGAACATTTCTGCAGCAAATAACCCGTTCACTTACTGTTACGATAAAAGTAATACTTTTAATTAACTCAGAACAATCTTCATTATTGAGCATCAAATAACTACCATTTTCCAACAACTTGAACGTGGGGATGATAGCAGGAACTGGCGTGCCTTGCAACACGCAAGCCATATTTGGTCGGTGTTTGTTGCATGAATCGTGTAACTGTATGTGCCTACACATTAGTGAATGATCTGGCGTCTCAGTGCATTCCTCTCCATTCAGATAAACTTCTTGATCATCTTTGAAACATCTGTATGTGTATGGAAGCGACCAGACCTCATGAAGAAAAGCACTACCTAAAGGTTCATAACGACCTATTGGTATATATTTCATACAATTTGAAAACTTATATAAAGCAAAAGGCAGCGTTATTAAACCGTGGATAAGGCATGTTGCCAAAAAACCCGCAATCCTCTGCTGATGATGTCACTGAGCATGTCATGAATGATGTAATATGTGACATCATCAGCAGTGGATTACGGGTAATGGTATCTCTAGTTTACTCCCCTATAGCTGTCTTTCTTTTAACATAAGTGTGTGTTTCCTTCCCTTATACTTACTGTTTTTGGTTCGCTTCCAGTTCGCCTACCAGCGAGCGAACTAGGAAGCGAACTAAGAGAAATAGAGGTTGGCACAGTTCCAAATATTGTACCAATTTTTTAATAACGGGGAGGTAGTTCTGAAAAGAACTTTTTTTTTTATTTTTCTGAACATTTTTTTACTGTTTTTGAATTTTTCGGAACAGTTTTATATTTTTTGGGGTTTTTCTTGGAGGGGCAATGAAAACGATTCATTGTAAAGGGCTCAACAGGAGCAACAAAACAAAAAAAAGAAGTATTTATTATTTTGGGCGTTTCGGACAAACTTGCATATGATAGTCAATAGCTCTGTTGATCAGAGTGATGCTTTTTTCTCCGTAGGAAATGAATCCATCGCAAAATGCGCAGGTGTGTTTTACATCACCAAATCTCATTTGTATATTTGGCACCATCTCCCTGCCCTCTGGTCCCGTTACTTCCGGTACAACAGATCTTCTGGCCATAATAGGGAGATTATCTAGGTCGTTCCGAAACTGTGCAGCACTGTAGTTGTTAGGATGCCACCTAGTCATATGGCGATGCATTGTGTAGTTTCCGAAACTGTATTTTTTGTCGGTCCCTCTGGACAGTCTATCTTGACATATAAGGCAAGTTACGTATCTTGCATTTACTTTTTTCTGACCTTTGGGAATTTTAAAAAATTGCCAAATGAAGTTTTCTTTCCGGTGAGACGTCCTGGGCTGCTCAGGCAAAAACTGCCTCTCTTCGTGCTCGTCCTCCTGTTCCTCTTCTTCTTCTTCTTGTTGAATTACAACTTGAGCAGGTGGTCCACTCTTCCTTGGATGTGGTGGAGGTGGTGGGGAAGCACCAGCTGAAGCTACTAAAGAAGCCATTGCTCAGTGATCACAAAGGGTCTTTCTCTCACAATGATGAAAGTCAGAGTGAGGAAAGAAGGAGGGATTTTCATCATTTGGGAAAAACAAGAGTTCTCAACCAATCAAAAGTGTTCATTTTAGATTATATGACCTAGTCTTACATCATTAGGAAACCAAAAGTGAAATGAACCAATGAAAAGTGTTATTACCAAGTCACATGACTTGCTGTGTTTACGTTAAGCGCTTTGCAGGGCCTCCCGGTTTGCTTCCAGAAACCTGCGCTTTGCGACTCGCTTCGCGTACCAGTTCGCTAACGTAGCACGTCATATGACGTATCACGCGACAACGTGAAACGTCATGCGGACGGGAGGCGTCACGATGTTGTTTTCTAACGCGGCACTTGCGGTAAAGAAACGTTTACCGGCTCGCGGTCTATTTCGCGGCATCAAGGTCAGCTAACGGGAAGCTTCCCGATTCGCGAAGCGGGAACGAAGAAAAAAAAATATAAAAAAAAAAAATTATTGATAAACATATAAAATATATTTTTGGATTTAAAGAAGAATACATTTTACAGCTACAGATATTAGCTGTTAAAAAACCAATGAAATTCACAGAAAAAACCATAGGTTATAGACCATATATAGTTAGGAATTAGCATTTACAAAACCTTGAAAATTCACTGAAAAAACCATAGGTTATAGACCATATATAGTTAGGAATTAGCATTTAGAAAACCTTATTTTACTCACACAAAACCATTGAAATTCCATATATAGTTAGTTGCACTAACTATATATCGCGCACCCGCAATCCACTGCTGATGATGTCACATATTACATCATTCATGACATGGTCAGTGACATCACTGATGACATCACTGATGACATCTCAAATGACATCACTGATGACAACATCCAGTGACTGTATGTTTCTGTAAAGTTAAAATATGTCTTAGATATTGAAGAATGAGTGGATGTATAAGTGTCTGGATGAAGGATTTAGTAGGTGCGTGACTGACTGTATGAGTGAGTGATTAAATGTGTCTCACTGAATGCATGGGTTAGTGACTAAACTGTCTTAATTTGTGCATCATTATGTCTGTTGTGATGTAAACTGCTGCATGTGTTGATCATTAGCTATACGAGAGGCTATATGTGTTATTAATTGGTTGCCCAAGTATTTCTATGGGAGATTGAGTTTGTGTGGGGGTGGCTGGGAGGTGTGTGACTCTGTGCATAGATGTGTGAGCAGTTGATTCACTAGGTGTATGAGTTCAAGAGTGCATGTGGAAAAAGCTACATGGGCGGTTGACTGTGTGCATGAGTGTATTGATGAGTGAATGGATATCTCAATGCTACATGTCATAGTAAGTACATATGTAAAACACAGTACATGTGAGAGTTGGCATATATAAATAACTGTGCATGAGAGCCACTGAATGTGTGAGTGGCTGTATGGATCATTGTGAACTTGTATCAGGGATTGTATAAGAGAGTAAATATGTGTTAGTATATGTTTGAATAAGTAAGGTGTGTATAACTGTATAGTTGAGGAAATGGAGGTGAGATTGTTTCTTTGCATGACTGACTAGGTGTGTGAGTAACTCCATGGATGAGTGACAGTGTGTGAGTGTCTGTATACACTGAGTGTATCTAAGGTTATATTAGAGTCTGAAGAGGTTTATCGTATTAGCACAAGAATGATGTCAAATGAGATGTCATCAGTGATGTCATCAGTGATGTCATTTGAGATGTCATCAGTGATGTCATCAGTGATGTCACTGACCATGTCATGAATGATGTAATATGTGACATCATCAGCAGTGGATTGCGGGTGCGCGATATATAGTTAGTGCAACTAACTATATATGGAATTTCAATGGTTTTGTGTGAGTAAAATAAGGTTTTCTAAATGCTAATTCCTAACTATATATGGTCTATAACCTATGGTTTTTTCAGTGAATATATATATATATATATATATATATATATATATATATATATATATATATATATACACAATATAGAAGCAAGCCACTTAACTCAGTCTAAGCCCTGCAAAATTATTTATTCTGACAATTTAGAATGTTAAGTGGTTGCTCAAGAAATCAATAAATAAAATATGCAAACTTCTAAAATGCCATCATAATGAAACAATATCAAATACGGTGTGCAGGGTTTCTGCATGTTGCACCTACTTAGTGAACGTGCTTCAAGGCAGAAGGAGCTACGCTAGTAATAAGACCGCACCAGTACGGTCTTAAGTTACATGTTTATTTTAAGAACACATTCACTTCAGAGATTTCTGTCAGATCCTCCTGAGGGAACTCAAAAGACCACGAGCACAAGCATGAATTGGCGGTCTATTGAACACAAGTTGGTCTGTGAAACGATTTAAAAATGTAAAAGAAAATAATATAGTTAAGACACTACAGGGAGAAAAGCCTTTTAAGTAACAATGAATCGCTTGAGATCTTTCACAAAATTTCGAATTATTGGTAGCTCACCATAAATAAGAACGAACATGCAGGGCTTTAGAGACTAATCTTGGTTCCATGGAAGTGGGTGAATGTATTTTGCCTGCGGTATTCTATAGATCCAAAGATGAATTAAGACTGATGCACATGCAAATTCCGCTTAACTCCATGTAGCTTGTTTATCCATCGGCCAAACATACGGGGAAATTCGAGCTCTTGCTTACAATGTTAAAGAAACACTGCACGTCCCAGAATGCAATGCGTTGATACCCAATACGTCTGGGCTGAAAGTCAAACATGATATGAGGCAGCTTTGTTTGCTGTATGCTAACAAACGGGAGCTTTTGTTCTCAAGAGAGAGGCAGGCATTATTCCACTGAAAAATGGAAAAATGGTCTCAAATCCGTTAGCATTGCTTTCAAGGCGATGTCACTTTTGAGGTGGGTTGCGGGGGCAAGTGAGGGGCGAGGAAGATTGATTTAGCTACAGGAAAGCCTGTCATGTAAACCAACAGCGCTAGACATTCTGGCACTTGTAGTTTTTCTTTCTGAATACTTTTATACATCGCGGTTTGCTTTTATTTTTTGGTCTTCTGCTAATTTGAATCACGTCATAGACTTTCATTTAAAACTGGAAATACTCAATAACGCACAACAGAAGCAGACAAAGTCCACACAAAAAGAATTATGTTATTTCAAATCATATTAACCTGTCTGGCTGTCTGCAGTATGTTGCACCTGAAGAGCCCTCACAATTATTACATTTCTTTTGCGCTCTCTGGGTAATAGGAACCAGCAACAACAGAGCAAGATGTTACAACAAGCCGGGCCTCAAAAGTGGTGCACGTGCAAGCACCCATCGCGGCGAAAGTGAGAGCACCATGTTTTAATAACCCGTGACGACGGAGGAAAGACAGATGGCGCGTGCACGCGCTCATAACCACACACTGGTGGCAGGCAACCGCCTTTGGTTGCACTTTCAAAAGCCAGCTACTAAATGTCTTGCGTAGGGCAGCACATGCGCTGATTCTAGCGAGACCTAAAAATGGTCCGCGCTGAATATATGACTCACTCCGAAATCCATGGCCACAATGCGAGATGCTGAACTGGTTTATTTTGTAAAATACTAAGCACTGGGGCCCATTTTTTCCCCTTGGACGCCTGCCACCGGCCTGGGACTGCTGAATGTTGGTGTTATCAAACACCTAGGCTGATGAGCCTTGATTCCAAGGCATGCCTTTCATCCACCACCTTACAGTCCCCACCCTTTATCACACTCTTGCAGACTCTTTTTCACCCCTGCTTCCCCCTTTGACACTATTTTCCTGGTCTTCTGTTCTTCCTTCTTTTCCCCTTTCCTAGCTTTCTTACCCGTTTTTAGGTCTCGCCTACGCACCGCATGCGATGCATATGAGCAGACCTTCAGTAATCGATTCCCTTTTTCTGCAAAAAACGTGCACGCTTTGCATTGCTTTCAATGGCAACGCGTGCACGTTTGGCGATTCCCTTGCGGGAGCGAGCTTTGAAACCATCTGTTTGTAATTAACAGATGGTTCCTGCTCGCTCCCACAAGGGAAACAGGCGCAGACACCCTCCTCTCTCCCCTCCCCCCTCCCCTCCCCCTGCTGCCTCCTCCTCTCTCGTAAAACTTGTTTTTTTAAACTTTTAGCGCAAGGCGCGCGCTTGTTTTCTTTTTGTTGGTGCTGTACTTTCATTCCTTTCAGACATAAGACTTGCCTTTGAAGTTCTGATTTTTCATGGGTACACATAACAGCCCACGGGGACCATTAACCTCCCAGGAAAGAGGTTAGACAGCAGCGCAGATCAAACTATAATCGACAGTGACCCCATGGAATGCAATGCTGATGATCCAAAATAAAGGTTCCAAACTCAAGGCAGACGATTATGGTCACCAACGCGAGCCCCTCGCTTCGGTTGCTGGACAGCTGCACACTTGCTGGCCTTGTTATCTTTTCCAAATTGAGCTTGAATCCCCTTCCTTTCACTGCTGATCTTTGGGTTTTACGAACATAAAATCACAAAGTGCCACTGTGTAAACACGTGCCCGCCTGGCAGCTCTGCTGTCAAAGCAAAAGCCACCTTTGCTCTCCTACGCCTCAGGGCAGGCTTCACTTTCCATGCAGAGGCCACAATCATACGGCTGCTCGGCTTGTTGTGGCTGCATTGATGGTAAATATTAG
The DNA here is from genome assembly GCF_964261635.1 of Lissotriton helveticus. NCBI lineage: Eukaryota > Metazoa > Chordata > Amphibia > Caudata > Salamandridae > Lissotriton > Lissotriton helveticus. Next base: position 1,118,250,123 of record NC_136068.1, on the reverse strand, counting down.
CACACATAATACCGAGCGCATTAATTCTCCTGCGCATTATTTATACAGATGATAACACCCTCGCCATGCTGACACCGCACAGGCAGCCTCTCCACTGGTGTGGGTGTGAAGGAACGCTGCTGCATCTGCATCTGCATCTGAAGCGAGGCGCCATCAGAGGGAGATCAGTGCTGATGTGCGCCTGAAAGGCCCTAGACGCACCCCGTGTGGGCGAGAGGCATTCATGGGCGAGCCCGAGAATGACTCCGAATTCATTTAATGCAAGGGAGTCGGGAAGCGCACGAGTGGTCACAGTGAGGGGTCATAGGCTGGAGTAAAGTACTCTGTAGGGGACTGGGTCTCTCTAGTTTAACCATTTATTACATCAGTTCATGCACCCAAACGTGTATCAGGTGGTCATCTCTGCTCACATGGAAACATCCTAATCAGTGCTTCCCCTGACCTGGAAAGGTTAAACAATACAAATCACCAAGTAGCAGATGGCTACGTCACTCCTCGGGACAAAAGTACAAGCCGTTCAGGAGGAATGCGCCTCTTGGCCCAACGCATACCTCTAAACAATCCAGTCTCTGAACATAGCCCAGTTCACCCACGGAGGCACCATCCCAATTCTATGTGCACGTGAACCATTCCCACACAAGATATAGAATTCACATGCAAACCGGTACGCTTCGCTGAGCAAATTCATTGGAGTACTTCACTGCGCACCGCCAAGTGTGAGGTTCGCACTATACAAATATATACTTGCAACAAATAATAACTTTTAAAAAACCTAATAAAACCACAATGCAAAATTAACATTGTCAGATCACAAAAAGGTACATATATATTTTACAACAACCCCCAATAAGTCATCTAATTTTGAATAAAATGATAATTCAAACGACTATCGAATACATCTATAAATTCAGTTACAAATTGGCTAATAACACAGGTTTTTACAGTGCCTAGAAATAGCAGACGAATGGTATGAAACAATATATAAAACAGTACTATTATAATTGACTACAATAGTATGCATGCAGCAGAGTTGGAGCTACATACAGGTTTAGTCAATATTTAAGTGATTTATCCTTTAAAAGCTGTGTTTTCACTCCTACCTTACACGTGAAACACAATTCTGTACACAAGTATAAAACGAGAACAATGGACACACAAGTAGCACTACCCTGCATGGGCTTCTCAGATATGTTATCTGTGCTTTAACCCCACACTAAGAGTAGCAACGCATAGCACCGGAAATTGCTATGTGCCACATACAAGTCAAAAACAAGGGCAGAACACAAATATGAAAGTACAGATGTGCCTATTTTTAAACGTGTACCCGGGAGGGCTTTAAATAAGAATAGTTTATATTTTTCACACTGATCCATATCTTCATTTTGGAAATACTGTAGACAATAGACCCGGCTAAAAATAATGCACTTCGTCAATCTTTAGACATGGCCTCTGAACTGCCTTCCCTCCCTTCCCCGTACATGGTCACTTCAGTTGTGCGGACAAAAGCAATTTGCATACATAAATTCTCAATACCCGTTTAACTAAGTAACTAACTCTCTCACACAATCACTAACTCTCTCAATAACTAACTCTCTCACTCTCACTAACTAACTAACTCACTCTCACTAAGAAAATAACTATCTCACACTCACAAACTTAAAAACTAACAAACTCACTCACAAGAACTAACTCTCTCACTAACTAACTCACTCACACTAACTAACTCTCACTCTAAGTAAATAACTATATCACTCTCACAAACTAACAAACTCTCGCACTCACAATAACTAACTCTCTCGCTAACTAACTGACTCTCACCGACTGACTCTCACTAACTAACTCAGTTGCTAACTGACTAACTCTCTCACTAACAAACTAACCCTCTCACTCTAACTCTATCACTCACTAACTTACACTCACTCTCTCTCAATAACTAACTCTCTCACTATTACTAACTAACTAACCTTCACCCTCCTATTATTTATGCACCTCCCCATCACAAATAAAAACCTATAACAAGCAAACATTCACACAGATACATACAACTTACCAGCATCTAAACAGCTTAAACACTTACACAAACTCAAAATATATAGCTAAACACTTATAAGATCCCAAAGGGAAGACCTATTGGCTATGCCAATGCTTGTTTAGAAAGGGTCGGGTTAGAGCGCACATTAATAACCGTTTAGTGCATGGTCACGTTTTTACCAGTCCTCTTCTCCTCGGGGACTGGAGCTGAAATCTTTAAATAGTCACCTGACGGAGCACAGCAGATTTTAAAGAGAGGAGATTCCTCGTCCCAGGAGCCCAGCAGCCAAGCATGTCCTGGATCTCAATCGCAGCGCATGCCAGCGGGAGAATTCTCATCTACATTTCAGAGGTTGGCACAACGGGGGCCCTGAATGTTTGTTTTTTATATTCCCAGAGCAAATATACATTAAGGCTTACACATATCTTTTTTCGTGTTTTGCCTTCTGGTACAGGTAGTCTTACACCATTATAAATACTGGACCACAAGTCACAGAATGCAAAGTGGCTTATGCTTTTCATGGGTCATGTTAAACAACTTGAACATTTCGCTCTCCTTTTCTTTATTATATGGAAAGAACTGCACAGCACCAAAAATGCTGGTCTTTTGTATATGTAGTCTTTCTTATTAGCTTGTTGGATGTGGCAGTGGAGTCCTTCTGTGTGTGTGGTGTTGTATAGTGCACTGTCATTGTCATTATGTGTAAACAGTTAGTCCTAGTTCAATGTCTGTGACGTCACGGTTTTTGGTTCAGAAAATACGTTATGTTAGTGACATTTTTAAAGCGCGTCGATTACCCGAGGTGTCCTAGCGCTCTCTGGGTCTCCTACTGGCCGAAGGCAAGAGAACGGATTTGTTAAGAATTGATTTAATGGGAGAACAGCCACGTTGTTAAGCCCTTCCTAAAGGACAAAAGCTCTGTGGCATTTCTCAGGTGGAAAGGCAGCTCGTTCTAAGCGTTTTCTGCACAGTGGAAAAAGCTTCTACCACCCCACCTAACTTTTTGTGTGCGTGTCACTTGGACTAACTTGGCCCCCGTTGACCTCAGTGTTCTTTACGGAATATACCAGTGGAACTGCTGTTTTAAATAATCTGGCCCTGTACCTTGGAGGGCCTTAAAAACCATGCACAGAGCCTTAAAACGAACCCGACTCCTTACTGGAAGTCAGTGCATTTTCTGATTTCCGTAGAAATTGAAAAGAATCTGGAAGTACCCGTAAGCAATCTGGCTGCAACACTTGTAGTTTGTTCAGAAATCTTTGTTGTACATTTAAGTAAAGACTGTTAAAGTAGTCTAGTCTTGACATTACAAGAGCCGTGACCACTGTTTGCCGGCTCCCCGAGGGCAAAAACTGCAATATTTTCCTGAGCATTCTCATCACGTACCTTGTTTTTGATGCCACTGAATTTACTTGGTGACCAAAGGTGAGACTTTTGTCCACTATTATGCCCAGGTTTTTAACCTTTTTTGAGGGGACAGTTAGAGTACCCATCGAATCCGGCAACCAATTTGGTGTCAAGAAATTGGTGTTATTGCCGAACAATAGTACCTCGGTTTTACCCTAGTTAGGTTTTAGACCGGTTTCCGCCATCCAGCTTCCCACTGCCAACAAGCAGTCCTGGAAGCGTCCTTCAATTCCCACCCCATTCCGTTGTGTCAGAGATACCACGGTTTGGGTGTCATTCGCATAAGAGGTGAGACCAAATCGGAATGCACTAATAACGGGGGCCAGCGAGGAAACGTAAACATTGAAAAGCGTTGGACTGAGAGACCCCACAGGGCAGTGCAAAAGGATTATACTGGTAGTCTCCCATTGCAACAATTTGTCCTCTGTCAGCAAGAAAAGATCTTAAAAGATCCCAAGCTTTCCTGCGGATCCCACATGCCTTTAGAATGTCCATTAATATGACATGATGGACCGTATCAAAGGTGGCGGACAAGTCTAGTAAGATCAGTGCTGCCCTGCCACCCTGATCTCCTCTGTGGCTTTAATGAGAGCAGACTCAGTATTGTGTCCCTCTCTAAAACCACATTGTGAGGGATCCAGAGCTTGTGTCTCAGCTAAAAAGGAGCTTAGTTGTCTGTTCATAATATTTTCGATCAATTTTGCTGGGAGTGGAAGCCTAGAAATAGGGCGAGAATTGTTTGGATCCGTAGGGTCCAAGCTGGGCTTCTTTAGAAGGGGCAAAATGGAGGCCAATTTCCATCGCATGGGAAAGTGTCCAGTTGCAAACATAGCATTAAATATTGATGATAGGGATGCAGCGATCGGGCCCAATGCCAGTTTCACCACCGCAACCGGACATGGGTCATAAGGTGACCCTGAGTTAACATCCCCAAAGCATTTTTGAATATCCTCCGGGAGCACCGGAGAGAAATTCTCCAGAGTGGAGGTTTGATCTCTCACAGGCTTGGCGCTCTCCCTAGCCACAATTGTCCAGTCTAGTTTTGCCCCACTAAAAGCCAAGAAAATAAATTCCACCTTAGACAGAAAAAAACTGGCGATTTCTTTGCAGAGTTCCTGACTTGGCTGAACTGTAGCAGGCTTAGGTGAGGCCAAGGTAATGACTGTTCTAAACAGCTCTTTTACTGAATTCCTTGTTGCTTCAATATGGGTTGCGTAACATTTTTGTTTAGCGGCAGAGAGGAGTTGTTTATAATTCTCCAGGCTAAGTTTGTAAGGTTTTTTTCTCTGATTCCTTATAACTTCTCGTCCTGCTCCGCTCAAGCCATTTGCAAACGAGTTTTTGGTTTTTTAGCTCCTCCGTGAACCAAGGAGCGGAGGGTTGAGATCTTTTGGGGCGGAGGGTTGTTACTGAAGCTATTATGTCACAGGCTTGTTCCCAGCGGCAATTGAACTGCCATGGAGGTGAGAAGCTCCTACAATACTGTCCCCTCAGTTTTATTCCATGCTCCAGTTCTTATATGGTCTTTTGGGCCTTGACCTCTTGCGTGATGCTCTATCAGTCTTAATTCAAATTGAACGGCTACATGATCAGACCATACCAATGGTACAAGACCCATGAATTGCAGGCTCAGGTGATTGGAAAAAATACCATCCAAGTTATGTCCTGCTGCATAGTTAGGACCAACTACCCTATGCCTCAAGTTGGCGCTATCCATCAAATCATTCAAAATCACTGTGTCAGGGTCAGTATGAAAATTAAAATCTCCCATGATTGTATAGGTCTCTGAACTGACACCGTCTTCCAGTAATTTTCCAAAGGAGGCTAAAATGGAGGTTCTTGTTCCAGGCGGCCTATACAATAAGCTTCCTTTAAAGGAATGGTGGTGAAATAGCCTGAGATTAAAAAACAGGGCCTCACGTTTCCATTGGGAAAGGCTGAAAAACCGCCTTAATTGATTCATGATAGATCACAGCCACGCCTCATCCTTTCCTAATAGGCCTATCCAAAGTATAGCATGGATGAGGCAGGGACAGACGTTCTTCTCCTCGATGAGATTTGCGCCCTCTAGGCTATGTTTAACCAAGGACCTGGCGTTAATCAATATACATTTAAATACCTGCGTTTCACGCTGACTAGCCCTGTCCTCTTATCTCTTATACCGATGGGCAGATCTAAAATCTTAGGTATAGGGATTTTACAATTAGGACAAGCTGCTGGGAGGGATGCCGGTAATGCTTTCCCCGACAGGCAGATACATTCCCTCGTTCTGTCTCCTCCCTTTAGTTATAACAGAGTCGATCTGTCATAGCTAAAAGTATGTGCCTTACCTGTTCTGAAATTACCAGGGGTCCGGGCGCTGAGCGTGGGCCGGGCGCAGATGGGCTTGCCTTAGAAGCGCCTTCGGCGCGTACGCTGCACCCTCGCGCCAGCCTGTCAATTTATATACCAGTCAGGGAAAGCCTAGTCCGCTGACGGACTTTCCCCCCCAAGATGGTGGCCCCGCCCGGCTCTCGGTTCTGAGTCGGTTCCCCCCTAGTACCAGCCCTTGAGAGGTGAATACAGTGATTTTAAATAGTGATTTTTTTTAAAGAATTCTGAATTACCTTCAGACTAAGAACTATACAAAAGCTAACTCAATATTTAAAGAAAGCTCTGACATCAACATAGAAATTTGCAACCACGCGGTTATGTGCAAAATAGCAATGACTAAATGCGGAAGAAAGACCAATCCTCCGTGCTTCTCCCGGCTCAAGCCTCAGGAGACCTAGTGAGCACACTAAAGCAGTGATACTCAAGGAATGCCCGGGGGGTGCAGGTGGCCCTCCTGACCTATAAATGAGGACCCCCTGGTCAACAACAGCACCGGGCTGCTGTTTCATTGACTCTGCACTCACATTAAAAATATATCAACGAGCCATATGACGCTCATTGTTGAGATTAGCAGCATTTAGACAACTGTGAGTAAGTCACACATAAAATGTACTCTTATGCTTTTGAAACGTGAACAAAAGATTTAAACCATAAAAATGTCAAATAAACTTTCAAGCATTTATTTGTAATTTAGTTGAAGATAAAAAAAAAGGTGCAACTAGGGTGACCCACAGCACTTAACTTTGGGAGTACTGTCATGTTTAAAGAAATCTTGCAACAAATGTGTCATAGCACAGATACCTTCAAAATAAAAAAGTGTATTTCATTAACATGCAGAACTGCTTTAGTTTAGTACATCAGATTATATCAGTGCATTGAGAAGTATTTCTCAAAAAATTATAGTTTTCAAGCATGGATTTAGAAACAAATACTTCCACCCATCCTGACAACAAAGCTAATAGTGAACTAAGAGGCAAGTCAGATGATATGTGCACCCTTAAGGTGTTCGGAGTTGCTAATATACATGGACAACATTATAGTTTATTAAATCAAACACAGGAGAAGGTTTTGTACAGTGCACATCTTGAAGTCATGTATTTCAAGGTCCTCTTATATCACATATAATCATATCACATCAGATATATCACATATGGGAAATTGTTTCATTTCACTTTCCCTTCTTTTACTTAGTTATCTCATACCAAAATAAAAGGAGGGAAAGTGAAATTAAACAATTGCCCAGGATCACTTAATTTGGTCAAGTGGAAAAGCCAGGATTGATTCAGGGTTTTCGAGATTCACATTTTGCAATTGAGCCACTAGATAGATGTACATGCTTTTTTTCTCCTACACCTAACCTGCCTTTACTAAACCTCCCCGTTCCCCACCCAGCTGGCATAAACGCAGACATCTGTCACACCACAAACCAAACTTTTTGGCTCTTGGGAAAATGTCTGCCAGTGACCATGCCCTAAAGTATGGTCAAGTGGGAGGCGGTTATACTTGCAGAGTTTGATCAACAGCAACAGTGAGCTAAGGCTGCAGAAGGCAGATGTGTGAAGGCTAAAGTCAAAATCTGGCAAAAAAGCGAATATTTTTTGGACCTCACTTGCAACTTACCACTGTGAGTTAATCACACATTGTAACTTACTTCTAAGTCAACTATTCAGCCCTCCGCCTCGAAGGCCCCAGATACGTCCCAGATACGTGCTCCTGTTGATAATGCCTTTTCCACATGCCCACCTGCTGGCTACCACTCCCTGCTTGCCTACAAGCCGAAAAGCGCTATTTGAAAGGCTTTGCACACCTCGTTTGAGGGCAGGGTGCCATTAGGGATTCGACAGTTCTCCCCTGCCGCCACCACATGGGTTGCATTTCAGCACTCTGCAGCACGCCGGCGGCGCTCCGACAGCTACTTCAAAGCCAAGCACAGCCTTCCAGGTGGTAGAAAAAGGCAATTTGCGGAAATAAATGATTCATGCCCTATTCTGATGCCTACAGAGCTAAGATACAGGTGATGGAGCCCACGGATTTTCAAAAGGTTACCAGAGCTGTGTGTTTGGTCCAATCATGATAACGGATTCAAGAGCGCCCTCATTAAATTAGAGCAGACTCAATCATCCCGAGCAAGGTTCCCGGAATAAAGAAACTGCTTATCTGTGCACCTCGATCCGTTTGTTTTCCTCTGCGCTGAGCCCCACAGGGCTCTTCATATTCAGCCCTGTGGAGGTGACACATGACGCTCTACCCTCAACCATGTAAGCGGGGGAACAATGGCCTCTTCAATGCACTTCTTTGACAAATTATGTCTTTAAACATTGGGGTATGGTGATGCATAAATGTACACATTTTATAGGCATAGCTAACCTTTTTTATTGTACCGCATGCTCTGATCTTAAAGGGGTTGGAAGTGATTCTTAATTATTTTCTTTCTTTTAAAAGCTTGGTCTTAAAAGCCATTAAATTAACTAATAGCCATTTCTGTTACTTACAAGGCTTACAAACGTCGGACGTGCGGTGTTATTATTTTTAATCCCGCACACATCTCGTTATCCAAGAATGCTAAGCACACGGTGACAAATATTCAGGCATTGCTTTAAAATATGGTTATTATATATTTTACCATTTCTGTACCAAGATGGAATATTTATTAAGCCCACTCTTGGCACAATTACAAACTACCCTCTAGGAGCCATAAGAAGAACCTAGAAAGCAAGTCATAATGGGCACTCAACTGGCCAATTAATCAGGTGGCAAACACAGGCCTGTACCACTAAGACAGAGCAAAGTCCTATCCACATATTCTTAGTGTCCAGGCAACTCTTTTCTCACATGAAACCAATCATGCCACTTTGGGCACTACAAGAGGTCGACAGCACGGCCAGTGTAGTGGCAGCAGAACATAGGGAGCAGTGAGATGGCTTTAGATTTTCCTTTTTATTTCAGACACTTTCTTGACATGATCAGAAGTGGTGCTTTGGTAGAGGCGAGTGACCTATCATCTTCAGGTACGGTATTCTCATCAGGTAATCTAATATCGTCAAAGAAAACTTTCTTTTGTTGTCCTCAGTCACCAGTGTTATTCAGTACCATAGGCTACCCGTTCAAAAAGACTGTCCAGCAAAAAGGAAATTATTTTTAATCCATTGTAGAAAGGAATAATATTCCATGTTGAAAGAACCAGCTAGGGCGCCTGCTATCCAAGGTAAGCAGAAAGCACCATCCACCACTTTGGCCATTCTTCATTGTCACTTGCTGCCAAGTATCAGCATGACCGTCACCGTGGAGGTGCGGAAGTTGCACCATTCATTCTTATTAGATATCTGCCTTCAGAGACAAGTACAGCCAATCATTAGGCATCATCAGCGCCTCTGAGAAATCATTAAGCACCATCAGAGTCTCTGAGACTACTTACTGTGATTGAAGGTGGAAGTTAATTTTGGTTCCTCACATTTGTGGGTTGAGGACTATTTGGCAATAATTCTACATGGAATTGGCTCAGACTTTCTCATCAGCTCCCCTTGTTCTTAACCTGACCAGCAATCTACTTTGGAAACAGCTGCAGCCTGTAAGAGTTTAATATTTTATGCCTGCTAGAAAAACAAATTCAGTTTATCGCATTTGCTTTTATTTTTTCGATCCACTCCCTTTACTTCCTGCTGGAATGCATAAAGTCAAACATTCTCCATGGTACTTGTTTTCAATATTAATTCCATTTTATATATTAGGTATATTCTTTTAATTATACTCTTTCTAAATGTCCTTTCACACTTCATATGTACAGCTATAAATGGCACAGAAGTAAAGCTGTTTTGCAATAATAAAGACGCTGGGCGTGATTACGATGGCGGTAACCCCCCCACCGGCAAGCTGCTGGCGGTAGCGGGTTCACCGCATTCGTAAGGCCAATTACTGTGCCTGGCAGGCGGAAAGCCCGTCCGCCACGGGTCCAACAGAGGCATCCCTAGAATGGGGGCGGTGCCTAGCAGGCACCGCCCGCCACATTTGCTGGATTCCCGGAAAGGGGATCCAGCATGGAAAGGCTGATGGGGTTTGACTTCGGGGGCCCGTTGCAGGCCCCTCGCCCGTGCAGAGGCACTTTTGTTTGGCACTTGGGGGGGCACGATTTTTCCTTGCACCATGTGCCAGGCACCGCATGGTGCCTGCCACGTAGTGCAGGGAAATGCAAAACATGCATTTTTTCCATTGCGGTGGATGCTGCAGCCAGCAGCACCCGCCGAAATGGAAAACATGTAAAATGCGACTGCCACAGTGGCGGACGCTTTGTAATCTGGCCTGTGGGACCCCCGACACTATGTCGGGCGGACCACATCTCCGTTAGGTGGTGGGCAGACGTGAGTTTGCCCGCCATCCTAATCAGGCGCTCTGTGTATTCCAAACAACCTTCTCTAACATTTCCTTGGGTGTTAGATGTAGTTTAGAGGACTTAAGTCCCACTGGTCTCTACTATCCTTAGAGAACGGCTGAAAAGCACAAACTGGTATTAGATACCCAAAGCAAGATTTTTGGCACTGAGAAGTCTTTATTAGCATTAAGGTTGATGTTGAATGAGAGGTCATTTCCATGAAGAGCTTTCTATTGGACATGAAAATGAGAGATGCCCCTAACCTGGTGTTTGGACAAAGTATCGGATTAAAAATATTGAGAGGCAGAAATATCTGAATATAAATATCGCAACACAAATATTGCGATGCACAAATATCATTGACAAAACTTGTTTAAGGTAAGCAATATTTTCTCAAATAATATTAATGTTTTTAATATTGTTTTCTATAAATTAGTGGTAAAAAATATTGCTTTTTAATAGTTTGAATACCTTTTAGTTAATATACTAATTTTATGTGCAAGTATTGTTTATATAAAGGTAGGTTTTTTTTCTCCTTCAAATAAAGCTTGTAATTTGATTGATATTTATAATGTAAATTATGGAATATTGCTTTATTTTCATTAATATTTGCAGGCTGTTAGGTTTATAGGGGATAAGGTATGAAGTAAATTAAGTAATAATTAACAATTATTTATTAATTGTTAATTATTTAATTGATTTTAATTATTTAATTTGTGGAATATTTATTTCTATTATATTTTACTTGCAGGCTGCTAGGTTTGTAAGGGTCTCGGGTGAGAGGTTAAGTTATAATTGATAATTGAGTACTACTTTGTAATTATTTAATACATTTTTAATTATGTAAAATATGGAACACTGATTTATTGTACTAATATTTTAGTTGTGTGAGGCTACATTAGTAAGGGTATAGAGTGGGAAGATTTAATTGAGAACTATTAATCATTATTTATAAATTAATTATTTAATTGAATAATACATATTTAAACTATGGAATATTTTATGATTTTATTTAAATTTTATTTGTGGGCTGCTAGGTTTGTAGAGGTCTAGGCTGGCATGTTAAGTAATAGTTAATAATCAATTAATGAATTGATTTTAAACATGATTTTAAACTTTTTTTAACGATATATTTTAGGTGCTGGTTGCCAGGTTTGTAGGGGTCTAGGGTGGGAAGTCAATAATTGAATAGCAACTATTTATTAATTGATAATTATTTTAATGAATAGTAATTATGTAAATGGATTAAATTATTTATGATTTATTATTATATATATATATATATATATATATATTCACGCTCCAAGGTTGTCCACCATGTGAGTAGCACGCGAGCAGCAGCTTTATTTATGTGTAGGTGAGGACGGGGATCCGCTTGTAGACGCCGCTCCGTAATGGATCTGCCCGACGCGTTTCGAAGCTCCATCTGCTTCTCTTCAGGGGCTTTAACGGAAGCGGTGTGCGCACCCGCTACACTTCTCCAATTATATAACTCGCCCGTCGTTGGGAGGCTCCAGTGAGACTTCTGGGAAGTGTAGTACGGAAAGCACACAATCAAGTCCTGTATGGACTCCACAAGTGGGCCCGTCCTCGATTCCATGTACGGCTGCTACTTCACTGCCGTGACCCCCACGTTAACGGGGTGGTGCATACTCTGCGGCTGGACTGCCGCATATAGATTCACGCTCCAAGGTTGTCCACCATGTGAGTAGCACGCGAGCAGCAGCTTTATTTATGTGTAGGTGAGGACGGGGATCCGCTTGTAGACGCCGCTCCGTAATGGATCTGCCCGACGCGTTTCGAAGCTCCATCTGCTTCTCTTCAGGGGCTTTAACGGAAGCGGTGTGCGCACCCGCTACACTTCTCCAATTATATAACTCGCCCGTCGTTGGGAGGCTCCAGTGAGACTTCTGGGAAGTGTAGTACGGAAAGCACACAATCAAGTCCTGTATGGACTCCACAAGTGGGCCCGTCCTCGATTCCATGTACGGCTGCTACTTCACTGCCGTGACCCCCACGTTAACGGGGTGGTGCATACTCTGCGGCTGGACTGCCGCATATAGATTCACGCTCCAAGGTTGTCCACCATGTGAGTAGCACGCGAGCAGCAGCTTTATTTATGTGTAGGTGAGGACGGGGATCCGCTTGTAGACGCCGCTCCGTAATGGATCTGCCCGACGCGTTTCGAAGCTCCATCTGCTTCTCTTCAGGGGCTTTAACGGAAGCGGTGTGCGCACCCGCTACACTTCTCCAATTATATAACTCGCCCGTCGTTGGGAGGCTCCAGTGAGACTTCTGGGAAGTGTAGTACGGAAAGCACACAATCAAGTCCTGTATGGACTCCACAAGTGGGCCCGTCCTCGATTCCATGTACGGCTGCTACTTCACTGCCGTGACCCCCACGTTAACGGGGTGGTGCATACTCTGCGGCTGGACTGCCGCATATAGATTCACGCTCCAAGGTTGTCCACCATGTGAGTAGCACGCGAGCAGCAGCTTTATTTATGTGTAGGTGAGGACGGGGATCCGCTTGTAGACGCCGCTCCGTAATGGATCTGCCCGACGCGTTTCGAAGCTCCATCTGCTTCTCTTCAGGGGCTTTAACGGAAGCGGTGTGCGCACCCGCTACACTTCTCCAATTATATAACTCGCCCGTCGTTGGGAGGCTCCAGTGAGACTTCTGGGAAGTGTAGTACGGAAAGCACACAATCAAGTCCTGTATGGACTCCACAAGTGGGCCCGTCCTCGATTCCATGTACGGCTGCTACTTCACTGCCGTGACCCCCACGTTAACGGGGTGGTGCATACTCTGCGGCTGGACTGCCGCATATAGATTCACGCTCCAAGGTTGTCCACCATGTGAGTAGCACGCGAGCAGCAGCTTTATTTATGTGTAGGTGAGGACGGGGATCCGCTTGTAGACGCCGCTCCGTAATGGATCTGCCCGACGCGTTTCGAAGCTCCATCTGCTTCTCTTCAGGGGCTTTAACGGAAGCGGTGTGCGCACCCGCTACACTTCTCCAATTATATAACTCGCCCGTCGTTGGGAGGCTCCAGTGAGACTTCTGGGAAGTGTAGTACGGAAAGCACACAATCAAGTCCTGTATGGACTCCACAAGTGGGCCCGTCCTCGATTCCATGTACGGCTGCTACTTCACTGCCGTGACCCCCACGTTAACGGGGTGGTGCATACTCTGCGGCTGGACTGCCGCATATAGATTCACGCTCCAAGGTTGTCCACCATGTGAGTAGCACGCGAGCAGCAGCTTTATTTATGTGTAGGTGAGGACGGGGATCCGCTTGTAGACGCCGCTCCGTAATGGATCTGCCCGACGCGTTTCGAAGCTCCATCTGCTTCTCTTCAGGGGCTTTAACGGAAGCGGTGTGCGCACCCGCTACACTTCTCCAATTATATAACTCGCCCGTCGTTGGGAGGCTCCAGTGAGACTTCTGGGAAGTGTAGTACGGAAAGCACACAATCAAGTCCTGTATGGACTCCACAAGTGGGCCCGTCCTCGATTCCATGTACGGCTGCTACTTCACTGCCGTGACCCCCACGTTAACGGGGTGGTGCATACTCTGCGGCTGGACTGCCGCATATAGATTCACGCTCCAAGGTTGTCCACCATGTGAGTAGCACGCGAGCAGCAGCTTTATTTATGTGTAGGTGAGGACGGGGATCCGCTTGTAGACGCCGCTCCGTAATGGATCTGCCCGACGCGTTTCGAAGCTCCATCTGCTTCTCTTCAGGGGCTTTAACGGAAGCGGTGTGCGCACCCGCTACACTTCTCCAATTATATAACTCGCCCGTCGTTGGGAGGCTCCAGTGAGACTTCTGGGAAGTGTAGTACGGAAAGCACACAATCAAGTCCTGTATGGACTCCACAAGTGGGCCCGTCCTCGATTCCATGTACGGCTGCTACTTCACTGCCGTGACCCCCACGTTAACGGGGTGGTGCATACTCTGCGGCTGGACTGCCGCATATAGATTCACGCTCCAAGGTTGTCCACCATGTGAGTAGCACGCGAGCAGCAGCTTTATTTATGTGTAGGTGAGGACGGGGATCCGCTTGTAGACGCCGCTCCGTAATGGATCTGCCCGACGCGTTTCGGAGCTCCATCTGCTTCTCTTCAGGGGCTTTAACGGAAGCGGTGTGCGCACCCGCTACACTTCTCCAATTATATAACTCGCCCGTCGTTGGGAGGCTCCAGTGAGACTTCTGGGAAGTGTAGTACGGAAAGCACACAATCAAGTCCTGTATGGACTCCACAAGTGGGCCCGTCCTCGATTCCATGTACGGCTGCTACTTCACTGCCGTGACCCCCACGTTAACGGGGTGGTGCATACTCTGCGGCTGGACTGCCGCATATAGATTCACGCTCCAAGGTTGTCCACCATGTGAGTAGCACGCGAGCAGCAGCTTTATTTATGTGTAGGTGAGGACGGGGATCCGCTTGTAGACGCCGCTCCGTAATGGATCTGCCCGACGCGTTTCGAAGCTCCATCTGCTTCTCTTCAGGGGCTTTAACGGAAGCGGTGTGCGCACCCGCTACACTTCTCCAATTATATAACTCGCCCGTCGTTGGGAGGCTCCAGTGAGACTTCTGGGAAGTGTAGTACGGAAAGCACACAATCAAGTCCTGTATGGACTCCACAAGTGGGCCCGTCCTCGATTCCATGTACGGCTGCTACTTCACTGCCGTGACCCCCACGTTAACGGGGTGGTGCATACTCTGCGGCTGGACTGCCGCATATAGATTCACGCTCCAAGGTTGTCCACCATGTGAGTAGCACGCGAGCAGCAGCTTTATTTATGTGTAGGTGAGGACGGGGATCCGCTTGTAGACGCCGCTCCGTAATGGATCTGCCCGACGCGTTTCGAAGCTCCATCTGCTTCTCTTCAGGGGCTTTAACGGAAGCGGTGTGCGCACCCGCTACACTTCTCCAATTATATAACTCGCCCGTCGTTGGGAGGCTCCAGTGAGACTTC
Source organism: Lissotriton helveticus (assembly GCF_964261635.1). Lineage (NCBI taxonomy): Eukaryota > Metazoa > Chordata > Amphibia > Caudata > Salamandridae > Lissotriton > Lissotriton helveticus. The sequence continues at coordinate 1,118,234,954 of NC_136068.1, read as the reverse complement.
TGGGAAGTGTAGTACGGAAAGCACACAATCAAGTCCTGTATGGACTCCACAAGTGGGCCCGTCCTCGATTCCATGTACGGCTGCTACTTCACTGCCGTGACCCCCACGTTAACGGGGTGGTGCATACTCTGCGGCTGGACTGCCGCATATAGATTCACGCTCCAAGGTTGTCCACCATGTGAGTAGCACGCGAGCAGCAGCTTTATTTATGTGTAGGTGAGGACGGGGATCCGCTTGTAGACGCCGCTCCGTAATGGATCTGCCCGACGCGTTTCGAAGCTCCATCTGCTTCTCTTCAGGGGCTTTAACGGAAGCGGTGTGCGCACCCGCTACACTTCTCCAATTATATAACTCGCCCGTCGTTGGGAGGCTCCAGTGAGACTTCTGGGAAGTGTAGTACGGAAAGCACACAATCAAGTCCTGTATGGACTCCACAAGTGGGCCCGTCCTCGATTCCATGTACGGCTGCTACTTCACTGCCGTGACCCCCACGTTAACGGGGTGGTGCATACTCTGCGGCTGGACTGCCGCATATAGATTCACGCTCCAAGGTTGTCCACCATGTGAGTAGCACGCGAGCAGCAGCTTTATTTATGTGTAGGTGAGGACGGGGATCCGCTTGTAGACGCCGCTCCGTAATGGATCTGCCCGACGCGTTTCGAAGCTCCATCTGCTTCTCTTCAGGGGCTTTAACGGAAGCGGTGTGCGCACCCGCTACACTTCTCCAATTATATAACTCGCCCGTCGTTGGGAGGCTCCAGTGAGACTTCTGGGAAGTGTAGTACGGAAAGCACACAATCAAGTCCTGTATGGACTCCACAAGTGGGCCCGTCCTCGATTCCATGTACGGCTGCTACTTCACTGCCGTGACCCCCACGTTAACGGGGTGGTGCATACTCTGCGGCTGGACTGCCGCATATAGATTCACGCTCCAAGGTTGTCCACCATGTGAGTAGCACGCGAGCAGCAGCTTTATTTATGTGTAGGTGAGGACGGGGATCCGCTTGTAGACGCCGCTCCGTAATGGATCTGCCCGACGCGTTTCGAAGCTCCATCTGCTTCTCTTCAGGGGCTTTAACGGAAGCGGTGTGCGCACCCGCTACACTTCTCCAATTATATAACTCGCCCGTCGTTGGGAGGCTCCAGTGAGACTTCTGGGAAGTGTAGTACGGAAAGCACACAATCAAGTCCTGTATGGACTCCACAAGCTTCGAAACGCGTCGGGCAGATCCATTACGGAGCGGCGTCTACAAGCGGATCCCCGTCCTCACCTACACATAAATAAAGCTGCTGCTCGCGTGCTACTCACATGGTGGACAACCTTGGAGCGTGAATCTATATGCGGCAGTCCAGCCGCAGAGTATGCACCACCCCGTTAATGTGGGGGTCACGGCAGTGAAGTAGCAGCCGTACATGGAATCGAGGACGGGCCCACTTGTGGAGTCCATACAGGACTTGATTGTGTGCTTTCCGTACTACACTTCCCAGAAGTCTCACTGGAGCCTCCCATCGACGGGCGAGTTATATAATTGGAGAAGTGTAGCGGATGCGCACACCGCTTCCGTTAAAGCCCCTGAAGAGAAGCAGATGGAGCTTCGAAACGCGTCGGGCAGATCCATTACGGAGCGGCGTCTACAAGCGGATCCCCGTCCTCACCTACACATAAATAAAGCTGCTGCTCGCGTGCTACTCACATGGTGGACAACCTTGGAGCGTGAATCTATATGCGGCAGTCCAGCCGCAGAGTATGCACCACCCCGTTAATGTGGGGGTCACGGCAGTGAAGTAGCAGCCGTACATGGAATCGAGGACGGGCCCACTTGTGGAGTCCATACAGGACTTGATTGTGTGCTTTCCGTACTACACTTCCCAGAAGTCTCACTGGAGCCTCCCATCGACGGGCGAGTTATATAATTGGAGAAGTGTAGCGGATGCGCACACCGCTTCCGTTAAAGCCCCTGAAGAGAAGCAGATGGAGCTTCGAAACGCGTCGGGCAGATCCATTACGGAGCGGCGTCTACAAGCGGATCCCCGTCCTCACCTACACATAAATAAAGCTGCTGCTCGCGTGCTACTCACATGGTGGACAACCTTGGAGCGTGAATCTATATGCGGCAGTCCAGCCGCAGAGTATGCACCACCCCGTTAATGTGGGGGTCACGGCAGTGAAGTAGCAGCCGTACATGGAATCGAGGACGGGCCCACTTGTGGAGTCCATACAGGACTTGATTGTGTGCTTTCCGTACTACACTTCCCAGAAGTCTCACTGGAGCCTCCCATCGACGGGCGAGTTATATAATTGGAGAAGTGTAGCGGATGCGCACACCGCTTCCGTTAAAGCCCCTGAAGAGAAGCAGATGGAGCTTCGAAACGCGTCGGGCAGATCCATTACGGAGCGGCGTCTACAAGCGGATCCCCGTCCTCACCTACACATAAATAAAGCTGCTGCTCGCGTGCTACTCACATGGTGGACAACCTTGGAGCGTGAATCTATATGCGGCAGTCCAGCCGCAGAGTATGCACCACCCCGTTAATGTGGGGGTCACGGCAGTGAAGTAGCAGCCGTACATGGAATCGAGGACGGGCCCACTTGTGGAGTCCATACAGGACTTGATTGTGTGCTTTCCGTACTACACTTCCCAGAAGTCTCACTGGAGCCTCCCATCGACGGGCGAGTTATATAATTGGAGAAGTGTAGCGGATGCGCACACCGCTTCCGTTAAAGCCCCTGAAGAGAAGCAGATGGAGCTTCGAAACGCGTCGGGCAGATCCATTACGGAGCGGCGTCTACAAGCGGATCCCCGTCCTCACCTACACATAAATAAAGCTGCTGCTCGCGTGCTACTCACATGGTGGACAACCTTGGAGCGTGAATCTATATGCGGCAGTCCAGCCGCAGAGTATGCACCACCCCGTTAATGTGGGGGTCACGGCAGTGAAGTAGCAGCCGTACATGGAATCGAGGACGGGCCCACTTGTGGAGTCCATACAGGACTTGATTGTGTGCTTTCCGTACTACACTTCCCAGAAGTCTCACTGGAGCCTCCCATCGACGGGCGAGTTATATAATTGGAGAAGTGTAGCGGATGCGCACACCGCTTCCGTTAAAGCCCCTGAAGAGAAGCAGATGGAGCTTCGAAACGCGTCGGGCAGATCCATTACGGAGCGGCGTCTACAAGCGGATCCCCGTCCTCACCTACACATAAATAAAGCTGCTGCTCGCGTGCTACTCACATGGTGGACAACCTTGGAGCGTGAATATATATATATATATATATATATATATATATATATATATATATATATATTCACTGAAAAAACCATAGGTTATAGACCATATATAGTTAGGAATTTGCATTTACAAAACCTTGAAAATTCACAGAAAAAACCATAGGTTAGAGACCATATATAGTTAGCTGGACATTTTATTGACATAAAACCAATGAAATTCCATATATAGTTAGTTGCACTAACTATATATCGCGCACCCGCAATCCACTGCTGATGATGTCACATATTACATCATTCATGACATGGTCAGTGACATCACTGATGACATCTCAAATGACATCACTGATGACATCACTGATGACATCTCAAATGACATCACTGATGACATCATCTAGTGTCTGTGTGTTTTTGTAAAGTTTAAATATGTTTTACATATTGAAGAATGAGTGGATGTATGGAAGACTGAGTGTGTGTGTGGCTGGCTGGGAGGTGTGTGACTCTGTGCATATCAATGTGTACTTGTATCAGTGATTGTATAAGAGAGTAAGTATGTGTTAGTATATGTGTGAAAAGTATGGTGTTCTGTGTTTAACTGTATAGATGAGGAAATCGAAGTGTGATTGATTCTTCACAGGACTGACTAGGTGTATGAGTGCATATGATAGTGTTGTAATAATGAGTGACTGTATGTATGAGTGATTGTATGGGTGAATGAGTGAATGTGTGTGTAGACATAGGAATCAGTGAGTGCGTATGTAGTAACTGGTATTGGTGTGTCATGATGTCATCAGTGATGTCATTTGAGATGTCATCAGTGATGTCATTTGAGATGTCATCAGTGATGTCACTGAAGTATGGTGTTCTGTGTTTAACTGTATAGATGAGGAAATGGAAGTGTGATTGATTGTTTACAGGACTGACTAGGTGTGTGAGTAACTCCATGGATGAGTGGCAGTGTGTGAGTGTCTGCATAGGTGTATGAGTGCATATGATAGTGTTGTAATAATGAGTGACTGTATGTATGAGTGATTGTATGGGTGAATGAGTGAATGTGTGTGTAGACGTAGGAATCAGTGAGTGCGTATGTAGTAACTGGTATTGGTGTGCCATGATGTCATCAGTGATGTCATTTGAGATGTCATCAGTGATGTCATCAGTGATGTCATTTGAGATGTCATCAGTGATGTCATCAGTGATGTCACTGACCATGTCATGAATGATGTAATATGTGACATCATCAGCAGTGGATTGCGGGTGCGCGATATATAGTTAGTGCAACTAACTATATATGGAATTTCATTGGTTTTATGTCAATAAAATGTCCAGCTAACTATATATGGTCTCTAACCTATGGTTTTTTCAGTGAATTTTCAAGGTTTTGTAAATGCAAATTCCTAACTATATATGGTCTATAACCTATGGTTTTTTCAGTGAATTTCATTGGTTTTTTAAAAGCTAATATCTATAGCTGTAAAATATATTCTTTATTACGTGACGTATCACGTAGCCACGTGAGACGCCTCATGATGCGTCGCATAACCGTGACGTATCGGCTCTGCAGCGCAAACAAAACCCGTAACGTAAGCGTGCCGGAGCACGCTTACAGATATATATATATTTTTTTAACCTTAATTAGACAAAATCCACACGTGCACATATCTTGAGGCCTTGCAAAGGCACATCAAACAAACAGTCCCTACAATTTTGCCAAGTTTGCTGGAAATCTATTCCCTTCATTTTTTTTTTACTGTTTCTCTTGGTTTTCCCCTTGTTACGCTTACCGGGACGCTACCCGGTACGCGAACCGGACGCTCCAAAAACACAAGATGGCGGACTCCCGTTACGCTGCCGGTTAGCTGCCCGGTTCGCGTACCGGGAAGCGCCTCTACCGCGAAAAATCGCGGGGCACTTTAATATCCCCCTCATCAATCCTAGGGGGTCAGGAGTGGTCTACCTTGCCCCCTTTCCTTCATTTCCCCCTTCGTTTTTCACCACATCTTGTCTCTCGATCGTACCGAGAGACAAGATGGTGGCCGCTCCGGACTGTTTAGAATGTTGACAGACACCGGAGAGCCAATCAGCTTCGCTTCGCGAAGTTCCGTTACGCGTCAGGTACGCGAACCGGGGCGCTAACCGGAGCGCTGTCACAGATATATATATTTTTTTAAACGTTAATTTCTCAAAATCCACTGGAGCACATATATTGAGACATAGCAAAGGCACGTCGGGCAAACCATATCTACAATTTTGCCAAGTTTCATGTAAATCTATTCAGCCGTTCGAGCTAAAAGTGAGTCCAACCGCCCTATGGAAAAATGAATGGGAAAAACGCGTTTTGGGACCCCCCTTTTTTCTCGGCTCCCCCTTGACGAAACCCCCCAAATTTTCAGGGGCTGCTCACAAACGAAATGTGCCATTTTCCTGAAAATTTCAGCCAATTCCGTCCACAAACGCCAAAGTTATTAGACATAGAATTTTCAGAAATCCCATAGAGAAAAAATCCTAACTATATATACCCACTGGCTATCGCCAGTAGGTAATATACATATATAAACATATATAATCTGCATATCTATATAAATATAAATGCATGCATACATATACATATATGCATACATATGCATGTTATTTACATGAAAGTTTTAAAAACACTAATAAAAGCAAAGCTAAAAAGCCACCTCATTACAAACAGAATGGCTTTAACTTAAACGAGGGCGAGATCTATTGCATTTTCAATGCTTGTTTACTTTGGTTCTATCAAGAAGGCATTCAGATGTGTCACACATTTGCCATAAATTCTGAATGTTAGCACTCTAGTTGCTCATTAGATCACTGTAGTAAAGCTAGTGCTCACCAGGGAAGTCTGCTGCTAATCATGGTTTGCAGCCATTTTCCCGCATTTTTTATCCCGCAGACTTTCAGTCCGCATACCATTATCCCGCAAGGTCATTGACCTCGCATACCATTATCCCGCATTTTTTCAAAACGCATGTGCATTCATCGCGCATGCCTTTACAAAGAATTACGTTTTAAAGGCATGTATGGTAAATGCATTTGCGTTGTGAAAACCACGATGACGAGAGAGGTAAGTGGGTTTGTGTTAATTTTTTCGTGGGTTAGTGATTGTGTAGTGTAGTGTAGTGTTGTGTAGTGTAGTGTTGTGTTAGTGTAGTGTAGAGTTGTGGTGGTTGTTTAGTGTAGGGTCATGCTGGGGGTAGTGTTTTAGGGTTTAGGGTTGTGTTGTAGTGTTTGCGTAGTGTAGGGTCATGCTGGGGGTAGTGTTTTAGGGTTTAGGGTAGTGTTGTAGTGTTTGCGTAGTGTAGAGTCATGCTGGGGGTAGTGTTTTAGGGTTTAGGGTTGTGTTGTAGTGTTTGCGTAGTGTAGGGTCATGCTGGGGCTAGTGTTTTAGGGTTTAGGGTAGTGTTGTAGTGTTTGCGTAGTGTAGGGTCATGCTGGGGGTAGTGTTTTAGGGTTTAGGGTAGTGTTGTAGTGTTTGCGTAGTGTAGGGTCATGCTGGGGGTAGTGTTTTAGGGTTTAGGGTAGTGTTGTAGTGTTTGCGTAGTGTAGGGTCATGCTGGGGTGTAGTGTTTTAGGGTTTTGGGTAGTGTTGTAGTGTAGGGTCATGCTGGGGGTAGTGTTTTAGTGTTTAGGGTAGTGTTGTAGTGTTTGCGTAGTGTAGGGTCATGCTGGGGTGTAGTGTTTTAGGGTTTTGGGTAGTGTTGTAGTGTTTGCGTAGTGTAGGGTCATGCTGGGGGTAGTGTTTTAGGGTTTAGGGTAGTTTAGTTGTTTAGTGTATGCTAAATGCTGGGGTGTAGTGTTTTAGGGTTTTGGGTAGTGTTGTAGTGTTTGCGTAGTGTAGGGTCATGCTGGGGGTAGTGTTTTAGGGTTTTGGGTAGTGTTGTAGTGTTTGCGTAGTGTAGGGTCATGCTGGGGGTAGTGTTTTAGGGTTTAGGGTTGTGTTGTAATGTTTGTGTAGTGTAGGGTCATGCTGGGGGTAGTGTTTTAGGGTGTAGGGTAGTGTTGTAGTGTTTGCGTAGTGTAGGGTCATGCTGGGGTGTAGTGTTTTAGGGTTTAGGGTAGTGTTGTAGTGTTTGCGTAGTGTAGGGTCATGCTGGGGGTAGTGTTTTAGGGTTTAGGGTAGTGTTGTAGTGTTTGTGTAGTGTAGGGTCATGCTGGGGGTAGTGTTTTAGGGTTTAGGGTAGTGTTGTACTGTTTGTGTAGTGTAGGGTCATGCTGGGGGTAGTGTTTTAGGGTTTAGGGTAGTTTAGTTGTTTAGTGTATGCTAAAGGCATATTCGTTCTAAAAGTTTTCGTTATTTTAATTTGCGGCCTAATAGTATATGCGGGATTTTTTTTGCGGACTGATGGTATGCGGAATTTCGTCATATATTCGCTAATCATACTTTCTATGGCAAAATGAACCCCCTCATTTTGTTCCTTTTTAAATTAAATGTTTTAAGAGTTACCACTTTATTCCAATCAAGATGGCTTCAGGTGTGCCATACCTTTGTAATAAGTAGGACTGTTAGCACTCTAGTTGTTCTTTAGAACACTCTGGGACATTCTGTCATTGGGCTATAGTTGGGCTACATCTGGCTGATATTTGGGCTACATTTTTTTTTTTTGTCTCTGGTGGCCATCTTTGGGCTACATTGGGCTACATTGGGCTACATTTGGGCTCCAACATATATATAGCCCAATGTAGCCCAATATATATTTTTCAAAGTTAATTTTCGTAAAAACCACTGGAGCCTATATCTTGAGACATAGCAAAGGCACATCGGGCTACCAGTCCCTACAATTTTGCCAAGTTTGGTGTAAATCCATTCAGCCGTTCAGGCTAAAAGTGAGGCCAACCGCCCTATGGAAAATTGCATGGGAAAAACACGTTTTGGGACCCCCCTTTTTTCTCGGCCCCCCCTTGACGAAACCCCCCCCAAATTTTCAGGGGCTGCTCAGAAACAAAATGTTCCATTTTCCTGAAAATTTCAGCCAATTCTGTCCTCAAACGCCAAAGTTATTCGACATAGAATTTTCAAAAATCCCATAGGAAAACAATCCTAACTATATATACCTACTGGCTATCGCCAGTAGGTAATATATATATATATATGAACAGTCCCTACCAACCTACCTGTGACAGGCACGGACCTATTGTCTTGAAGTTTCACCCCCACGCCACCGACCAGGTTACTGCTAAGACTATGCATTCTGGGTAATGCAGTTCCTAGGACTGTAATTGGAGCTGCACAGGTGAGCCCACAGCTTAAGGGGGAGGAGCATGAGTGCAGTCAAGTATTCCACGCAGGAGGTGATTTACTGGGGAAGGACACAGTTTTGGGCGCTGAGGAAGGTCCTTTGACCGAAATGCATTCGCCGCTGCTGGCATCCTCCTTAATAAAGTAGCTGTTCTCTCAGAAATCCCCTCCGGCCTCTGTCTTCTTGTTTTGCTGGAAGAATTTTCGTGATATATATATATATATATATATATATACACACTTGTTTAGACTGCAGTAGGAATAGTTTGGAGTTCAAATAGAAAATCACACCCATTAAAATCCTGTTTCCCCTATTATTTCACAGACTGGAGTGGTGATAGTACATTTTATGACCACCCAAAATCAAACAATTTCCCTGCTGTTGCAGAGACTAGAGTGGTAATAGTACATTTTACCCCTCAAAACTCCCAACACTTTTCCTACTGTAGCACCTACTAGAGTGAGAATAGTTGATTTCACCACTTCGAAATCCAAAGCATTCCATACTGTTGCATAGACTGGAGTAGGAAGAGTACATTTTACCCCTCCAAAGTCCAACACTTTCCCTATTGTTGTGTTGTTAGGAATGGGAATAGTAAATTTTACCTCTCCAAAATCCAACGCTTTCTCTCCTGTACACACAGACTGGAGTGGGAATATTAAATTTCACACCTCCAAAATCCAATGCTTTCCTCAGTGTTGCACAGACTGGAATGGGAATAGTTAACCTTCACTTCCCCAAATTCCAATTCATTCCCTACTGTTGCACAGACTGGAGGGGGAATAGAAAATGTTATGCCTCCTTTTGAAAAGACTAGAGTGGGAATATTACATTTTACCCCTCCAAGGTCCAACTCTTTCCCTATCATTGCATAACCTAGAGTGGAAGTAATATATTTAATATTCTTAGACTCCTACAGTTTTAATAATGTTGGTTAAATAGAGTTTATAGCACTCGCAGACAGCTGTATTAGTCTCCCCACCCCTCCACCCCAGCCTCCTGGACTTTTATTTCCCAGCCTCAACAGACTCTCCCATGAGGGGGGCTTTGCCCCTCTTCTTCTCCTCTACTCCTCTACTCCTTTCCCTTTTTGACTTTCCCACAAATGCGTAAGGGGGGGTGAGGGGGTGGAGGGAAATACCCTGTTTCTCTTATAGGTACTGTGTGATCCTTTATTACCACCTTGGAGTGTATGGGGTACGCATTACTATCCTCCTCTACCCTGGGAAGGGCATCTCGTTGCATCTGTTTTCCTTTACTTTATTGCTGAGCGGGTTGCTCCACTTATGCATGCACAGTAGCTCTTTCCACCGCACTTCGGCAAAGTAGGACATTAGCATTGCATTCCTTAATGCTATGATGACAACTTGTATTGAGTATGTAACTTCCTAGCCTCCTGCACCCTAAATTTGGATGAGTCACAGAGCATGGCGATGCAGTCTCCGAGACTGGTGCAGCAGTGGGGACGTGGAGGTGCTGTGCCGGCAAAGTCAGGGCTGTGTTGTAAGTCATGGTCGTTGCGTCGTGCAGTTGGCAGCGATGTCCACGGCTTCACAAAGAAATGAAAGCCCCTACTTAGGGCAAAGTTGAGAAATGTAAACTTGGGTAGAAAAAACAAGTTGCTATGATTTTGTAGGTCGAATATATTAATGTCTCTCATTTTATGTTGATTTATTTGTGAATTTATAAAAAATTGCGTATTTTGTTTAGTTTTTTCTCTCCTTTTTTCTCTCTTTTTTAATGTCTAGGATACACGTGGCTACTCCAGAAGAAGGCGCTGGTCGCTGAAACGCGCGTAGAGAATTATTTGTTTATGCCACTTTTTAAATGTGACTACATATATTTTTATTGTGTTTTGAATGTTTATTGCGGATTTATTATTTACTATTCAATGAGAAATATTTTCTTTTAACTTCATGACTTGAATTATGTATTTTTGTGATTGACTCTTTTTAACTTAGTAAGCAATAAAAACTGAATTTAGACCTACTCACATTATTTCTTTCTATATATTCATTTTATCGAAACAAAAAAAGTCTATGGTTTAAGTGCCTTGGTTGTTACTTCTCATGCCACGGCTTCAGTGCAGGCAGTGGCAATGCAGCGATATCGCAAAGAAATGTGCCAGTTTCGATCAATGCTTCGGTGTCGATGGGTTTTCTTTTGGGTTGCTGCACTAAACAATCACTTCCGCTGGGTCAGGACTAAATTTGGTACCACTTGACAGAATAGGACGGCCTCGACACATCCTAAAAATGTTACTTGACCTGCAGGTCTAGTGACTTAAATAATCTGCACAACCTAATTACAATGATCTTGAAACTGGTTTCAAATGATGTGATCCTGGGCAAGTATTTTAATTCACTGAGACGTCATTTTCTTCTTTATCACATAAGAGACCACCTTTAAATACACGAGTTCATCGTGTCTGCTGTACAGAAACCTACTTTTTTGATTTAATAAAATAAACTTTAACTCCATATAGAATACAAATCTAGCCACATAAAGGATACACATGACCACTGACTTGCCTCTTAGTTCATTAACTGCATTGCCATCAGGGCAGCAATGTTTCTCAAATCATTTGTAAAAACTATCACTTTTAATAAATACATAACTAAAGCAAAAAGTAGCAGCACACTGTAATTTGCATTCAGCAGATTTTACAGTGAAATGGCCACAGATTTTGTCTCTGACATGAAGTTTTAAAACTATATGGTGTGCAATGTTTGGAAATAAGTGTCTGCAAATATTTGTAATTTGCACATCACCAAGTAAAGTATTCTGATTTACTTTGCTCTTATTTAAATCTTTGTTTGCATCACACTTCCGAATTATAAAAAAAGTTCTTTCATAATTTCAGTTACATTTATATTTCAGTTATATTTTGAAATACTTGTACTATTCATTTACAAGCAGTTTAAATGTGGTTGGAGAAAAAACACTGACATTCTACATCCTTTTGTTTTTTACAATTCTTGTCAACTCATTTAACAAAAACCATTAACTGTGATAAAGTGAAATAAAAGTTAAAAACATTTTCCAGGAATAAAAAAGGAAACAATTGGTAAAAAGTGAAACAGATGTTTGACCTCTGTCCTTAAGCAGTCATTAAATGTGTCAAGGTAAAAACTTGATTTAAAGGTGTCTTAATTGCTCATTCACTTTCTGAAAGAACAGAACACCTGTTTCTTCCAGCTTAAGTTTACTCACCAGGCCGACCTAGTAAGTACTAAAAATAACTCAACCTGATAAAATTTCAATCACAGTTGGGAGTGGGCTAGTGGATTTTTTTAGGCCTGGACTCACAGCAAAGGGGGCTGGTAGCAAGTTGCAGGTGAAGTCCTTGGTATCCTATAGACCTCAGACACAGGAAGCAAGCCCAACAAGCCCTTGGAAAACTTTCAGAGATGCAAGTTGTAGAGAGCCAAGTCCAGTCCTCTCACTCTGAGGCAAGAAGCAGCAGGCAGCAGGGCAACACAGCAAAGCAAGCAGGAAAGTGACGTCCCTCCTGGCAGCGCAACATCCTGGTAGAATGGCGTCAATTCCAGAAGTGTTCTGATTATATGGTATCAGAGATCCAGTACTTTTACCCATTTTAGCGTCTGAAGTAGGGAGACTTCAAAGAAAGGATGCTGTAGTGCACAAGACCCTGCCCTTTCCTGCCCTGGCACCAGACTCACTACAGTGGGGTATGTAACCCTTTGTGTGGGGGGTCAGGCACAGCCTTATACAGGTGCAAGTGTGAGCTCCTCCCTCTCACTCTGGGTCAGGAAGACCCATCAGCCTGGTGATGGGTCATCAGGATATGAGTGGCAAACCTCTGCTCCAATTGTGTGTGACTGTCCAGAGGGAATGCATAAAGGACAGCTATCACACAACCCAGGCATGCGTCCCAGAGGCAGGCAGAAGGTACCAAATGGTTAAAGTAAGAAAATGACAACTTTCTAAAAGTGGCATTTTCAGACCTGTAATTTAAAAACCAAATTCACTATAATATGTGTTTTTAAATTGTCCAGAGACACCTAACTTATGTTTCTTAAATTATCCCAATTGGAAGTTACACTTGTAAAATGTTACAAGGTAGCTCCCATGCTACCCTATGGGAGAGATAGGTTTTGCATTAGGAAAAAACAAATGCAATAGTTTTTCATTGCCAAGAAATGCAAAACTTAAAAGCATATGTCGTACTTTTAAAATGCACTGCACCCTGCCCTTGGGCTACCTAGGGTCTTTCTTAGGGGTGATTTATATGTAATATAAAGGAAGATTTGGGCCTGACAAGTAGGATATCTTGGCAGGCCGAAATGGCAGTTTAAAACTGCACACACAGGTTCTGCAGTGGCAGGCCGGAGACATGTTGTAGGGCTACTCATGTGGGTGGCACAGTCAGTGCTGCAGGCCCACTACTAGCATTTTCTTTACAGGCCCTGGGCACACGTAATGCACTGTACAGGGGACCTATAAGTCAAAATATGCAAATCATGGAGACACCAAATGCTATTACATTTTAGACACAGCACACATGCTAGAAAAACAGACATTCGAGAGTGTCGCTGGTGTTGTAGGATGCTCTATATAGGAGCTGCTCTACACCTAAGTTTGGGCACTACCCTGAGTTCTTTGCTTCTATTTTGCATAATGTATGTGTCACTCTAAGCCTGAAAGGGTACTGTTTTGATATATATGCATTTAACAGTCAAACTTTTTGAAAACACTTACAGTCACTGGATGATGTCATCAGTGATGTCAATGACCATGTCATGAGTGAGGTAATATGTGAGGTTATAAGCAGTGCATTGAGGAAGGCAAGTTATAGGTAGGTCACTAACTAGAACAGCTGAATTTCACTAGTTTTGTACGAGTGAAACCTGAGCCTAACTATAACGTCCCTGTAACCTTTCAGTGAATTTCTATTGTTTTTTATGTACTAGTCGCGTTTGCAGATTGGTGGAGAATGGGGGCGTGGCCTCCGACCAGCTCTCAAGAATCCCAGAAGGGCCTGACAAAATGTCCCCTTGCATTTGAGGACTATAGTGCCCCAGGAAGGTGGTGGTCCCCGGAGGAGCCATGAGGTGGCGGTGTAGTGTAGTTCCTATATTCCCAATAGGCTCTGCGCATTGGAATAACATAAACGATAGTTTAGACGTAGGACTGAGGTCGACTAGGTCTCTATTGAATATGTTAGACTTAATTATGAATGCCAGCTAGCTCAGAGGTCACTAGAAACTTTCTCGAGTAAACAAGAAGGTGTTAACTTTCCTGAATAGACAATAAGGGATTAGTTTCTGACAACCGCATAAACATGACAACTTTGCTCCCTCCAGAATAAGGAGTATATATCCAGTGTCGCAGAAACAATAGATAACTATTTCACTCAGTCAATCGTGCATACTCAGTTTCACCAGAAGCGCAGAGAAATAGAGAGACGGGCGTTTTCAATAAAAGTGGTTATTTATTGAACAGTCTTCTTTCTCATGCAAGAGAAGTGAGTTGCCACAATTGCAATACTCGTTATAAAGTAAAGTACGTACAGTAAAAGGAGTATTATAAAATAATACTGTAAAAGCATGGTATGGTTTCTAAGCCATACGGTGTTTAAAATAGATAAAATATATACATAGATAAAACCATGACTAAACGTACTCAACTGGTGCTTCTAAGATACGCCTACCCCGGTGTACCTAACCTAAGCCTAGTACGTGGGAAGGAGTAAGTGAGATGCAGTTTAAGTTAAGATAGTTTTTGCCAAGAATCTGAATCAAGAATTCTCTAAGGATCTAATCAGCTCCGTACCTTGGTTTATAGAATGAAGGAGGTCTTGTATCTCTTTCTCAGGACTCGATCTCCCAGCAACCCGCAAGGGTGACTGGAAACACTGGAGCTGGATTTCTCAGCAGGGGAAAAGACAGCGTCTCTCTCAGTGCGTCAATGGGAGGGTCGGCTTCCTTCGGCACTTGCCACAGCAGGGCGTCGGGCAAGTAGATAGCTGATCTGCTCCAAACCACCATGTGTTTTGCTAGGGCAGCTGCTGGTATATTTATACCTGGAAGGTGCAGAGTTTGACGTAAGGTTGGACATAAGACGTCACTAAGAACTCGCAGTTCTTTCAGGACTCCAGGAGTTCTTGGACAAATCAAAACAGAAGCAGGGGGAATTCCCGGGCTGATGGAGGCTTGGTTTGTTTAAGAACGCGTTGTACTTTCTAGGAGTCTATGGGAGTAGCCTTGCCGTATTTGGACTGTATTGGCTATGACTAAATATGGATATGATTCTTATGCCTTTATAAGGATATGATTTGTTATAACCACATAAGGGCATAAATCGGGAATATTTAAATAGGGTCCTAGATACGTTCACAACAGCGGTCCCCCGCATTCTTTTTATATTAAAAGACATATGTGCCTCAGGAAGTTGGTGGTCCCTGGGGGTCCGCAACAGACCCCCAAATTATTCCGTTTGTGCCCTGGGGAGGTGGTGATCCCCGGGGCTTTATTGTGGATTCGCACATCCACCTGTAAATCTGAGGCAAAATTTACCCATAAAATTTTTTTACCTGTGGAACCCAACCCACCACATCCTGGGGGATCAGGGTATTCATAACCTGCCCCCTTTTCATAATTCTTTTAATTTTGTTGGTGGGACTAAGATGGCTGCCAACACTTCCTGGTTGAAGTGTTGGCAGCCAATCAGATTTTAGTAGGATCCGCTAGTCCACTGCGAGGACTCATGTCCCCAGATATCTATATTTTTTAACTTTATTATCTCTGAAACTACTGAATGGATTTGCACCAATTCACAAAAAGCACGCCTTCTGGACAAACATCTAGCTTTCTGCCAAATTTGGTGTAATTCCATTCAGCAGTTTGGGCTGTAGTAGTTTTCGGAAAATGTAAAATCCCCATAGACATAGCATTGGGGAAAACACGTTTTGGGACCCCCCTTTTTTCTCTGTCCCCTGCTAGATGGATCACCCCGAAACTTTCAACACAGCAGCTCAACCAACAAGCATTTACAATGCAATGGTCTCGGCATTGTTAAAGTTAGAGCTATTGGCATTGCTCATGACATTTTTATTTATGTTTGGTTTTTTTAAACATAAATAAATGGCATTGTCATTTACAATGCCAATAGCTTAATCGCTCGCAAATGCAAGATCTATTGCATTTGCACTCACACAGAGCCACCCACACACACATACAGAGCCACCCACACAGAGCAATTCATATAGAACCACCCACACACACACAGTCACCCACACAGAGCCACCCACACACAGACAGTCACCCACACACAGTCACCCACACAGAGCCACCCACACACACACAGTCACCCACACAGAGCCACCCACACACACACAGAGCCACCCACAGCCACCTACAAAAAAGCTACCCACACAGAGCCACACACACACACAGACAGAGCCACACACACACACAGAGCCACATAGACAGAGCCACACACACACACACAGAGGAGCCGCACACAGACAGAGCCGCACACAGACAGAGCCACACACACACAGAGCCCCACACACACAGAGCCCCACACACACAGAGCCCCACACACACAGAGACCCCCCACACACAGAGACCCCCCCACACACACACAGAGCCACACACACACAGAGCCCCACACACACAGAGCCCCACACACACAGAGCCCCCCACACACACAGAGCCCCCCACACACACAGAGCCCCCCACACACACACACAGAGCCCCCCCACACACACACACAGAGCCCCCCACACACGCAGAGCCCCCCCGCCCACACACACAGAGAGCCACACACAGAGAGCCACACACACACACAGAGCCACACACACAGAGCCACACACAGGGAACAGAGGCCAGACAAAACGCTCACAACGAGGGAACAGAGGCCAGAAAAGCAAGCACAACGAGGGAACAGGGGGCAGGAAAGCAACACAACAAGGAAGCAAGCACAACGAGGGAACAGGGGGGCAGAAAAGCAAGCACAACGAGGTAAGAGGGGGGCAGAAAAGCAAGCACAACGAGGGAACGGGGGGGCAGAAAAGCAAGCACAACGAGGTAAGAGGGGGGCAGAAAAGCAAGCACAACGAGGGGACAGGGGGGCAGAAAAGCAAACACAATGAGGGAACAGGAGAGGCAGGAAAGCAAGCACAACAAGGGAACGGGGGGCAGAAAAGCAAGCACAACGAGGGAACGGGGGGAGGAAAAGCAAGCACAACGAGGGAACGGGGGGCAGAAAAGCAAGCACAACGAGGGAACAGGAGGGGCTGAAAAGTAAGCACAACGAGGGAACAGGGGGGCAGAAAAGCAAGCACAATGAGGGAACAGGGGGGTAAAAAAGCAAGCACAACGAGGGAACGGGGGGCAGAAAATCAAGCACAACGACGGAACAGGGGGGGCAGAAAAGCAAGCACAACGCATACTCACAGATCCCATCAGGGCTGGCCCAGGCGCGGACCCCTCTCCGTGACACATATACCCCAGCCGTCTCGGGTCCTCACATCGCAGCCCGCGGGCCAGCCCGTGGGGGTCCCGGCCTCGGATCCCCGTATGGATCACGCCAGCTCCCCCTGCAATAATCCTCTTAGGAACTGCCGGCCTGCAGGGATGGGAGGGGGCTCGGGGGCTACCCCTCACTTACTTGTGCCTCTGGAGGCGGTGGCTGGGCTGGCGCTGCTTGTCCTCATGCTGCTGCTGATGCCGGTGGCAGGCACAACCAGGGGACAGACGCCATCTTAGGCGCTGCAGGTACTCCGGGTCGAGGGGCGGGCGGCGGCAGCTCCTCTCCGGCGGCTCGGGCTGGGCTGGCGGCGGTGGCTGGGCGGTGCTGCTGGTCCTCATGCTGCTGCTGCTGCCGGTGGCAGCCATTTTTAAAACCCTGCGAGAGGCGGCGAGGGAGGCGGGAGGGTGCTGCAAGCCGGGATGGGAAGGGGTTCGGGGGCTGCCCCTCACTTACTTGTGCCTCTGGTGGGGTTGGCTGGGCTGTGGTATTTGTAAGGCCAGGGAGGCTAGTTAAGGGCCTGTTGGGGGATGCCTGGCGCCGACCAAGGTTCCTTCCAGCGCATCCTATTTTGTGAGAAAAACTCAAGTCGCGCTTGCGTCAGCAACGTATACACGACACGTGTAAACTTATATTCATGGCCCTGTACTACGTCAAACCGAGTGTTAAGGACTCCTTGGTAATGGCGGCCAGTGTCGAAAGCACTCGTCGTTGGGAAGAAGAAACGTCTGGAGATGAGCTGACTGGCTCCCATCAAAAGATGCAGCAGCACAACTGCCACAGACGGTTACAAACTGTTACGGATAATTCAAACCATTCAAACGCACATTTAAGGGAAACAGAAGTGCCCATTTTTCAAAACAGGATTACTCATTAAGGTGCAAAGATTTGAGGGATTCACCCCAGGGACAGGAGGACAGTAATCTGAGGCTAATTAAGCGACAAGAGAGGGCGGGTCGAGGGATTGTGACTCCTCGGTGCCAGGCAGGGCACTGCAGACTCAATGGCTCCCTTCCTGAAGTACAGGCCACCCTCCACACAAGGAAAGCACGCAGTTAGCAAAATAGCTGACGTTTTTGTAGAGCTAAAAGTTCAAAGGAGTGAGTACCAAAATTCTTCTATTTTATTAACCACAAGTGTAACAAGCGAGCTCCAGCTGATCACCACCATCTTTCTCCAAGGCGAAGCAGAAATGCCTCGGAGAAACACACCTTCATTTTCGGATTCGGGGGCGTGTTTTTCTTTCTCTCCTGTTCCCATTGGCTGGAATGTAAAATTCTAGCCAATGGGAAGAGGAGAGAAAGAACATGAAAAAACACGCCCCCGAATCCCAAAATGACGGGGCTTAAACTGACAGACGCCCCTCTTCTCCAATGGCTGGCCTCCGTTTAGGAAGCCAGCCAATGGAGAAGAGGGGCGGGTTCAAGCCCCACACTAAGAGACATAAGATCTCGACGGCGAGACTGCGCAAGCGCAGCCTACGCAGGCCGAGACCTAAAAAGGGGACGTTTTGTGAAAATTCTATGAAGATTCGTCAAGCAGAGCCAAAGTTATTAGCAAAAAAAACAATTTTTTCTATGGAAACTTCGATCCTAACTATAATTACCTACTGGCAACCACCAGTAGGATAGATAGATAGACAGATAGACAGATAGACAGATTGACAGACAGACAGAATCAATATTTTTGCCAATATTTGGACGATATTGTCACTGATATATTTTTCTGATATTATTTGTACCTACCATTATAATGATAGACATGATACATATGACATGAATTTTGTGTTACACAATATTGTTGATTTCAATACCAAGTCAGTGATCCCACAACCCCAAAGTATGAGAATAAGATGGAGACTTTGTTTGCATTATGATTGCTGCCGGTATTCATAGTTCAATTTTTTTTTTTTTTTTTAAATCTTTTTGCTTTCAATAAAGAAGGAAGAAAGTCCATAAGCCTGACCCGGACATTGGAAGGATTTCCGCAATTAGAAACTGCAACAAGGAAATCCCCCCACGAGTGCTGAGATCCCACCACAACTGCAGACCCTTCACCACGAGCACAGATGTTGTTTGAGAATCAGGCCGTGTATGTCTGTGCAGATGCAATGTCCATTTCAATGGAAAATATGCGCCTGTAACTGACAGTGCGTTACCACACTAGGCTTTAGTTACATTCACCGGCCTCATGCCCACTATAGCTCGGTGCGTCGCAAAGGTTTGTCATATTAAAAAGGGGGCCGAGGTTCTAAAAACCTTGGAAAGCACTGTACTAGCAGCCATTTAATGGGTCAGTGTGACAGGTAGCATTGACACATACAGGACAGTAAAATGTAAAGGAAATATATTTCCACACCAACAGTCCTTTTCTGTGGCACTTATTCATGCAATGCATCCTTAATTTTCTAGAGAAATCCCGGACCATTCACAAATCCCAGAGTCCACGGTTGGTTAAAATATTAATATGAATAATAGGAATAGGAAACAGGAGACAAGCCACCTAGCTCCCGTGCCTCAGGGTGCAGTAAAAAGGTCTGCATCAGATGAGTGATGGTCAAGCTATGTGTCAGTCATCGGAGAGAAATGAAAGTACTGAAGTGTGTGAAACATTCTTGGCACGGACACACCAGAGAGCTTCAAAAAGAATCAGCACCTTGCATCCAAGAGGCGAAATGTAAAAACAAAAGGAGGGGCTCGGAGACCACAAGGCAGTTTTTCAAAATGAAGAAAAAAAATATCAAAGATGGCAAGACGGGACTGAAATCAGGAATTGAAGAATGTGGAGGAAAGGAGGCAGACATATGGAGAAACACACCAAATTCTCGCTGCTGTGCACTTCAAAAAGTTATAAAGCCAACAAGTCCAATATCCACCTGTCAAAACTCATCACAATGTCCAGGAACAAAGATTATCACAAAATGAGCTGCTAACAGGATGCTTTGTCGATTTGATCAGATTATAGTCCTTGTTCTGCTACACTGGTTAGTTGAAGCCTGTTGCTCTGTTTGAACTTAGTATCTTTGGGCCTACTTTATGACATCAGCAGACACATAGATTGTAGCTCACAGGATGGCTTGAATCCCTTAGGTTCAAATTTTGATAGTTCCTTATCAACCGTCGCCAACTGGGAAAGAGACCTGCATAATGGAACTTTAAAGTGTAGTGAACTTTTTTTCTGGTAAGTATACTTCATAAAATGCAAAGGGCATCAAAACCATCCTTTAATGGTTCACATTCTTGAAGTTATGTGAATTTCGAACTTTTTACCAGTATGGACAGTTTTAAACAAAACATAATTTACAAGTTACAGCTATCCCTACATAAACAAGCCTTGGCCAATTTAAGTCTTTGAGACTATTGGCTTTGTCAATGGTTTTTAGCAATGCTGTGCAGCATCTCCCGATGACATGCGGTATGGCTAAGTAATGACTAAAAAAGCCTATGATGCAGCAGGCCATGTCATGCACCTACAAGTTGCCTCTGCCGTTTTTCTTTCTATTTATATGCAGATCCAAGTTGGATTTGCAAGTAAATAGAATGAGAATGTGCTTTTTAGAAGCACGTGTGGGGAGATGAATGTGGAAGGCGTGAGGGAGTAACTGGAGTATGGGGGAAAGCAAAGCAGGGTGGGGAAGAGAAGCAACAGGTAAAGGTGGAGGTCATGGGTTGGGGAAGCAACTCAGAGAGCAAGCGGTGGAGAGTAGAAGCCACAGTAGCAAGAGCAACATGGAGCAGGTTTTGGAAAAACACACAGGTGACAGAAAAGGAGGCTGCTGGTGGGGGGGAGCAATTCAGAGAGGGAGTGGCAGCAATGGGTGTGAGAACAACATGGAGTGGGTGAGGGAAAGGCACATGAGCAAGACAGCCGCAGGGGGAGGACACAAGAGCAACATGGAGGGGAGAAGGGAGAAGCACACTGGCAACAGAGAGCAACACGAAGGGCAAAGTACATGAGGGAAAGTGCTGGAAATACATGCACCCTTGTAGAGTACTTAACCAAAAAGAATAAAGTCGTCATTGAAAAGCAGGCAGTGGAAGCATAGAAGCCAGCCAGTTAAAGCGATGGTAAAGAGACTGTGCTCCATGGGAGGAAGAAATACAAGATTGACAAGCTGGGACACAAATAAGAAGCAGTCAAATGAGAGTAAAGGGAAAGCCAACCAATGGTAAACAATGTGCCGGCTACAATATGTTGTTTGTAACCAGGAAGATGCTCTGCCTGGTATGCTCGACCTATAAAGCGAGCAAAGTGTAATATTGATATATGGAATTGACAGATACTTTCTGTTTTTTTTTTCT
Organism: Lissotriton helveticus; assembly: GCF_964261635.1. Lineage (NCBI taxonomy): Eukaryota > Metazoa > Chordata > Amphibia > Caudata > Salamandridae > Lissotriton > Lissotriton helveticus. Next base: position 1,118,213,668 of record NC_136068.1, on the reverse strand, counting down.
CTTTTGGACTGGCAAGAAAAAGCTCTCTCATCACCACCTCCCAGTCATCTCAAATCATTATTGATCAGCATAGATGATCACATGCACGGATGACTGTTGCGCTCCTGCTGCACTAGATCTGAGCAATTTGGAGTGTCAGGGACTATTTTTTTAGAAGGTATTGTACAGAAATGTGTTCAATTATATTTCAGCATCATATTAAAGCAGCCATTTGCTCATTTCTTCCAATGTTCTCCAAATATGTAGACATTCACATAACATAAAACAAAAACCCTCTCGTAATAAATAAAACATTGACAAGATACGTGATGAGAATAAGAGCACTTCAATCCAAAACAAATGTTTTCAGAAACGAATACATTGTTTTACAGATGACCTTTACCTCGTGTAAAGAAAAGGCAGAGCTCTTGAAAAACGACGCTTCAAATCACATTCATTGGCTGACCACATTGTCTGTCAGATTTGCTCGAGGCTGTCTGTGTGCACATGAGTATTCGAGCAGAAAAAAATCAAGCATAAATCGTGCACAGAAGCAGTAACAAATGGTGATATTCCAGATTACAACAAAGCGGTACCTCTGAGCCTGTCAAGTGCTCCATTGTCACCTACACACCATATGCACCAATTCATTCCGAGAAGCACATGCAAAAGGTACTCATCCGTAAGTTTAGATTTGCAAAAAGGATATCAGAAAGTTCCTGCCAACATTTTAAAAAGACATGCCACCCACCATGATGCCCGCAAAACGAATGTAGTCTTTTGGGCCTCATTGCACTTACACACTACTATCATTCTCATGAAGCTCTCTAAGCACTGGAATATCAACAGACAATGTAAACTCATAATAGTCATACCACTCCCGAAAAATGTAAAACATAAATCCGGACATATGCAAATCAAATAATGACCCATCTCTGGCTTTACCTATAAAGCTAAGTCAATGAAAACCCTGCAACCACTTAAATATCCACACAACTGGAGGGCAACTGTTGAGCAACTTTCAATCAGTGCTTCAACGAAGCTTCAGTACCAGGATGTCGACGAGGAGCTCCTCCCCACCCTATAACATGGACTAGACTTCTGCGCTGCATTCAATACCATCATCATCTGTAAAATACTGCTTGATCGCTTGAGAACTGTTCCTGCACTGGGGTGTTTCAGGAAGAGGAATTTAGCCTGGGTCAGTTCTTTTCTGAACAGTAACACACAGAATGCATAGTACCTTCATCAATAAAACTACAAGCATGAGCTGCAGAGTCTCCTTTCGCCCCAATCCAATTTAATATATGTGTTTGCTATCATTTAACATTATATTTCTTTAATGGTTTTCTGTAGGGCCACTGTACCCGTGAGATATGAGTGTGCTTTACATACAAAATAGGAGTCGAATACAGAAACTAGTGAAAACCTGAGTCAAATCAAATGATAGAAACAGAGAACATAAAGATGGATTAAATGTAGGACAATAATGTGCAATAACTTCCAGAAATAAAGTAGATTGAAAAGTCTATTGATGTGAGGATTAACAGAGAATGATGTCAAGTAAGAAGCCCAGGATTTACTATTGAGGTACCTGAAGGAGGAAACTAAAAGCGTAATTACAAAATGTATGTTCTTGTTTTGGAAGGATGAGGAGAAATTTGTTTTTTCAGAACATTATATTACAAATATGTATTTTTGTCTTGCATCAATTATTGGAATTTGAGAGGCAGGAGCAAATTGTGTAGATAAGATAACATTAAAACATTTTTTTTAGATAATTGTTCAGTGCAAGCATATTGAGGAATGGAGACTACAGAACCATCAAACGATGAGATAGACAGTTCAAGATACAAATTGAACATAGAGCCCTGAGGAACACCACACAACATTCAGTTGTACTGCATCTTGCCTCGGATGGATGGCTTTCACGTATTTTTTTCCGGGATAACACTCTCCAGTTCCTTTTCTAGACTGAAGAACATTTTGGTGTTGTTAGTATACATGTGGTAGCCAATTTGGGCTTCAAAGATGTAGTTGATCTCATATCTCATTTGTAAATCACTACTTCACTTTAACAAACTAGATTTATGTTTTATCCCTTCAAATTCTCTACCTGTTCATTTCTGTGGAATCCTCAGCTTCATCTAGTACGACCACTGAATTCACTAATAATCTGATATTTTACCACAATAAAGCTTCACATCTTCTTTCAGTTAGTTCTTGTTACTTCCCATCTCTCTAAAATGTAGTTTCTTTGTAATCTGTCTCCTCGCCTTTTCCTTTGTAAGCAGACACCTTTACCAAAAGTCTGACTGATGATTGTGGAGTACTATAAAGTGTTGTTGTGGGACCTCACCACGTAATACACTCACAAAACCATTTAGGGTCCAAACAGGGTCGTTTGTAAAACATCTTGGTCAACTCAGGGCAGCTGCTGTTTCGAGCAGCAAGGCTTAAAACAAAGGAACTAGTGTATAGCATTTAAAAAAAAAACAGAATAATAGTCACACAGCACAAAAGAAATCCGACACCAATTTTAAAAACACATTATATTTTATGCATTTTTAGACACCAAAATGAATAAAATCCACTGGTGAGTTCCGGAGATATAGATTTTTAAGAAACACAAATCTTAGCTTTTTAGACCTAAGCACAAACGAGCATTGGTAACCTTAAAGTTTGGATACTTTTAAAATGTTTTAAAGAGCTGTCTTTAACTACTCTGACATAGACTGAGAGATCAGTTCTGACACGGAGAAGCTCAGGAGGACCAATAGGGAGCATTTGGACAGTTACCTGGTTAACACAGCAGTCTGAAGTTCAGTTCCATACTTTGCACAAGGACCGCCATAGACTTTAATGGAGTGTTCCTGATGCTGAGGACACAGGATGCTGAAAGATGCTCTGGGTGCTGCGTGGTCAACAGGGACTTTCCTGGGGTTATTCCTTGCTGGGGCAACGTGGGCCACAGAAGGCGATGCCCCTCGACGTCCTCTTTGGGCCAGCAGAAGTCCAGTTACTACTGGGCTACCAATGTCCAGTCACAGCAATACCAACAGTTTAATTTGGTGAGGGCTAGTGTCCATATTTGCTATATATTCTGGTTATGTGTTGTGAATTGGCCGCACAGGTGAATGGGGACCCAGTGAAGCTTCTTGAGGTGCGCTGTGATCTGTGTGCAGCGTAGAAGGTGTAGTATGAGTCTTACGGCAGCATTCTGGATGGTCTGGAGTCTGTATAGAAATTGTTTGGAGATTCCAGTTAGAGACAGTTGCCATAGTCCAGCTACTAGTGGTGGTTGTCTTGTCTGTCAGGAAGAGGATGAGTTGGGTGTCTTTAGCGTAGGAGAGGACGATCTCTTGTGATCAGAAGATGCTGGCGTGCAGTGTCATGTATATGTTGAAAAGGGTGGGAATGAGAGACAATCCCTGTGGGATTCTGCATACCAGGTTCCTTGTCTCCAATGTGAAGGGTGGAAGCCTGATCCTTTGGGGTCTTGCAGTGAGGAAGGAGCAAATCTATTTGAGTGCGGACCCTTGCATATCAACCTAGTGCAGATTTCTGATAAGGGTGTTGTGAGAGACAATGTTCAGGTCCATAGAGAGGTCAAGTAGAATGAGAATCGTGGTTCCTCCTTGGTCCAGGATGGTTCAGTGGCTGCAATGAGTGCTGTTTCGGTGCTGTGGTTCTGTCTGAAACCTGAGTGGGTGTTGTGTAGAAGCTGGTGAAGGTCGAGGTGGGTTGTGAGTTGCTTGTTGATGACCTCTGCAATCACTTTGTCTGGATAGGGGAGCAGGGAAATGGTCCAAAGTTGCTCAGTTGATCCAGGTTGGCAATAAGCTTCTTGAGGAGGGCGTTGAATTCTGAAAGATTCCTTCCATCCGAGAAAGCAGAGGACATGATGATGGTGTTGATGATGTGGGTCACGGAGGTGCCGATTGATGATGTTCCCAGGTTGTAGATGAGGTAGAGGAATGGGTCTGTTGGGACCCCTGCGTGGATGGTTCGCATGATTGACGCAGTCTAATTTTTGGTGAGTGCTGTCCATTCGGTCAGGTAGCTGTCTTGGTTGGTGGTGGGTAGTTTATCGATGAGTCCTCTGCAGTTGGCTTGAAGTGTGAAATTGCTATAGAGGTTTGCGATTTTGCTCGGGAAGAAGTTGGATAGGTTGTTGTAGAGTTGGTGGGAGGTTGTGATTTTGAAGGTGGCTGAGGACGAGGTGAAGTCTGAGGTGAAGTCTTTGGCGAATGAGAAAATCTCATTGCATCTACTGGAGTTTCCTCCAATGTGGTCTACTAGCCCTTTTTTCCTGGTGTCTCTTATTTGCTGGAGATAATGTCTGACTGCAACTTTGTAAGTGGTTCTGTCAGTGGTCTCATGGCTGGCTCTTCATTTCCTTTCAGGCAGTTCACAGAGTTGTTTGATGTCTTAGAGATCTTTTGTGTGCCAGCTGGCCTGCTTGCTGGATCTACTTTGCTGGTTTGGTTTAATGGGTGCAAGGGAGTTCGTGCAGTTCTTGAAGTTGTTGCTGTCCTTGTCGAAGTGGTCTAAGGAGCTAGGTTGATCTGTGCTAAGGCTGCTGTGCCAGTCTGCCTCTGTGATTTTGCCTCCGCAGCAGCTTGGAATGCTGATGCAGTCTGGGCCATTACCTTGAGGTGTGTCCATTTGGAAGTGGAGGATGCAGTGGTAGGTGCATGTGAACTGTTTGGAGTATTTGTATGTGATGCCGTCGCTGGTGGCGAAGATAGGATCCAGAGTGTGTTGGTTCAAGACGAACTAGGTAAGTCCGATGTTGCCCAGGCTTTAAATCAGTGCTGTGGATCAGGGTTCGTTTCTGTCTTCCAGATGGAAGTTGAGGTTGCTGAGAAGAAGTATGTAAGCTCTGGGGTCGATGGTGAGGGGGACGACAAAGTCGGTGTTCAGTTTGGTAAAGGTGGCTAGCGGTTTGGATGGTCGGTAAGCGAGGATTCTGTTCAGGGTAACGTTTTGGGAGATTTGCAGCTTGAAGTGCAAATGTTCCACGATTGGCGTGCCGGTCTCTGTGAATGATGTGCATTTGATGGATTCCTTGAAGATGATTGCGAGTCCTCCATCTGGTTTGTGAAGGTGGTCCTGTGGAGTGATCTTGTAGCCTGCTGGGATTGCCATGAGGATGGCGGGAGGCGATGTGGGGGTAGAACCAGGTCTCCAACTCTACAGTGTAGAGTGGTGTGCCATAGAGAAGAGTAGGGTGACGTGGAGTGGAGTAGAGTGGTGTAAAGTAGAATGACGTAGAGTACAGGAGAGTGATGTGGTGTGGGGTAGAAAGGAGGGTGGAGTTGAATAGAGCAGAATGGAGTGGTTTAGAGTAGCATGGCATAGACTGGCGTGGCAAAGAGCTGAATGCTTAGACTGCGTAGAGTAGCGTGGAGCTGATGTAGAGTGGTATGGAGATGGTGTGTAGTGGAGCTGGAATAGAGTGTAGTGGCATATAATAGAGTGGCCTGGAATGGAGTATAGTGGTGCAGAGGGGACTGAAGTAGAGTGGTGTAGGGTGGAGGGACATGGTGTGGAGTAGAGTGGCGTGGAGTAGAGTGGCGTAGAGTAGAATAGCATTGAATAGTGTGGAGTGGGGTAGAATGGGATAGAGTGGCAAAGAGAAAAGTGGCAAGGAGAGTGGATTGGCATAGAGTATAGTGGCAAAGATTGGCATGGAGTAGAGTTGAGTGGAGCGGCATAGAACAAAGTGACGCACAGTAAAATAGAGTGAAGTGGTGTAGGGCAGTGGTGGCCACTCCACATTAGAGCGGAGGAGTACCGTCCCCCCAGAAAATAAAACGATAATAAAATGGGTTTTAAACTTGTTTTGTTGTCGTTTTATTTTAATCCCCTGGAGCTGTTCCTAGGACTCTGATGAGTCTTGAGGGGTGGGTCCAAGGGATGACTTCTGGTGGGGGAGTGGTGGGCACTCCATACACTGGGCAGGAGGTGTTTGGAAGTATGGTAAAGTGGTGTAGAATAGACTGGAGCAGAGTGGCGTGGAGTAGACTGGCGAAGAGTAGAATGGCACTGAATGGCGTGGAGTGTGGTATGGTAGAGGGGAGTGGCAGAGAGGCGAGTGGCAGAGAGGCAAGTGGCAGAGAGGCGAGTGGCAGAGAGGCGAGTGGCAGAGAGGGGAGTGGCTTAGAGGGGAGTGGAATGATGGTGTACAGTAGGGTGGCATAGAATAGAGTGGGATGGTGTAGACGAATTGGAAAAGTAGAATGTTGTGAAGTGATGTAGAGTAGTGTAGAGTGGTGTCAAGGAGAGTAGCAGAGTAAAGTGGCATAGAGTAAAGTGGCATGCAGCAGAGTGGAGTAGACAAGAATGGTGTAGATTAGAGTGGCAGAAAAGAGTGGCTGTGAGAGAGTAGAATGGCTTAGAGTGGAGTTGTGTGGGAGGAGGTAAAGGGGAGTGGATTAGAGTAAAGTGGCATAGAGCAGAATGGCATGTAGTGGCTTTGAGTGGCAGAGAGTGGAGTTGCATACTGTAGACCGGCATAGAGTAGAGTGACAGAGTAGAGGGGCGCGAGGTAGAGTACAGTAGCAGAGATTGGCATGAAGTAGACCTGGGTGGACTGGAGTGGTGTAGAATAGAGTTAGGAAGAGGCGTTGAGTAGAAACGCATAGAGTGGAGTGGTGTAGAGTGGAGTGTCATGGAGTTTAGTGGCATAAAGTAGAGTGGCATACAGTGGAATGGAGTATCGCAGAGTGAAGTGGTGTGGGGTGTCATAGAGTAGGGTGTCAGACGAGAGTGACATGGAGTAATTTGGCATAGAGATTCGCATGGAATAGAGTTGGGTGGAGTGGCATAGAGTGGTGTGCAGTGGAATGGAGTGGTGCAGTGTAGGGTGGTGTGGAGTAGAGGCTAGTGGCACAGTAGAGTGGTGTAAAGTAATGTACAGTGGTGTAGAGCGGGGTGAAGTGAGGTGGTGGAGAGTGGAGTAGTCTAGAGAAGAGTGGCGCAGAGTACAGTAGCGCGGAGTGGTGTAGCGTGTAGTGGGGTAGAGTGGAGTGGGATAGAGTGGAGTTGGGTAAGCACAGTGTCTTAGAAAGATATGGAGCGGGCATAGAATGAAGTGAAATAGAGTTGAGTGGCTTATATTAGTGTGGAGTAGAGTAAACTAGAATAGAGTGGCATAGAGTTGGGTGGAGTGGAATAGAGTAGGGTGGAGTGGAATAGAGTTGGGTGGAGTGGATTAGACTAGAATAGAGTGGTGTACAGTGGCATAGAATACAGTTGAGTAAAGCATAGTGGCACAGATTGGCTTGGAGGCGTAGAGTAGAGTTGTGCTGCACGTAGAGGAGAGTGGCATATAGGAGAGTGGCATGGAGGAGAGTGGCGTAGAGGAGAGTGGCGTAGAGGAGAGTGGCGTAGAGGAGAGTGGCGTAGAGGAGAGTGGCGTAGAGGAGAGTGGCGTAGAGGAGAGTGGCGTAGAGGAGAGTGGCGTAGAGGAGAGTGGCGTAGAGGAGAGTGGCGTAGAGGAGAGTGGCATAGAGGAGAGTGGCGTAGAGGAGAGTGGCGTAGAGGAGAGTGAGGTAAAGGAGAGTGGCGGGACAGGAGAGTGGCGGGGTAGAAGAGAGTGGGGGCGTAGAGGAGAGTGGTGGAGTGACGGAGAGTGGCGGAGTGGAGGAGAGTGGCGGTGTGGAGGAGAGTGGCAGAGAGTGGCACCAAGTGGAGGAGAGCGGCGTAGAGGAGAGAAGAGTGATGTAGAGCAGTGGTTCTTAACCTGTGGTCTGGGGACCCCAGAGGTCCACAATACCAATGCTGGGGATCCGTGACAGCTTAGAAAATTAAATATTAACATATTAACTGTACATACATAATGAAGAAAAAATTTAGATTGAGCATTTTAAAACGTTCTGTAAATGTGAAAGAATTTGAAATTAGAGGCTAAAAATAAAGTTAGTAACCTTAGATTGATTCGATGGAGCAGTGCAAATACATGATATAGAATAAAGTATGGACAATGAGTGGCCTCAATTGAATTCCGAAAGGCTCCAACCTTTCCATCAACATAACATTTTAAACAAAAATGTAATTGTCAATCAATATTTAATAATATTAATAAGGGTGTCAGAGCAGGGCGTCAGAGAGCAGGGCGTCAAAGTAGAGTGTCACAGAGTAGACTGTCACAGAGTAGAGTGTCACAGAGTACAGTGTCACAGAGTAGAGTGTCACAGAGTAGAGTGTCAGAGTAGAGTGTCGAATCGTAGAGCAGAGCGTCGTAGCGTAGAGTGTCGTAGCGTAGAGTGTCGTAGCGTAGAGTGTCGTAGCGTAGAGTGTCAGCGTGTTGTAGGGTAGAGTGTTGTAGGGTAGAGTGTCATAGAGTGTTGTAGTGTGGAGTGGTATAGAGTAGCGCATAATGGAGTTATGTTATGTTATGTTAAAGGGAGTCTTATAGAGCGCTCGGCTACTCGGGCAGAGTGTCCCGGCGCTATACAGATCTGTAGAGGTACGGCCTAGAAGACGCAGGCGAGCTACTGTCCAAACAGCCAAGTCTTGAGCCCCTTCCTGAAGGATAACAGATTGTCTAATTTCCTGAGGGAAAGGGGCAGTTTGTTCCAGAGTTGGGGAGCCAGCAATCTGTAAGAGCGTCCTCCAATGCGCGCTCGTTTGATTGCAGGAACAATGGCCAGTGCTAAAAGGGAAATAGACCCGCACTCTTTTCCTTAAGGAGACAGCGCCGGTGCCACGCAGAGATTTAAAGGCCATAATGAGAGATTTGAAATGAATGCGCTTGCGCACCGGCAACCAGTGAATCGAATTCAGAAGGTGTGAGTCCTACGACTGAGACCAAAAATGGCCCTAGCCGCCGCATTCTGAACAGATTGAAGGCGTGTAAGAAGATATTCTGGGAGGCTTAAATAGAGTATGTTGGCGTAGTCCAGCCTAGAGCCGATCAGCGCCTGCACCGTAATCCTCCTGTGAGCATGAGAAAAATAGGGAAGAAATTTCCTGAGAGTACGTAGAAGGCCAAAATACTGGCCGACTACGCTGAGAATCTGCGGTTTAAGGGTTAGACCGCTGTCAATTTTTACACCCAGATTTTTTGCCATAGAAGTGGCAGATGATGGGGGGAACATATCGGTAGGCCACCACGATTTCCAGTGGCCATCAAGGGAACAGCCACAGAAAAGAATCTCTGACTTGTCAGAGTTACATCGTAGCTGGTTCAATTGGAACCAGGAGAAAACAGCCAACGAGGCAGATCCTGATGGTATCACTGGCGAAGTCTGAGTTCTTATCGCAGGTAAAAAGAAGCTGCGTATCGTCGGCGTAGGATACAATCCGGGCTCCATGAGATTCCACCAGATCTGCCAAGGGAGACAAATAAATATTGAAAAGAGTGGGGCTCAACACCGAACCCTGTGGGACTCCCACATCCAGCAGAGGAACTGGAGCAGAAAAAGGGGGGCCCAAATCGATTGTTGGCGACCAGATAAAAAAGACTCAAACCAGTTGAATACCGTCCCTCTCAGACCAATCTCCTGGAGTCTAGAAAGAAGATGGCTGTGAGGGACGGTATCAAAGGCCGCAGAAAGATCGAGTAAAACCAACATCACCTTCCCTCCTCTGTCCAGAACCTCTTTTATTGACTCTGTAACTTCCAATAATGCAGTCTCTGTGCTTAGATTTGAGCGAAATCCGGATTGGGTATGATGGAGAATATCTCGGATTTCGAGGAAGTTCGAGAGAGTGGAGTGGACATGTTTTTCCACAATTTTAGCAAAAGCAGGGAGTAGTGAAATCGGTCTATAATTGGAGTGTACAAGGGGGTCAGAATTAGGTTTTTTCAATAACGGAAGGATGTGCGCCATTTTCCATGAACTGAGGACAATGCCGGTTTCGAGAGAGACATTGAGGATTGTATTAATAATGGGATTGATAATAGGTGCCATCTTGGCCAAGAATTTTGCAGGGCAAGGGTCTGATGGGGAACTGGACTTTAATTTAGATAATAGATCTAGTGACCTCTGTGGAGATAAAGGAGGAAAAACAGAGAGCATATCACTCTCTGCAAGGGAATGAATCACGGGGGAGATTGAGCCAAAGTCTCTTATAGAGTCAGTTGGTACAAAAGAAGCCTGAATATTTATGATCTTATTGGCAAAGAAACTAGCCATTTGTTTGATCCATAGCTCAGTAGGTGAAAATGTAGAAGTTAGAGAGGCAGGGAAGTGAATTCCTTGACTATAGTAAAAATGTCTGTTATATTAGCTGCAGATTCAATTCTTTTAGAAAAGTGAGACTTTTTCTCTATGACAATGACCTTATGATATCCTTTAATGAGTTCCTTATATGTCTCTTTTGATGGGACATCGTAGCTTTTTCGCCACCTTCTCTCGGCTTTTTTGCAGAGCCTTCTGCTCTCATGGAGCGCTAGGGTGAACCAAGGTGCCGTAGCACGCGAGCTTTTTTTGGACTGAATAGAGAGGGGTGCTATCTCGTCAAGACGCTGCGTAAGCCAAGACTGGAAAAAAACTAGATCGCTAGCCAGCTCACCAGTGAGCTTGCAAGGGTGTATAGCAAAGGATTTCTCCAGCATAACAACAGCCGTGACACGATGATAAGGACGGGAGGTCGTAGACTGTGAGCCTGCGCCAATATTGGCTGCTTTAGAGATACGTAAAATATCAAAGTTCACTAAGTAGTGATCAGTCCAAATAAGTGGTAGGAGAAGGGAAGAGATGATGGGTATTGAAGAAAAGATTTGATCAAGGGCGTGTCCTTTGTTGTGAGTGGCTGAGGCGATATAAGGAGACAAACCGAATGGACTAGTTACATCCTGGAGTTTCATGGTGTCTGTTGCGTCTGCATCATCCATATGGATGTTGAAATCCCCTAAAAGTAGACAATGTTTAAACTTCATGATTAATGGAGAAATGGCAATATGAAGTTCATCAAAAAAAGAGACTGAATGGCTGGGTGGTCTGTACAGCAGCAAACCAGCACACGAGTGATGAGGGGAAAAAGACAGACAAAAACCAAGTGACTCCACCCCGGGGATATCTTCCGTCATAAAAACTGTACAGGAGTAGCGCCTATCCACCACAATTGCAACTCCCCCCCCCTACCTGTGGCTCGGTCTTTCCTCACCATATAGTAATTCGGAGGAAGAGCATTAGATATATCCGGGCTTGAGAAATCACCAAGCCAGGTTTCAGTCCGAAAAAGGCACGCAGGCTTAAACTCGGTTAGTAGATTGAAAAAATCTAGGGCATGTTTACCCAGAGACCGAGTATTGAGTAGCATGCAGGAATAATTAATTTGATGGCTTCCTATATTCGTCGCTAAGTCAGAGAGGTCTGCGGAGCGCGTGATATCCTTAGTATCAGCAATGTTCTGAAATAGCCAGCCGCAACTCGCGCAGCAAGATACGTCGTTGGGGTTTCGGGGAGCGCGAAACAATCGCATCCCACATTTCCCCTCAAACTTTTTAAAAAGCTGGAATCATATCCATGTATGATACCTGACATTTGGACTTGAGTTCCATCTGTAGTGCTGGGCCCTGGCGCCTCCGGGACGTGGATGGGCGCAGACGGGCTTAACTTTGGCGTACCTTCTGCGCGCATTAGGCGCGCCCGCTGCATTCGTCCGCTGCACGTCCTCTGAGGCATTCTGATTAAATAGGGAGGAGAGGTGAGTCAGAGGGCGCTAAAGACTAGCGAGCTGACCTAAGTTCCACCCAAGATGGCGGCCGCGCTGCAAGCAGCGTGAAAACCAAGGTGCCGAGTCAGATAGGGATGCAAAACACTCGCTGTAGTGTCAGCGCACACAAAGATTGAGGCAGTAGCTTTTGTGACACACTATCCATCAAAGTAAAAATTAAACAGTAGTAGCAAATCACACTGTCATAAAACACATTAAAAGTTATTCCAGCTTGCTAGCGTTTTTTTTAAGTAAATGGCGCGTGTGTTCCCGGCTGAGCCTCAGGGACAGATCTGAAAGCAGCGCTAGGAAACCCGGTCTCTTATGGTCAGAGGGCGCTAAAGACTAGCGAGCTGACCTAAGTTCCACCCAAGATGGCAGCCGCGCTGCAAGCAGCGTGAAAACCAAGGTGCCGAGTCGCATTGAGTAGAGTGGCATGGAGTAGAGTAGAGGGAAGAGGAGAGACATGGAGTGGCGTAGAAAGCATAGAGTGGCGTAGAGTGACGTAGAGTGGTAAAAGTGGAGTGGCATGGAGGGGAGTAGCATAGAGTTGAGTGGAGTAGAATATAGTGCAGTGGACTGGCAAAGAGTGGCGTGGCAAAGAGTGGAGTAAAGTAGAGTGGAGTAAAGTAGAGTGGAGTAAAGTAGAGTAGCTTAGAGTACAGTGGTGTTGAGTAGAGTGGAGAAGAGTACAGAGGTGTGGAGTAAAGTAGCATACAGTGAAGTGATGTAGAGTAGTGTAGAGTGGCATGGAGTAGAGTGCCATAGACTAACATGGAGTAGAGTTGAGTGGTGTGGATTAGAGTGAAGTAGAGATAAGTGGTGTAGTGTGAGTGGCATAGAGTAGAGTGGAATAGAGTGAAATGGAATAGAGTGAGTAGAGTGGAGTGGCACTGAGTGGCATAGAATAGTGGCATAGAGTAAAGTGGCATAGAATAAAGTGGCGTAAAGTGTAGCCTGGAGTGGTGTAGATTAGAGTTGAGTTGAGTAGAGTGTAATGGCAGAGAGCAGAGTGAGTAGCGTAGCATGAAGTAGAGTGGCGTGGAGTTTGGAGTAGAGTAGAGTAGAGTGGAGTACAGTGGAGTTGAGTACAGTGGAGTTGAGTGGACTGGCATTGTGTGGTATGCAAAGTTGCCTGAGTTGCCAGTGAATTGCCCTATAGCACTTCAAAGCCTGGTCAGGGCTCGCAAGTGCTATATCAATGCAACTATAATACAATACAATAGGTTACCAATCATCTTGACCTTTGATATGATGCAGGAACTTGTTAATTTGTATAACGCTTCTGTGAGAATTGGTTAGGTTTCAAATATATGATGTGTTTTAGACCTGGAGGGACTAGTGGGCAAAGGAGCAACATATATTGCATAAAGCTGGGGATAAAAAAGTGCACAATGGAGGGAGCACTTCTGGGCCTGTTTCAACACACTAAGGGAATAAAAGTGTGCACCAGGTTAATTGATTTATCCCTGCTGATCACTTGACGTCTTATTGCCATGCATTAGAAGGCAAAGACATTGCCGGAAGAGTTGCACTGGTGCAGGGCGACCCTCAAGTTGGGGCTTGCAGAGGTGGTGGCGCTCCGGCGTGAAGAGGCTCAGAAACTGCACAAATACTCAGTTGCAGCAGACTGCGAAACGCTGCTGGGTGATTTACACTCTTACAGCGATGGCCTGATTGCCTAGTGCTTCAGTACTTGCTGACTGCTGAGTGTCCTTTACTAGTCCTGCTCTGTCGAAGGTTAAGCTCCTGTCTGCTCTGGGCCCTAGCTCCTTGCGATAGATGCCCTGCTGGGCTGTCACCACCACTTATATATTCACAGTGCCCACGGTCCATTCTCTTAGTTGCGGATTTGTAAGTATTAAATATTTTTGCGGAGTCAGGCTTAGACTATCTGCTGTGTCTCATAAAGAACTGGCTGATCTCCACTGGTAAGTGTACGACAATGAAGATCTCAAGATCTAATGAGTATCAGTGATTGAGCATTGTCACCACATGTTGGTTATTGTTGGGATGGGTGGTTCTTGCTATTCTCACAATTGCACTGGCTGAGCTGAGAACTCCTACCTGTATTGTATTTATGTCAAGATTGACATCAATGATGTAATAGACATACTGTATGGATGCAACTCATATGAATGAAGTGCTGTAACTGCCTGTGTTGCTTTGGTGAAATTAAAAATTGGTTTAAAAAAAAAAAGAAGCTGGGGATAAAAAAAAGATGGAGACCAGGGGTGGCAGTGAAAGAAACAGTACCTAAATCACTGCGTGATCAGCAGACGGACATTTATTAAATTTAATCAATCTGTGCTTGGTTTATGCTCCACAGAAAGAAAAGGTAGTGAAGCCCAGAATGCATTGGCCAATTACAAGGCAGCATAGAGGAGTGACAATGAAGTCAATAAATGGTAGGCAATGCGCTCCAAGTACTTTATTGTAAACAATACCGCCTTGCAAGCGCAGCACATGCGCTGTGCAAGCAAGACTGAACAAGCATTTGCAATGCAATCGGTCTCGCCTTTGGGACCTTATATGTATTTAGCTATGCAGCGCATTAGCCTGGGCGCTGAAACATCTACTGTTCTTTAACCTGGATGGAAAGTAAGCACCAAACTGCGTGACACGCCAGGTATGGGAAAACACATGGAGAGAAGTATTGCCTTTCAGCGGGAAAGGGTATAGTCCAAAGCTCTGTTTTTAATACAAAAGCAGGGCCTTTGGTGGTAATATGACTGAAAATACAAGATTTGAAAAAAATATTATTGTCTACGGTTGCTTGTGAAAGACAATTTCTATGGACTGGAATCTAGAGAATGCTAAAGTGATTCTGGTATTTTACTGACCTCTGCTGGTCGTTTTCTAGCAAGAAAGTTAAATAGAGGCAGTACCAGAATTTAAAAAAAAGAAAGTACCTCAGTAGAAAGCAATTCTGGAATTTTACGGACCTCTGCTGGTCGTTTTCTATCTAGAGAGTTAAATAGAGGCAGATGACCAGAAAAAAAGTCCCTAAGCAGAAGCAGACAAGTCCTAGGGCTGATCTCCAGAGCCCACAAAGTACATACACATATAAGTATAAACTAAGGTATATATACCAAATATATACTAAAGTATATTCAAGAGGTCTCGAATACTCAACCTAAAAAGGCCGCAGAACTGGGGGTGGAAAATCCTCAACAGCCAAAGGGTTAACAAAAACGGTCATTATTTAGTATGCTTAAGACGCTAAGGAAATTGGTATCCATAGCAGTATTATCTTACTCTATGCAAATTAAGTAGAGGTTTTTGGCACTGTCTCCAAAGGGACTAGCAAAAATTGAGGTCTAAAGGACGTTGCCTTTGAAACAAAACCTAATTCAGGGCTGTGTGCTCGTGAGGTGGGGTAGGGAAGGGGACTTAAACCACACACGCCCTAAAAAATGTTTGTAGGAAAAAAACAGTCAGAATGACTTAAATACTAGCCACGCGGAGCGTCAAGGGAATCGCCAGACACGTTTCACAAAAAAAAACGGAGGATGCAACGAAGAAGTGCCCCTCGGGACACTGCCTTGCTTCAACAGGCACGTCAGATCTGAAGATTCCCTGAAGGGGCATCACCAGCACAACAGAGCTCGCCATATGACCGGGTTTCCTTTGCAAATAATTGAATTTTCATTATCCGGCTTCAACGCCTCACTTTATGTCCAGACATGCGTGCAGCAAGTTTGTCTTTCACATATTGCGCACTATAAATCGAAATGAGTTCCCTTGATATTGTGTGTGGGCAACGGAAGGGGCATGAGACTGCGCCTCTCTGCTCCACACATTACAAGCGAGAGTAAAGCCTGCAGTAAGTACTGCTACATCAACTTAAACTAGTTGTGTGAAGCTAGCGCTGCAGTGCTTTAAATGTGCCGGTACTGAGTACCAGCACTTTTTTATTTTCAGAGGGAGAGTATCTGCACTTCTCAAGAGACACATAATTCTATTATTTGGGGTGTACTCTCCAATCAATCACAGTATTTGTAAAGCGCACTATATACCCGTGAGGGTCTCAAGGCACTGGGGGTGAGGGGGTGCTGCTACTGCTCGAAGAGCCAGGTCTTGAGAAGCCTTCTGAATGTGAGCAGGTCTTGGGTCTGCCGTAGGTGGGTGGGGAGGGGTTCCAGGTCTTGGCGGCGAGGAAAGAGAACGATCTGCCGCCGGAGGTCGCTCATCGGATGCGGGGGACCGCGGCGAGGCCGGCGGAGCTGGCGGGTGGGGGTGTAGTAAGTGAGTCGTCTGTTGAGGTATGCTGGTCCGGTGTTGTGGAGTGCCTTGTGTGCGTGGGTGAGAAGTTTGAAGGTGATCCTCTTGCTGACGGGGAGCCAGTGCAGGTGTCTCAGATGGGGGATGATGTGACTGCCTTGGGGGGTGTTGAGAATCAGACGTGCCGAGGCGTTCTGGATGCGTTGAAGCCGCTTCAGGAGTTTGGCCGGGATTCCTGCGTAGAGTGAGTTACCGTAGTCCAACCTGCTACTGACGAGGGCCTGGGTGACCGTTCTTCTCGTTTTGGTGGGATCCGCTTGTAGATCCTGCGGAGCATGCGGAGGGTGTTGAAGCAGGAGGAGGAGACGGCGTTGACCTGCTTAGTCACGGAGAGGGTGGAGTCGAGGATGATTCCTAGGTTGCGTGTGTGGTCGGTAGATGGTGCTGTTCCCAATGTGGTGGGCCACCATGTGTCATCCCAGGCTGAGGGGGTGGATCCGAGGCTGAGGACCTCCGTCTTCTTCGAGTTCAGCTTCAGTCGGCTGTTCCTCATCCATTCTGCGATGGCCTTCATTCCTTCATGGAGGTTGGTCTTGGCGGTCTGAGGGTCTTTGGTGAGGGAGAGGATCAGCTGGGTGTCGTCAGCGTAGGAGATGATGTTGAGGTCGTGTTGACGGGCGACGTGGGCGAGAGGGGCCATGTAGATGTTAAACAGCGTCGGGCTGAGGGATGAGCCCTGGGGTACGCCACAGATTATCTCGGTGGCTTCGGAGAGGAAGGGGGGAGGCAGACGCTCTGTGATCTGCCAGGGAAGAAGAAAGTGGTCCAGTCCAGGGCCTTCTTTTGAAACCCGGCTTCGTGGAGGCGTATTTGTAGTGTGCGGTGGCAGACCGTGTCGAAGGTGGCTGATAGGTCTAGGAGGATGAGGGCTGCTGTTTCTCCATTGTCTAGCAGGGTCCTGATGTCGTGGGTGGCGGCGATGAGAGCGGTCTCGGTGATGTGGTTGCTTCCGAACCCGGATTGGGACGGGTCCAGGATGTTGTTCTCCTCGAGGTAGTGGGTCAGTTGTTTGTTGACGATTTTCTCTATGACCTTCGACGGTAATGGGAGCAGGGAGATGGGCCGGAAGTTCTTGAGGTCTTTGGGGTCTGCCTTGGGCTTCTCGAGCAGGGCGTGGATCTCGGCGTCCTTCCAGCTTTCAGGGAAGGTTGCTGTCTCGAAGGAGATGTTGATCACTTTCCAGAGTTGGGGTGCGATTGCTGTGTCGGCTTTGTTGAAGATGTGGTGTGGGCATGGGTCTGACGGTGATCCGGAGTGGATGGAGTTCATGATCGTGCGGGTGTCGTCGTCACTGATGTTGGTCCAGGAGAGCAGGCGGTTGGTGAGGGTAGTGGTCACGGGGGGATGGAAACCGTTGTTGTCGGGGTGGTTGTGACGTTGAAGCTGTCGTGGATGTCGGCGATCTTGCGGTGGAAGAAGGTTGCCAGTGAGTCACACAGGTCTTGTGAGGGTGGGATGTCGTTGGTGTTGGAGCTAGGGTTGGGGAGTTCCTTCACGATGTTGAAGAGCTCTTTGCTGTTGTGTGCATTGTTGTCTAGGCGGTCTTTATGAGGATCTTTTGGCTGATCTGATGTGGTGGTGGTGTCTGCGGGTAGCGGTCTTGTGGGTCATGTAGCTGTCCGGTGTTCGTTCGCGGAGACATTTCTTCTCCAGTTTCCGGCATGCTCGTTTGGAGGCCTGGAGTTCTTCAGTGAACCAGTTGGCTTTCTTGCTTGTGCGGCTGTTGGAGGGTTTCTTGAGTGGGGTGAGGGTGTTGGCGCAGTCGTCGATCCATGAGGTTATTAAAGGCAATTTCTATGGCGCAACTAAGCCCAATGGGCTTCAAGGCGCATAACCAAATAGTAACAGCTGTTAAAAATACCACTATACAGCTATACAACTATTGCGGGTAGGCCTTGACGAAATACCAGGTTTTAAGCGCCTTTTTAAAAGAGGAGAGAGAGGACTGTGTCTTAATATCTTGGGGTAGAGAGTTCCACAGCTTTGGTGCAACAATTGAGAATGCCCTATCTCCCCATCGTGCTCTTTTGGCTCGAGGGACGACCAACAGGTTCAACTCAGCAGATCTAAGCGCTCTCCCCGGCTGATAGGGAGTAAGCAAGGCGCTTAAAGGGTGCGTAGATCTTTCTGACAGAGCTCTATAAGCTAAGCAAAGAATCTTAAACGAGATCCTCAGTTGAATAGGAAGCCAGTGAAGAGTCTTTCTGGCCATAGTGGCAGAAGAAGTATTGGGAAGTGCTAGGACAAAACGGGCCGCAGCATTTTGTACAATTTGTAGCCGCTGGGTGAGCCCCTTGTTGGCATCTGCATAGAGTGCATTGCAGTAATCCAACCTGGAGCCCACCAATGCCACTACTATCTGCTTCCGTGCTGGGAGAGAAAGATAATGAAGAATTCTCCTGAGTATTTTTATGACTCCCCAGCAGGTAGCGACCGTGCGATTAACCTGTAGGGTCATAGACAGCGAGGTGTCAAAGATAACGCCGAGATTTCTGGCTGACTGGGAGGGAGAAGGACAAGTTCCCAGCGCAGACGGCCACCACTCAGTAGACCAGATATCCTGGTCCTTGCCAAAGACCAGGATCTCAGTTTTATCGCCGTTCAACTTCAGAGAATTCTGAAGCATCCAGTCAGATACTGTCTGCATACAGATTCTGAAGTTGGCGGCGGATGTAGATACTGAGTGGGCTAATGACACCATAATTTGAGTGTCATCGGCGTATGACACCACTTCCATCCCCTGAGATTTTACTAGCCTCGCAAGGGGTGCAACATAAATGTTAAATAGGGTCGGACTCAGGGCCGACCCTTGGGGCACCCCACATTGCAAGGATTTGACGGGGGATAGAAATTCGCCGAGCTTGACTCTCTGCTCTCTATGTTGTAAAAAAGAGTGCAGAAGGTTAAGAGCCACACCTGAGATCCCTGCCTCCCTCAACCGGGATGTTAAAATGGAAGGAGACAGGGTATCAAATGCTGCGGTAAGGTCCAAAAGGACCAATACCGTAGTGTGTCCGGCATCTACCTTCATACGGATGTTGTTTACCACCATGGTCAACGCAGACTCCGTACTATGGACTTTGCGAAAGCCATGTTGGGATCCATCAAGATACCCAGATGAGTCAAGAAAAGTAGAAAGATGACAATTGAGGTGAGACTCAAGTATTTTTGCGGGAGCGGGTAACAGCGAAATAGGTCTAAAGTTTTTCAGCTGTTCCGGGTCCAGCGTGGGCTTCTTGAGTAATGGCTTAACTATCGCCCTCTTCCACGATAAAGGGAAGATGCCTTGGGTGATAGATCCATTCATCACCTCTAGCAAAGGTGGCAACAAAGTGACTCTGCAATCCTTCAGGATTTTCAGAGGACATGGGTCCAGAGGGGATGAGGATTTGATCCTATCAAGAAGATTGTCAAGTTTATCCAAAGTAAGGGGCGGAAAGTCCGTTAGGGTGTTAGCATGGTCACTAGACCAGGCTTCCAAGCTCTTCAGGATTTGAAAAGAGGAATCATCCATATTAGTTCTTTGCGTTTCCAGAGCCGTATAGATATCATCAATCTTCTTATAGAAGAACTCTGATATGTTATCGCAAAGCTCCTGTGAGCCCACTACTGGATCCGGCACCTGAAGAGTACAAAGTGAGTCCACGATCTTAAATATCTCACTAGAAGAGGTAAGGGAAGTAGTGAGATTGGTAAAATATAGCTGTTTTTCTTTAATGACCGAGGACTTATAGTCAACTAGCAATTTCTTATGTAATTCCCTATCCTGTGGATCCCAGTTTTTCCTCCATTTCCTCTCTTGTCTTCTGCATCCCTGTCGTAGAAGTCTAAGAGATTCCGTATACCAGGGAGCAGTGGGTTTACGGCGCGCAGAGTATCTATAAGACAATGGAGCTAGTTCGTCCACCGCCCTGGAGATCGAATCAGAGAATAGTTCAGCTCCTTCATCCACATCCCCTGAAACAGAGTAGCTGTCATTGTTTATAAATGGTGCAACAGCATCATTCGTAAAGTTTTTAAAGCTCCTCTTTGGTCCTCTATTAAAATTGCAAGGATCAATCTTTCCTTCCAGAGAATAAGTCATCTGAAGAGGAATGGCGAGATGATCAGACCATACTAAGGATACCGGAGTGTCTACAGATAGTCTATCATCATTGGTAAAGACTCCGTCCAAAATATGGCCCGCCCGATGTGTAGGAGTCTTTACAAGTTGGATACAATCACAGGCCGCCAGCGCATCCACCAACCTGGTGGAATCATGGTCCTCCAAATTATCCAAATGGAAATTAAAGTCTCCAAGGATGGCCAGGCGAGGGTTACCGAAATATGGTTCAAGGATTCTAAGAAGATCCTCGGTAAATGATGCTCTGGAACCAGGGGGTCTATATAAAAGGATTCCAGAGAAGGAGACCGAAGGGGCACATAATATTGAAAAATGTAGGGCCTCAAAAGAGTCCGAGACTGAAGTCAGAGGTTTAATCGTACATTGCAAAGCAATACTGCAAAGAATGGCCAATCCACCTCCTCTTCGTCTGAGTCTGTCATATCGAAACAGATTGTACCCTTCAGGAATGGCCATTAAAAGATCGTGACCAGAGGACTCAGAAGCCCAAGTTTCAGTAACAAACATCCACTCCGGCTTCCTATCTGTCACAAACTCATGGAAGGCAATATTGTTCTTAATGATGGACCTAGCATTGATCAGAAATCCATTCTTTATTATTGGACTCTCAGAGGAGCTGAAGCTGCTCCTGTGTGCTGATAAGGGGAGCATAGGGGGTAAAACGGCAGAGTCACACGTATGACAACAAGAGGAGTGCCGAATACCCTCAGGAGAGAATTTGTGGGTACAGGGTAAAATGTCAGGCTTAAGGGCTAATAGCTCTAATATAGAATAGTAAAAAGGTACCTCAAGATGAAGGAACGATGGTCCAGAGTCCAGCCCGTCCTCAGCGCGGACGGGCGCAGACGGGCTGAACTCTGGCGTAACTCCGGCGTTAGTCCGGCGTTCCCGCTGCGCGTGTCCGCTGCGCGTCAGCGTGACCTCCATTTAAAGGCTTCTAGCGTCCTTTTGACGACTAGAGCGCGCTGTGAGCCCCGACCGCCCCAAGATGGCCGCCACCGGTGAATCCACACCGGGAAATGAGTCAGGAAAGAGGTCCGCCCAACAGCGGTGGTTTTCAAATTTTATCGTGCAAGCAATGGGGACAGGTAAGAATAGGCAGAAAGTAAATGTCAGCTCAATAAAATCGAACATACACAAAGGGGGATTAAAAATGCGCGAGTGGCCGCTCTTCATTCAGAGACCACCCGCAATGCGCACAATCAAAGCAGAATAGCTGAAATTACCCAGCCGCCTAATTTTCCCTCCTTTAAAGGCTTCTAGCGTCCTTTTGACGACTAGAGCGCGCTGTGAGCCCCGACCGCCCCAAGATGGCCACCACCGGTGAATCCACACCGGGAAATGAGTCAGGAAAGAGGTCCGCCCAACAGCGGTGGTTTTCAAATTTTATCGTGCAAGCAATGGGGACAGGTAAGAATAGGCAGAAAGTAAATGTCAGCTCAATAAAATCGAACATACACAAAGGGGGATTAAAAATGCGCGAGTGGCCGCTCTTCATTCAGAGACCACCCGCAATGCGCACAATCAAAGCAGAATAGCTGAAATTGGTTGGCATAGGTTGCATGCGGTGGGGTCGGTGGGTTGGTTCTGAGGGAGGGTTGTGGTTAGCTGGTCTTTGGTGACTTTGCTCCAGCAGTGGCGGGGCATCTGTTGGGTGCGGTGGTGTGTGGTGGGCTTCCTGTAGGTGAAGTGGATGTAGCTGTGGTCAGTCCAGTGGAGTTCGGTGGTGTGGTCGAAGGAGACGTGGGTGCTTGCAGAGAAGATGGGGTCAAGCGTGTGGCCAGCGGCGTGGGTGGGTGCAGAGACGAGTTGTCTGGGGCCGAGATTGGCGAGGTTGTCGATCAGGGTGGTGGAGTTGGTGTTGTTGTTGTTCTCGAGGTGGAAATTCAGGTCCCCGAGGAGGATGTAGTCCATGGAGGTGAGTGCGTGAGTGCTGACTAGGTCGGCAATGGAGTCACTGAACTGTGGTCGGGGTCCGGGGGGTCTATAGATCAAGGAACCTCTGAGGGTGGTGTTGTGATCTGTGTGAATCTGGAAGTGCAGGTGCTCAGCGGTGTTGAGGGTGTCGTCTGAGTGGGTGGAGACCTTGAGAGTGGATTTGTGGATGATGGCGATTCCTCCTCCAACTCCATTGGTGCGGTCTCTGCGAGAGATCTTGTAGTCGTCCGGGATGGCTATAACGATGTCGGTGCTGAGGAGTCGATCCACCAGGTCTCTGTCAGGACGGCAACGTCTGGGGCGGTTGTGTCGAGCAGGTCCCATAGTTTGACAGAGTGTTTGCGTGCGGAGCGGGTGTTCAGAAATACTCAGGTTCTCTGTTACCGGGTACTAGCACTTCTATTTTTCCATTTCAAGCACAGGCACTGCTGATGCTTGACCTGTGTCGATAATCTGCTCTTGGTGTATTTTATTTACATATGACTGCCCGTGTTGTAGTTTGTCGTTGTGTACTGTTCAGTCAGATTAAGGCAAACGTGCAATATTGCTTCCTGTCATGATCCGTGTTCTAGGGAGTCGCTGGCACTGAAGCTGCCCGTGACGTGCGTATTGCTCGTGGACGACAGTAGACAGGTGGCAATTCCAGTTGTTGACCAGTTGCAACAATTATTCACTTAATACAACGGTGTGCGGGGGAGTTGGGGGGCGTCAGGCTTGCACCTCTATCCATACTGTTTATGCTATGTGTGGTGGAACTCACAATGCTGCTTCCTCCATGGTAGCTGTTCAGTATGCAGGCAGAACAAATTGCACTGCTTCACTCAGTGCTGCAAATCTCTTGTTTCTGGTAGAGAAGCTTGCAAACTTTCATTAGTGCTTCCTGAGGTAAGTGGGTGAAGAGGGAATTAGATGTGCATGTGTGGTGAGAGCGAGAGAGGTAGAGATAGACGTGTGTAAGTCAAGCAACATAGCGTCATGTGCACATTTCCCATGCACGTTGTACAAATAGGAAAAAAAGCATATAGCAGTGTTAGAAGCGGCTGTCTCTAGTTGGCAGAGGTATACACTTCTGACAAATAGGGACACACCTTTTCTAGTCAGGGCAAGGGGATCACACACTTAGATAACCCCTGCTCACCCCCTTGGTAGCTTGGCAAAGCAGATAGGCTTATCTCAGAGGCAGTGCGTTAAGCATTTATGACCACATGCAGTAATAAAGTGAATACACTACAAATGGACACGACACAGTAGTATTATAAAAATAAGTATTTTTATATAGGGCTTAGCACAAGACCAAATAACGACAAAAATATACCACAGTCTTAATAAATACTCTTGGAAGGAAACATAATAGTTCAAGCACGGTTTCTTCTTAGCACAAAGTCTTTAGTATCAAAAGCAACTCTTCTTCTTTAAAACACAGTTCTTGGCAACAATGTAACCCACACGGGAGTCACACGACGTCGAGGCAAAGATAATCCAAAGGTTCGACGTCGACCGCGAGGAGCGCTACGTCGAGCCCGGAGTCGCACAGACCCCAACAACACAGTACCTTGGAAAAGTGAAGCACTCGATCAGCGGCGTCGAGATGTCCGGCGTCGCGTCTTCGGCGTCGATCGGGCCTCGGAGTCGGGGCGATCTGCAGCGGCGTCGACCGAAGTCAGGCGGGAGCAGCGCTCACGAGATGAAGCAGGATACGGCGTCGTCGATGTCGATGTTGCAAGAGTGAGCAGCGCTCACGGCGTCGAGAGGGCTCGAAGTCGATGCGATCAGCAGCGGTGCAGACACGAGGTCACTTGGAGCTGGAGCCGAACTCACTACTCACTGGCGTTGTTGCTGGCGTCGATCGGGCCCGGCGGCCGGCGTCGAGGAAGCGGGACACTGGAGCCGTTACTCACGATGTCGAGCTGGATTCGGCGGTGTCCGTCGGCGTCGAGATTGCTGGATTCTTTCAGAGGTGCTGGATTCACAAGTTCCAGCAAACAGCACTTTAAGCAGATGAAGTCCTTTAGCCCTGTGACTTCAACAGGAGACTGGCACTCTTCCAGCCCTTGGAGATTTTCTTAGCAAAGATTGAGAGTACACACACAGTTCCTCTCTCCTAGTTCCTTGGCAAAAATAAAGAAGCAATGCAGGATTCCCCCAACAAACAGCACTCTGGCAGAAGGGGTAGGCAGTCCTTAGATCAGCAGGCTTCTTGTCCTTGGTTCAGGTTTCCTTGTCAGAAGTGATCTAAATTCTTGGTTCAGGGGTCCTTCTCTTATACCCCTTTTTGGCTTTGATCCCTTTGTCCATGCAGGGGAATTTCCCCCCATCTTGGGTTGGTTGTGGGTGTTGCCAGGCCGAAGCACCTGGCCTATTCACTGTGCAGGGCAGAGTCTTCAGCCGCCCAGCAGGAGCGGAGCCAGCATTGTCACTGGCAGGGGCAGGGCCATCAGTTGCCCGGCAGGAGGTGGTCCAGGAAAGTCCCAGGCAGGCACAGAGTCATCAGTCGCCTGGCAGGGGGGCGGAGCCATCATTGTATCAGGCAGGGCAGGCTATCAGGAGCTACTCTTCCCCTACTCTCAATGCAAATGCCCCACTCATCCCACACTGACTCATTCAGACCTCTGGAGCCACCCAGCTCCTGTCACACGCACACCAGAACCAGCAGAGACCGGTAGACAGTTAGACAAGAAAATAGCTACTTTCTAAAAGTGCTATTTTCAAACACAGAGTCCAAAAACCATCCACACAAACGGATGCGTTATTAAACCCTGAGTTCAGGGATACCAAACTCGACATTGCACCATGCTCCCCGAGCCCGCTAGGATTATAGCATTAATAATCCTGGCAGCCCATTCTAACTGATGGAGAGCAGGTTACCTTACCCTAGTGAAAAACTAATATGGCTGTAATTCACTATTAGGACATGCCAACCTTGTCAGGCTTGTCCTACCTTATGCTTACAATGCACCCTGCCCGTGGGCCTACCATAGGGGTGACTAACATGAAGTTAAGGGAAGGTTTAGGGACTGGCAAGTAGGTGTACTTGCGCAGTCCTCGTGGCAGTCAGACTGCACGTGGTCTAGCAATGGCAGACCTGTAGACATACTTTTACTAGGCCGCTTCTGTGGGTGGCACAACAGGTGCTGCAAGCCCACTAGCAGCATTTGTATTTACAAGCCCTGGCACTCCTGGTGCACTCTACTAGGGACTAATAGTAAACCAAATAAGCCAAACATGGAAGTCAATCAATACAGCAATTTCACATAGGGAGCACTTGCACTGTGGCACTGATCAGCAGTGGCACAGTGCCCAAAGCAATATACCAGCAAAAACATCGTAAACAGAGGAGGCAAACAGAAAAAATGGAGGAGAGACTCATGCCAATGATGCCAGGTCTAACACGTGTCCCCTCCAGCTGAAATGTGGGGAGAACTACCCTTACCCTAGGGAGTCCTCATCACTAAGGCGGAAAAATCTGGACAGACCATCGGCATTGGCGTGATCTGTGCCAGGGCGGTGTTCCACCGTGAAGTCCATCCCCTGTAGGGAAATGGACCACCTCAACAGCTTTGGATTCTCACCCCTCATCTGCATCAACCATCTGAGGGGCCTGTGGTCTTTCTGAACCCGGAAGTGAGTCCCAAACAGGTAGGGTCTTAGCTTCTTCAGCGCCCAGACCACAGCAAATGCTTCTCTTTCTATCGCACTCCACCTCTGTTCCCTGGGAAGTAACCTCCTACTTATGAAGGCTACAGGTAAGTCTCGGCCCTCTTCATTCACCTGAGTTAGAACAGCCCCCACGCCATGCTCTGAAGCGTCCGTCTGGACAACAAATTCTTTAGAAAAGTCGGGTGCCTGGAGTATGGGTGCTGTGCACATTGCAGTTTTCAGGGTGTCAAAGGCCGTCTGACAGGCGTCAGTCCAGATCACAAGTCGTGGCTGCTTCCTGGAAGTCAGCGAAGTCAAGGGGTGCACAATGTTACCATAATCCTTGACGAACCTCCTGTAATAACCCGTGAGACCCAAGAAGGCTCTCACCTGAGTCTGGGTTTTGGGCGGTGCCCATGCCAGGATGGTATCAATCTTGGGTTGCAGGGGGGCCACCTTGCCGCTCCCTACTTGGTGCCCCAAGTACACCACTGAACCCTGCCCAATCTGGCACTTACTGGCTTTGATTGTGAGGCCTGCTCTGCGCAGGGCCAACAACACTTCCTGGAGGTGGCGCAAGTGTTCCTCCCAGCTGGCGCTGAACACTGCGATGTCGTCCAGGTAGGCGGCACTGAAATCCTCCAGTCCAGCCAAGACCTGGTTGACCAACCTCTGGAAGGTGGCAGGGGCATTCTTCATCCCAAAGGGCATAACCCGGAACTGGTAGTGCCCATCTGGTGTGGAGAATGCTGACCTCTCTTTTGCCCCATCAGTCAAGGCGATCTGCCAGTACCCAGACGTTAGATCAAACGTACTAAGGTACCGGGCAGCCCCCAACCGATCTATGAGCTCATCAGCTCTGGGGATGGGGTGCGCGTCAGTCTTGGTGACTGAATTGAGTCCTCGGTAATCCACACAGAACCGAAGTTCCGGTGAAGCACCAGGCGCTGCAGCCTTTGGGACCAAGACCACTGGGCTGGCCCAAGGACTGCTAGAGGACTCAACCACCCCTAAGGCAAACATTTTGGAGACCTCCTCCTTGATGTATGCTCTGACCTTGTCAGTCACTCTGTAAGCCTTGTGCTTCACAGGAGTGCTGTCCCCGGTGTCCACATCATGGACACACCACTGAGTGACACCAGGAATCAAGGAAAACAGATCAGGGAATTGTCCCAACAATTGGCGACAATCCTGCTGCTGTTCAGGGGTCAGTGTGTCAGAGAGGACAACACCATCCACTGACCCATCTTGCTCTTTTGCAGACAGGAGGTCAGGAAGAGGCTCACTCTCCTCCTCCATTCCAGCATCTGTAGCTAGGAGCATGCCCACTTCGGACCTTTCTAAGTGGGGCTTCAAACGGTTGACATGCAGGACCCGCAAGGGGTTCCTGGGAGACTTCAAGTCCACCATGTAGGTGACATCGCTCTTTTTCTCCACAACCTCAAATGGTCCAGTCCACCTGTCCTTGAGCGCACAAGGTTCCACAGGGGACATAACCCAAACTTTCTGTCCAGGCTGAAGCTCTACCAGAGAGGCCTTCTGGTCGTACCACCGCTTCATCTCCTCCTGGCTGGCCTCCAGATTTGCCTGAGCAAGATCTCTGAAGCGCCTAGTCTGGTTCCTAAAGGCCAGCATGTAACTGTATACACCCTGGGGAGGTTTCCTGGGAGATTGCTCCCAGCCTTCTTTGACCAGACTCAAAGGTCCTCTTACCGGATGACCATACAAGAGCTCAAAGGGGCTGAACCCTAGAGACTTTTGTGGCACCTCAAGGTAAGCAAACAACAGGCATGGCAAGAGGACGTCCCATTTACGCCTCATTGGTTCTTCAAGACCCATAATCATGCCTTTAAGGGTACGGTTGAATCTTTCAACCAACCCATTACCTTGAGGGTGGTAAGGAGTGGTGAACTTGTAAGTTACCCCACACTCCTTCCACAGAGACTTCATATAGTTGGAAATGAAGTTGGTGCCCCGGTCTGACACCACCTCTCTGGGGAATCCCATTCGGGAAAAAACACCCATCAGTGCCCGTCCCACCACGGGGGCCGTCACCGTTCTGAGAGGGATGGCTTCCGGGTACCGTGTGGCATGGTCCACCAAGACCAGGATGAACCTGTTGCCCAGGGCTGTCTTGGGGTCCAGGGGCCCAACAATGTCAATCCCCACCCGGTCAAAGGGGGTACTGACCACGGGAAAAGGTTGGAGAGGAGCCTTCTGCTTCCGCCCGCTTTTCCCACTTGCCTGGCAAGTTTGACAGGTCTTGCAATGGATATCTGTATCCCTTCTCATCTGAGGCCAATAAAAATGGGTGACAAGCCTGTCATAGGTCTTGTCCTGCCCCAGATGTCCAGCTAAAGGAACGTCATGAGCCAAACCCAGTAGGAAGGCTCTGAAGCGCTGGGGTACCACCAGCACACGGGCTGACCCAGGCTCAGCAGCCTTTGGCTCGCTATACAGGAGGTCGTTCTCCCAGTAAACAAAATGTGACCCTGACTGATCACCTGAGGTTTGGGCTGAGGCCTGCTGCCTCATACCCACAAGAGAAGGGCACACTTTCTGTTCTGCACAGAATTCCTCCCTGGAGGGACCACCATCCTGCTGCCAGTGGGTCAGCTCGGGTAGGTCTCCCAGCTCAGCAACTAGTTCACCTGTGGGTTCCAGGGCATACCCTCAAGGCCTGCCTCCTCCTGGACCACGGGAACTACGGGGGACGGTTTCCCGCGCCCCCTGCCTCTTCTCTTCACAGCTGGGTCCTGGGCCATACTTTCAGGCTCCAGAACCCCATCAACACCCTTACTTGCTGTCATGGATCGAGTGGTTGCACACACCCACTCTGGCACACCCAACATTTTCAAATGTGTCTCCCTCTCCACCTTAGCCCAAGGGGAGTCTTCCAAATCATTGCCCAGGAGACAATCAACAGGCATGGCGGGCCTTACAGCAACTTGAAGAGTACCTGAAACCCCCCCCCATTCAAAGGAAACTTGAGCTACCTCACACTCTCTCTGGGAGTTGTCAGCAGCTATCACAGGGTAGAATGCGTGGGGAACAACCTGCTCTCTGGACACCAAGTGACACTTGACAGCTGTCACACTCGCTCCGGTGTCTCTGAGAGCTTCCACTCTATGGCCATTAATGGTCACCCACTGCCTATATTTCTTAGTGTTACTAGGCAGAGGGGGTCGAGGGACCAATTCCATGTCTCCTAGAGAGACCAGGGACATCTCTGCGGGACCCTCCCCTCCATGGGCAACCATCTCCTCCCCTCCCAGGGCTACACTCGCCAACTGACGGGGAGCTGCACGTGGGGGTGCAGTAGAGTTCTTCAAGGGACACTGAGGATCATAAAAACGGTGTCCCACCTGCTTACAAGCGAAGCAGGTCATTGGGCCCCTACGAACAGGTTTACCTGTCGGGGCCTCTGATTTCTTCTCTGGGGGAGGCTGGGAACCCTTCCCTTGGTTCCCTTGGGGATTACTTTGGGGCCCTTTCTGGAACTCCCTCTGTTTACCCTTGTCCCCCCCACTCTTCTGCTGGGGACCCTGCCCACCTTTGGCTGAGTCTCCCACTGGACCCTTGTGGACCCTGGTACTGACCCAGCGGTCCGCCTCCTCAGCAAGTTTTCTATGGTTAGATATCTTGCTATCAATAAGGTGCTGGCGCAGCTCTGGAAAACAGTTATTAGACAAGTGCTCCCAAGCAAACAAATCATAAAGAGCATCATAACTTTCCACTTTGCTGCCCTTTACCCAACCATCCATGGCTCTGCAAAAATATGACACATATTCCACCCACGTCGTACCAGGCAATTTCTTACATTCTCTAAAGGCCTGTCTGTACTTTTCTGGGGATAGGCCATACCTTAACATTAAAGCATCTTTCATATGAGCATAAGACATCCTATCCTCAACAGGCATGTCTAACAGGGTATCTCTTCCCTCATTCACAAAGCGACCCCACAACCCCGCTCCCCAATCCTTCTCAGGGACCCGGTGGGCCAACAATGCTAACTCATATGCTTTAAACCATTGACCAATATCTTCATTCTTCTGAAAATCTTTGATCACCTCTTTGGGAAAATAAAATCTACTTTCTGCAGGCACAGATGGGGTGCTGCCACCAGAGGGATTCAATTCTAACTCTTTAGCTTTGAGCTCCAACTCCCTCATCCTGGTATCACGCTCAAAAGCTAACTTCTCTTTCAAACTCTAACCTTTTGATCTCCATATCAGCTTCTCTCCTGCCTCTTGCATTCTCTATTTCCAACTGCCCATTTATCTTAAGTTTTGCCATTTCCATGTTGTAAGCTCGCTCTTCCTCCCTTTCTTCTCTTTCTTCAGGAGAAAGACCTTTAGAGGAAACACTGCTGCCAGGAGGGGATGTGGGCCCATTCACTGGCACCTCCTCCTCCCCTTCCTCTGTCGGTACCACCACCGGATCAGAGGGATCTCTGGCCTCTAACCAGGCCTCCAATGCTTTGAGATATTCTGCTTTCTTGGAGAGGCCTGGAGTAGGGACTTTCAATTGCTTGCAAAAGTGTTTCAGCTGCTGTGCTTTGTAATCCTTTATCTTACTCCTATCAAATTCCTCCACAACAACAGCAGGGGTAGTGACTCCGGCATCACTCATGGTCAAAACTGGCAGTTTCAAAAATCAAGTTTCAGGAAATTGGAGAACAAAAATAGAATCCTTCCAAATTAGATTGTGGCTGCGCTATGGTCTGCTTTCACTATGTAGCGCACACTAATCACTGCACATGGGTCATAAATGCAAAGTTCAAATCCTCACCGCTGACCCACCAATGTTAGAAGCGGCTGTCTCTAGTTGGCAGAGGTATACACTTCTGACAAATAGGGACACACCTTTTCTAGTCAGGGCAAGGGGATCACACACTTAGATAACCCCTGCTCACCCCCTTGGTAGCTTGGCAAAGCAGATAGGCTTATCTCAGAGGCAGTGCGTTAAGCATTTATGACCACATGCAGTAATAAAGTGAATACACTACAAATGGACACGACACAGTAGTATTATAAAAAGAAGTATTTTTATATAGGGCTTAGCACAAGACCAAATAACGACAAAAATATACCACAGTCTTAATAAATACTCTTGGAAGGAAAAATAATAGTTCAAGCACGGTTTCTTCTTAGCACAAAGTCTTTAGTATCAAAAGCAACTCTTCTTCTTTAAAACACAGTTCTTGG
Source organism: Lissotriton helveticus (assembly GCF_964261635.1). NCBI lineage: Eukaryota > Metazoa > Chordata > Amphibia > Caudata > Salamandridae > Lissotriton > Lissotriton helveticus. The sequence continues at coordinate 1,118,182,828 of NC_136068.1, read as the reverse complement.
CAACAATGTAACCCACACGGGAGTCACACGACGTCGAGGCAAAGATAATCCAAAGGTTCGGCGTCGACCGCGAGGAGCGCTACGTCGAGCCCGGAGTCGCACAGACCCCAACAACACAGTACCTTGGAAAAGTGAAGCACTCGATGATCAGCGGCGTCGAGATGTCCGGCGTCGCGTCTTCGGCGTCGATCGGGCCTCGGAGTCGGGGCGATCTGCAGCGGCGGCGACCGAAGTCAGGCGGGAGCAGCGCTCACGAGATGAAGCAGGATACGGCGTCGTCGATGTCGATGTTGCAAGAGTGAGCAGCGCTCACAGCGTCGAGAGGGCTCGAAGTCGATGCGATCAGCAGCGGTGCAGACACGAGGTCACTTGGAGCTGGAGCCGAACTCACTACTCACTGGCGTTGTTGCTGGCGTCGATCGGGCCCGGCGGCCGGCGTCGAGGAAGCGGGACACCGGAGCCGTTACTCACAATGTCGAGCTGGATTCGGCGGCGTCCGTCGGCGTCGAGATTGCTGGATTCTTTCAGAGGTGCTGGATTCACAAGTTCCAGCAAACAGCACTTTAAGCAGATGAAGTCCTTTAGCCCTGTGACTTCAACAGGAGACTGGCACTCTTCCAGCCCTTGGAGATTTTCTTAGCAAAGGTTGAGAGTACACACACAGTTCCTCTCTCCTGGTTCCTTGGCAAAAATAAAGAAGCAATGCAGGATTTCCCCAACAAACAGCACTCTGGCAGAAGGGGTAGGCAGTCCTTAGATCAGCAGGCTTCTTGTCCTTGGTTCAGGTTTCCTTGTCAGAAGTGATCTAAATTCTTGGTTCAGGGGTCCTTCTCTTATACCCCTTTTTGGCTTTGATCCCTTTGTCCATGCAGGGGAATTTCCCCCCATCTTGGGTTGGTTGTGGGTGTTGCCAGGCCGAAGCACCTGGCCTAGTCACTGTGCAGGGCAGAGTCTTCAGCCGCCCAGCAGGAGCGGAGCCAGCATTGTCACTGGCAGGGGCAGGGCCACCAGTTGCCCGGCAGGAGGTGGTCCAGGAAAGTCCCAGGCAGGCACAGAGTCATCAGTCGCCTGGCAGGGGGGCGGAGCCATCATTGTATCAGGCAGGGCAGGCTATCAGGAGCTACTCTTCCCCTACTCTCAATGCAAATGCCCCACTCATCCCACACTGACTCATTCAGACCTCTGGAGCCACCCAGCTCCTGTCTCACGCACACCAGAACCAGCAGAGACCGGTAGACAGTTAGACAAGAAAATAGCTACTTTCTAAAAGTGCTATTTTCAAACACAGAGTCCAAAAACCATCCACACTAACGGATGCGTTATTAAACCCTGAGTTCAGGGATACCAAACTCGACATTGCACCATGCTCCCCGAGCCCGCTAGGATTATAGCATTAATAATCCTGGCAGCCCATTCTAACTGATGGAGAGCAGGTTACCTTACACTAGTGAAAAACGAATATGGCTGTAATTCACTATTAGGACATGCCAACCTTGTCAGGCTTGTCCTACTTTATGCTTACAATGCACCCTGCCCGTGGGCCTACCATAGGGGTGACTAACATGAAGTTAAGGTAAGGTTTAGGGACTGGCAAGTAGGTGTACCTGCGCAGTCCTCGTGGCAGTCAGACTGCACGTGGTCTAGCAATGGCAGACCTGTAGACATACTTTTACTAGGCCGCTTCTGTGGGTGGCACAACAGGTGCTGCAAGCCCACTAGCAGCATTTGTATTTACAAGCCCTGGCACTCCTGGTGCACTCTACTAGGGACTAATAGTAAACCAAATAAGCCAAACATGGAAGTCAATCAATACAGCAATTTCACATAGGGAGCACTTGCACTGTGGCACTGATCAGCAGTGGCACGGTGCCCAAAGCAATATAGCAGCAAAACAGCGTAAACAGAGGAGGCAAACAGAAAAAATGGAGGAGAGACTCATGCCAATGATGCCAGGTCTAACAAGCAGGATTTTTATTAAAAAGTTGCACGCCAATAAAGTCACGAACTGCCTGCCCTTAAAAACCGCTGTCACGGCTCAAAGGTGAGATAGTCGGGTCTTAAAAGAAATTTGAACTCCAGGACACCCTTCAGTACAAACTTTTACGCGATGACAACCGCCCAATAGCAAGCCGTGTAAAATGCGCAATTTTGGGGAAAATGCATGGTCCTGTTTGCGAATAACGCACGATATTCCACTTGTCCATTATTTGTTCTCAGCTTCATTTTGTGCGAAGCCTCGGCTCGTACTAATTTAGCACACTTGGCTTGGTGTTTGCACTGTTACAACACCTTTGCAATAATCAGGAATTTAAGTGGGCCGGGTCCTAACGGACCACCGTCGGTTCTAAAAAGCAGATGCCGAGACAAGTCCCTATCGGGCTCTCCATTTTTGCATTCACTCTCGGTGAACAGATACATCTGAACTCTGCCGCAGTGACGCCCTTCACTGCCTTCGATGCAACTTCGAAGAGACTCGGGATAGTTCTTTCACAGTCTCTTCATGACAGAACTGAAGCAATTTTAACTCCATATACATTTGCAACAAAGCCAAAGTTGTTGCTTATTTATCTTATGCAGCTAGCAACCATTGGCAAAGCCAATAAATAGTCCTGTCTTGTTGTAGGTGTAATGTTACTTACTGTATTATATAGCTGGGTGCAACGATAGAAACGACGATAGAAACAGCAAAATGCCAGACGGTCGGCACACTATGCTAAGCACAGAATATTATCTTAGGTGTTTTTAAGCCACACCCTTAATTACATCTGACCCCCCCAGTTTTTTAATCCCACTTGAAGCCATCGCAATTATTGTCAGCATATGCCGCTAACCAAACTTATTTTGCATTACACTCGCATCAGTGTTTTGGTCAAAATATATTTTGCATTCATGAGAAAGTTTAGAGATGTTTACACTTATGTCGCTTGGTAACTCACAAGTGCCTGTGCAAATGTATATTAAATCGGAAAGCTTGCACAGTTGATGTTCACACAAATTCTTCTATAGGGCAATGGAATCTTAAACTTTCTAAGTGTTCACAACCCGACACTTTTAAGGTCTCGCCTAGGCAGCATGCATGCACTGCTCTAAGAGGGCCTTTAGCCATCGGTCTTCAATATTCAAGCACTGCACTCGTACTTGTGGAGGCATCCACCTTGCGGGAGTGAGCAGCGACGTGCCACAAGCACAAGTGCAGTGCTTGAAAAGTTAAGTCTGCTCTCCCAAGCGCATGCACGTGATATACGATACAGCCACCATTATCTTCAAGTCGACTCGTCACTACCATGTTGACACCTCTCCAAGAGTCACTTACAGACAACCTCCAGAAAGTGCAGCGCTCCAAGAAGCGCTTCCAGAAGGCTTCAACGGGCCATGGCTTCTTAGGGGGTAGTACAGGCTCTCAAGGACTCAGCTCCTGGTCCTTCAGCCAGCGGCGTCGAAGTGTTCGCAGCTGATCCAGCTGCAGCTTCTCGTCCGGGGCATAGCCTGGCATATTAGCTGCTTTCCCAAAACAAGCAGAAACTGAGCAGTCTGTCTGAAGACAGCGTTGAACTGGTCGAGGGGCAGCGAGATGACTATGCGGCCCCCCGCAATACAGTCAAGTAACATGGCAGCCATCTTATAGTTATACCAACACGTTTGACGATAACAGCTTCTCCAGTAACGATGAAATAAGACAAGCTTTTTGAGGACTTTCCATTGCAATCGGAGGTACAAGCATTTCAATAATGTATGTTGATAAGTATTCTATGTCAATACTACAGAACTGGGTGATCATACATACGCAAGCTTTATCTTGATGGCTATTAATCTAGAATGTAAAGGCATTTTTGTTGCTGAACAAAAAGTATTTGCTGACTTGTTCAATTGCACGACGTTTGAAACGAGTTTTACTTCAAGACTCTGGTGGAAATCTGCATACTAGGCTTACAAGCGTGAAACTAACACCAAGTTACATTATTGTCATTCCTTTATTTCAATGCAGAGGGACGACGTTTTCACCTTCCATTCAAATCACTTTCTACTGCGACCGTGCCCATCTGCAAATTCTCCTGAGGTGCCTGTGAAACTCCTGTCGCCACCTGTAGCATAACTGCCACCATTTCACAGGTAAGTAACAATACCAGCCGATGAAGACCAACTGAATGGAGACCCCTGCCTTTGTTTCCAGGTGCTGACTTTGCATCCTTGTTTTGTGTCTACTCTACTTGCCAATTCCCATACACTGTGCTAAGATAACATTACGAAACTAGTCATCGTTGCGGTTTCAGTCCTACACATTCCTTGTAAAGCCCATTACCGTTTTACTAGTAATGATGGAAACTCGTTTCATAAGTGTGCCAGATTTATCCATTGAGTTGTGTCCAATAGAACCTCTTGGTTTCCCCACACTCAGTGGTTGTGAAAGTGTAGAATAACTAAGTTGAATGACATCGCTAATATTTCCAGAAAGTTCCAATTCAGTCTTTTCCAAACACATATTACTAACATTATTGTAAATCAAACCACTTGATGAATCATATCCTGTACTTAGTTGATAGGACAAGTGGTACAGTTATATGCCATTAATTTCCAACAAGCAAAACCTGTATTCTATTTTGTTCACCTTCCTGGTTTGAGAACTCTAACTTGCTAAACATGAAAATTGCGTGACTGCAGGAAAAAACCTCTTGTGAAAGTAAAAGGAGACGTGTGTTGTTGAGTCAAGCCCAGCAGTCTCCATTTCAATAACAGTTACATTTGTATAGAAAAAGCAAACATCTACAGAAGATGGGCACAGCGTAACTCTACAGTTTGCATCTTTTCGCTCCCCCACCTCAGAAATGTGAAAGCACTTTTCTTTTCATTCCTTTTTATTTTTTGCATTATGTAGCGCGAATGAAGGTATCAAAGCACTTTACATACATACTAGTTCCATTACAGAAATGTGCCCGGTAGGTGATAATGTGCTGCATGGCTAAACACTTGTAAGGTCCCCAAGGCGAGACCTATTTTCTATGCCAATGCTTGTTTTCCTTCCCTAATGGAAGCAAACAATTCCTCCAACCTCCAGGTCCACCCCAACAGGTCTCCCACAAATACCATTTCACTAAAATAGCAATCGTGCTATATAGGCTGTAGTAGGGTCTGACAAAGCTGAGGTCTTGTGGCAGGTGGTAAGCGTGAAGCGCACCTAAAGCACTGAGAGGCCTACAATGAAGATATGCTCCCTGAAACACCCGCAGAGATAATAGGCTTAACTTCTGCAATTACTGGGCTCCCAAAAGGGTAATGCACAGATTTACATTTGTCGCTCAGCTCCCCAACCTCAACACCAATCTCAGGTCTGTCAATTTACTTTGATCTAGCGCATGCAAATTGGAGTTATGAAGAATGATTAGGAATTTAAATAACCTTGACATACTTTCACTTCTCGTGCCAAATAGATTACTCATGCAAATTGACTCTGCCTCAAATTTAGATAAAAGGGTTCACAACAGCGAATGATATGGAACTGATTTTGTACAGCCTTCTGTTAGGCCATGCTTAGAGGAGCCTGTAACTACGGTGCAGCAAACAGCAGCAGCGTGAGCTTCCCTCAAGCAATGAGGACAAGGGTAGGGCCTACAGCGGCCGTAGAAGCTACTCTCAGATACAGAGAGCAGTGAGGGCACATCAAGCATCGGTGCAAGCTTCCTTCATGGAAAAGGTTAGCCAATGTATAGACGGTGCAAGCTTCCTTCCTACCACAAGGGCTAAGTACTGGATCAGTATATTCAGCAGCGGTACAAGCGTCTCTCACACTGAAGAGATACAACACATGCATCTCCAGCACAGTCTTTCCTCGCATAGACAGCCAAAGCTTCAGTGAAGTGTCCCACACACCCGAACATGTAGCAACACTGTGAGCAACACTTCAAACTTTCCTTACTGAGACAAGGTCTATCATGAACAGCAGCAATGCAAGCTTCTCGCAAACGACAGACCAGCAACAGACAAACATCACTACGTGCATAGAGGTACCAGACAGGCATCGCAGTACCTGCTTTGCCTACATACAAAGAAAAGTTAAAGCACCGAAAGAGGAAAAGGTAACATCACTTACACCAATGGGTCTTAACCTTTTGACTTCTGTTGGCTACCATCATTACTGGAACCCAGGGACCCCCGCTGGATCATTACTGGAACCCGGGGACCCCCGCTGAATCATTACTGGAACTCGGGGACCCCCGCTGAATCATTACTGGAACCCAGGGACCCCCACTGAATCATTACTGGAATTCAGGGACCCCCCACTGAGTTGAAAAACGAGGACCCCGGCCTAAGAGATGGAAAGGCAAAACAATATGGGCTCAATCATTAATTAAACAAATAAATGATTAAATTAATCATTTAATTCACAAACGTATATAAACAGTTTGAGCTTTTCTAAATTCAATTAAGATTACCCATTGTCCATACTGTGTTCTGTTTGATGCACTTGAACTGCGCCCACTCGTCAATCTGAAGATACCAACTTAATTTTCAACTCCCAATTTTAAATTCCTTCACATTTATAGACCATATTAACATTTACAATTTTTATTATGCTTCTTTATTTATATATAATTTGTTAATATTATTTGTTTTCCCAGCAGTCACAGACGACCTGAGTAAGCATCACTGACCACTGCCTTACAATGAGCATGCAGTAAACAGGTAGAAGCAGCCCCATCTAAAGTTACAATGAACAGGTAGAACACTAACAGGAGCAATCAGAGCAAAGAATTGTATTACTTTTAACTGAAAATGGAGAAAAATTTAATTTCTCGCCACAGGACTTGCATAATTGAGCTGAGCCCTTTCAGGGTTTGGATACACAGAGGCCTAGAGGCTAGTGCATCTGGTAATCTTTTAACTGGATAAAAAGTATATTTTCATTTATAGTTGGTGATGGTCTACAACCACAACACATTTCAAACACGCATAATTGTATCTTAAACTGAAGAATCTGTGGTTTATCTGAGATTAAGGGCCAGATGTACAAATCCATTAGTGACTGCAAACCCTGCGATTGGATTCATCACAAGGTTTGCAGTTCTGATTTGGAAAATGGGTTTACCGACCTATACTGAATTACAGTTAGGAAGGGGTGTGAGACGGGCGTTTCTTGGCAACTCTGAACTTGAACTATATCTATCAACAGTTTGTGACTGCATTTGAGTCACAAACCACCGACCAGTTAACAACACCTCATCTCCATTAATTTGCAAGTGAAAGGTGTCCCCTTAAGATGCTTTACCCTATGTGAGCCATGCTGGCATTAGAGGGTGTGTGTGTGTGTGGGGGGCGGGGGGAAGTGGGGGGGCAGGCAGGGGTCAAATTGGAAACTTTCTTTGATTTCGTAATAGTATTTATTTATCTTTGCAAACAGCACCAGTTGCTTTAAGAATTACGGGCTGAAGAATTGGTTTCCCATTTGGAAATACTGTAGTGACGGTCTAGTCGTTGAGACTAGCGCCGGAACAGGAAGTCGGGTTAGAGGAACCGGAAGGTGGCCATTTGAGGTGGCGCTGGACGGCTCCCAAGAGAGTCACGCAATCCCGGCGCTCCAGGCAATAAACGACTTAAATACACTACCCTGAGTCCGAGTGTTATTGGGTGAAAAGGCATTCCCACAATGGCGACGAGGCGGGATCAGGACTGAATGCAGGCATCCTAGAAAAAAAATAAAGATGAAAAGCAGAAACAAGAACAGAAGAAGGTTACATCCACCCGGCCAAAGGAGTGCTGGACAGAACGAGCACACCAGCAAGGCGACTTTGTGCCATTCCCGGAGCGCGGCAGAGGACGTAGGGCGACCCGGCGGCCCTCCCCACAATAGCTGTAGCAGCGACGCTCCGCAGTTCAGCAGTGCAGCGGTCCCACGTGGTCAGGACACCCAGTTCCGCTCCCACCCAGGAGGGGTGCCCGTCGACCTATAGGCAGGAAGTGGGACACGTGGACCACGCCACTGATCCATTGGAATAAGCAGTGACAGAGGTGGGCACGCCCCACACGCACATACACCCCTGAGCCAAAGGCACGCTGGCGGAGCAGCAGGAGCGAGGTGAGAGGCCAAGCAAAGTGGAAAGGAGCAAGCAAAGGGCAGGCACAGCCACAGAAGGAGCCCCAGGAAACATGAGCAGCAGAGAGGAGAGCGAGGAAGACAGACGCCAGACAAGCCCCAGGCAGCCCGCCCAACAACGCGGTCCCCGCCCAGGCATGCCCGAGGGGCGCTGGCAAGATGGCGACTCCGTCCGCTTCTCTCACCCACATGGTACCCTTCCTTCCCAAAAGAGGAGAACCCACAATGCCTTGGGAAGATTGGAAGCAGTACTTCAAAAACTATTTGGAGGCATTAGAAGAAGAAAGTGAAGTTGCTTACACAGAACAGAGGAGAAGGAAAATACTGTTACACAATCTGGGTCTGGAGGGGCTGAGGGTGTATGACACCATCGTCAAGGAACCAAGAGATGCAAATGACACTGAGGTGTTCAGACACGCCATAGAGGACCTAGATGCGCACTACAGACCAGTGGTATGCGTAGCTATCGACAGACATAACTTTTTCCAGAGGAAGCAAGAGAGCGGAGAGACGGTCGACGAATATGTGGCAGCATTGCAGAAATTGGCATTGACGTGCAAATTCGGCGTCCTCCACGACGATCTAGTAAGGGATCAAATTATCATGCACACGACAAGTACGCACGTTCAAGAGAAACTCTGGGTCAACGGTGACGCCCCTCTAAAGGAGGTGTGGGCCTTGGTAAAGAAAGCAGAGATGTCCAAACGGTGCGCACAAGTAGCCAGGAAGGACACGGGAGGTGCACCAACAGTTTGTAGAGTTATGCTACACAACAAAGGAGACAATCCCAGGCAACGGGATATCCCCAGGGCCCAAGAAATCAGAAGAAACCAACAGCATGGCGGAGCAACCCCGAAGACAGGAAGAGGGGGGAGACCAAGTTGTTACAGATGTGGGAGTACATCGCACTTGGGCAACGACAAAGCATGCCCAGCAATTAGGGCGAAGTGCGCTTTCTGCGGTGTGTTTAGGCATTATGAGAAGGTGTGCCGTCGAAAACCTAAAGGAGCCACCGTCAAATACATAGACCAGGGAAATCGAGAAGAGGAAGAAACACGGGCAGAGGAAGAGGACCTTGAGGAACTCCTCTACATCGACGCTCAAGTTCTGGAAGTCGGAGGCAAGGAATCAGACAAACCAAGGCTCAACATGCACATTGGAGGAGTACCAATCGAAATGATAGCGGACTCAGGGGCCCCCATTACGATTGTCCAAAGGCAGATATGGGAAGAGAAGTTTAGGTCAAAGGTGAAGGAGGAGCTGCGTCCCATGGATGTGAGACCTGTCACGTACACCAGACAGAGGATACCCATGCTAGGATATTGCCCGATGCTTTTCGAATTCAAGGGACGCCAAGCCAACTGCAAACTCTACGTGGCAGAAAGGGGTCCTTCAGTACTCAGCTGGAAGGACCAGGGAGCGTTTGGAATCATGCTGAATCCAGGAGGTATTGAGAAAGTGTTGCTAATGGAAATGAAGGAGGAACAAGAGGAGGAGGCCTGGCGTAGAGAATACCCTGAGGTGTTCAGCGGACAGATAGGAGAATTGGCCAAGTTCAAAACACATGATACGGCTGAAGGAAGGAGCACAACCCGTTATTCACAAGGTCCGAAACATCCCTTTTCGCTGCAGAGCAGCGGTACAGGAGGAACTTGACCGATTAGAGAAAAGTGGAGTGATCCAGGCCATAGAGAGTGCAGAATGGTTGTCACCCTTAGTGGTCGCTCAAAAGCCTAACGGGAAAGTGAGGCTGTGTGTGGACCTCAGAGAACTTAATAAAAACATACTCATAGACAAATTTCCACTCCCACGCATAAATGAGATGCTTGCCAAAACAAAGGGAGTTAAGTGGTTCTCATCGGTGGACCTGTCGTCAGCCTACCATCAGGTGAAGCTCCATCCCTCCTGCAGCCATCTTACATCCTTCATAACACCGTTTGGGTGTTACAAATTCGTCAGGATGCCTTTCGGCCTGGCCTCGGCGGCTGCCGTATTTCAAAACCTGATGCACAGACTCTTTCGCAAGGTGGAGGGAGTCCAGTTTTTTCCAGACGACATCCTCGTGATGGGGAAATCCAAACAAGAACATAATGAGAAACTACACGTGGTGCTACGCACGCTGCAAGAAAGTGGGCTTACCGCAGAGTGGTCCAAGTGCAAATTTAGCGTGCCATCTGTTACCTACCTGGGCCATGAAGTAAGCGAAAATGGAATAGAACCGAAGAGGACTAATATGGAGGCGATACAGAACGCCCCTGCCCCAGGGAAAAAGGAAGATGTACGGTCATTCTTGGGCATGGCCGAATTTTATAGTAAGTTCATCCCCAATTTCGCCACCAAGACGCACTGTCTACGCCAACTACTGAAAGAGAAGAACGGATTCAAGTGGAATAAGGACGAGCAAGAGGAGTTTGAGGCCTTGAAACAAGAAATGAGTAAAGCCATCCCACTCAAGGGATTTGACACTGCGGCAGAATCCATACTCACCACTGACGCAAGCGACAGAGGCCTTGGGGCTGTGCTAATGCAAAGGGACCACAATGGTGAACTATCTACGGTCAGTTTTGCGTCCAGAGGCCTGGCACCAACGGAAGAAAGATTCAGTGTCATCGAAAAAGAGATGCTAGCGGTGGTGTGGGCGATGGAATGCTTTAGACAATACCTGTGGGGAGCCAAGTTTTGGTCCGTACCGACCATAAACCCCTGATGAAACTTTTAACATCCAATGGCCATGCACATGCTACACCAAGAATAGCCAAGATGACACTTAGGCCTTTGGACTTCGTGTACGAGGTGGAGTACATACCGGGCCCGCAGAACAAAGTGGCGGACTTCCTGAGTAGAGCGGCAGCCATGGAAGGGGTGCACGAGCAGGAAGCACCGGGATGGGAAGGCTACATGGTAGCGACCGTACAGGACATGGAGAAGGTGATCAGCGCGCAGGAGTGGGCAGAGGCCTACAAACGGGATGAGGATTTGGAAGTGATCAAAGGATACGTCATGCATGGATGGCCGGAGAAGAGGCACCTGAAAGAGGCATTGAGGAGATACTGGGAAGTGAGAGACAAACTATCGCTGGGGGAAGACCCCCTGTTCCTGCTCAGGGGTGACAAAATCATTCCTCCCCAGGGACTCATAGAACACCTAATGGCACTGTTACATGAAGGACATCAGGGGATCACGAAGACCAAGGCCCTAGCCAGACAGGCGTACTGGTGGCCGGCAATAGACGCCTAAGTGGAGAGATATGTGAGACAGTGTGAATCGTGTTCCAAAGCGGACAAATCCCAGACTATGCTAAGGCCACAGTTAGGGAAGTTCCCTGTGCCAGGAGGACCGTGGGAGATGGTGTCTATCGACATCATAGGACCCATCCTGAACACGGAAGGAATACAGAAATACGCCATAGTCTTGATTGACAGGTATTCCAAGTGGCCGGAAGTTGAAGTAAGGGACACCGAGGCGGTGGTTTCATTCTTGACCTCCATATTCATAAAGGAAGGCATCCCCAAGATCATAACGTGCGACAATGGGCCACAGTTTGTCTCCACCAAATGGGAGGCCTTCACATCCAGGAATGGTATAGGAATGGTATAGAGGTCAAGCACACTCCCATATACCACCTCGCAGGGAATGGACAAGTGGAACGTTTTAATCGAGTGATTATGGGGACAATCCAAGCAGCCATAAACGATGGGCAAGATTGGGAAAAGGAGTTACCCAAGATGCTGTGGGCCTACCGCATCACGCCAGGGAGCACAGGTTACAGCCCCTTCAAGGTACTGAGAGGCAGAGAACCGTTCACCAAGGATAACATCGCATGGAGACAGATGGTGATACAGAGTAAATGGTCGCCAGCAGTGGTAAGAAGGAATCTGGAAAGGGCACAGGAGATATACACAGAACATTTCAACAAGAGACGGAGTGTACAAAGAGTGTCACTAGAGAAGGGTGACTGGGTGAGAGTGAAGATAGCGAACATGAGAAGGAAGGGAGAGAGCAAGTTCACTCCGCCCCTGCAAGTTTTAGAGCCATACGCCAGATCAGCTTTACTCCGCGATGGCAAGGTATGGTCGCAGGATAGAATGGCGAAATGCAGCAAAATCCTGCGATGGAGAGAGGAAGCAGGTAAAGGTGAAGAAAGGAATGTCGAGACAGTGGAAGAGGAACGTCGAGAGGAAGGACAAGAGCACGTTGAAGATGGGACATGGCAAGTGGAAAAGAAAGAGAACGAACGTGAAGGGAGCAACGGCGAGAGTGGTGTAGGAGGTGTCACAGGCAAGAAGGGAAGTGAAGTTGAGGGACATGAAGGGAAAGGAAAAGGAACTGAGGCACGAGGAGCGATGGCCAGGCTGGGAGCACGTGAAGGTGAACAGGTCGAAGGAATAGTGAGAACGAGAGCAGGAAGAATCGTGAGAACTCCCAAGAGATTCCAAGATTTTGATATGGACAATAAGTAAGAGTGTTTATCTTTGTTGTTAATTGTTGGTTGCATAAAGGAGGGAGATATGTAGTGAAGGTCTAGTCGTTGAGACTAGCGCCGGAACAGGAAGTCGGGTTAGAGGAACCGGAAGGCGGCCATTTTAGGTGGCGCTGGACGGCTCCCAAGAGAGTCACGCAATCCCGGCGCTCCGGGCAATAAACGACTTAAATACACTACCCTGAGTCCGGATGTTATTGGGTGAAAAGGCATTCCCACAAATACAAACACAGGGATAGTAGTCTGCTTTTCCTTGCTCGCCACAAACCCATGTTACTAGCCAATCACAAGATTATTCAAATAGTGCCCCAGAGTACTCCCCGGGTCTGCACCCTCCCCAAGTCTGATCCGGGGCCCCGTGCCTGAACCTCACTTCTGAACCTCCCTCCCCACAGTTACAGGCGAGCACTGGGGATTTTCAGGGGCAGCAGCTGTTACCTGGAAATCGGGTGAGGATCGCTGAGGGTGGGAGAGAAAGGTTTGCCTCCTCGGGGTGGGACTGGCATGCAGCCAGCCTCCAATGCAGGGCGGACCAAGAAGTTAGGCAGCCCAACCTCTCGGGGCCGAACCAGCAAACACCGTCCCATTTGGGGGCGTGAACAAAATGCAACCACACACACCCCTTTCACCGTGGGTGGGTCTCACGTTCACCCGGCAGACACCCCTTTTTCGATGGCGGCAGTGGTGCGTTGACGGGTCTTTCTCGGTGCAGTGTGGGACCAGCGCGTAAAAAGCCACATACATGTATTGACCCGCATCAGCACTAAAACTCCCCATGTCCTTCCGCAGGACCAGGGTGGAACATGAACCCCATTCTTTGGACGGCAGTCACCCCTACACTCAGTGCTTGCCTTTTGGAGGTCCAGACCGTCTATGCTTCCTGTGTACGTCACCTGTGCACGTCACCTGTGCACTGCAGCCCATGCACCTCCTGCCTGTCATACACTCCCTTCTTCTGCAGACCCAGGCTGCCTGCGACGTGCACTGCCGGTGCCCCTCTATCGGTCTCTGCCCTGTGCCGGCACCCATGCGCCCCTTGGGACATGAACTCTCACATTCCTGGATCTTGGCCCATCAATTGTGAATATTCTGTTTTGTTTTCATCTTATTAGCGCCAAGAAGACTACTGTTTCAGGTGCGCCCAACAAGAATTGTACATACTGTGACTCAGACATTCATCTGCAACATACATTGCCTCTTTGGTTCTCCCCCTCCCCCTTACGTATGCAGTGCAATAGGTCTCGCATTTATGTGGATTTGAGCTATTGGCATTGTAAATGAAAATGCCTTTTATTTATGTGCTGGGTTTTAAAACATAAAAATAGGCATGGTAATTTACAATACTAATAGCTTAAACTCTCGCAAATGGCAAATGCTTGTTTACTGACGAAGTTATAAGACATGCCTGGTTTCTGCCTCTTTCTTTCTCCTGCAGTGTTGGAAGAGAACCAGCACTGGCAGCAGGTCAGCGTGGCAGGGCAGAGCTGGACTCTGTGTGCAGGGTCGGGCTGAACTTTTGAGCACCTCCTGAAACATTCACACAAACAACCATCCTTTGCCATTGTGTCCACCAACATTCAGCGCCAACAACATTCAGCGCTAAGCGTGCCAGGAACTCACAGGCAGCAGAAGCTAATGCCTTTTCCAGGCGATGCTTGGAAATCGGCCTCAGGCCATCAGATCGCGCCCTCTTGGCATGTTATAAACTTAAACCCAAGACTCTGGACTTGGCTGCCTCAGAGTTTTTCCTGGAAATATAAAAGGGTTTGTAGAGCAGACCTTGCGTTAAGACGCTATGCATGTATGCAACTTTGTACTGTTCAAGCCTATCTACAAAGCAAGCCAGCAGTGTACAATAATGTAAAGGGGTATAGTCAGGCCAACTGGAATTATGCGGCAATGGAGGGGCTAATTATACAGCAACAAAAGGCAAATTATGCGGCAACAAAAGGCAAATTACGCGGCGTATTGCGGGACATTTTGTGATGGTATGACGTATTTTTTTGTCATTTTTAATCTTCTAACACTCTGGGCATTGGTTGCACCTCATTACTACCAGTTTAACACCCAAATGTACCAATAAGCAACAGAAAATTGACTAGTCAACCTTTGCAACTGCCCTTCCAGTACGCAGCAGCAAAAGTTGCAAAGTTAAAGACACATTTTTTCAGCAGTAGCACGTTTTTTTACTGCACTTACAAATAGCGCACATGCTCTATCGAAGGCAATTAAAACACATAATTTATAAGTCACCTGGCAATTTTTTTACCGTGCCTACAACAACATTTCTGCAATAAGGTTCTATCTTACTGCTCAAATTAAACACCTTATTTCATATGTTACTATGACATCGCTCTGTGTTCAGCAACAAACTCTTCTGTACTTTCTATATGTTATATTTCTATACTTTGGACGTTCACCCCTCTTCAAAACCGTTTACCACATCAAAATTCTCACTTCTCAAAACCTTCACAGAACACTTTCATCCATCAGCATACTTCGTCTATTATAACCCTTCCCAATGTCTCTTATTTTCTTGTAAGCTTAAGTTATTTTTCATAGTTTGAAGTAGTGCATTTTAGAAATGTAATATTTCTGTGCGTTACAATACCATGGGACTTAGCCCACAGTCTTTTGAATAAATTCATATTTTGCTGACAGCATTGCTGGGAGTTCAACGCATGCATGTTTTAAAAAAAATGTATTTACTTAAACATGGGCTGAAATATTACAAACAGTTCTTTAGAGATCGTGTTGGTGCGCTGTTTTTTAAAAAAAAAATTGTACCAAATTTGCAAACAGACCGTACTGTTAAATTATTTAGCAAACATTTACTACAGAGTAGCAGTGTATAATTTGGTGGTCGCCTTTGTGCGTACAATTAATTATAAATTCACATGGTGGAAAGTGCCTCGCTAGTATTTTAAAGGTGTTGTGCCATTTTATAATTTTTTGTATTTTGAATCTGGAACAGTTTATTAAGAACGGAACATGTAGGCACATTGATATGCATTTTTGTTTGTCCACACATCAGTTATTCTTATTTTCATTTTCAAACACCCAAATTGACAGATCTGGAGCTTGGCTCCGACGTATTTGTTTTTTTCATCACCAAAAAGTCAAAGCTATACACACCATATAATTCGACACCAAACCACATATTTTAACTCAAAAACACAATTATACAACAAACCACATACATCCAAACCCCACCAGATAATTCCACATCATGCCCCAAATGTCAACAGCACACCACATAATTAAACTCCACTACATACCACGCCACAACACAAAATAGCATTCCACATAATTACACTCAATAACACACAATCCTACTCCACATTATTTCAGTACACTCAATACCACATAATTACTATCCACATATTTCCACTGAACTCCATGACACTAAAAAAATCCGCTTCACGCCACACAATTCCACTCCACACAATTCCAGAACTAACCATTCCAATCCAACCCACATAATTCCACTACACACCGCATACATACACTCCACAATACATCAGTAAAATAGATTATCTTTTACAACGCCAATAGCTCCAACTCGAGCAAATGCGACGCCTATTGCATTTCCATCGCTTGGTTTTTTTTTGGTAGACACAGGTTTGCGCTGAATCACAGTATGTTGAGCCAACACCGAGGCGCGAACCAGGTTCCCCAGCTTCAAAGTTGGCAGTTCTGGCCGATAGGCATATTGCTCCTCAGACAAGACATCTGGGTGGTCCTCTGCCCAGGAATGTACATAGAATTGACAGGGCGGGAAAAGTGGGAGGCGGCGTGGCCATAATTTATAAATCTCACCTGAGCTGCTCCACCAGCCCCCTCAATCTAACCAACTGCGAGGCCATTCCATTTAGACTAACCCTTCCCCCCACAGCCTCCTTTTGGGTCAGCCTCATTTACAGGCCACCAGGGCTGTGCACAATTTTTTGTAGAGTCCATACCTGGTCTCCTGGCCAGCCTGATCATAGGAAAAAGTGCCTTCACCACTAAGTACACAAGCTATGGGCAGACTGGATTTCAAGTTCCGTGGATAAAAACTTTAAGAAGCCTAGACCGAAAGAGCAGCTGAACCTTAATGGAGCTGCCTGGTACAACTCCCAGCTAGCAACTCAAAAGAAACACTGGAAAAAGCTAGAGAGGAGCTGGAGGAAAACCTATGCGCCAGATCTCAAATTCTATGTCAGGACCGGAGGCTTCAGATTATGCTATATTCTTCCTTCGCTTTATTAGAATATTGCACACAGCAGCTCAGGAAACTAAAAGTACAACCATGCTCAAAGGAACAAAGAGCATCAAAAAACCACTTGTATGAACTAAAAAACTACAAGTCCCATGATATCAGTCCTGGTCATCCAACGCAGTCCTTCCACTATGTCCGCTACCAGGGTAGAAAGCCAGTCCTTCCCTCGACTTCCTCCTCTTTCTTCGCTGCTCACGCAGCCAGTTAAGTGCTCTTACTATTTTTCTCATGTATTTGAATGTCTGTGTGACTATTTCATTGCGCGTTGTTTCAGCGCTTGTTGGGGGCTTGCCGCGGCGTCTTGCCTTTCAGAGCCCCGACCGCGGGAGCGTTTCTTCGCTCCTTTCGCGGTCTTTGCCAGTTTGTTGTTGCGGTGCGGTAGACGCCCGCCAGAGGGCACCCACACGTCTCGCTGGCTCCTCGGCGCTCTCCTCACTCTGGGAGACGCGCGGAGGAGTCAGTCAGCGCCGGAGCCTTGCCCTCGCCACCCCTTCACGCCCGGTAGACCCGGGTCGGTATTCTGCCCCATTTTGTAATAAAGACGCCCTGTTAAGGGTCTGTACAGCGGCCTGGACCGCGTTAAACGCCGGAAGGCGAGATTTGCACTGCTGTTGCCTCTTTGTGTGGTGAACGCGCTGTGGGGGTGGTATAGACCCAGTCCAGAGTGAGGGTCTGCGCGTTGGGGGTCGCAGTGCAGCCCCTATTGCCAGGTTCTTGGCCCATAACTAAATTGCAGCCCTAGGGACTGCCCATATTCTGCCCTCAGACACCCCGTGGGGTAGGCAGTTGCTCACCCTCCCTTGTTGGATTTGCATGGCTGGAATGGAGGAAGAGAATTATTTTGAGGACTCTAACCCCTCTTTTCAGGACGATGAATTTTACCAAGCGGTTGACAGTTCCATTTACCGCTGCGTGACTGATATAGTGGGGCCCATGGAGGACCGCCTGTCAGCACGTATTGTTGAGGAGTGCCAGAAGTTAGCGTCTGCCCATTTACAGGGTTCGCCTGCCCTCCCGGGTCCCTCGGGTGAGGGCCCTCCGGCCCCTAAGGTGCCACGTAGGGAAAGTGCTCCGTTGGGGGCACAGGGGGTGGACAAGGATGCGTTCGAACGCCTTAGGGATGCCTTCCTGGCTAACGCGTCTAATGCCTCCCCTGCGCCGCTCGCGGGCCCTGACCCTTCATTGGACGTGGGGACTGCTCCCCCGTCTCCGGTGCTGTCTTCCCCTGATACGGACGACGATGGCGAATCTGTGCGCTCGTGGCGCCCCTCGAGCTCGGCTGTGGTCTTACCGCGGGATGGTTCGGGCATGTTGGACCCGGATGAGTTAGTGCATCCGAGGTCTGCGGCTTGGACACCGGGTGAGACCGTGGCAAAGTTTGTAGCGGGTCGCCTGCGCAAGCCCTTGGAGAAAGAGGCTAGGGGTTGTCTGCGTGGTGAGTGTCCGAGGCCCTCTCTGGAGGGTAAGGTAGCCCTGACCCCAGAGTTAGATGCGAAAATGGCCACCTTTTTGGCCAAGTTTATGAAAGACCCGCGCAAAGGCATTGACCGCTCCTGGCGGTCATGCCAGGATAAGCTCCTTGACGCGGTCGGGCCCGCCACGAAAATTCTGGACATGGCGGAGGAGGCGAAAGCCAATGGTACCGTCATTTCCCCTGAGGTTTTGTCTAACTGGGCCCAGAGGGTGATAATTTTCCTTGGAAACGCTAACTGCGCCCTTTCCACTGAACGTAGACGTTCCCTCCTCATCAAACTGGATCCCAAGTTGGGGGACTTGGCTTCGTCGGAAGCAGGTGTGGTGGCCCAAGGTGGTCTTTTTGGGGAGCCCTTCATCAGAGAATTAGGTAAATTTGTCTCTACCTTTACCTCGTTAGACAAGGCGCAGTCCACCATTAAACGCGTCTTTCACCAGCGTTTTTCTGGAGGGGCCGGTCGCGGAAGGGGCCGCGCGCCCGGCCGAGGGCAGAATGCCAATAACAGAGGTCAAGGCTCCGGCAGAGGACAGTACCAGACCTCTGCCAACTTCAACAATTTCTATCCCACAAGAGGACAGCGCTTTGGCGGCAGAGGCTTCCGCAAGAACCCTGGACCCAACAATACCAATGGTGAGTGTCCTTTCTTTGGACCAGGTTCCCATAGGGGGGAGGCTGGCAACCTTTTACGAGGAGTGGGCATCGCTCACTGCCGACGCATGGGTCTTACAAACCGTCCGTGGTTTTCACATCGAGTTCTACGATCAACCTTTTCAAGAGGTTTTGCCTCGGCCGATTGTGTTTTCGGAACCCGACGCGCTTTTGATCGACGGAGAGGTTCAGGACTTGCTCCGCAAGGGAGCCATCTGTCGATCAACGCGCCACCCCGCTGGTTTCATCAGCAATGTGTTCCTGGTGGACAAGACGGATGGCGGCAAACGCCCGGTGATCAACCTCAAGGAGTTCAATGGGTGGTTGGTCTACCGGCATTTCAAGATGGAGGGGATCCACCTCCTTCGGGACGTGCTTCTCCCTCTGGATTGGATGGTTCGGTTAGATCTCAAGGATGCCTACTTGGTCATTCCTATCCACCCTCCACACCGCCGTTTTCTGCAGTTCTGTTGGAAGGGCGCAGTGTTCGAATTCACCGCCCTTCCGTTCGGACTTTCCTCAGCTCC
This sequence comes from Lissotriton helveticus, assembly GCF_964261635.1. Taxonomy (NCBI): domain Eukaryota; kingdom Metazoa; phylum Chordata; class Amphibia; order Caudata; family Salamandridae; genus Lissotriton; species Lissotriton helveticus. The sequence continues at coordinate 1,118,163,352 of NC_136068.1, read as the reverse complement.
GTGGTGCTTCACGAAAGTGCTGCACCCGGTGGTGGAATACCTGCGAGGTCAGGGTATTCGGATGTTGGTGTATTTAGACGACCTTCTTTTGATGGGCCAGTGTCCAGTGGTCCTGGCGGGTCAGCTTCGGCAGACCGTCTCCCTACTACAGCGGTTGGGGTTCGTGATCAACGGCCCCAAGTCTGCTTTGGTTCCCTCTCAGAAACTTACCTTTCTAGGCTTCGTTATAGACTCAATCGGAGCTACGCTCAGTCTTCCCTCCAGGAAAACAGCCAAGATCAGACATTTGCTTCGACAGACGATCGCAAAAGATCGGACGTCGTTGCGTCACATTGCCAGGGTGGTGGGCCTCCTGTCGTCTTCCATCCAGGCGATCTTCCCGGGACCGTTACACTACAGGGCGCTTCAACGCCTCAAGGCCCACCATCTGAGACGGGGTATGCCCTACGACCAGATGGTGCCCCTTACGGAGGAAGTGAAAGAGGAAATGTCTTGGTGGCTCACGCACATGGAGGCGTGGAATGGGCGTGCGATCTTCGGATCGGTCCCGGATTTGGTCATCGAATCCGACGCCAGCCGATCGGGCTGGGGCGCCCGATGCGGGGATTTCTCCACCGGCGGCGCCTGGTCTTCCGACGAACAACAGTTACATATCAACTGTTTGGAGCTCCTAGCGGGGTCCTTTGCGGTCCGTTGCTGGACCAAGGACTCGGCGACAGCCTGTGTCCTGCTGAAAATGGACAACGTCTCGGCGGTACGCTACGTGAACCATCTGGGAGGTCCGCGCTCTCGGGCGCTAGCGGATTTGGCCAAAACTTTTTGGGACTATTGTCTCTCCCGGCACATTTCGGTGACGGCGGAATACCTACCGGGCCGAGTCAACCAGGTGGCGGATTGGCACTCGCGACACTTGAGGGATTCCAGCCAGTGGATGTTGGATCCCCGTGTGTTTCAGTGGCTCGCCGACCTGTGGGGTCCGTTTACGGTGGACCTGTTTGCGTCCCGCCTGGATCACCAACTACCACGGTTTTACAGTTGGAGACCAGACCCTCTAGCGGAGGCCACGGATGCCTTCCTGCAAGATTGGAGCCGGGACCGGCCTTATGCCTTCCCCCCTTTTTCGATGGTGGTCCGGGCGGCAGCGCAGCTGCGCCGCCAGGGGGCGGACTTGGTGTTGATCACGCCACTTTGGAGATCGCAAGTATGGTTTCCGGTTCTTCTGGAACTTTCTTGGGATTTTCCAATCCTACTCCCCCAGTTTCCTCACCTCCTGCTGAATCCGAGTCAGGAACCGCATCCTCTCATCACTCGGAGCTCGCTCCGCCTCATGGCGTGGAGGCTTTCCGGGGCCGTTGGTCGCTCCCAGGCCTTTCGGGATCGGCTCAGGGCCTCCTGTCAAAAGCCTGGGCTGACAGCACGACAAAGCGGTATAAATCCGCTTGGCTTCGGTGGATGCGTTGGTGTCTTCGAAGGGACCTGGATCCCCTGGTCGCGGGCCTCGTTCCCATTTTAAATTTCTTAGCTGAATTGGCGACGAAAGGTCTGGCTTATAGGACGAACAACGCTATGCGTTCTGCGATTTCTGCGGGTCACCAACCGGTGGAGAATTCCCCGGTGGGGGAGCACCCCTTTGTGTGTAGACTCTTGCGAGGTATTCGCCTGACGTTGCCTCCGGAACCCAGGTATTCGGTTCTTTGGGATGTCAACGTGGTCTTGAATTTGTTTTTGTCCTGGCCGGCTAATCGTTACTTGTCATTGAAAGAGATTTCGGCGAAATTAGCCATGCTTCTATGCCTGGTATCTTGCAGGCGAGTTTCGGATGTACGCGCGTTGGATGTTTCCGCGCGGGTTTTTTCTCCGGATGGAGTTACCTTCACGGTGGGGCGTCGCATGAAATCCGCAACGCGATCTATTTCGTACCCGGCTTTTGTGGACACCCCGAAGTTATGTGTTGTGCATTGCTTGAAAGCTTATGAGGACATTACCTTAGACATTCGCCCGGCGGGCGAGCGACAGTTACTAATTGCCTTGCGTAAACCACACAAAGCAGTCTCCTCCCCCACTATTGCAAGGTGGGTGCGCTGGGTCATGCAAGAGGCAGGCATTGATACGAAACTTTTTGGGGCTCACTCGGCCAGGGGGGCCATGGCCTCGAAGGCTTTTTCAGTGGGAGCTCGTTTGGAGGATCTCATGCGTGCAGCGGATTGGTCCTCGGATTCCACGTTTAAGAGGTTCTATTTCAAACCGGTAGTGGACCTAGCCCAGTTGGTGGTGAGTAAGCTTTGAACTAGCATAATCTGAAGCCTCCGGTCCTGACATAGAATCGAAATTTGCCTAGCTTATGTAACGGTAAGTTTCAATTCTATTAAGGACACGGAGGCGAGGATTATCCCACCCAGCTGACCCTCCATAGTCGGGACCCACCCGTATGGCAGTAAGTAAAGCGTTTTCGGACTGTTCTACATTGTAGTTCTGTTGTGCCAGTCTTACGATGCTCCTCTGTTCGCATGTTATGGCAACGGGTTTACGCTGTTGTTTTTCTGCTAGGAAACGATGGCGTCAAACAGGACCAGTGAGTGAGGGGTGTGATCTGCGCGAAGAAAGAGGAGGAAGTCGAGGGAAGGACTGGCTTTCTACCCTGGTAGCGGACATAGTGGAAGGACTACGTTGGATGACCAGGACTGATATCATGGGACTTGTAGTTTTTTAGTTCATACAAGTGGTTTTTTGATGCTCTTTGTTCCTTTGAGCATGGTTGTACTTTTAGTTTCCTGAGCTGCTGTGTGCAATATTCTAATAAAGCGAAGGAAGAATATAGCATAATCCTCGCCTCCGTGTCCTTAATAGAATTGAAACTTACCGTTACATAAGCTAGGCAAATTTCGATTCTCATACAAAGCAGCCATTCAACAATATCATAAGGATATCCGGAAAGCGCAAGCAGTCTTCTTTGAAGAAAGAATCTAGAGTTTTTTCAATTCTTCCCAAAAACTGTTCAAAATAGTTAAATCTCTTACTACTATTGAACCTGACTCACATATTCCACAGCCTTCAAAGGAGAGGTGTAACAAACTAGCTGCCTTCTTTAAGAGTAAAGTTGAAAACATCTACAACACACTCCACTCTATCACTGGTGAGATCGCAGAAGAGACGAAGGACTCCGCAGACAAGCTAGAGTCCCCTTCATGCCCAGAACTGCCTAAGGTCACTGCCCCCCCTTCATTGCTCACTCTCTCTAGGCTGAGCAAAGAAAGTAGGTCTTCTCTTAAGTAACATCAGATCGGGGTCTCCAACAGGTCCCACTTCCCCTCATATCCTCCTACACGGGGGCGATCCCATACGGGACAACTCGGCCGACTTCATCTCCCTATACCTTGAGAAAGGCCTAGTAGCCAGACAATGGAAGTATGCAATAGTTAAGACTCTGGTCAAAAAGCCCCAATTAGACCCTGCATCCATGAGAAACTACTAGCCCATCTCATTGCTACCCATTCTGGGAAACATTGAGGAGAAACACGTCAATAGTTCCATCTCGCAATTCCTGCAGGATAATGGCATCCTGCACCAGTCCCAGATGGGGTTACGTCTGGAACACAGCACAGAGTCGGCCCTACTCGTGATCACAGAAAAACTAAAAACTATTCTAGATCAAGGCAGAGCTGCCGCAATTCTGCTCTTAAACCTAAGCATGGCTTTTGATACTGTAGACCACGAGATCCTCCCTCACAGGTCCAAAAATATTAAGATCAAAGACATGGCCAAACCAATGGGTGGCATTGTTCCTGAGTAAAAGATTCTTCCAATTTATGGAGGCAGGCATCCTAACTGATATCTTCACGGCAACTTGCGGAGTACCTCAGGGCTTGTCTCTAAGCCCGACCCGTTTTAACCTTTACTTAACCCCACTAGCACACCTGGTGCAGGAATTCGGCGTGTCTATAGTTTCATATGCTGATGACACTCAGCTGGTAGTCTCGGTGTTAGAAACTCCTACCTCAAACCATCTACAACTAGTTCCATGCTTGGAAAAAATAGGAGCCTGGATGGCCAACTGTAGACTTAAATTGAACGGAGACAAAACGGAGCTCATGTTCCTAGGCAATGGACCGAGTCCGAGGGCTGAGCTTAACTGGCCGGTAAACTGGGGACCCCCCTACACCTAAAACTGCCATAAAGTACCTGGGGATGTGGTTAGACCAAAACCTAGCCATGGAAACTCAGGCCGAAAAACCTTTGGGTAATTGTTTCGGCATCCTTCAGATGATCCGAAATTTTTTGAGTCTAATCGTAGTAAAATCCAGAAAAACTGTGGTACAGGATCTGTAGTCTCGTGACTGGATTATGGCAACTCTTTGTACCTCGGCTCCCCTAAATTTGTTAGATAGGTTGCAGGTGGTGCAGAACGCAGCTGCCAGGCTGCTTCTCAGGATCCCCAGACATCATTCAGTGAGAGCATCATTGAGGAAGCTCCACTGGTTACCAATCCAGGATCAAATTCAAGGCACTCTGCCTGGCCCACAAGGCCATGCATGGGAGAGGCCCGACCATGCTACAATCCTTGGTCTCCCAGTATGAACCCCGCAGATACCTTAGGTCAGGAGCCAGCTTCCTGATGAATACACCTAAAATAAAGAGAGCAAGATGGGGTGGAAGATCCTTCTCATACCTAGTCCCAAAACTCTACAATAGCATGGATCTAGAACTAAGACTAACCAAGAATGAACAGTGTTTCATTAAAAAAACTAAAAACTTGACTGTTCCCGTGACACCTCACTCCTCGTTTGCTCCTCTCTGCAGTGCTCGGAAGCCTCCGGGTAGCCATGCTTTCTGTCCCACTTGCTCACCACGTGCAGCAGATGAACTACAGCGGGACACACAGGTGAAGTGATAAATCACCATAGGTCACCTGGGCTGTTCACAGCCGCTAGTGCTACAAGTAAAGCGACACTGGAATCCAAGTGCTAACAGGGTGTGTCTGTGACAAGGTTGGACCAGAGACACTCTCACTTGACTCTGTGGTCTGGCTGAGTTCTATGGTGCCCAACAGGTGCGGTGCAAAAGCAGAGCACTCACTCACTGACTTACTCACCAAGCAGCCATGGGATTGTGTGGGGGGGTATTAGGCACCCCTGCAGCTGTTTTTATTGCAAGCTGTTGGGAAAAGAATCATGAAGTGGGCACCTGAACACTTACTTGACCTGGAAATTTGAGCCTGTAGAGAGCCATTCGGGCTCTACACTACAATGTTGCAACTGCAGCACTCCTCTGGGCGGGCTCGGCCTGAGGAGATAAATAAACAGAGAAAGACAGCTCGGGGTCTTCCCGCTACACGTAAGCCGAGAGTGTGGGTCTCTTCTTGTGAGGCAAGTTGTTAGGCTCTGACCACCCAGGTACTGCCATACCACATTGGCGATGAGGCCGGTACCGAACCGGCGTCTCACCGGCCGACCTGACAAGGGCATGTAGGCTCCTCGCGCCTTCCAGTGTGCTGCGCGGGGAATGCCCGATCGGCCACCACATCCTTGGCTTCGGTGATCCTGCAGAGGGTGTGCCCTCCCCACGGCCTCCACCTAGACACCGGCCCGCACGTCGTCGAGCCAGGATGACGCGCCTCGTGGCGACAGCTCAATAAAGGCACGCTCAGCAAGGCCCTGCTAAGGACCTGCCTAGCATGTGCCCTGCTGGCCGGACGAGGCCTGCCGTGAGGAGCGCAGACACCACAAGACAACCACCCGCCGGCACATGAGGTGAGCGCGCTGGGAGCCCATGTGGGGTAAAGACAAGCTGCACAGGAGTAATTGTGGCTGCAGCACCCCCTAGAAGGAAACAAAAAGGAATATAAAGCAAATAAAACATAAGCACAACACAGAAGCTTGTAAGGAAAAGTCACAGAGAAGAGGGGGGAGAGCTGTGATGTACAGAGCACTGACCCTGCAGGAAGCACAACAGAGGTAAGCCCCCAGGAGGCAGCCTAGCAACAACAAATCACACAACCATGAGCACACCACCCCAAGCAGGCACAGCAGGCCGGCAAGCAGGCGCCGCAGACAATCTAGCAGGAGCTGCAGCGCCACCTCAAGTACACAATCATGCAGCGGTATCCCCATCACCCCCATTCAACAAAATTGCTGACACTGTGACGGCGGCCCCAACCTGGAAAGCATGGATAGGACGCCTCAACCACTATTTCAAAGGCACGAGGGAGATGGCTGGAACGGTGAAGATGTCACTGCTAATATACTATGGCGGCGGAGAGATGCATGACCTATTTGAGACACTTCCAAACACAGGGGACGAAGACAACTACGAGGCTGCGGTCACAGCGCTAATTCGACATTTCGACCCCCAGCTCAACCCTGATTTTGAGTGATTCAAGTTGCGGTAGGCGAAGCAGTCTGACACCCAATCAGTGACATGTTCTATGCACGGCTAAGGCGGCTGGCAAGCACATGCACATTCACCACCCAAAGGAAAGAAATACGGGCCCAGGTGATCCAAGGGTGCTGCTCAGTACTACTTAGGAAGCTGATCCTCCAACAACTGGGGATATCGGTGGACGACATCCTGATTCTCGCCTGATCCCACTAGCTGCTGGACGCCTGGGCGGACGAGATAGAAGCCGCCCTTAACAGAAGTGCTGCAACGTCCCATGCTCCCAGGTACACCCAAATTAAAGAAGAGAGGGTCGAAGCAGTCCAACAGTGCCTGAACCCCATGCGCACCGCCATAAAAACTCACACAGGCGGGGCATGTGGAAACCGTGGAGCAGAACTTCCCCCAGCTGGCCTGTGCTTTGCAAAAGGAAAGACCTGTTCCCGGTGCAGGAAGCCAAATCACTTTGGAAAAGTATGCCAGAGTAGCAGGTCCTGGTCAGCCTTCACCAAACAACGTGGAACCATGCCACAAATCCGACAACTGTCAATTGACTACCCTCATGCCCAAGAGGAGGGCGCACTACAAGTGTGTCATTTCATCAAGGAAAATGACAATGACCACGTGTTCGTCATATCCTTCCTATGGCGCTCAGACAAACACAAGAGACCTCCCCTCATGTGCTCCGTCAAGGGGGCAGGATCCACCGTCCAAACACTGATTGATACCGGGGCATGCGTGGACGTCATGGACTCCGACTATCTCTACCCCTCACTCGCTCCAACAAAAGCAAGGATATACACGTAAAGCAGAACGCGCCCCCTCCCGTTAAGAGTCATCGAAGCAGAATTTACCAGTGGCAAGCACACAGCGAAAGCCAGGTTTCACATCACCGAAGGAAAAAAAGGGAACCCTACTCATCTGCCACACAGCAGAAGATCTGGGCCTAGTCTTTTTTGCAAATCAGGTGCCGGAATCCCATGCAGAAGCCATCCTGCAGGAATTCAGGTAACTGTTTGAGGGACTGGGAAAACTCAAGGGCAAGCAGTTTAAACTACACATTGACCCGTCCCTCAGACCAATAGCACTGAAGCACAGGAGAGTACCATTCCACCTGCGTCCGCAGGTAGAAGCCAAATTGAAGAAACTAGAAGACCTGGACGTCATAGAGAAGGTGTCGGGCCTGACTCTATGGGTATCGCCGCTAGTCATTAAGCCAAAGCCCAAACAGCCTGGGCCTATGCGTGTACATGCGCCTCCCAAACCAGGCCATCAAGAGAGACCGGCATCTAACACCCACAATGGACGATATCGTGGCGGACCTCAACGGGGCCTTGTGGTTGTCGTAGCTCGATCTGAGTGCTGGGTACCATCAACTGGAGTTTGAGCAGGAGAGCCAATATATCACCACGTTCAACACCCACGTGGGCCTCCAAAGGTACAAGAGGCCGAGTTTCAGGGTGTCCTTGGCTGCAGAGATTTTCCATAACGCCATCAGGGAAATCCTGTGTGGTCTGCAAGGAGTCATAAACCTTAGCGATGACAGGCTGGTGTTTTCGAACACGCGGGAGAACCACCACATACATCTGCGAGTCACCCTACAACGTCTAGAGGACAGCGGCCTAACTCTCAATAGGGCCAAGTGCTCTTTCTACCAAGAGTCCATCGACTTCTTTGGGTACATCTTTTCAAGAGAAGGATTAAAAGTTGATCCCAAGAAATCAAGCGCGATCTGGTCAGCTCAGACCCCTACCTCGCCCACGGAAGTCCGCAGTTTCTTGGGGATGGCCACGTACTGTGGCAGATTCATACAGAATCTGGCCTCGTTGTCTGAATCACTGCGAGCTCTCACTCGCAGAAGACGCACCTCTGAATGGACGACCGAGGCCAACACCGCATTCCACACCATCAAAATGGCCTTAATGAACAAAACAGTCAGGGCCTACTTTCATCCAGAAAGGCGCACTGAGCTGGTTGTGGATGTAAGCCCTGTTGGCCTGGGGGCCATCCTCCTCCAAGAGAGTAACAGACACGCGGCCACCGTCGCATACACCACCCGTGCCCTATGGGACACAGAAACAAGATATGCTCAGATCGAGAGAGAGAGAGGCACTGGCCATTAGGTGGGCATGCCAGCACTTCCATTTGTATCTCTACAGACATGAATTCCAAGTGATGACGGACCACAAACCGTTAATCCTTCTGTTCACAGGTACCTCAAGACAGGCACCCCCCAAGAATAGAAAGGTGGGTGGTGCAACTACAGGCATACAGGTTCAAAGTCATATTCTGCCCCGGAGTGCACAATCCAGCAGATTATCTCTCAAGGCAACCGGAGACGACGGACATGCGGCACCCACCCCTTGACAAAGAGCACACCGAAGCTTTTGTCAGAATTATCACTCAGGAAGCATGCCCCAAGGCGGTTACACTTGAAGAAATCCGGCTGGCCACCACCATGAATGAAACACTGTCAAGAGTCGAAGAAACCCTGCTCACCAGAGGCAGGATCCACTGCTTGGATGGTGTGCAGGCGCTCAATGCCGAAAACCATATAGCACAACACCAGCTATGGAGAGTCCGCAGTAAACTCAGTGAGGGGGAACACGATGTTGTGCTGTGAGGCCATGTCATTGTGGTCTCAAAAAAACTGCACCAAGTCCTCAGACTGGCACACATGGGGCATTAGGGAATGGCAAAAACAAAGGCATGCCTGCGATGTGAGGTGTGGTTCCCAGGTATGGATGCAGTGGTGGAGGAGAATATCCGAAATTAGGTAGGTAACCCTGCCTCAGCTCCAGTCATCACAGAAGAACCCAGTTAAATACCCTGGTCCAAGGTCAGCATCGAGTTTGAAAGCTTCCCTGACAGCCGCAGCACTTTAGTACTGATGAACTCATACTCAAAAATCCCTGTGGTGGAAGTGGTCACATCTACCGCGGTCACCCAGGTCCAAGCAGCCCTCAACAAAACATCCGCATTTATGGGCCTCCCCGAGGAAATTAGATCTGACAATGGGCCCCCTATTTCAGGGACGAGAGTCCCTGAAAAGAAAAGAAAGCCATTCAACACCGGAAGATCACACCGCAGTGGCAGAACACTCAACCGGGCGCTGCGCATTGTGGTGGAACAGGGAGAAGGCGCTGAAAGAGCTTTGCACCAGTTCCTTGATGCAGATCAACAGACCCCTCACAGCACCACTCATTGTGCACCATCTCACTTACTCTTCAGACGAGCCCCACGGGACAGCATCCCGACTGATCCTGCCTGGAGCCCCCCCAGAAAGAGACAACGTGGCGGTACAAGCCCAAAGGGAAGTGACGAACCAGAAAGCAAGTCTCGCCAGGGGTGCAAAGATACCGTCACTAAAGGTGGGTGACTATGTTATGTTATGTTATGTTATTTCGGTTCTTCTATAGCGCAACAGCTACTCCCGAAGGAGTGTCCCGGCGCTTTGGCGAAGGAAGCCTTCAATATGGCAACACAACACGACAGCAAAGGAAAATGGCAGGCCTATCTGGTAAAAAGCCAAGTTTTTAGAGCCTTTCTAAAGGACAAAAGACAGGGAATCTGTCTGAGAAAAAGCGGGAGCTCATTCCACGCACGGGGAGCCAAATGGTGAAAAGAGCGACCGCCCTGTCTAGCTCGTTTGATGGCTGGGACTACCATTTTAGACAGGGAGGCAGACCGTAAGGCTCTGTTTGGTTTATAGAGAGCCAAACGTTTCCTCATGTATTTGGGGCCAATGGCATGAAGAGCTTTGAAAGTCAGCGTCAGGCTCTTAAACTGAACTCTCTTGGCTATGGGAAGCCAATGCAGCTCTTGCAGCAGTACAGAGGCACTTGCACGTCTAGGGAGCCCGTAGATGGCGCGGGCAGCTGAATTTTGGACTACTTGAAGCCGCCTCACCAGGTACTTTGGAAGCCCTAGATAGAGGGCATTCGCGTAGTCCAATCTGGACCCTACAAGTGCTTGAACAATGATCCGTCTGTGTTTGGTGGATATCAGGGGCAAAAGTTTTCTCAGCATCCGAAGGATGCCAAAACATTTCCCCGAAAGGCCATAAGAAAGATCATTGTCAATCATAATACCCAAATTTTTGGCTTTTACGCTTGCCTTAGCAGGTGGAAACAAATCCTGAGGCCACCAACTTTTCCAAACTGGCTCAGAAGAAAAACCAAAAAAAAGCAGCTCCGATTTATCGGAGTTGCATTTTAGACCATGCTCCCTGAACCAGCCGAAGACCGCCTCTAGACAGCTTCTGATGCGGCTCCCGTCAAACACCTCGTTCCTGTTATGGGTAAACAGGAGTTGGGTGTCGTCGGCATAGGACACGATCTGGGCGCCGAAAGACTCCGCTACCTCTGCAAGGGGGGCCAAAAAGATGTTAAAAAGCAGGGGCTAAGAATAGACCCCTGAGGGACTCCCACTTCCAGAGGTGCCATAGCTGCGGAGTGAGGAGGCGCCCAGATCGTTTGTCGGCGGTCGGCTAAGAAGGATTTAAGCCAGTTCCACACCGTCCCCCGAAGACCACATTCCCAGAGATGTATTAGGAGGGTTTCGTGGGGAACGGTGTCGAACGCCGCCGACAGGTCCAACATGACCAGCATGGCCTTTCCTCCCGCATCCAACACCTCTCTGATGGCGACAGTGACTTCAAGCAACGCGGTCTCCGTGCTGTAGTTTGCACGAAAACCGGATTGGGTATTGTGCAACAGATCGTTCTCTTCGATGTAGTCCGAGATCGTTCTGTGCACATGTCTTTCTGCCACCTTCGCCAAGGCAGGAAGGAGAGATATAGGCCGATAGTTGGCATGAACGGTGGAGTCCAAAGTTGGTTTTTTTAGGAGTGGCAAAATAAGCGCACCTTTCCACGCCGAGGGAACCACACCGGAAGACAGAGAAGCATTAAGAATGGAGTTGATAGGACCATTTAAGACTGGGGCTATTTTCTTAAGACAGGAGACCGGGCAAGGGTCCAAAGGTGAACCAGACTTCAGTCCAGTAAGAAGGGCTAACGAAGCGTCAGGGCTTAGCGGGGGAAATTCGCAAAGAGTAGGGGCCACAACTGGGTTGGTGAGGGAAAGAGCACCCGTTAAATCCACCTTAGTACCATTGGAGTAACTGGCAAGGGACTCTTGAATAATCGTTATTTTTTTAACGAAATAGTGTGCCAATTCCGTCAGCCAAGATTTTGAATGGGATTGAGCCAAGGTACTCAGGGACGGCGCAGTAAAATCCTTAACAATTTTGAAAATTTCCCTACTTGTGTTTCCCGCATCGTCAATACGACGTTCCAGATGAAGTTTTTTCTCATTCCAAATCAATTTGTGGTAGGATCTAGTCAGAGTTTTAAATTTGGCTTTTGCCGAAGGATTGTAGTCCTTCCGCCAGACTCTTTCGGCTCTCTTGCAACTATATGGTAGTCAAGGACAGGCACCCCGGCTGGAAGCTTCGAACCCTGTAAAAGCCAGAGGTGTGGAGAGTCACACATGTCCAGGGGACCATGGCCTCTGTGCGAAAGGGTCAGCAGGTTGTAACCAGGAACGTGTCATGGTTCAAGAAGGTGCACAGTCCTTGCACTGGCCAGGATGTGCTCACCGAACCGGAGGAAGCCTGTAGACCCCCCTGAGCAGCTGTCCACCAAAACCACCAACTCCCGACCGGTACCCCAAAGTGGCCCAGGCTGGTGCTGCAGCGCAAGCCCGAGACACTTTCCATCTGCACACTCAGAATACATCAATAACAAGTGGCCTGGCTGAAGCAAGGACCAGTTCCAGCTCCCAGAGCCAGAGGTATGGACTTTGGCTGAACCCTGCGCCCTGCCAGCGATTCAAAGACTTTGTGTGTGTTTCACCTTAAACATGTAATTGATGTGGTTGATGTTTGCTAAAGAAAAGGAGGGATGTAGAGAGCCATCAGGGATCTCCACTACAAGGTTGCAACTGCACGCACTCCTCTGGGTGGGCTCATCCTGAGGAGATAAATAAACAGCAAGAGACCGCTCTGGGTCTTTGAGCCATACGTAGGCAGAGTGTGTGGGTCCCTTCTTGTGAGGCGAGTTGTTAGGCCCTGACCCCCCAGGTACCGCCATTCCACAGGGCCTGCATGTGGTGTAAAGGGGCAATTGGACCGCCACGGCATCATGAGGAGTGGCTTGAACCCTGGGAGGCGAACCCCGCGCTTCGACTGGTTCCCACCCTTAGTCAACTATCACAATGGGGAAGACACAATCTCCTGGTCCAACCAAACAGCAGACCAAGATCGATAAATATGCTACACCAACAATGGTGTCACATTGGCAGGAAGATGGCCCAATCATTGGCACTTGTTAGACGCGGAAATCATCCATTGAAAAATATTCCAAGTCATATACACCACAGACACTGCCCTTGAAGCCCAGATCGAAGGTTTAGAGCTGGAGGTCCACCTGCAATCATAACAGAAACTCCAGAAAACAGCTGGCCGTGTAACAGAGACTGAAAACAGAATCTCCACAATGGAGGACACTGTGTGCACCTTGAACACTGATACAGCATGTTTAAAAAGAGATCTAACATTGCCTAGAACTCAGCAAAAAGAATGGAAAAGAGAGATCTAGACAGAACAATCTCCACTTTGTGGGTGTGGCGAAGGGTCTGGAAGGGATGAACGAATGAAGAGCATTTTCTAGATTCCTGCTTGCACACCTGGATTTCTCCCCCTCCCCCGAAGCTCTTCCAAGGCCTATAATAGCCCGCTTTCTAACCTATGCTGACAGGGATGTAATATTTTGCCATTCATATCTTACACAAGACCTATGGATTAAGTTCCCGAAGGTCAGCATTTTCTCAGATTACACCTGGCAAGTGAAGCAAAGGAGGAAATCATTCCTCAATGTTAAACAAAACAACTCAATGCAACTCACTTATATGCTCCTGTTTCCTGCAAAACAAAGTTATCCAGAAAGGAAAACCACATTTCTTTAAGACATTGCAGGATGCATGGGGCTCGCTTGAGATGACATGGGACTGGGAGATTTCTACTAGCAGAGACACAGCGGAGGAAAGATCTTCAACCCCTTTTTGGCGTGCGACACAGAGGGGGCTGCCATAAAGGTCTACACTTACACGAGCCTGCGATGGATGGGCTTGTTGGGGGTAGTTAGCCATTAACTTGAGGACAGTGCGGCTGAGTAGTTAGGGCTGGTTTTGGCCGACTTTGTTAAAGGGTATGAAAAAGACAAGGGGACCCAAATAAAATCGGTCAGGGCCCTTGGGTAATTTAACTGTTTCTAAAGACAATGGTCCCTAGACAATAATCAGATTCAAGTTAATAAATATAGACTCAGTACTACATACATCTGTCCGCCCGGACAGGGATTTAATAAGCAGTTACAGAATTTTTTACAGACAATACATGAAAAACAGTACAACTGGGACACAAGCCTGCATCCAACTTGGCAAGAAAGGACGTACAACATAAAGTAAGGAGTTCAGGTAAAAAGAGTTTGTTTGTTTAAAGCGCATTTCAAATGAAACAAACAAAATATACATGAGACACCATTTCACAATTATCATACCAGTTTGAGAAGTATTTATGGTGTACAAAGTGTTGACGATGTTTCGATCCCTTAACAAAGTGCTGGGATCATCTTCAGGACATTTAGGATAGCATGCCTGTTAACAATAGCCTGTAATTGCTATGTGATGTCGAAAATGGCCAGTGGACGTATGCCCTGAGTAAGGAGAGTGGCCTAAACATGGGAAGAGTATTCGTCGTGCACAGTGGCACTAGGGGTAATCCTATCCCATGTGGGATGAGGCACAATGGCACAGGAAGGTAGAGCCCAAACAATGGGGATGGCGCTGTGACTGGTGGGGATCCTTCTAGATATGATGAGGCATAAGGTGTCTAGTAAGTTGTTGCAGGAATGCGTGCTTACCAGGGATTAGTTAAATTAGCACCCACGGTCATGGGAAGGTTGTGACTTGCCATGAAGAATCTAAGGTAGTGGAATTACGGAATGGGGATTTAGAAGTAAACGAGCCGCGATTGCAGTCAAGCCGGGATGCGGGACATAACGAGTAGGGTCGCGATCTTGTCACAGTGTCAGCTTCCGGTTACAGGGGGCCGATATTGCCAATACCGGTAACAAAACGGCCTCCCAGAGGCTCAAATCGGCCTCCACCCTGGCAGCCCACCAGGGAACCGCCCGGTGTCCGCTAAGGCCAGTCCAGCACTGATCTGGGTCCAGTTGTAGGTGAATGGGTCTGTCTCCTCTCCTACCCTTCGAAACACATTGAGAGAGGAGGCAGATGTGTCTTCTCTCCGTCCCCCTTCCTTTTTACAATTATTATTGAGCCACTGGCGGACTGCATTCATAGAAACACTCAGTTATGTATCTTTACAGGAGATTCTTCTAGAGAGCATAGAGTCTCTCTATATGTTGACGATAAGTTAGTTTATATTAAAAACCCAGCGTTATCGCTGCCATGGCTTATACAGATAACAGCAAGTTAATCTACATGCCATTTGAGGGCACCATTGCAGGGCAGGGGAGTCTGGGGTCCTGCAGATGGCTGTGGGAAGCTTTAAATATGTGGGCATATAGATCTCCTGGGGTGAAAAATGTACCTGCGACTTGAATGTCGACAATCTTTGCTGGATTTCAGCAAGGGATGAAGGTATGGTGCTCCTCCCCCTTTCTGAAGCAGTCAGATAGCAAACTGTACTACTGACCAGGCTCAGTATTGACAGAATAGTTGTCCTGCCCCTATAATATGGTCCTAATAAATGGCCAAACCTACCACCAGCTACAGTGAGCATGCTAAAGTGCTGGCATGCGGCCCTAATATGGATTGGATAGGAAGGTCTTGACTGCCGAGACCCCACTATAGCGTGGTACCTGGATTAAACACACAGTGGACCACAAACGTTTTAAGGGATGGGTAGAGTGGGCTCTGGCCCAGTGGCCCCAGCCTTTGAGTGACCTTGAATCATTCTTAAACAGTAATGTGTTAATTACAGTTTGCTTCTAATTTATTATTATTTATTTTTTTTAAACTTTATTTTTCAATTTTCAGTTAGAAAATACAACTTATACCCCCCCCCCCCCACCCCATGGCATCTTTAAAAATATTTGTACACAGATCGATGGACTCATTATGGCACATTTACGGAGTATGGCGACTTCTGAAAGTACACAAGACAATGCAGTTAAGCGGTAGAATCAGCAGCTTACTCGTGAACATGTGAGGAAATCAGGTCAGGCTCAGCATCTTGCACAAGTTCAGGAACCCCACATTGGGCCCCTCCCCTTTCCCCCTCCGAGTCACACAGAGAACAACTCCCCGCTTGTCCCCTCAGAATCACTAGGTGACGAGGGCCCCTCTGCCGCCAGCCCTGTCATGCACATGGCTCGCCACGCCAACAAATCCTCCTGCAGTTTCTCATCCCTCCTAGTGTGTTGCATATGCGTTTCTTCCTCTAGTGTCCATTCTCTCACATCTCTCAGCCATGCATCAACCTCTGGGGCCTGCTGTCCCATCCATGTAATGGCAACCCTGCGCCTGGCCAGCACTAGCATCAATTGTAATAATTATAGGAGAGTTTCCGCTTCCTTGGCTTCGGGACCAATGCCAACAGACAATATATGGGCGTGAGCTCGATTCGGAGTCCCGTGGTAGTCCCCACTACCGCTGACCAAAAGCTCGCCACCAACGGACATTCCCATGCCAGGTGCAAGAATCCTGCCCCCCCTGCGCCGCGTCTAGGCCAAGTGTCTCTTCCGCTTCCCGAGAATCGACTGATCGACTTCGGAGTAAGGTAGGCGCGGTGCAAAAAATTGAAGTGGATAAGTTTAAATCTTGCATTACAAGAGACCCTCCGCGTGAGGGCCCCCACCCGCGCCCTTTGACTCTGATTCAGAGGCACTCCCAGATCTGCCTCCCAAGCCGCCCATGCCGGCGGTAACGGAGGCGCAGAATCCCGCTTCATAGCCGCATATAGCAGAGTTATTAGTCTAAGTCCTCTTCCGCAGGACAATATAATATGCAACGTATGGGACATCGGCGGAATCTCCGGGCACTGTGGCCAAATTTAACGTACTATGGGGCGCAGCGCTTGGTAATGTATGTATTGTCCGCTGCCTAGGCCAAAGGACTCCACTGCCTGCTCATAGGTCACGAAGCTCTCCGAGGGATACAAGTCAGCCAGAACCTCGCAGCCCCCAATTCTCCACTCCTGAAAGGACATCTGATGTTCTAGCTCCGCTATAGGGGCCAGGCTCCAGAGTGGCAGATCTCTGTGGAACGGGAGCCAACCGTTGCACCCTTTCTATGACACGTTGCCATACTCCCGCCGTGTGTTTGACCACATAAGGCAGTCCGGTATCAGCACCTGCCCCTCGCATCAGTGCCTTCTGCAGCTCCTGCACTGTCGCCCTTCCTTCTAGCAACCTCGTCTCCCATACATCAGCGTCCGCAAACCATCTGACCGCCGGGAGCAACTGTGCTGCATAATAATAAAGATCAAAGCGTGGGGCCTCCAGACTGCCCTCCTCAAAGGAGCGCACTAGGGTACGGAGGGCTACTCTGCTCCTCCTACCCGCCCAGAGCAGAGATGTGAGCAGGGTGTTGAGGGTTCAAAAGATCTTTGGCGGAAGCAGACACAGCGTGTTCTGAAGGACATACAATGTCCTTGGCAGCATCACCATCTTGGATATGGCCAGTCGCCCCATTAGGGACAAAGGGAGTGTGTTCCAGGACACTGAGCTCTGGAGAGACGTTATGACCCGATCTATATTATGTATCAGTGACTGTTCCACGGAAGAGGTCACATGAATACCCAAATAGCGGAAACTGGTGTGCTCCCAGCGGAGCCCCAGTTCTGGCAGTTCCTCCTGGGGGACCGCTGCAAATCCCGATAGTGGGAAAATTAGGGACTTACTCTGGTTGATCCGCAATCCCGACGCCTCGCCAAAGCGGTCCAGGTGCTGTAGCAATCTTGGGAGTGCCTCTCTCGGAGATGCCAGATAAAACAAGGCATCATCCGCATACAGCGATAATATGTTGCATGTGTCGCCCACTTGAATACCCCAATGCCTCATTTCGGTCCGTAACAAGACGGCAAGGGGCTCGATTGTGAGGGCGAAAAGCAGCGGTGAAAGGGGGCACCCCTGTCTCGTGCCCCGCTCCAACCGCCATTCCTCCGACCTCGCAGCTCCCAGACGCACCCTGGCTCGCGGGGAGCTATATAGGATGCGGATCCAACGTCGGAAGGTGGGCCCAAGACCCATCTTCCTAAGGACCTCCTGCAGGTAGCCCCAATCCACAGTATCAAACGCCTTGGCCAGGTCTATTGAGACCAAGGCCGTCTGCTCGTCCCTGTCTCTCACCTCGTGCTGGATGTGATTCAATCGTCTTAAATTCATGGCCGTTTTCCGCCCGGGGATAAAACCACATTGGTCCTGATGAACTAAGTGCGCCATGTGGGGCGCCAGGCGTAAGGCCAAGAGCTTGGTCAGTATTTTGACGTCTGCAATGATCATGGTTATCGTCCGATATTCCGAGGGGTCATGCTTGTCCCCCCACCGGCTTCAGGAGCATGCATATTTCCCCTTGGGCCATACTCTGCGAGAGCACTCCGCTATCGAACGTCTCGTGAAAGACTTGGAGAAGGAGCAGAGCCAAGACTTCCCTGTATTCCTGGTAAAACTCTGACGGGAATCCGTCGCTCCCAGGCGCTTTTGCGCGTGGCAAACGGGCCAACGCCCCATGGACCACTGCTAACGTCAGCACGCGTCCAGCTCCTCCCTGTCAGAATTCGAAAGGGTCAAC
This sequence comes from Lissotriton helveticus, assembly GCF_964261635.1. Lineage (NCBI taxonomy): Eukaryota > Metazoa > Chordata > Amphibia > Caudata > Salamandridae > Lissotriton > Lissotriton helveticus. Next base: position 1,118,145,161 of record NC_136068.1, on the reverse strand, counting down.
ACAGGCAGGTCCCGCAAGTAAGGGAGATATGTGTTCTCCGGAGCAGCAGGGTCCGCCGCATAGACTTCCTGTAGATGGGACTGAAGGACCCCAAGGACCGCCCGCTCCGAATACACCTCCTGTCCGGTCAGGTCCCTCAAGGCCACTATACGCTCTGGAGTCTGCTCTCTCCTCAATATCCATGCCAGGAGCCGCCCTGATTTATCACCCTCCCTGAGAAGGCGCCGCCTGTATTGGCCCAGTGTGTATTTATCAAGTCTATCTAATACATCATGTATCCTAGCTCGGGTATCCAGTTCCTCCCGCTGCTGCTGGGCACTGGGGTCCGTTACAAGCTGAGCCTGCAGCAGGGCGGCCTCCTCTTTCTGGAGATCCCGGAGGAGTTGATTCCTCACTCCATATGTGAGCCCCATACAAGCTCCCCTTACTACCGCCTTCAGGGCCTCCCACCTAGTGGCTGCTGATAAGCTCCCCTGCCCCCAATTGAGATCCACATAATCCCCAATGGCCGTCTCCACATGCGCCTTTCCTATTTGATCTTGAACTATATTTACCGGAAGCCGCCAGGCCCGAGGGCGAGCAGTCGAGGGCCCCCATTGAACCATACACGCCACTGGCGAGTGGTTCGACAAAAAGCGCGCCTGATGAATAACTTCCACTTCCATATGAATCCCCGCGTTCGCCACCAGGACTCTATCAAGACGGCTGTAAGTATTGTGTGTAGGGGAGAAGCAGGTGTATACCTTTTGTGTTGGGTTCCGCTGGCGCCAGACATCCGTCACCCCTATGTTTCTCATGACCTCCCCAAGCCTCACAGTCATACGGGGCTTTGTGCCCTCCCTGGGCGGGGATCTATCCAGGGCCGGGTCCAATATGCAGTTGAAATCCCCAAACCAAAGTGTCGGGGTTCCCAAATCGTGAACCATTACATCCTGCAGATCCCCAAAGAAGGCCGGGTCGTCAGTGTTGGGTGCGTACGAATTTAAAATGACTATCTCCCTGCCGTCCAGTTTAGCCCGGAGGAGCAGGTATCGATCGTTGATGTCCACCTCCATATACTGCATGGCGAACGGCACCCCAGGGGCCACCCAGAATAAAACTCCCCTGGCGTATGTAGAGTAAGACGCATGATACATTTGTCCTCGCCATTTTTTGGCCAACTTCTGCGCCCCGTCATCCACCAAGTGGGTCTCCTGAAGGCAAGCAATGGACACCCCATGTCTGCGGAGGAAGGAGAGCACCTTGAATCTCTTAGTGCACGTGCCTAACCCCCTCACATTCTAGCTCATGAACTTGTAACCCACAATGCGTACTCCATCTCGTCCCACCACACCTTCTCTGTCCAGAGCCGCCCCCCTCTCGTGCCCGATCCAAGATACAAGCAATGCCAAAAACAGTCCCTTTAAACAGTCCCTTCAAACTCACCCCCCTCCCACGAGCAATATAGCGGCAACCATCAAACATGCCCATATGCCCTTTCCCTGCCGGTGCCAGGACGTGCACAGCAACCCCATTCACCCAACTTGATAAAGTTCACTCAGAAACAAGAGCAAAGAACTCCCTCCCCCCCACCCCGACTCCCCGCAGGCCCAGATCAAAGCTTCCTCACCGAGTTCAAACTACCAATTATCAGGCATATTACCCTCCCACGTCTCTAGTACATTGCCACCCCTTACCTCTCATTTTCTCGATGCCCACTAGAAGGCCTTCCCCCCCTCCTGCGTCATATTGTATGCAGCCCCCCCCTACCTTCCTGAGGGTCTCACTCAGTAAACGGACTTCTTGTCCCACGGCCCACACTCCAAAACCCATGCAGTCAGTTCAAGAAGGATCCGACGTCTCTGGGGTCCCAACCCCCGCAGTCTCGGGGATCGCCGCAGCAGGTATTGACACGTCCCCTGTCGGGACCGGCTGTGTGTTGGGGACCAATACTTCTTCATTTCCCACGGACGTCGAGGGCATCCCCCCATCATCCACATTGGGAGGCTCCTAATGCAAGGCTCCATAGGATCCCACCAGCACTCTACGCCTCTCCTTGCTCGCCACCGCCTCAGACCGTCGTCGTCTTCTGTTCGTCCGCCTCCTCGGGGCTCGAGTTCCCCACTCGGCTCTGTTTCCTCCCCGTTCGCCAGGTGGCAGGTCGTCTCCACAAATCTCCAGCCATTCCCAGACCTCTTCCGGGCACTCGAAGAAATGAACCTTCCCCTGGGCCAGCACCTTCAATTTGGCCGGATATAGCAACATGTACTGCAAGCCCATCTCTCGGGGTTTCCGTTTGACGCCTAGGAAGGATTTCCTTCGCTCTTGGACTTGCTGGGTGTAGTCCGGATATATGGAGATTCTGTTGTTTTCATAGGAGAGGTCCGTCGACTCCCTTGCCGCCTTTAGGATACAGTCACGGTCCCTGTAATTGAGAATTTTGGCAATCAGGGCTCACGGGGGGGGGCCCCCGGTCGTGGCGGCGGGACCAGCGCCCTGTGGGTTCACTCTATCACAAATACCTCCGAGAGACCCTTCGGGCAAAGTTGCGTTCTAATCCAGCCCTCTAGGAAGCGTTCCGCATTTCCTGCCTCTACCCGCTCCGGCACGCCGAGGACCCTAATGTTGCTGCGTCGCGCCCTCCCTTCTGCGTCTTCCGCCCTTTCTCTCCAATGCTCCGGTCATAGCCTTGAGTTGAGCCACAGTCTGTTTGAGAGACGCCACCTCCCCTTGCAGCTCTGTAATGTTGCCCTCTGCGTCGGAGACCTTGTCAGCCACCTTCCTCAGGTCTGTCCGCAGTAGGTTGACATCTATTGAGACCGTCTCAATTTGTCGCTCCAGAGCCGAGTGCGAACCCTGGATCGCCTTCAAGAGCTCTGCGCGGGAGGGCTCCCAGGGCCCCTCCTCCTGCCCTTACTGTTGCGCGATCCTCTGGGATGGGAGCCTTTGAGTGGCAATGAATATGCTACTTACCAGTATGCATCTGTTCTTGGCATGTAGGGCTGCTAACATTCATATCTATAGCATAGATCGCCGCCTAGTGTTGGGTCCGGATGATTGCACATTGTTGTCCTGGCAGAGTCTTCGAAGTATCACGAGATAGGTGGCTCCTCCCCTGGACTACAGTGCGCATGGGTATCGACTCCATCCCCAGATTGTTTTTAGCCATTGTGGCAAAGATGGAGTATGATCGTGTAAGTGATGTCCATGCTAATGATTGAATGCAAGAAGGTCTGCAGCCGCTACAGGCGCCGGGGAGGAGGGTGGGCGATATGAATGTTAGCAGCCCTACATGCCAAGAACAGATGCATACTGGTAAGTAGCATATTCAGTTCGAGGCATGTGGGCTGCTAAATTCATATCTATAGCATAGAATACATAGCAGTCCCTCCATTAACGGCGGCCGCCCGTGCCGGCTGCAGGTCTGAAAAAGTGTTTTGAGAACAGCCTGTCCTACAGCTGCCTGCTGTTTGGAATGCACATCTACACAGTAATGTTTGGTAAACGTATGTGGTGTAGACCATGTGGCTGCTCTACAGAGGTCTTCCAAAGGGATGTTACCTAGGAATGCCATGGAGGCCCCCAACTTGCGGGTGGAATGGGCTCTGGGGGGGACCGTTAAGGTGCGCTTAGCTTTCTGATAGCAAATCTGAATACACTTAACGATCCACCTGGCTATTCCTGCTTTGGAAATGGGGTTGCCTTTGTGCTGTGCAGAGAAGGCAACAAAGAGTTGCTGTGTCTTTCTAAAAGGTTGTGTTCTGTCAATATAGTACATTAATGCCCTTTTGACGTCCAGTGTATGGAGCATTCTTTCTGCTACAGTTTCTGGGTTTGGAAAGAATGCTGGCAGTTCAATGGTTTCATTGACATGGAACTGCGACACCACTTTAGGAAGAAACTTAGGGGTTAGTGCCACCCTGTTGGAATGAATTTGTATAAATGGCTCTTGAATCGTGAGCGCTTGTAGCTCACTAACGCGTCTTGAAGACGTGATGGCAATGAGAAAAGCGACTTTCCATGTGAGGAATTGAATCTCACATGAATGTAGAGGCTCAAAGGGTGGACCCATCAACCTGGTGAGGACCACGTTGAGATTCCACGCAGGAGCTGGTGGGGTCCTGGGAGGGATGACCCGTTTCAGCCCTTCCAGGAAGGCTTTAATGGCAGGCACCCTAAAAACAGAGAGATGCTGCCTGTTTTGAAGATAAGCTGCTATGGCGGATAAGTGTATCCGAATGGAAGCGTATGCTAGATTGCATTTGTAAAGATGTAACAAGTAGCAGATGATGTTAGGAATGGATGCATCTGGCGGGTTGATATTGTGTTCTGTACAGTAAATGACAAACCGCTTCCACTTTGCTGCATAGCAAGCTCCGGTAGTGGGCTTTCTTGCCTCCCGGATGATGTCCATGCATTCAGGAGGCAAATTAAGGTAGCCAAACTCTAAGACCTCAGGAGCCAGATCGCCAGATTGAGTTGTTGCGGATCTGGATGCTGAAAGTCGCCATGGTTCTGCGTCAATAGCTTGGGTGTGAGCCGCAGCCTTTGATGCGGTACCACGGAGAGTTCTAGAAACGTGGTGTACCATGGTTGGCGTGCCCACGTTGGAGCAACCAGGATGAGCGTCATCGAGTGTTGCTTTAGCTTTCTTGCCACCAGCGGAATGAGAGGCGCTGGGGGAAAAGCGTACGCAAATCTGCCTGACCAGTTCATCCATATCGCATTGCCCTGCGACTGTGGGTGAGGAAACCTGGCGGCAAAGCTTTGGCATTTTGCGTTTTCCCGTGTGGCAAAGAGGTCTATCTCTGGATGACCCCACTGCTGGAAGTACGGGCGGAGTACTGAAGGATGTATCTCCCACTCGTGCATTTGGTGGCTGTATCTGCTGAGCAGATCCGCCATCTGATTGTCCTTGCCCGGGAGGTGTTCCGCCATGAGGAAGATGTGCTTCTGAATGGCCCACTTCCACATGCCCTGAGCCAGATGAGACAGCTGTGGAGAGTGTGTACCTCCCTGCTTTTGTATGTAGTACATGGCCGTCATGTTGTCCGTCCGGATCAACACGACCTTGTTGCACAGATGTACTTTGAAGGACTTGAGTGCCATGAAGATTGCCATCAGTTCTAGGTAGTTGATGTGCATCTTCTTCTGTTGCGTTGTCCATAGTCCCTGCACCGTGTAGTGGAGCACATGAGCTCCCCATCCCTGGAGAGATGTGTCCGTCGTCAGGGTAATCTGTGGCACAGGCTCTTGGAACGGTCGGCCCTTGCAAAGGTTGTGTGGAGTCCACCAATGCAGAGAGCTGTATGCCCGACCGGTCACCAACACTAGGTCTTTCAACTGGCCATGAGCCTGAGTCCACTGACGTGCCAGGCATTCCTGGAGCGGACGCATATGCAACCTGGCGTGCGGGACTATAAAGATGCAGGAGGCCATCATGCCTATCAACTGCATGAACACTCTCGCTGGGAGGGAGTGTTGCGGTCTGAACCGTTGGATTAGCGACTGGATGTTGTCGATCCGTGCTTGGTTCGGCTGAGCTGTGGCAGTCAGAGTATTTATTGTCGCGCCCAAATACTGCCGCACATGGGCTGGCAGGAGGTGCGACTTGGGATAGTTCAGGGAAAACCCCAGACCATGAAGAAGGTGAATGGTGTGAGACATGTCTGTGGCGCACTGTCGCTCCGACTTGGCTTGAACGAGCCAGTCGTCTAGGTAAGGGTAGACATGTATGTTTTGTCTCCTGAGGTGCGCTGCTACTGTTGCCAGACATTTGGTGAACACTCTGAGGGCAGTGGTCACTCCGAAGGGGAGAACCTTGAACTGGTAATGCCTGTTTTGTATGGTGAACCTGAGATACTTTTTGTGTGAAGGATGGAGTGGTATGTGGAAATAAGCATCCTTGAGGTCCAAGGTTGCGAGGAAGTCTCCCTGGTTTAGTAATGGAAGAACCTGTTGCAGTGTTAACATGTGGAAGTGTTCTGAAAGAATGTACTGGTTCAGAGGCCTGAGGTCCAGAATCGGTCTGAGTGAGCCGTCCTTCTTTGGGATTAAGAAGTACAGGGAATACACCCCTGTGCCTTCTTCCTCCACCGGCACGAGCTCTATAGCGCCTTTTTGCAGCATTACAAGAACTTCCTGCTGCAATAAGTGCAAGTGCTCGGCTGACATAGGACGTTGTCTTGGGGGAATGTTGGGTGGAGTGGATGTTAACTCCAAACAATAGCCGAACTGGATAAGTTGCCGTACCCACCTGTCTGTGGTGATGGACTGCCAGACAGGGAGGAACCGTTGTAGTCTCCCCCCGACAGGTGTTGGATGGTCGGGGGGCAGTGACAGGAAGTCACTGTTTGTTGGAGGCAGAGGAACGGGAGCTGTTGTTGCCTCTTCCTCTGCCTTTGGCACTGTTTCCCCGGTACCCTCCTCTACCTTGTTTGGGGTACGAGGATTGCGCCCCACCCTTGTTGTAAGGCGTTTGCTGTGCCAAGTGTCCTCTGGTAACACCTCGATTGCCTGAGCGACGAAAAGTGTACCCACGGAATTGCTGAGACTGGAGAGCACCCATGGATTTGGCCGTCTCCGTATCTTTCTTGATTTTCTCGAGGGTGGTGTCCACCTCTGGGCCAAATAACCGGTCTGGATTAACAGGCTGGTTAAGGATAGCTGTCTGGATCTCTGGCTTGAACCCTGAGATGCGGAGCCATGCTTGACACCTCAGCATAACACTAGTGTTTATCGCCCTCGCTGCTGTGTCCGCAACGTCGAGCGCACATTTTATCGCAGCGTTGGAGATGAGCTTGCCCTCCTGTATAAGCATCTCAGCTCCCTCCTTAAACTGGTCTGGAAGGTGTTGCAGCAGTTGTTCCAGGGTGTCGTAGTGCGCCCTATCGTATCTGGCCAGCAGAGCCTGTGTGTTTGATATGCGCCAGATGTTTGCTGCCTGAGCTGCCACCCTTTTCCCGATGCCTCCAGCACTTTGGACTCTTTATCCGGGGGAGGAGCTTCACCCGTTGTTTGAGAGTTTGCCCTCTTGCGGGCATTTGAGACCACCAAAGAGTCTAAGGGCAACTGGCCCCGGATGTAGGTTGGGTCGCCAGGTGCGGGCCTGTATTTTTTCTCTATCCTGGGGTTCACCACCCTAGCCCTGGTGGGTTCCTTGAAAATGTCCGTGGCATGTTTAAGGACCCCCTTTAGCATAGGAAGAGTTTTCACAGTTTTTTCCGCTGCAGAGAAAGTGTCAAATAGAAAGTCATCTTCCACAGGGTCAGCATGCATCTCTACTTTATGATTTGTAGCTGCCCTCTCAATTAAAGCATTAAATGCCGCAGAGTCTTCTGTGGGAGAGGTTTTTACACCATAAACCTGAGTGTCCTGGAGAACCTGCTGGTCTCCGTGATCACCAGTGGCCATCCAGGAGTCCTGCTGATCATCACTGTCTGTGTTTGCAGGAAAGTTATACTCCTCATCTTGTTCACTTTCATCTCCTTTTGAGCAAGTGGGTGAAGGTGTTGCCCCTCTCCTAGGCTGTGGAGGAAGTTGTTCAACTAGCACTGGAGTATCTGGTGCTGGCCTTTTCCGTTTGAGAGGAATTACAAACGACTCCAGAGGCTGTGAAGTAATTTTTCTCTTGTACAGCGTGAGTTTCCCTGTGTCGGCGTCGATAAAATGCGCTGACTGCTCCTCCAGTAGAGGTTGTCGAGGACCGAGACTTGCCCCGATAACTGTGGAGTCCTTGGTCACCAAGCGTGGTGCAAAGGCCTTCGGCGCCACCTTAGGCGGTAGAGTGTAGAGGATCGGCATCGTAGTATTCTTCGGTGGGGCCAGCGGTTGGGGTGCTGAAGGTGTGTTCGGCTCCGACGCCGACACCTTGTCCCGTATCCGCTTGAGGGAATCCGAGACCTGCTTGGTAAACGAAGCGGATGGTTTCGTCGACCCGAGTGATGACCTCTGTCCACCTCCATGTGAAGAGACGAGCGTCGTTGATGTCTGTTTGGCCGCCGTAGTCGCAGACGTTTCTTCGACCACTGCGCTACTGTCACCGACCCCAGCCGCAGGCGCAGACGCCGACTTCTTCGGATCGACTGCCTTTGTTTTTTGCTTCGGGACTCCAGACTGTTGCTCGGTGCCCTTCGCCGACTTTGACTTCGACTCGGCCACCTTGCTCGACACCCGCTCGAGCACACCCTTCGAGCTTGGTTCCTTGGTCACTTTCGACACCTTTGCTGGGTCGCTAGCTTTAGAAGGTTTTGCGGTGTCCGAAGACGACGGCGTCGATGGCGGAGCAGGCGTCGTCGGTGTCAATGGCGTGTCGGCCATCTTTGATTTTGTCGATACCGATGTTGTGAGTTTCGGTTTCGATTTCTGTAATGGCGGCACCCCTGAGGTGTCGGCCATCTTCGTCTTCGTTGATACTGATTGTGTGAGTTTCGGTTTCGATTTCTGTAATGGCGGCTCCGCTGAGGTGTCCGTAGCCGGGCCGGAAGGCAGGCCGTGGATCGAGGTGGAAGGTCGTGGTTAAGGACGCGTGGCGATCCCGTGACCTGGGCCATTGTCAGAGTACGAACGGGGCATAGCTCATCCTCCGAGCTATCTTCCACGTCCCCATATACTTCTTCGTAGTCCCCTACCTCTTCGACGTTTTCTTCCAGGTCTAGAGCCACGACATCTGCCTCGGATTCGGGCTGGACCTCCGCCGATGAAGGTGAAACTTGTAGTTGAAGTACTTGTACTTCTGCTTCGGGGTCTTCGAAGATGTCGTCCGGCGCCGGGGCCGACCGCTGTGCTTCAAGGCGCGCCACGCGCCGAAGCTTGAGAGTCTTCTTTGACCTGAATTTGGAACAGGCCATACAGTTGGTCTCGTTATGGTTCGGCGACTGGCATTTATTACACACAGGGTGTACGTCGATGTGTGGGTACTTCGAGCCACACACGGGGCACTTCTTGAATGGACTTCGTTCCATGCCGTCAAAGTCTTGCTGCGTTCACAGGGCCTCGATGACCGAAGAGTCACCCGACTCCTCAGCTATCCGACTCGACGAGTTGGAGTGTTCACGAGACCGAACGCGAACAATACCGACGGGATAAGCGAAGGCCTTTTGGCCTTGAAAAGAATGTTTTTTTATCGATTCCGAACAGGAGACGTCGAAATCACATCCGAACCCAATGGCGGAAAAAAACAATCTGGGGATGGAGTCGATGCCCATGCGCACTGTAGTCCAGGGGAGGAGCCACCTATCTCGTGATACTTCGAAGACTCTTCCAGGACAACAATGTGCAATCATCTGGACCCAACACTAGGCGGCGATCTATGCTATAGATATGAATTTAGCAGCCCACATGCCTCGAACACTGCGTTATGGTGTTCTGCTGCGTGGATCGCGACATTTTGTCTTTACGCATTTCAGGTGCCTCGACACTCTCTGTCTGCACCCCGGTGGGCTGGGAGACCGTCGGTGGCTATTGATTATCCCGCCTTCAGGGCAGCGTCCGACCCCAGGTCCCAGGATACCTCCACGCCGTCCGGCGTTGGTCAGCAGTCGTCACACTTCCAGGGAACAGTGACTGACCAGTCACACGACTCTACCGCTGCCCCTCTGCACCGTGTCCCCAAGCTGCGTGGCCCGTTCTAGTAGTTTAGGGGGAGCATGGACTGCAGCCAGGTCCTACAGCCGCTCCCTGGATCGCAATCCGGGGCCTGATCCCGAAGGGGTCACTGTCGCAGGGCGTTGCCCCAAACGTTCAGGGAGCCTCAGGAGTGGCGCAAACAGGGTTAATGGGTCCTGCGCGAGAAGCTTCACTCACCGCCGTCTCATTCGCTGGGCTCCCACGCCCGGGGACCCAAGGTGACTACAGGGCCCCCCGTAGGCTTCTCTCCTGGCAGTGTCCTGCTTGCAAGCACCGGGCGTAGAGGGTTCCACGCCTCGATGCCCAGGGCTCCTCCCCGCTGCAGGCCACCTCCACAGGTCCTCCGACGAGCCCGTCGGGGACACCCGCAAACTCCACAGTCACCGGCCGCCCCAACAGGTGGCCGGGTCATCGTAACAGCCCCCCCCGGTAGCTCAGGAGCGGGGCCGGGGCGCCCACAGTTCTTCTCAGCCTCACTGCCGCGTGGCTCCTACGCCCGGGGACCCAAGGTGACAATAGGGCCCCCGCGGCCCCCCTTCCAACAGCGTCTTGGCCGCAAGCACCGGGCACGGGAGGCCTCGCGTTCCCTCACCTCCAGACGCGCAGGCCGACACCCAGGGTTCCTCCCCTCTGCAGGCCGCCCCTGCCGGTCCGCCGACGAGCCCGTCGGGGACCCACGCAAACTCCTCGGTCTCCGGCCGCCCCAACGAGCCTGCTGTGTTACAATATTGAAAACACACATCACTATCCCTGAATATGTTAGATGTAAACATATTTAGAATTTAGAAAATATGCCTGTGCTCTGTCACTTGCCTGGCCAAAGATGGCATGAAATAGCAGAAATTCAAAGCGGTTCCGAACAGGGGCCCCAAAATACATGTGGTCCAGGGCCCTCAAAATCCTTAATATGTCCCTGAGTGGGACTTCTAATCTTCCGTTCATGGGACTTAACAGGGATATCACTGGTGGGAGACATATGGGATAAACTCACATCTACCTCTTTAAATACTAAGCGGAGACATACGACCTGTCAAAGACACAATTCTACTGCTTCCTGCAGGTCCATCATGCACTAGAGGCCCATGCCAAGGACAGCCTGTCAGAATCCAGAGTCACACTGAAGTCACACTGAAGCGCATGAAGATTTAAGAAACCTCTGAGATCTACCGCATATTAGTCAAAATCAACGCGGACCACCTCCTGCGCCTGAGAGAACCATGGGCTCAGGACGTTCTCAGGGTGCGACTCATCTCTTTTCTTTTCGTTGCCCCTGTTGGGCTTGGAGGGGTGCTGTGCATGCCTTGGCACGAGCGAGGGGTGGGAAAAATTGTCTGTGATAATAGTCAAGCATTGTCCTTGGGTGGGGGGGGTTTGGTGGTTCCGTTTCTTTTTTATTGTGTGGCATTATGTTGTGTTTTACAAAAGAGCATGTTACTGCAGAAGAGTGTTGAGCCCTGGCGTGAGATGGAACAGGTAACACAAATGTATGGCAACGGCGGTAAAGTTTCTTAGCTGGAATGTTAGGGGTTTAGGCACTTGCGCCAAGCGCCACAGAGTCCTATCCCTTCTTAAGCGGCATAAGATAATGGTGGCATGCTTGCAAGAGAAGCATTTGAATGATGCGGGCGACTGGCTAAAAAGTGGAGGGCACATGTATTCCATTTGTCGTATTCTACCTATGCTAGGGCGGCGTTGGTTTGGGTGGCACCTGGGGTCCCGTTCACACTGCATTATGCCGAAGCGGATGTTGAGGGTCGCTATGTGTTGTTGCGGGGCAAGCTACATGGTAAAGATATTAGTATACTGAATACGCATTCCCCATGCATGTGAGGGATTTGGCTTGGGTCCGGGGCAATACTTACAATATGCTGGTCTGATGGAAGTGGCAAAGATGACGTGGCCAGTGTACCCGGCCATGCCCCGGACCGCAGAAGCTCTAGAGATATTGCTTACTTGTGGAGGTGGGCCCAGGTTGGTGTCCTTGTTGTATAAGGCTATGAGGGCTGACTCTGGCTCCTTGGCCCTTAAGATGTGGGACGCGTGGAACGCGTGGAATACGGATTTTCAGGAGCCAATACAGGAAAAGGAGTGGGGAAAGGCATGTGCACTAACGCATCAGGTGTCCTGCAACGCTCGGTTGAAGTTATAATTTCTTGCACCGGGTATACATGACTCCGGCAAGGCTCCATTGCATAGATGCCTCTCAATCGCATGAGTGCCCTAGATGTCAAGACGTACATGTGGGTTTCATGCATCTAGAGTGGGATTGCCCAGAAGTTCACCAGTACTGGATTGATGTAGTAGTGTGCATTCGTGGACGGGTGGGAATTGTGCTGGAGGCAACGCCTAGACACTGCCTCCTGGGGTTAGTGCCGCGACGCAAAAAAAGAAAAATGGCAAATAAGCTGGTACAATTGGCACTTGTGTTGGCTAAACGGAGGGTAGCCATCTGTTGGATGGGTGAGAGATCTCCCTCTTTTGTGAACTGGCTAAGGGATGTGGCCGAGTGGTCCTTGGCTGAGGAGTTGCATATCAAACCATGTCGAAGGGATAAAAAGCTAGATGAGGACATAGCAGTTCTCTGCTCAATTCTCTCCAACTTGTTGTCAGCAGTGGAATCAGGTGGTGAGCAGTCTAGTGGGTCTGATGGGGAAAATAGTGTGTGAGGTGCCTATGTCAGCCCTGAAGTTTTTTGTATTACGTCACTGAAAGCGCTGCTATGCCACGGAAAGTGTAAAAGTACAATGACCTGTAATGGGCGCCATGGACTCTCATGCGTGAACTAAAGAATGTGTCGATAAGAACGGTCTCGAAGGATTCTGTACATCACTGCTCAAGTTTATTTGTTCCATTGTTGGAAAATTACAAATAAAGTATTTTAAAACAAAATATGCTTAAAAGGTTAATTGACATAAAAAGAAAACCTAATCATTGCCAAGTTCATTCAGGGCATATTAGGTTGCCCCAGACAGAATGACAAGGAGTTTTGAACGGACTGCCTGCGTGGGGGAAGTGCCATGGATCTTGTACAAGTATAGTGGGTGTAAGGATGCACAACAAGGGAAGTAGGTGGGAAAGAAGGAGACTCAATGAACTCATGCTTCCACTGTGGTAGTTCAAAGCAGATTGTACCACAGACTTGTTTTTTTTAATATGGTGCTGATTGGAAGGGAGGTGAAGGGTAGAATAAGGCTCCCTAGAAAACCATTCGGCTAAACGGTAGGAACTGTGGCTGCTTGTGACTTAGGAAGACCCTAAATAGTGTAGGTAGGATTGGCATTGAAGTAAGCTTAAACCGCAGAAGATAGGTCCAATTTCTAAATGGTGTGGTGAAACATTTATTGAGGAAAAAGGCTTCTTTCGAGGTGAAGTTTGTATTGAAAGAAGTAATGTTAAAGTGCCGCAGTCTCCGCTGGGTTGGCCATACAGTATTGCATATAAAACTAGATCCGAGCAGATAAAAGCCAGATTCTCCCCATCGATGGGGGGATGGAAGTGAAGGAGTGGAGTTGGATTGTTTTCCAGATGCATGTACGTAATACTGTGGGGTGCACCAGAGGACTTGGCATATAATTAATTTGAGAAATGGAACAAATCCTTCAATGGGAAATGTGCACAGCATTCTGGTTTCTCAAACAGACAATATGAAAAAGAAGAGTGCAAGGATGATATTCTTATTTATGGTTAGACATTAAAAGCAATAGAGTTTACGGAATGTGCTAATTGTGTTGAAAAGTGGGGGCATGCTTTAACAGAGGGAAAAGTACACGTCTATAGTCACATCACCTGAAAACCATGAGCTAGTTACTGGTAAAAGAGTTCTCCTTAGTAAAAAAAATGGCTAGAGATCATTTTGAAAACCCCATTGAAAAGCAGAAATGGTGTCTTTTAGTAAATGGTTGTACACTATACCACTTTTGTGAAAACAGAACTTTGCTGATAGGAACAGCACAATAAGACAGCTTCTTAAAAAGCCATGATCTCTAAATGGAATGAAAAGTACCAGCATGAGTTTGGCTAAATAAAAAAAACAAAGCTGTAACTCCGATGTGAAGTACATTCCATTTAGATGGAACAATTGAATCAAAGAACACCAGATATTTGGAGTTGGAACTGCTCTGAATGAAGTGAGGGAGTGACGATTAATTATTGAGATGGCGACCAGGCTGCTAAAAGAGGATCAGCTGTGATAATCCACAACAGAGAAACAGAGAAGAATAAGTTTGCACCAGTTAAAATCCTTCTTGTGGGGGCTAGGTTTGTATTTCAAACTAGTTCATACGGAGAACAAGTCTTTTCAGAAGTTTCGAGGCAGTCTCTAGTTGAGTGGGCAACATATTTGCAGGCATGTGTGAAAAATTTGAAGGAGTACGAAGTCATGCGGCTGACCTTTCAAGATTTCTGATCACACAAGATCATGCTGAAGGTGAGTAAGCGGTGAAAAGAGAGTTCATTTTCAAGTTTGTGATGTGGTGGTGGACAGGCAATAGTGGAATGAAGGCACATAGGAGGATTGATTATCTGTATCCTGGGTTATGTCTGGAGGGCACGGCTGTGAGATGTTGGCCTGGTATATGCTGGCCACCTTGTACCAGTCCAAACAACCCTTATTGATGATTAGGTTAAAAGACAACCTTATATGAATGGTATCCTAGTGGTAGCTATGGGGAGCAGACTTCATGCTAAGTCTTGAAGGAATGTAAAGCAGCCTGTTTTACCAGTATATAACCTCCTGAATGACCAAATGAAAAGAGAACCACACAGGTGTTATTATAAAAATATGTATTCATTACTAAACACCCTCTACTAATCTCTTTATGAGATTAGAGCACAAAGTACACAATACAAAATCACTAGAGCGACAGTAAAGATCACAATACACAGTGGGTTCCAGGGGGAGACCAAACCATATACTAAGAGACTGGTATAACAACCACCACTTGACTAGACACAGTGCCTAGAGCATGTAGAATTGCTGGGACCCCAAGGAACTACCCAAGGAAGTGACACAGGGGACCCACGGGGGACGCGTGCAGTGTGAGAACACAACTGCGAGTTCCGTACAACTCTATGGGAAAGCCGCGGTTCGGAATTTTAAAGTTTAAGGACACTTAGGAGAGGACTTTGAGCAAACCCTTTTAAACTTAGAAGGCTCTAAGTCCAGCACCCATGTGAGCACCGGATTACTCGTGTTACCTACCCCAGGAAAGCTAGGTGCATAGGTATCAAATGGTGTCGGGAATCTTCGCGGTTTTCAATGGCGTGATGCTGCAAAGTGCTGCTGCCGTGAAGAGGACAAGTGTCCAGTTGGATCCAAGCCTGGATCGGGGATAAGAAGAACCTAAAAGCAGAGGGGGCAGAGTCTGGGTCACTTGCCAGTGAACAGGGGATCGGTAGACGAATGCCCACCGATGTTGGAGGCTTCAGGTGATGCTTGACTCTGAAGCCGGGGACCAGGAGACGTCGAGGACTACCAAAGTCTCAGAAGGATGTTGTGTGCTGGGGGGAGGGGGGGGGGGGGGGGGGGTCAGTGTCCGGATTGAACACGAATAAGCCTTGGCACCTGCAACCCACGCAGTTACAAAAAAGATGCTTCAGTGATGACCAGCAAGGTCCTGGGGACTCCCCAAGCGATGGAGAGTCATGGCAAGTCTGGAGCAACCAGGAAAGCCCACTGAAAGTTAAAGTTGCCTTCACAGGGACCGATAGGCCAACGGACCAGGGATCGTGAAGGGACCTCGAGAGGAATCACTAAATGCCAGCCCATTGAACACTCGTGGAGTGTAGGCCGGTAAGCTTGGGTGGAATCACTGCTCGGGGTCTGGACTACAAGTAGCCCAAAGCTTCAGGGGTCGCCAGAAAGCTGATGCTTCTGCAAATGGTCACGGTGCCCAGGGGTTCGGGTTGCACAGTCCCCACGAGGGATACGGGTCTCAGGATTGCTGAGCACACTAGTCGACCTCCAGGACGCTTGGAAACCCACCTCCTGTGTTGTAAAAGTCTTTGGAGTCCTCAGGAGCTTCAGAGTTGCAAACTGGTCAGATGCGTCTTTGGTGCCTGCTTAGCAGGGGAGTAACTCCTTTACTCCAAGGGAGATTCTTTAGTCATCTAGCGCAGTATAGATCGGGAAAATACTTGGTTTCTGTAGCAGAGTTTCATCCAGGTAAATCCAAAGTCCTGTAGCCAGGGATTCCTACTTTATACCCAAGGAAGGGGTGGGACAAAATCTGGGGACCTACCTATGGGAGGGTCAGGACAGAGGGGTGGCTACACCCATGTCCTTTGTCCAGTTTCGCGCAGAGCAGGAGCAAATGGCTTGAGCTGGACTATGCACAGGGACACCAAATGTGCCCCCAGTGCAGACATCAAAATACTCTGAGTGCACCCACCCAGTCCCTATACACTAAAACCTGCCTGGGAGGTGGTTATACCTCCATGTGACAGGAAACCTACTGTCCAGCCTCCCCTGCCGGAGTTTCATCCAGCAGCAGGAGGGCAGACGTGTGTCTGTGGCTGGCAGCATCCATCTTGTGAGGTCAGGGTTCTGTAAAGCTGGTACCGGTTGTACCAGTGTTGTCATATTTCTCCCTCTAGGAGGTAGGAATCATACCTCCCACACCGTTTAATGGTATGGAGGTATGATTCCAAGGTGTTTGACACAGAACACGACAGGTTTCTGTGCAGCCGTTTTAAAGTTAGCATTTACCATGAGGTTACAATGCACTTAAGAGTATATGGTATGGCTGCATCCCAGAAAAACCCTGGAGAATAGATCACGTAGGCTGCAGAGGAGCTCCGCTCATGCATGGGCGCCCTCTCACATCAAACCCAGCACCCTGCCTTCAGGATTGATAAGGCCTGCCATAGGGGTGACTGATAGGTTTAAATGTGCAGAGAAAAGGCAGATATAGTGAAGCTACATCTAAGTAAGGGGTGCATGCATCACCTTACAAAGGTTGCAGTAGAAGACCTGTGGTGTCAATTTGAGTGGCCTGTCAGGGGTGGCATAATACGTACTGCAGCCCCTGGGAGGCCTCTGGGGACCTATGCCCTGGGTATATAGCATACCATATACTTGGGACTTATAAGGGTACCGCAGAATCCAATCTGGAGTGTACCTAAAGTACATAAATCAGTTTAGAGGAAAAAGCAGCTAGGGTGGGGTCCTGAATAGCAGGATCCCAGCCAGACTAAGTCGAAAACAGTGAAACATCAGCAACAAGATGGGAGTAACTATAAGAAGCAGATCCTACTCTCCTACAATGACCAGCAAATACGAGGTCAGGTAGAACGATCTCGAGGTCTGGTCTGTGAAGGAGGATTTGTTTGTGTGTGTGACAAGGGATATTTGCAGGGGTGTCATGTTGATACCACACAAGGCTGTGAGAGATACACTGGTAAATATTTCAAATAACATTTATCTGAGCAAAACTATGACGAAGCAGATACTGTGCAGAGATAAGTAGTTGCCACCTGCAGATGTGTAGGTGAGTAGAGCTTTCAGGTGCTACATTTGCAGAGCAAGAAATATTGTAGGGTAACTGCTGCACCTTTAATATCAATGGGTTTGACACCCTTTGCCACAATTGAACCAGCGCTGCTGCTGCTATTTACAAGGAGCAAGCCTTCTCAACCCACGCTTTGCGGGTCCCGCTTCGGATTGACTTGCCTTGCTTGACGTTCTTGACTTCCCTGCACCAGCTGTTTCTGTGGGGCGTGTTTGAGGCTGCAGGGCTGCGAGCGTGAACCGGGACTCGCCTTCCCAGGAGTCCCGGTGTCAGTGGCCGAGTCACCTGGCCCCGCTCTCCCTGACCGCCCCGCCCCACCTCCACCAATTGAAAAGGGTCAAGGACTCTCTGCTTCGTGGGACACCCTTTGCCACAATTGAACCAGCGCTGCTGCTGCTATTTACAAGGAGCAAGCCTTCACAACCCACGCCTCGCGGTACCCGCTTCGCGGGTCCCGCTTCGGATTGACTTGCCTTGCTTGACGTTCTTGACTTCCCTGCACCAGCTGTTTCTGTGGGGCGTGTTTGAGGCTGCAGGGCTGCGAGCGTGAACCGGGACTCGCCTTCCCAGGAGTCCCGGTGTCAGTGGCCGAGTCACCTGGCCCCGCTCTCCCTGACCGCCCCGCCCCACCTCCACCAATTGAAAAGGGTCAAGGACTCTCTGCTTCGTGGGACACCCTTTGCCACAACTGAACCAGCGCTGCTGCTGCTATTTACAAGGAGCAAGCCTTCTCAACCCACGCCTCGCGGTACCCGCTTCGCGGGTCCCGCTTCGGATTGACTTGCCTTGCTTGACGTTCTTGACTTCCCTGCACCAGCTGTTTCTGTGGGGCGTTTTTGAGGCTGCAGGGCTGCGAGCGTGAACCGGGACTCGCCTTCCCAGGAGTCCCGGTGTCAGTGGCCGAGTCACCTGGCCCCGCTCTCCCTGACCGCCCCACCTCCACCAATTGAAAAGGGTCAAGGACTCTCTGCTTCGTGGGACACCCTTTGCCACAATTGAACCAGCGCTGCTGCTGCTATTTACAAGGAGCAAGCCGTCTCAACCCACGCCTCGCGGTACCCGCTTCGCCGGTCCCGCTTCGGATTGACTTGCCTTACTTGACGTTCTTGACTTCCCTGCACCAGCTGTTTCTGTGGGGCGTGTTTGAGGCTGCAGGGCTGCGAGCGTGAACCGGGACTCGCCTTCCCAGGAGTCCCGGTGTCAGTGGCCGAGTCACCTGGCCCCGCTCTCCCTGACCGCCCCGCCCCACCTCCACCACTATGGTCCAATGGCCTTCGGCCTATAAATAATAGAGTTCTACGCTGCGCGGGAGCGCCCGGGGCTAAGCCCGGGCAAAGGGCGTGCCCTCTGTGGCCCTCAGAGGCCTGAGGAGACTGGACTGGGCGCATCTCTATGGACATTATATGTTAATGCGTAAGTTGTCATTGAGCCCATCCTGTGTATCTCATTATTGTTGATTACCTATTACCAATGTCACTTTTACACTCTAGTGCAGATATAGATATGTCTGACAAGATAGGGGGGACGTTCCGTGGCACCTTGGATAGGTACTTCATCAAATCAGTGGGGGATGACCCTAAGGAAACTACTTTAGCAGAGCGACGAGCAGAACGCCGTCGCTCTGTAGAAAGTTTGAAAACCAGGCCGGTATCACAGTCACCTGCATCCATTGCTTCCACGGCTAGAGGGAGCCCAAATAGCAATGAAAGCCAATTACAAATGGATGACTTGCCTTTAGTATTCAGAGATCGTACTCCCACTCCTGTAACCCCTACCAACTCAGACTTAATTGTTCTTTCCCCAATACTTCCTCCAAGTAAGATTGTAATAACGAAGGCCCAGATTACCCCCGCGCCTCCATCCTGTACCAATCAACGGAACAAGGCAAAAACCAAAATTCCTTTACCTAGCAATTATGGCCCACCTCCAACAAAAAAAAGGCGGAAAAGGGGGGAACTCTTGCAACCAAAATTAAGTCACTCAGATTTTGGTAAAAAACCAAAAATCACTTCCGGGTGTGACAAGGCTGCAACAAGTCCTTTACAGTCTCCAAATACAATATCCAAGCCTGAGGGGGACCTGCTTATTTCAAATTGCCCAGAAACCACCACGTCCCACACAGCCCAAATCCCTGTAACTTTAGAAAGTATAGAAAATCTAATAAAAAATTATTCTTCAGTGATTCTGGGGAGATTAGACAAGGTTGAAGAACGTCTTGGGAATCTGGAAAAGGAACTAGGAAAGAGGGGTGTTTCCACTTCACCACCCCAAGACACGGTTATTCAAACCATCTCACTGCCCGTCCAACCTAACACCCTTGCCCCTAGTTCTGTTCCATCTAAGGCCCCAACTATAGGGAAAACTGCTGACAATAAAGGTGGGAGATCCCAGCTAACCCTGCCGAAGCCACAATCTGTCCAGACCCTGGCCACTACAACGCTCAAACCTTCAATTGGGACAGGAGAAACTGTGCCGAAAAAACCATCTCAGGAAACGGAGGGTTATAGGCACAAGGAGGGAAGATTACACAGGGTCCCTCCACCAGAATTACCCCCGGAAGCAGTCCCTTTTGTAGTAGTCTTAACAGGGGTCCCGGTACTAGAGGAAAACAAGCGGGAAGGCTATGCCCAATTAAAAAATAAGATTATTCATTGGCTCAGGCTAAATCGCCCACTTCCAAGTGGTGTAGACGGAGACATTATAAACGTTCGTCGAGCACACTGGTTGGGTGGAAAACATAAGGATCTTACGGGAGATGTGGTGGTGGTGAACTTCAGGGACCCCAACGCAGTTCACTTTATAATAAACTGGCAGGCAGGTAACAACACCAATATTACCCCCAGACCACTAACATATTTTTATCCCAGACCAGCGGCCCTACTGCCTCAGTACCATCCACCTCTATCCACGCAAACACAAGCTTACCCCTCAACAACTCATGATGGAAGGTTGAATCCTTACCCAATGTACCCTCTGCTGGCCCCAGACCCCTATGGCTGGAACCAAGTTCCAAAAAGGACGACCTTTTCCTATAATAGGAGAATGGATCATTTACACCCATTTACGCCCTTGGAGATTACTAATAGATATGATATCTTCAATGGAATTGATGAGTGTGATTGACGCTTTATGAACAGCGGGAATTATGGAAGTGGCACCAGCTCCACCAGAATAGATAGCAAACAGGTTGCAACAGAAGGGACGGTGAGCACTGGGGCCAATTGCTTAACATCAGCAATATTTTCCAACTCGGCTGCAGTTGTGGTTATACCATCCTTGACTCTGTGTTATAGCACCTTGCAATCAGAAGGACATAATGTTGTCCCCCAATCCCCTATAAGTATATTGAGGGATGGCCGACTTGAAAGGAATTCAAACGCAGTACATTCTTCAGGGGAGGCGGATGACCCGTGCCCCTTGGGAAATAACCAAGGTATAGATGTTGGGGCCGATTCAGGTTGCTTGAATGTTTTGCACAGACCCATATCAAATGGTTCTCTGGCAGATGTAAATGTCAGGGAGGAGGTTGGAATGGGATATGATGTATCAGGTGCCGTGGGAGAAGTAATGATGAGATGCCGACCTATGCCTGAGGAGTGTACCATGACCGGGCAACACACGATCTTGCCCAATGTGCAAGAGCCCTTAAGGTTGATCTCCTGGAACATAGCCGGTGTCTCAAAACATCTGAGGGATCCTGAATGGGCAGGATTTATTGATGTTAATGATTATTGCTTGCTACAAGAAACTTGGGCTGTGGTAACACCTCATAGAATAGGATATAAAACATTCGGAATAGGTGCCATTCCATCCAGGAGTGGAAGGCCGTCGGGGGGTCTCTTAACTTGGGTAAAAGTTGATTTAAAGGTTCAAATCGAGGTGGTAGATGCAAATTCCCCCGATATATTAGCACTTAGGATTACTACTTGCGAAGGGAAAACACTTTATTTAATAAATGTCTATAATAGACCTTCACCATTAACAAAAGCTTCGCTAACCCTAACTAAATTAGACATTTTCTTAAAAGGGCTAGACAGAAAAGTTGAACATGTCATTTTAGCGGGTGATTTAAACTGCAATTACGAACCAGTAATGGGTCTTAGTGATATCTTCGAAGATGAGGATATTGCAAATAAAATTCCCGCACTAGAGAACGCCAAACTAATTAAATGTTCAACCCTGGCTGTTCAGATAACGAATATATGTGCGACCCATTCCCTTAGGGCTTGTAATGGACGTTTTTCGTCCGACATCCTGAAAAAACCAACTTTCAGCAGAAATAATTGCAGGAGCAACCTTGATTTCATTATAGTATCTATTCCTATTTGGCCCTATATTCAAGACTTCGAGGTAAAAGACAGAACAGAAAGCGATCACTTTCCATTGAGTCTATCAATAGAATCAGCACTGCAGGGCGGTGCGGGCACCGTGTCAGTAGATAACGTTGGTAATACAGAAATACACGTTAGTAACAACAGACGAGCTCTTAAATGGCCATTTATTCTGGACCATGGCGAGATCCTGGCACAGATATACACACTCCTTGCAGGAGCCTTAGATCCACTCGTAGGTTTTACAAATACAGAGGGCAATCCCACCCATTTTATTTCCTTGCACAAAACTTTTTTAACGAATTAAAAATGCTTGTGACTAAAATGCCCTAGAAAGCCCAACAAAAAACACAGAATCTATCCCATAGTAAACCATGGTACGATAGAAACTGTCGGGAATCCAAAAAAGCTCTTATCTCAGCTATAAAATCAAATATTCTATTTGAGATAAAAAACGCTAGGAACAATTACACGCAAGCACAAAAGGCCTCTAAAAAAGCCTGGGAAGAAGAACTATGGGCTGACATGTTGTTGGCAGTTAAAAATAATGATAATATAGGCTTCTGGAGGTTAGTTGCCAACAGGAATCATGTAGGGAGAGTGGCTAAAGACGTCCATTTGGACGAACTAACTTGGGTTAGCCACTTTACTAATTTATACAAAAAATATGAGGGCACCGGAACAGATGTGGATGCCCTATGTCTTGAATACCCTACAGAGTGTATGGGTTTTACAATAGCCGAAACAGAATCGGCAATCAAATTAGTAAAACCAGGTAAAGCACCAGGGTTGGACAAGATCCCTGGTGACCTGTATAAACATGACATAATTACCTGGGCACCATATATAAATTACTTGTGCAATGCATTATCCCTTTGCTTAGAATTCCCGGAAAGCTGGCGCGGGGCAGAAATTGTTTTAATTCATAAAAAAGGGGATCGGAAGAATCCCTCTAACTATCGGCCAATAAGCTTGCTGGACATCCTCCAGAAAATTTATTCACGGCACATACTAACTCGTGTCACTGACTGGATGGATGAGAATATAATCTTAACGAAATTCCAAGCCGGGTTTCGTAGTAAAGTAAGCACAATTGATCAGATTTTCAGATTTTGTTGTCTTTATTGGAAATATGTTCACATTAAAAAGGGTCATTTATACGTTGCCTTCGTCGATTTAAGAGCAGCGTTTGATCTAGTGCCTCGCAACCTCCTATGGAAAACATTACATAATATGGGATTGCCAAACAACCTTCTGGTACAAATTAAAGAATTACACGAAAGGAACTTCGCGAAAATTAGATGGGGCCCCAATGGGGAATTAACCCAAAACATCCCAATCGAGCGCGGAGTCCGCCAAGGCTGTGTTTTGGCCCCAACCCTCTTTTCACTCTTCGTGAATGATATTCCAAAATTCCTAGAAGGATGTACAAATGACTCACCTAAATTAAATGGCGAAAGGGTGACGTCACTATTGTTTGCTGACGACACTATCTTGATATCCCAAACAAAAAGAGGTCTCCAAGCCCTATTGAATTCTTTTAGCAGTTACTGCAGGAAGAAAGGCTTGGAGATAAATGGGAACAAGACCAAATGTATGTCCCTTAACCCACAAAAAACAGCCAAAGGATGCTTAACCTTGGAAGGAACCAAATTAGAATCGGTTTCGCACTTTATGTATTTGGGTGTTACTTTGGATTCGAAGTTTACCTGGAAAGCTCAAAGGGAAAAAAGTAAGCTAGTATTCACCCAGAACGCTAAGCCAATCCTTGCAAAACAAAGCTTGAGCACTAGTAAAGCGGTCTCCCCAGTAATCGAACTATTCAAATTCAAGGTTCAACCATCAGCGCTATATGGTGCAGAAATCTGGGGGCCTGGGTCGAGAGACTCCTTTCGTCTTTTAGATAACAACTTCATGAGGAGCTTGGTAAGAGTTCCAAGAGGAACTCCTTTAGTACCTCTTGAACTGGACCTGAACATCAAAAGAACCGACCATTACACCATAATCCGCCCGTTGATGCTATGGGTCAGATTATGGAGAGTGCCCGAACTACAGGATTACAGGGATGGGTTAAAAGAAATTATGGAATACGGTAATTCCTTAACCATCCCATGGATAAAGCACGTTAAGACTTGGCTTACTGATATAGGTCTAATCCATTTCTGGGAAAACCCGGAATTTTTACCGCCCAATGCAAAATTAATTTTAAAAAGGGCATTCTGGAATCGTATGGTGAGCAGGGCAACAAATGCCTCGACAGCTGGATCTTTGGTAACTAAATTCCTGAGCTTCAAGGATGAGCCCCTCTTCGAGACTTTTCTCGACGAGATTGAACTACCCCTAGCCAAGACCCTATTCCTAAAATTTAGGTATGGCAACCTGCTAATCAAAAGCATAACAGCAACATGGTCTGGGAGGTCAAACGATCCTCCCTTGGAAGCTGACGACTTATGTACCATGTGCGAATGTAAACATCCTGAAACCGAGGCCCATATGCTCTTTATTTGTCCTGCCTACACGACAGCCAGGAAAAAATGGATCAAACCATTATGCTTACTGCTAGGGCTTAACTCATGCAACCAGGCATTAAGAATAATAAAAACAAACTCCAACCAAGTAATAATATTTAGTGTTAGCCGCTTCTTACACTCAATATTCTTCTTAAGGAAAAGAAAGGGACAACAGTTATAAATGACTAATGCATATTTCCACAAATGAACCAACAGACAACTATCTTATGTAGAGTGATAATTGTTATATTTTAAAGGATGTGTTTAATATTTCTTCTTTTTTTTTTTTTTATTCCTTGCAAGAATTGTATAATTGTTTAAAAAATGTGTTTTATAATTGTAATGTTTTTGTGCTGGATTCTTTTATGGCATTGTTTGCCGAAATAAAGATTACAACTACTACAATGGGTTTGATGAGCTTCTATGGAAGCATGTTGGGTTGGATATCTTGGGTCCCAATTTGTGCATTAGGGAAGGGCCCACTGTACATCACTCTTCTTCTAGATAATTTCCCAAACTGACTAGTGAATTATATGGTTTCTAGGATACCACAAACATATGCAGTTTCTGGAAACGATTTACAGCAAGAAGAAGTACCACTTCCTCTTGGACAATGATGTGAAGTTAACATCTCAAGCAATGGCTAACTAGTTGGACAGCTGAGATAATAAGTAGAGATCATCAGCTCTATACTTGCTTTATGATAAAGCATTTGAATACCACAATTTGTAAAGTGCCTGAATGGCTGTTAGAGAAGGAAAGACGAGGAAGGAGAATGCGATTGTGCTTGGTCCTCACAAATACCCTTGGAGGTATTGCAGAATAGAAAACATTATTCTTGACTGCATATGGACTGAACGCACAAATCAAGAGGTGTGAGCTATTCATGGACAGTGGATGCTTAGAATTTCCTAAGACTTGTCAGCTGCAAAGCTTTAAGGCCTGGCTAGTAATAATGGCCCGGCACACTCCAAGGCACTTCACGCAGATCTCCATTTTATTCAAAAATATATTTATATATTTTTGGGAGATTACTATTACCTACATGTGGGTCTGATAAATGTGCTCCTTAGAATGAAGGTGAACATACAACAACTACGCTTATTTGTTTGACCTGCTCCTGAATTTCCAAGCGTAATTTACACATCCTTGTTGAAATAGTAAAGGCCCAGCCCATGCAGGGACTGTTAGAGACCCGAACCATCCTAGGATCCAGAAGCCCATTGAATAACACTGAAATGCTTTAAGATGGCTACTGGGAAGCAGGACTTAAAAGCTGACAACAGAAGGGTCGGGGGCAAGTGATCTCACAGTATTCAAGTGATCAGGACTATGGTACTAATGCCCAGATTGCATAAGCAACTGGAGTCATCCTCGGGATGTCAAGCAACAAGGTCATCTGGGGAGTTAGATAAATGGATAACCTCCAGGTGCATCATGGCACTCACAGCCCATACATAGCACATCAACAAAGGAAGGACTGTTTAGTTGGAGAAACAGCAAAACGGTACCCCAAAATTGACACCCCAAAAATTGATCACCCTGAAAGCAATGAAGGACTCACCATAATTGACTTCTAGAACATTAAAACGTTAAAGGGTTTTAAAGTTTTATTACAAAAGTTTTTTTTTAAAAAGTGTTACAGAGACAATTCCAGGAAGGCTATCAGATATAAACTTATACAGATAATACAAAATCAGAAAATTATTCCAAGTAAAAAATGAGCAACAAAACTAGAAATAAATTGGACAGCATCCGCAGTAGAACAGGAAAACCTTTAAAAACTCTCTGGCTCTCCCCAGAAAATCAAGGAGTTCTTATACCCAATTCTTGGTAGTAAATTAGGAAAACTGAGAAAAAACTTTGGTGCGAGCAAGAAGTATCAAAAAGTATTATTTCTTTAGCAAATCAGAATATTACCATAACACACAAGCACCATGGCAGTTTCCAGAAAATTATTCAACACGCTCTCCGTTAAGGTCATCCAGAGATGTTCTAATGAATATGAAACATTTACAATTGAGCCTTCTCCTCTTGAATGGACCCAGTATGAAAACAAACAATTTATAACATTTGTTGCATTTTTACATCCGCTCAATAGCAAGTTCACCACTTACAAAACAGCTATAGCAGTGGTCAGCTCAACTGTGGGCTCTGCGAAGCCTGTTGGGGGGCCGGGGAGGAGGGGTGGAGGGGGGAGGATGAGCGAGTGTGTGTATGTGTGCGCGCGCGCGCATGGGGGTGTGTGTGGAAGGGGTCGGGGAGGGTTTTTAGCAGGAAAGGGTGATAGATGTCTAAAGTGACGGTTTCGATTGGAAATGTAGCATAACTAAAATACTCTAATAAACACATTTCTACACATCATTTGAAACTCATTTCAACTGCAGTACATTCATGTGTGAAAAGACATTTTAATCATCATCATTAATACATAAATTACTACATTCCCAAAAACGATTTAGGAACAGTTCGTTAGCAAGTTAAGGCAGCACATGGAAAAGTTAATCAGGAAAAATGATTAGTGCCACAATAGCCAATGGTCATAAACTGACTGCTTGATTACTTGTGTCATTGTCTATATGCATATTATCATAAGGGTATTATTTTAACATTACACTCCCTGTGTGAGGCATGTGAAATGTTTGTGTCTCAAATAAGCTGCATGTGATCTACAGCGAGGATGTGTTCTGGGTCACTGCAGAATGGGACCAGGACCTAGTGAAAGTAAGTGCTTAGGTTAAAGCTTTGTGAATTTGATCCCTTGAGCAAAGCAAAGCACATCTCGAATCTTGGGTCTTAATTACCATGAAATGTGACACCGTGGAGGAGCTGCAGAGAGCTTCAAAGAGATCTGATGACATTTATAAATCACCAGGCCTTCTGCTGCATAATGTAATATTTCACAAAGACCCGTCTAAAGTATTACAGCAGCACAGACCGTTATGAATAGTTATTTATACTAAGTATATTTAGTCAATTTTTGGTACATCAGAAGAAGTAGGCTCTCTTGCCAAAATTAATTGGTTAAGATGGCCTGTTAAAGTGATGAACTTGATGTGTTACATCAGCTATGCATGAAAATAAAACGCTGTTCACTACTTTCAAATTAGATTTGTTATATTTCTCTCCTGTGAAGACAATACCGTAAATGGATGTCATCAGGACGATAGCTTACAATGGGTATCGTCATCACAATGGTATCTTCAGCTTGATGTCACAATGAGCTCTAATTTAAATCCAGCTCCTGAGAACATCAGTGCCTTAGTCATACACAGCTGCGAGTGGGAGAAAAACTGTGACATCACTATGCCCTATTGCCTTTGCTTTAACAATGCATGTTGCTTAGCAACAGCAGAAGTAACAGGCTTGCACATGGAGAGAAAAATAGAGAGGCAGCTGCACATTATTATTTATGATGTACATAGTAAGCAAGTTCTGTGAGTGAATATGGCAAGATGTCAACCCACCTAACTGAAGAGGCCTGTTATTTTTAATGTGAAAAATCCACAGATAGGTTTCACTCTTGGGCTTCTTCAGGTTTATAAACCTCTCAGCATTTAGTTCTCATAGTTAAGGCTGGGAAGCCTTCGGGAAGTTACACACTTTACAAATCTGCAAAAGGTAAGATAAGGCATACAGGGTTCAGGAGTAGCTGGAACAGGCTTCTTTCACTCATGAGACAAGCTTTCGCAAAGTCAATAAGTCATACCTTTGTGAATCTATTGGCTTTGCCAATGCTTTTCTGGCAGTGGTGTAAAGCATAACGACAAAATGGCTTTGCAGTATGACCAAAAGTGAAAGGAAAAAAGGGCGCAATGATGTGGCCGCAGCAGCGCGCACGCATAACTATGCAAGTCAACAAAATGATGCAATAAGTATACAAAACAGTGAATTATGGAATGCTCGGATTAACCCCTTCTATTCCAAGGATGTAACGGTTACGTCCTCAGCGGTGGTGCTGTGCCGAGGACGTAACCATTACGTCCTGGTACTGGCCCGCGGGGGAAGCGCTGGCGTTCCCCCTATAGGCCACCCCCTACAATCCCCCACTGGGGATAGCAGCGGAAGCACTTCTGCTCCCACCCCCAACCCCTCCCTCAGCAATCTGATGATGGTAATGTCATCCTAGGCTGCCGGGGACACACTGGAAGCCATCTGCTTCCAGAGCGTCCAGAGAGAGGGTACATTTTGGTTAAGTCCTTCTCTCGGGGGAGGGGTGGAGGTTGCGGTAAACAGTCACAGGGGGAAAGGAAAGAGTTTTTCCTCTCCCACTGTGCCATTTTGAATGGATTTCATTACAAGAACGGAGGCTACATTATGCATCATTCCTTTAATGCAGTCCAAGCAGCCGCTTACATCACAATATTAAAAGGTTCCAGAATAGAACAATAGCAACACATGACAGACATGAGCCATCAGCAATCTGCCTCTTTTAAATGCGGCTCCAAGCAGATAAGTTCATTTTCCTTCATTACCATTAATAATTTGTATCTCTATTTTGAAGTTTCCTAGTGTGTGGCTTAATCCCACCCCCCTTCCTACTGCCTCTATACCGATCTCCAATTTACGGAGATCTCCCTACACCCCTTTCCCTAGTCCCATCCTTGCATGACTGACCAGATTAACCTTGCCTTTTCTTTCAGCTTATGTACTATTTCTAATGTTTGAATATATTTAAAGATTTTTAGATGTTTAATCGAACCTTAATACTTTGTTTTTTGTGTAAACGATTATTCTTCAATTTCATCCTTGTTCTACTTCCTCATGCCATAATGAGCTTACCTAATGTCTGTGTTTAACTCCTGTTTTTCACCTCTTTCCACCGATGCAGGCTGCACACTCCAACGCGGCTCTGCATCGCTATCTTTTATTATTTAGAATTTCATCCGCAAGTTGTTATTGTTTTACAACCTTATTCATAAAAAAGTGGTTTTAACAGGAATCCTCATTTAAATGGCCTTTTCAACATTCTATAACAAAATTAAATATAATAAGAGAGAAATTATTCTCTTGACAATCCTTCATCTATAAACCTTGTCACTATTATTAAGGGAAATCCTCCCTAAGTATCGTTCATTAAAGGGCTTTACCACTTTTTACAAGTTAACATTCCCGATATACCATGCCTAACTCTGACTCAGACAAGGCTTCTGCCCCTACTCCTAACTTAGACAATGAAGCCCTGCAAAAAATCCTTAATAAGGAATTGAGGTCCTGCATGTTTGAGACCTTAAGTCATATCATGTCCTCTAAAAGGTCACTCCCTGATGAGGACAAAATCTCAGAAATTCCAAACCTCTACTCTGACAAGATCAATAAATTAAGGGGTAAAAGACTAAAGAAAAGTAAAAACATTGATAAGAGCAATATAGGAGGCCCAAGCACCTCATCAATTCAAGGAGGTCTTAGCACCTCAACCTTTAATGGAGGTCCTCGCACCTCAAACTCCCAAGGTGTCCCTAGCGGCACAACTTATCTGGGTGTCCTTAGCGGCACAACTTATCTGGGTGTCTTTAGCGGCACAACTTATCTGGGTGTCCTTAGCGGCACAACCTTTCTGGGTGTCCTTAGCGGCACAAAACATCTAGGTGTCCCTAGCGGCACAAAATATCATAATGCTCTTTACAATATGGGAGCTAACAAATCTAATGATATAGAATCCTCAGACACACCTGATGAGTATGTCCTTGATCTTGATGAAGATGATCAAGAATTTTACAATCCATAAGAGGAAATCCCATCATCATCTAAGGACATTATCCTTGACCCCTTAGGGGAAGAAATGTTTTCCCCATTAAATCTGAAACACCCAATAAATCTGAAACACCCAAGAAGTTCTGAGTGGTTCCCTCAGGACCACATCGCAAAATTCAAAAGAAAATGAGATCATGTTTTTTATATACATTAAAGGAGGGTATGTCCTCTAAAAAAAAAAAATTAAAAAAAAAAAGGGCTAACTTGTTCTCAACCCCCCAGTTATTAACCAGGGTAAAATAAGCAAACAATTGTAATTATTACAAGCCTTATACTACGAGCACCATGGGAGATCATAACACCTCAAATGAGTTGGGAGATCGTAGTACCTTATTCATGAAGGGAGGTCCCCGCACCTCAAATTTGAAAGGTGTCCCTAGCGGCACAATTTACTTTGGTGTCCTAAGCGGCACAAATTACGATGGTGTCCCCCGCGTCATGTCTTACATGGGTGTCCCTAGTGGCACAAAAGACCGGTGTGCTCATTATATTAAAGACTCTGATTCAGAAAATGAGGATGTCTTACCTGACCCTTCGGATGAATTTGTCCTTGATTTGGACAGTGATGAGGACCTTGATTTTAACAAAGAGATTAATGATGACTCGCCATCCTCATCTAAAGATGTCTTCTCAACGTACTGGGACCTTTAGCCAGAATCCTAGATTCCGCAGACGACAGCCACATCAATGGCACCCCTCTCAACACCAATCTCATCAGGGGATGGAGCCAGAGAGCATTAATTCTACTGGGTAATGCCAACGCTAGCATTAATGCAGAAAGACAAAGAGTCATTTTGACTAAAATAAATCCAAAACTAACTGACATGGCGGATAAAGGACCCTCGCAAAAGCCAAAAGTTTTACTCTTTAAATCGTTTATGATAGATTGGACTAAAATACCTTTACAAACTTCTTTCCAAAGAGACTTGCCTTTCTCTCCAGAGCAACAAAAAATAATAGCGAAGCAGATCTCCTCTAGGATTCAGAAAGGAGACATAATAGAGGTTCCATTAGAAACTTTAAGATTTATAAGTACACTCTTTCTTGTAATAAAAAAAGACAAAGGTTGGAGACCTGTCATAAACTTAAGAGAACTAAACAAATATTTGGTTTACAGACACTTCAAGATGGAGGGCATCCATCTCTTGATGAATTTACCTCTAGAGGGAGACTGGCTAGTCAAACTAGACCTAAAGCATCCTTACTTTACCATTCCTATGGCCGAATCCCACCAACCCTTTCTTCAATTTGTCCAGGAAAAATCACCTTTACCAATTTCAGGCTCTCCCCTTTGGACTCTCCTCTACCCCTTGGTGCTTCACCAAGGTCATAAGAGCTCTTGCCTCATCTCGAAGAATAAGGGGCATTCGTTTAATCATTTACTTAGACGATATTCTTATAATGTCTCAAGAGCCTTCAGAACTAGCTACGGTTCTGAAGACTGTGATGGATCTTGTAGAAAGTTTAGTATTCATCACAAACAAAGATAAATCAATTATGTCCCCTTCCAGATCTCTGGAGTTCCTAGGTTTCAAAGTAGACACATTGAAATGTCTCCTTTTACTACCTTCAAAAAAGATTACCAAAATCAGGAAGGAAATAAGACACATCCTGAAACAGCAAGACTTATCTCTGAGAGAGCTAGCCAGGATTCTGGGCCTCCTCTCCTCCTCCACCCAAGCCCTCTTTCCCAATCCCCTCAACTATCGGGACTTCCAAAGGGTAAAGGCGAGAGCCCTAAGAACTGGCCTCTGGTACGGAGATCGGATCTGTCTGGATCAAGAAGCCAAATCGGTACTAGCCTGGTGGCTCGAGTACTTAGACGCTTGGAACGGAAAAGCAATCTTTGGTTCAAAACCAGAGTTTGTTTTACAATCAGATGCGAGCCTTCATGGCTGGAGAACTTGCCTTCTCAATCAGAACACTGGTGGTATCTGGTCACAAGAGGAATCATCTCACCACATTAATTATTTAGAACTAACAGCTGGGCTTTACGCCTTCATGAGCGCACCAAATCTGCGGACCTCTCGAATCTAGCAAAGAAACTTTGGATGTTCTGTCTGGAACATAAGATCGCTCTTCTGTCTGGAACATAAGATCGCTCTCAAAGCGGAATACTCTGCAGACTGGAACTCAAGATTCCTGTTAGATCACAGCAATTGGAAACTGAATGTTTCCATGTTCAGTACCCTAAACAAGATCTGGGCCCTCTAGAGATAAACTTATTTGCGAGCAGACTAACCTTTCAACTGGAGAACAACTTCAGCTGGATGCCCGACCAGAGTGCTCTAGCAGTCAATGCCTTTCTACAATCTTGGAAAGGAGCCAAGGTGTACGCATTCCCTACCTTTGCCATGATTCAGAGAGTTCTTCAGATAGTGAGACAGGATCAGTGCTTCCATGTCATAATAACTCCCTTTTGGCCATCCCAAGCATGGTTCTCCACCACTCTACAACTAGCTTGCAACCCCCCTTCTTAATTCCTACTCTAGAGAATCTTCTTGCAGACGTAGACAGAGGAGTTCACCCCCTAATTCAGAACAGGAGTTTAACCCTTCTTGCCTGGAGAGTGTCAGGTGATTCAATTGAATCTCAGGACTTTCGGCGACGGCTGCAACTCTCCTCAGAGAGTCTTGGGCCCCAGGCACTCACTACAGATATAACAACATATGGAGTATCTGGGTATGTTGGTGCCTGGAAAGGAACCTGGATTCCTGAAGCACCTATTGTTGACATGGTTAACTTCCTTGTTAAACAATTTGATAAAGGCCTCAGCTATAGAACTATCCATTGCTATAGATAGGCTATTTCTGTGGGTCATGTCTTTGTCCATGGTAAAATGGTAGGTTAAAATGTCATTGTTTGTACAGTGATGATAAGCATTCGTTTAAGAAGACCTCCTATACCTAAATATGAAAGACTTTGGGATGTCAAACTAATCCTTGATCTTTTCAATAACTGGCCTGTTAATACTCTCCTCAATGGAAATAAAAACGTTTCCATTAAGCTGGCTACTCTACTATGCCTAATCTCATGCAGAAGGGTCTCTGATGTCAAAGCCCTGGAGATTACAAATAGATCTTTTAACATTTTCGGAGTCAAATTTGAGATTTATAGAAGAACAAAGACTATGTCTGATTCAATCTTTTACCCACGTTTTGATTTATGTCCAAAACTTTGCGTTGTGGACTGCATGAGAGAGTATGATCGCAGAATGTTTGCTCTTCCCCCTCAGGATGTTAACCAATTACTTATATCTGTAGTGATTGCATGTTTCTTTAAATGGAATTCCTGCTATGTATTGTAGAATGTTTTATTATGAATGTTCATTCCAATGTGTGCACTGAAACTGCTGTTGGGATTCATTCTTTGGATGAACCTACTTACAGCTACATCTAACTTCTTTTACTCAAGAATAAATACTACTCAATACAATACTTGGATTCCTCTTCATTATCATACATTGATACTACAATTTTGGCGACAGAGGATGGGATTGAAACAAGAAGAACCAAATTTTTAACGAAGAACTAATGACTGCCTTGTATTAAATATACTTTTCATCGCCTTTTCTCCTGCAAATTTCTCCTCTGCCTGTAAGTACTCTGCTTCACGTTTTCTTGACCAATATTCCCACTTTTCTCCTTTAGCAGGAGTAGTTTTCAACTAACTTTAAGCTTGATTAATCATCTCGGAATGGATAAGAAAGCGTTATTTGTACCACTCAATGTGAGGAAGGCATGAGAAATATTCTGCGTGCATAGCGATGTTTTGGATTTTCTACAATAAGCAGTAAACTTTCTACATACTGTTTATCTTTAAAAACCGCCTCCTAACGGATTCCTGGCAACAGCGTCCTGCATTCGAACATAGTCTCGAGGAAGCTCTCCATCGAACTTCTTCTTGCAATCTCGTATGTGGACGACGTCAGCATCATTACGCATCCCGCAGCGTTACAGCGTCATCACGTTTGGACGGCCATTTTGGATCTGTTTGTATCAGATTTCCTTGACAACCAGTCGCGTTGGAGAAACTTCGGAACAGGCAGCATTTAGACACGATTTTAGCGGTATTTCTTTGTCAAATTTCTTCTTTTCTTCAAGCTCAAGACAGTTGGGAGTCCAAAGTATTACTGGAGGACACATTCAAGAAGTGGTTATTTCTCTAAGTGGTTATATTCACTCATGTTTCACTAAAACTGGAAGATTAAAACATTACTGGAGGACACCTTTTTCAGGAAGTGGTATGTTTCATGAAGTGGTTGTTTTTTTTCAACGAGTATTATAACTAACGAAGTTTAAAATATTACTGGAGGACAGCCTTTTTCAAGAAGTGGTATGTTTCATGAAGTGGTTGTTTTTTTTTTTTCAACGAATATTATAACTAACGACATGTTCTTGTTAGTATTTCGTTGAAGACATCATTCACGAAGTGGTTGCTTTCAATTATTTTTGTGAGTTCTTTTCAACGAGTACTATAATTAACGAACTGTTGTTTTTGGTATTTTGTTATATGAAGACATCATTCACGTAATGGTTCATCCAATATTCAGATGTTGGTTCACAAAAACATCATTCACTTAGTGGTTGTTTCAAAATAACTAACTAGTCATTGTGTTAGGTAAAAAAAATGTTCTTCTTTCCACGAAGACATCATTCACGTAGAGATCGTTTCCGATAACTAACCAATTTTGTTTCAGGTTTTTGTTTTCTTTAAAGCAATCAGTTATGCCACTGACAACGAACGTACCAGGAACAATTGAAACAAATGACAGAAATCTTTTGAATTTACTAATCAATTCACCTAGGGATTTGTGTCAGTTTGTGAAGAACCTGTTAATTCCTGGGTGGATTGGAATGCATATTTCTTAAATTACTTTGTTAACTTAGAGGATGTCAATAGTACATTACTTCTTGGGCAGAAGAAACGAATACTATTATATTCACTGGGTCCAGAGGATTTGCGCATTCTTAAAGAAAGAACAGTAGGAAATTTGGTTGTTTTTAAAAAAGCATTTCTAGATTTGCATGATTTTTTTTCTTTCTCAGTAGGTATTCCTGGATTTCTGAAGCAGTTTATTTCAATTTTGGAAAAGTTAACGGGGAAGCGTGATTTTGCTCAATTTCACAATGATCAAATCCTTGACCTAGTAGTAAGATTTAAAAAAAAACAAATCTTTGCAGGACAAGTTATGGCTCGAGTGTAATAAATGTCTTAAAGATGTAATTACCTTACTTAATATGACAGAAATGTCAGATCGTGGTACTAACACTACATACCCTCAAAGGAAATTTGAGGGTGTTGAGCAAAAGACGTGTAGCAGTTTAGTTTGTTTTAGATGTGGTAATTATTCACATGCTGTTTTCCGTGGAAAATGCCCTGCTAGATCTGCCAAGTGCTGGGAGTGCGGATTGATGGGATACTTTTCACGAGTATGCAACTGGAAGAACAGGAAAGTACGTAAAAGAAAAGTAATGTATGTCCAGTATGAGGCTGATTTATCTTCATCAATTTTAGACAACAATTTGGTTCAGGAGAATTTAGTACAGAGAAAAAAAGTTGTTTTAAATACCTCAAATATCTCATCATTTAATCCTTTTTATAACATTTCTTTGGGTGGTATTACAGTACAATTGGCAGCAGATTCGGGTTCCACGTTCACTGTAATGCCACAAAAGATATGGAAAAGTCATTTTGTGGATAAATTAGGACGGTGGTTGGAGTCCGATAATGTTACTGCCGAAAGATTTGATGGCGGGAGAATTGTCATATTAGGGTTTAGGACCCTCATGTTTCGTTTTAAAGGAAAGCATGCTATGGGAAAATTGTATATTGCAGAAAATGGCCCACTGGTATTAGGGTGGAAAGATCAAAAGTCACTGAACATCAGCTACTGATGTGTTTCAGAAGTTGATGTCGAAACTTTTCTGCAGGTGTTGTTTTCCAAAACAATATTCTGATTAGGGGTAATGATAAGTTTCAGCAGATTATCACTTCAAGGAAAGTTTTGTCCATTCTCTGAATCAAATTTCGTGGTTATTCAAAGCAACAATTGTAAACGTTCAAAAAAAAAAAAAAGGCAGGAAATGTCTTTTAGGTCATACCACAAGACTTTACTTAGTATTCTAACTCTGGCAGATTCATTCTGAGCATCAAGTAGAGTATCCAGTCTATATAATGTACAGTTTGTTCTAGGTGTTCCTTTATGCCAATTGCCATAGACCCGTGGAGTGTTAGGTGTTTTGCTGCAGTATTTGAAGATATTTTTGTTTATGTTCATATAGGAGGAGGAATATATGAAGACGATAATATTGCGTGCAGTTTCTAGTAGATTTATTTAGATAAAGTTCTTCAGGATAAGAACGATAATCTTGTTCCCATTTGTTATGGTCATCCAGGTGTTTTATTGATGTGAGCATAGATAGTATTGTTCTTATTTGTTTTTAGTATAAAACATCGGACTAAACACAGGGAATACTTGATTCACCGTCATCTTTGTTAGATGGTACTGGTCTACAGTAGCAGAGTTTTGAGACTCATATTTTAACTGGACAGTGTAATTTGATACATTGTAGTGTTCGTGGATTTACTTTCAGGATGGTTTGTAGTGAAGGTTGCATTTAAGTTAGATACATAGGGTGTGTTTAGTTTCTTAGAGATGTTTTTTTTAAATGAGAGTTTTCCGGTTCTTAGTTTTACAAACAATAGTCTCTAGTCTAAATCAGATTTAATGGAGAGTTTAGTAATCAGTAAAGGTTTTGAACAAAAAATATACTGTTCCAGGTGAAATTCTATGTTGAAAGAACAAATAGAATTGGACACGAACACAGTCTGAACACAACAGCTCTAATAGTCCTACACAAAACTGTAAACTTTTTAGTGAAGGTTTAAATTCCTTTGTAGGTGAGGTTAAACTTTCACACAACACGAGGAAGGTAAAATCCACTGTAGGTGAAAGTCCTTTTTATCGAATGAGAGGGAATTTTCCACATTCAAAAAAATCAATCGAGGATGGATTGGTAGAAGTAAAAGAGTGGATTGGGATGCTGACAAAGTTCAACAATCTATTTTAGGGTCACAAATAAAAAAATAAAAAAATTCTGAACCCAAAACTGTTGTAAGAGTTACAATCCAATTGGATGATAGCACTCATCACATGAGTCGGATTGCTATGGTTTATAAGGGAATCTCTGTGGGGATTTGGAAGGGGATTATTGGTGGTTGGATGTTTTTTTTCCTCAGTTTGAAAGGGAGGATAGTGTTGTGAGTGAAGATTCAGAAGTCCAGGGTTCACAAGTTCACAGGCTCTTGACATTCAGGGTTCACGAGTTCCTGACACTTTTAGTTCACAGCTTCCTGTTCCTTTAGAATCTCCAAGTGTAACGCCACCACAGTCTAGTCCTCAGTTTTCTGGTCAACTTACCAAATTTACCTTCGCTTGACTGTTCTAATCCACAAGGTAGTGTTACTTTAGAGGGAAGGCCTTTGCCTGTTAAATATACCAGAACTGGGAGAGAGATTGTAGCTCCCAAAAAATTTGATGATTTTGTTTGCTCTTGATTTATTTATGTTTTCTTTAACTTTTGCTTTTGTTTTCATTTTAGGAGGGGGATGTGTAGTGATTGCATGTTTCTTTAAATGGAATTCCTCCTATGTATTGTAGAATGTTTTATTATGAATGTTCATTCCAATGTGTGCACTGAAACTGCTGTTGGGATTCATTCTTTGGATGAACCTACTTCCAGCTACATCTAACTTCTTTTACTCAAGAATAAATACTACTCAATACAATACTTGGATTCCTCTTCATTATCATACATTGATACTACAATATCCTTTGTTAAACCCCACAAAGGCATAACCTCAACCTCTAATGCTAGATGGGTTAAGACTGTTATGAGTTTAGCAGGTATTGACTTAAAGAAATTTCAAGCTCACTCCCTTAGAGGGGTGCTATGGCCAGTAAATCTCTCTGGTCTGGAGGTAAGTTGGACGACATTCTCAAAGCTGCTGACTGGTCAAATGCTAGCACCTTTGCACGTCATTATTGCAAGCCTATTGAACATATGTCTGATGTTGTTTTACAAAGCTACCAACATGCATAATGTAGCCTCCGTTCTTGTAATGAAATTGCGATTCTCATATTAACATGACTAGAGAATCTGGATTTCATTAAAGACACGGAGGCTGACATTATCCCTCCCATCCCACCCCTTGGTGGTCTTACAATGATTTAATGCTGTTTTTGTTAGTTTATTACTGTACTTTTTTATTAACTGTACTTGTTTCATCTCTTGTTCCTTTTAGTTTGATAAGCTTGACACTATTTTCTACATTCAAGAGATATTTACTTCTTTCTCTTTTCAGGTAACGCTCCTTAACTGTGTGTCGTCTGGCCTTTGGTTTTACCTTCGTTCTTCCCTCTCCTTCATCCTGCTCATCAGAAGATCTTTTTGAGGCTTCAAGTTTCATGAACTTATTTTCCTCCACATTTAAAAGAGGCAGATTGCTGATGGCTCATGTCTGTCATGTGTTGCTATTGTTCTATTCTGGAACCTTTTAATATTGTGATGTAAGCGGCTGCTTGGACTGCATTAAAGGAATAATGCATAATGTCAGCCTCCGTGTCTTTAATGAAATCCAGATTCTCTAGTCATGGTAATATGAGAATCGCAATTCCTGCTCCATGATCGCAGGTGAGGCCCATTATCGTAGAGCAGGAATCCATCCACAGGAACACCAGGGATTTTTTTTTTAGTATATTGGGGAGCGACCCCTTAGTCAAGGGTTGCTCCCCTGGGGGCTGTAAAGATGCGGAGGAGGCAGGAAAAGTTTCATTAATTATTTATTTGAAGTCTAATCCAAGGACCCACTGGAGAACAGAGCCAAGCGTCTAATTCAGATCAGCTCCAACCGCTTCTCTGAATTAGAACTCCGCTCACAACACATTCCACATTACACAGCTCTACATTACATAGATAACACTCTAAAAGTGACATATCAACATTCTAATATAAAAAGCGAAGAAGGATATTACCACATGTATCCTTTTCATGGAAAACAAAATAAAACAGAAAAGAAATAAAACTAAGAAAAGCCAAGACAAATAAAAAGGAAAATTAATCCAAAACATAGTCATCAAATTTCTTGGGCAACTTAACACATCTCTTAAGAGAAACATAAGAATCTAGAACAGGAGAACTTGAAGCAGCTTCATCAACCAAAACAGGTAAATCCACAGTATCATCAACAGAGGCAGATGAATCCAAAATAGGATCAGGAACAGCAACATCCGCAGAAGCAGGTAAATCCAAAATAGAACAAGATGATGAACTAGGACATGAACCACATGAGTCCACAGGTAATGGACTCGAGTCATCAAACCAGAGACCATCCCCACCATCTTCCCTGTTATCAAAGAAATTTTCTTGGCCAGGTTTTAGAACAACCACAGAACTCTTACACCACCACCCTTTGTCCTTGAGCAAAACAGTGGAATCAGCAACTTGTTCGACCATGTAAGGCTTACTGAACTTGGACATACCCTTGGGTGTGCGTGAGGGATTAACAATCCTAACCCACTCACCAACATTGATAATCTTGTTCTTACAATGATGAAACCCATCATGGTATGTTTTCCCAGAGATCCGCGCAGAGGTGATGTTATCTCTAGCCTTAGCGATAGAAGACTCAAAACTTCCAGACAAACAGCTCTTGTTTGTCAATAGAGGTAAAAATAAAGATTTAGCTTGTCTGCCCCTCATAAGGTAAAAAGGAGAAACCCCAGTACAGGAATTAGGAGTGATGTGATAGCTCCAAACTTTGTCTTTCAGAAAATCAAAAACGTCCAAACCGCTCTCCAAAGCAGCTTGGATTCCCTCCTTTAAAAATCTGTTGGCCCTCTCCACCTGACCATTCGAACGTGGACTATAAAGAGGAGCCCTCTTAGCTGTCACACCAAATTTTTTAAGAAACAATCCCACCTTATTTGAAATGAACTGAACCCCATTATCAGATCTAATGGAAATGGGAGCTCCTTCAATTCTGAAAACGTTGTCCAGAAAACTAATGACAGCATCAGTACTAGGATGCTCCACAAAAGAATAATGCAACCACTTAGAAAAGTCATCAACAAGAACAATTAAAAACCTAAACTCCCTGCCAAGACAATCATAAGGGCCCGAAAAATCAATAGAAAGCCTTTCCCAAGGCCCGGAAGGAGCCTCACAAACTGACAAGGGTTCAGAAGACACCTTCCAATGCTTGTCAGACCTAACGCACACCGCACAGTTGTTAACAAATTTCTCAACGAAGACATCCAACCCAGGCCACCAATAGTGACAACTTAAGTATTTTCTTAGTTCCAGAAACACCAGGATGTCCAGAATGCGCTAACCTGACAATTTTTTCTCGAAGGCCACCAGGTGGAACAAATAAGTCATTCCTCAACAAAATGCCATTCTCAATGGATAACTCGTTAGCTACTTGGGCAAAACTCCTTAAAGAAGTTTCAACATTTTTAATAGAAGGCCATCCATTAACAACATAAGACTTGACCTTAGCTAAACCGTTAGCCCTACAGGCATGATCATTCCACTCATTCACATCAATCCGAAAATTGCTAAACTCCACAGCATCCACAGCAGCTACAACACACTCATGCTGATCAGTAACCTCATCACAAGAAACATCAAGTGGGGGTAACCTAGATAAACAATCAGCAGCAAGATTCTTACCACCAGGAATGTGCTGAATCTCAAAGTTAAATTCCTGCAATCTTGCAATCAACCGAACCAACCTGGAAGAGGCACTACCACTTCTTACACCATCCATCATATATACTAATGGTTTATGGTCCGTCACTAAAACAAAAGGCCTACCCCACAAAAAATTCTTCAATTTCTCTACAGCCCCCTTCTCAATTGTGCTATAATGAACCTCAGCACCTCTGACTGCTCTTGAAATAAAAGTAATAACTCTTTCCTTGCCATTAACCATCTGCGTGAACACAGCACCCAGGCCAACCGTGCTGGCATCAACCGTAACAAAAGACTTCCCCTCTGGATCAAAAGTTTTGAGACCCGGGGCATTACGATAAGTTTGATGACACCCTGAAAAGCAGAATCATGAACATCAGTCCAAATGAATCTGGCACCCTTTTTAAGTAACTGTCTGAGAGGTTCAACAACCAAGGCATAACCTTTAACAAATTTGGCGTAATATTCCCCCAACCCAAGAAAGGAACGTAAAGCATCCTTGTCCTGAGGCTTGCTGGCATTTTCAAGATTACTGATGATGTCTTTTTTAGGAAATATCCCTTCCTGAATGATTTTATGACCCAAATAGTCAATTTCTTTAACAAGAAATTTACATTTCTCCTTACTTACTGTCATACCTTTGCTGCTAAGGATCTTCAAGACTGTTTCCAA
Organism: Lissotriton helveticus; assembly: GCF_964261635.1. Classification (NCBI taxonomy): domain Eukaryota; kingdom Metazoa; phylum Chordata; class Amphibia; order Caudata; family Salamandridae; genus Lissotriton; species Lissotriton helveticus. Next base: position 1,118,104,023 of record NC_136068.1, on the reverse strand, counting down.
AGTGACATTATGTTCATCAATAGACTTGGCAAAAATTAAAATGTCGTCTTGAAAAGACTGGACCCCATTAACACCACAAAATAAATTTTCAATTAATTTCTGAAAAACACTGGCAGCCGAAGCCAGGCCAAAAGGCATCCTCAAGAATCTAAATAATCCAAACGGAGTTATAAACGCCGTCAAATCTTTAGAATCCTGATCAAGAGTGACTTGATGGTACGCTGCCTTTAAATCTATAATAGAAAAAAATTTCGCCCCATTGACAGCAGCCAACATTTCCTGTATCCTAGGCAAAGGGTAAGTTTCTACAACAATGTTCCTATTGAGAGAACGAAGGTCTACACACAGCCTGATTTCTTGATTCTTTTTAAGAGCAATTACGATAGCCGAAACCCATTCTGAGCTATCAGTAGGTTCTATGATACCTTGAGAACAGAGACTATCCAAATGCGACTTAAGCTTGTCTCTCACACCCAAGGGTACCATGCGAACCTTATGTTGTACAGGTAAAGCTCCTTTTTTAAGTTTGATCCTGCGTGAAAAACCTTTGACTTCACCCACAACATCCTCAAATACATTCTTGTACTTATTGAGAATAGGAGAAATAGGATATTCAAAAGAAACACTGTTGATAGGCATTTCTCTCAACTGAATAGGATGATCAGGACATAAATTAATGCCAAGTTTGCCAAGATCATACCAGCCAACAATATTTTTGCCATCAATAGCGACATAAATTTTGGTAAAAATAACACGAGACTCAAATTTTAACGAGTCTTCAAAGAAGCCTAACATTTTGATCTTAAAATTACCAAACGCTTTAGGATTAATATCAGATTTGGCAAGTTCGATACCTTTCCATTTCTCATAAAAGAAAACATCTGATAAGATCGTCACAGGCGAACCTGAGTCAGCCATAGCTTCAAAGGCAACCTCCCCAACATGAACTATCCCTAAAGGAGCTTTAAAGGGAAGAGAAATACTATTTATGTGACTATCAAAGGAATCATCATAAATAGTAATGACCAAATTCTCCAAATCAACATGAATGCAAGAAACACTGGTAACAACAGAATCAGATCTACCACCCTTCCTTTGAATCCTACAAGAAGATGCAAGGTGGCCAATCTTACCACACTTGGTACATTTTTTCTTGAGAGCAGGACAATCTGGAGAATTCGCCAAATGTGCCTTTGAGCCACACCTAAAACAACTTAAAACTTTACTAGTCTGAAAATTACCTTTACCGCGCATTTGAATAGCACAAACAGAGGTGTCATTAGAATTTTTGTTTTCATTAGCAGCAATGACCTTAGAAGACTCAATAGATCTCTCAATCTCCTTGGCCAAATCAATAACTTCTGCCAAGGTGCGATTGCGACAAGCCAAGAGTCGTTCTTGAACTTTTTTAGCTGCACAATTAAAAACAAATTGATCCCTTAAAGCAGTATCAACATAGGCACCAAACTCGCAATTTGCAGCCAACACCCTCAGAGCCGCTATATAATCCTCAACGGATTCATCTGTGAACAGTTTTCTCTTATGAAAAGAATGTCTTTCGATCATAACATTAGGTTCATCCTCGAATTGTTTTTCAAGTCTAGCGACAGCTTCAACGAAAACATTCCATCCTTCACCTCCATCAGCTGGTGGCGCAATAGGTACAAAGTTCTTGAAAATCTCAATGGCAGCAGTGCCTAAATAACTGAATAGAATGGCTTTTTTCCTTTCAGCAGAAAATTTAGTGCCATCTATAGCAACTATATAATTTTCAAAAGTGTCAAACCATTTTTTCCATCTCAGTTTCGGTTTCCCTGGTATTTGTAAAAATATAGATGGTTGATTGCATATTTGAGATGAAGCCATTACAACAATTTATATAATTATACCAGCAAAATTAAAGAATTAATATATGTAGAACACAGCAATAAAGAGCACTTATTAAAATGAATAAAGTGCACGTCACTGAATTATTTAGAGTGTGCACGTCACTGAAGAAATTAGAATGTGCACATCACTGAAGTAAAAAGAGTGTGCACCTCACTGAAATGAAATGTATTGTGCACATCACTGAAGCAAATAAAGTTATGAACACTTATTAAAATAAATAAATTGCACGTCACTGAAGTAATTAAAGTGTGCACGTCACTAAAGAAGTTAGAGTGTGCACATCACTGAAGTAAAAAGAGTGTGCACCTCACTGAAATTAAATGTAGTGTGCATATCACTGAAGCAAATAAAGTAATGAAGTATGAACCAGCTTACCACACCCTGAATTTCCAATTAAGTCGATAAATAATTTAAAGTAAAAGTGAGCGAATCACTGAATTCGCACAAAATTCACTTCAAAAATGACTGCAAACTTCTACTTGTCACTTGACAGGCGTCGGAATGAATCAGCTGTCAAAACCGCTTGAGAAGCAATGACGCTTTAAGCCCAGCACAGGTTAATATCCAAAATTCAATTTCCAGATGACTTTGGGTTTGCGTGTAGCGTAGCACTTCAAATGCGTTGAGACGATTGAAAAATAAACTTAAGATGGCCGCCACGTAGCGTGCTCTAAACGCTGCGTTTCACAGAGGCAATGCGTTTCAATAGTCCGTTGTGAATCACGGACATCATCACTTTTGAAACGATCAGGAACATGAGCGGACCAACTGACTCACGGGCGCTTCTACCAGAAAGACAGCCGAAGTCTTAAGAGGATTTAAAACGAGAGTACCTTAGAAGTCTCAAGAGCACACCGTTGACAGTAACGCGAACTGCTTCAGAAGAGGCTCACCACGTAGGTTCGTTTCTTTAAGGTTATTTCGTTAAAATCTTCAAAAACGCTCAGCATCGCAGTGGGTCCAGTAATTTTTTAAAATGTCCTCGTCGCCATTGTAAAGATGCGGAGGAGGCAGGAAAAGTTTCATTAATTATTTATTTGAAGTCTAATCCAAGGACCCACTGGAGAACAGAGCCAAGCGTCTAATTCAGATCAGCTCCAACCGCTTCTCTGAATTAGAACTCCGCTCACAACACATTCCACATTCCACAGCTCTACATTACATAGATAACACTCTAAAAGTGACATATCAACATTCTAATATAAAAAGCGAAGAAGGATATTACCACAGGGGCATCCGTGTTTTTGCCCCCCGGGGCTGATTCGGCCATTTGAGGCCGATCAGTCCCCCCCCTGGGGGATGGGGCGAAACCCACTAGACACTAGGGAATTTATTTGTACTCATTTTGGGAGCGACCCCTTGGGCAAGGGTCGTTCCCATGAGGGTGGTTTCTTTTTTCTTTGTTTCGGCCACCACTGGGGCTAGATCAGCCATTTTTCTTGCCAATCTAGCCTCCCCGGGGGGCGGGTTGGGGGGCAGAAGTCACTAGACCAACAGTAATTGTTTTTGTATATGGGCCAAAAAGTTTTTTTTATGAGTGGTCCCTTGGGCAAAGATCACTCCCCTTTTGGGGATGAATATTGTGGCCCTTTCTGCTCCTCTTTGGAGCAGATCAGCCATATATTGTTAGGCCCATTTGCCCGGGCAGAAGCCACTAGACCACACCAGAGATTTTTTGGTATGTAGTTAAAAATATTTTGAGGAGTGGCCTCTTCGGCACGGGTTCACTCCTCTTTTGGGGGTGAATGTTTTGGCCATTTCTGACCCCCTTGGGAGCAGATCAGCCATATATATTAAGGCCCATATGCTCCAAGGGAACAGAAGATGCTGGACCACCAGGGATTTTTTTGTTTATGGTGTACAATGTTTAGGGAGTGGTCCCTAGGGCAAGGGTCGCTCCCCTTTTGGGGGTGAATATTCTGACTGTTTCTGCCCCCATTGGGGGCAGATGGGCCTTGTATTTTTAAGCCCAAATGCCCCAAGGGGAGCAGAAGCCACTAGACCACCATGGAAAGTTTTTGTGTTAAATGTATTTCGGCTGATGGATGGTCTCCGTGTTTTGTCATTATTTGTGATCGCAACATTTTTTTTCTCCGTTTCCTTTTAGTAAAAAGCTTTTGTTTTTTTAGTGCAACTTGTGCTTGCAGTTTTGACACTGATAGAGCTGCAGTTTGTGTAGTTGCAAGTGTTTGGTAAGGAAACTTTTTTCATATTGTTTACTGCAAATAAGTATCAATGACCTGCATGAACATGTTTTTTGGAAATGTAATATTAGCAGCCTAATTAGCTTTGGTTTGAATGCGTGTGACATGTTCCTTGTATTTGTGCACAATGTGTATTGTGTTGCCTTGTATGTAATTTTCTTTTGTTTTCTTTTTTAGTGGGATATCAGTGCTTGCTGTATCTGTGCAGAGTAGGTGCTGGCGAGTATAGCGGCCTCTGGCAAGTGAGTGGTATTGTTTTACAAATGGGGGTGGGGTCGCACACTACTCACACACCGGCGGTGTCGCCCCTAAGGACTCCGGTCAATGTAGTAAAGTGTTCGCGATGCATCATCTTTCGATCTTCTGCTATCTTCGTTGTCTTCGCCATCCATGGACACGTGTTTCGGGGTATCACCCCTCGTCAGCAGGGATAGGCCGTGTACTGGGGTTGCCGATGGCTGCAGAAGATCGAAAGATGATGCATCGCGAACACTTTACTACATTGACCAGAGTCCTTAGGGGCGACACCACCGGTGTGTGAGTAGTGTGCGACCCCACCCCCATTTGTAACTTTAAAGCTCCCGTGAGCAGTGGGCTGACGAGCCTGGGATCCCGCACCTACGCGCCTGAGTGGTACTATACCTGGCAGATATTGGCAGCCATCGGCAACCCCAGTACACGGCCTAATATTTAACTAACTATGTGATTTTGTTGTGTCCTAAACTAATAAGCAGCTTTGAAATAATAAAATGCAGCATAAATGTGCTTTTGTTTACGTATCTGTGGCAGAAACCGAGGGATAAGTAGGTATATTATGCCTAAGTGTTGCTTATCTGCTAGGTAACTACTAATAGGGAAAACCTTAGCTAAAGGGGGGAGGTAAACATAAGGGTTAAAATTCTAAAATTAACGTTCATTTGTGTTTGTTTCTACGATAGTTCCTATTCTGGCCTGTGAGGCCTACTAGAAAATGGCTGCCTTAGTAAACTGCGAAAGAAAGATGAACTGACCATGTGCAGCCCAAGCCAGAGTCTGAATGCGAGCTGCCTGTGCCGGAATGAAGTTAGTTCAAGGACAGGCTGCCCTGGAAGTCCAGATGACTGCCAAGTATGATGAATGCTTAAGCTACTGAACGTGGGAAAAGACTCTGAAGTTGCTAACTGAGAACAAGACTAGGCCGGACATTTCCGTAAAACAATAAGCCCTTTGGATTTTAGCTGACTGAACAGGAACTACATTTTGTAATGATGAGGTGATGCTCATTTACCCCAAAATTGTCCAATCAGAACTCAAATGTATGTTGAAAGTTACACTTTTAGATAGATAGAGCTAGTGAAAAAGGTATAAAAAGTGCGGATTTTAGTGAGGAAAAAACTCCTTTTCGATTTCCTCCAGAGATGCTGTCCGTATGCTGATTTTTCCGAGATGTAAGACTTTGAATAATTTTCTATTTTTCTGAATGAGATTTTAACTTTACGTGAGGTTATTAGTTAGGGAAATAGGGAGAAAGAATTAATTTTGGGAACTATCTGTCTTTTGCTAATACTTGCATTTCTGAAATCTAAATAAAATGTCTATTTCTGAATGTTCCTAAATAAATGGAACAGTTTGCGATAAAATCTTTATTTTCCTTTTAAATGTCGATTTTAAATAAAGAAATAAATAAAGTGGATACAATTTTTGACATGTTAAATTTGCTGTTAATAAAAATTAGATAAATGGAGAATTAAGCTGGTCTTGAGTTTTCCTACGCCTAATTTTTTACTAGCAGATTCGTCGACCACAGTGGTGGCGTGTCTAAATAAATGTTTTATTAATGAAAACCATGGTAAACTTCTTTAAACTGCAGGTGTAAATAGAATAAATATTCAGTTATAGTTTAGACATCCCGCTATGATACAGCAGCTCTCCTTTGAATCTCACCGATCCATGGAGTAAGGTGTAAGTATTTTGTGAGTGACTCGCAGTGTCATGGGCCCCACTGTCTAGTGTATGTATGATTTTATACTGCAGGGAAAGGTTTTATGGTTTTAGAAATTATTTCCGGAGAACTGCTGCATCAGTAATTACCTTGGTAGGAGAGCATTGGTTGCTATAGAATTAGCTAGGATTATGTAAAAGGCGTTATATAGGGTTTTGATATATAGAATTATGACTAACATCTGTTGAGTTCGTATTACGTTATATGTAGTCCTGAAAAGGCTTCCGAGTATTGCGTGAAGCTGGTCACTCTGTCTGCAGGCAGAGGAAGTGTGGCAATGAATTCGCAAATCGCATAGTCTGTTTCAAAAAAGTAGTATCGTCGTATACTACGGTGGTATTGTCGTATTTCACTGTTTAGGGACACTACGTGTGAAAGGATAAATGTATAGCGAGTACAGTCTATAAAATCTTGGCTTTCAAGTACAGGGATCATTGTGTATCCTGATTTAAAACTTACTGCTGGGAGAGTAATAGAGCTTAACCCGAGCTTGAGAGAAGGGTAAAGTGGAGGAAGTGGTGCTACTTTATCAGCGAATGTAAAATTATGTGGTAGAGAAGAGGTAAGCGCTGTCTGCTGGAAATACAGAATACTTGTGCGATTGAGAAAATTCTATCACTTTGTTTAGCGAAACAGACGAATGGAGTTGTTTTTTTGTAAGTTATTAACCGATTTTGTAAAATATCTTGTAAATACGGCTTCTTGAAAAATCTTGTAAAGGAGGGGTCAGTCGGCGCTGCAGAAGCCGGAGCGCTGGTGGCGTCAAAAGTGTCGCGCTGGGCTTGGTTCGCGTGACCAAGACATGGCAGAGTGCTGATAGGTGCATCACGAAAAGCAGCGAAACTATTGGTTAAGCACTAAAGAGCCGTATCTTGTTCTAACTGGTACGCTAGTGTGAACCGCGCTGTGATAGGTTGGTGTTACGGAACAGCAACAGGGAAGTACGCAATCTTTTGAAAGACAGGGAATTTACAGAAAAGTGGATTACTATTACGGAGAGGAAAAGAAGAAACCTTCATGGTTAAGAAATTGAAAAATGTGTTTGTGAAGGACAAGGCGTTAGTCACAAGAGAGGGAAAATTGCTTCCTCCGCCGAAAACGCCTGCTTCCTATACGTTGTCAAAATATGGTTACCATACATAGAGAATTGGGTGAGATATACCAGAAATGATGGTGTGTTAGCTTTCCCGGAAGGAGGATCTTTTGATGTGGCAGTTTTAAGAAATTTGAGAAAAGATGACGAATCTTGACCCAAGACCCAGACCAACTCAGTTCGAAGCTTTAGTTGAATGGGAGGATGAGATACATGATTTAGAAAGCAAAAGATTGAAAGGACATGTCAGACCAAGAGGTTGATTTCAAAATGTATGAGAGTAGAATGTGTAGATGGAGAAATGCTGACATGTGTGATTGCATGTTTCCAGTTAGATTAGTGGATGATTATGAAGGGCGGAAATGCACAGAAAAGAGGAAAAGTATAGAAACAGGGAGAGAAGGTTATGGTGACAATGAATCAGAGGATGCTGTACTCGAAGACATTTTCAATAGGAGACCGCCACCATATTAACCAGATTCTTTATGGACTACACCTAATGCTCCACCCGTAGATGAAAGAAATAAAGAAACCCCAAGGCAATTTTCTAATTCTAGAGATGTACCCGAAAGAGTAGAAGTGAGATATAATCTGAGTACTTCAATAACAGAACCAAGACTTACTGGTACTCCAAAGCAAAATAGTGAGCGAGAGAGCGTAAATAGAGTAGAAAAACGAGTTGAAGAACAAACAAGTACTGATGACTATATACGAACTACAAATGCTTTGACAGAGAAAATACAAGAATTAACGAAAAACATAGAAGCAGTAACAGTCTCAGTAACGATAGGACCTGTAATTCCTGTGTTTGAAAACCAAAGAATAAAAGAACCAAGTTTGACAATTCCTTTGCAACAGAGTTTGCAAAAAGTGAGGAAATATTTATCCAGATTTGTCAGAAATTAGACAAACAAATAATGTAAATCCGCCTGACTTAACTTTTTTTTTTTTCCATCAACATCAGAATTACAAATTCATGAGACATTGCCAGAGAAACAAAAGTAACTTATAATTCAGAAAGCATTATCATCAGTCTCAAAAAAACAAAACAATTAAAGCATTTTTCAAAAACACAAAGAGCTATAGACTGGGAAAAATAAATCATAAGAAGGGAGAAATTCATCCCAAGAACAATAAAAAACCATCATCAAGAAATGTCATACAATCTTAATTGCGTTAAGCTTTCCCCCATTACATCTTATATCTCACCCAGCCTCACCCAGCCTCTGTTTCCATTCGATTATTGGGGCCCATATCCTCCGTCCAGCTTCTTTTTTTTCCCTCCCCCTTTTTTCATATAGGGCCATTTCTAAAGTATATATGGCCAATACCCGAGAGACCCATTGCTGTAACGTTGGGGGATTAGGATCCTTCCAGAGTGTGGCTATGCATAATCTACTGAGGGTCATAGCTAAATACAAAAACTCATGGTGAAGAACTTCTACACCCTCCCTCACTACACCCAAAGTCATAACTTCATCAGTCAGAATTAAATGAATCCCCAGAGAATCAGCAAAAAATTGTTCCAAAGATTTTTTATACACATCTAGAGAGGGGCATGATGCAAACATATGAATTGTGTCTGCTTGCGTAGATTGGCATCTTGGACAGATGCCCCCGCTTGTTCCCCCCCACTGCGCTATTCTATGAGGAGTGTGGTAAAGTTCAAATATAGTCTTGTATTGTTGAGATTGTAAGTTTGCCACTCTTAGTACCGAATTTGACAGTTTTAATGCCATCTCTGCCTCGTTTCCTAATAGACCTAGTTTGCCTCTCCACTTCTCATACATTCTGTCACAATCATCCTCTTTATATTTACAAATTTCCCCGTATGGTTGCGAGATAGAACATCCCCCTTCATCCCTTACACATTCTAACAGCTCAACTCTTTGGAAGTTCATGTCCCCCCCCCCCCTGTTTCTTTATCAAAACGGACCTCACTTGTAGATACTTAAAAAAGTCTCTACGCCCTAAATTATATAAGCGTCGTGCCTGCTCGAAAGAGATTAGGCCGGCTGCCCCTGTAAGATCCCCAATAGTCTTAACCCCTAATGCATCCCAACCCCTCACAACTGGGTCATGAAATACCCCCGGCAGCGATGGATTCCCATACAGAGGGGTATAATAATTCATCCTCCCTAGTTTTAATTTTCTCCTTATCCCCGACCAGACAGACCTTGCGGCCACCAAAGTCTTGAACCTTACTTTTTTGTAATAGCTCCTCTCCTCATATGTAAGTAACCATTGATTAGAATCTTTCACTACAAGTTCGTACACATCTGGGGCACCGTCTCTACCTCTCCATCTATATGTGACACTCCCCCCCAGCATACCTCTGATATATTGCAAGACCGTTGCCCAATAATATGCCTTAAAGTCCGGTACCGCCAGCCCACCTCTCTCTCTTGGGAGCGACAACATTTTGTGGCTGCGGCGTGTTTTGCCCTTAGCCCAAATGAATCTATTTGTCACCTTCTCTAACTCCCTAAACCAGCTGTTGCTAAAAATTAGCGGTATGGTCCTAAATAAATATAACACCTTTGGCATAAACACCATTTTAATAATGTTGCAGCGGCCAATTGTTGTTAGGTGTAGGTTATTCAGCCTGTCAAAATAAATTTTAGCCTTATCTATAATGGGGCTTAAGTTCTTCGACACCACTTTAGAGAGGTCTGAGGTTATACGAACCCCCAGATATACTGCTGTCTCTACTACTCTTGGATCGACTAAAGATATTTTCTGATTTATTACCACTTGAGTCTTATTTGCATTTAATTTGTATCCAGACAGTCTTCCAAATGCAGCCGCTTCCTGTTCTATTTCTCTTAGGGCTGACACTGGATCGCTTGATGTTATAGCCAGGTCATCCGCATATCCTAGGATTTTAGTTTCATGCCTATTCAGTACTATGGGCAAGATATTTCTGTTCTGCTCTATCCTCCTAAGGAACGAATCTATATATGGAGCGAAGAGTAGCGGGGAGCAGGGGCACCCCTGCCTAGTTCCTCGTCCAATATCTATTGTAGCACTCAACTCCCCCATAGTTCTAACCCTTATTCTTGGATTGTGGTATAAGGCCTTCAGAGCCCCCACACAACCCTCCCCCAGATTACATTTCTCCAACACCACCCAGAGAAATCCCCACGAGGCCCTATCAAACGCCTTCTCAGCGTCTAAAAGAATCATCGCCATAGGGTCTCGTGAGGATATAGTGCCATAGAATAACGTAAGCACTCTTCTAACATGCTCCGCCGTTCCTCTCCCAGGGATGAACCCATGCTGCCATGGAGAGACGATCTTCCCGATTACACCTCCTAGCCTGTTTGCCAGCATCTTTGAGTACATTTTCACATCGCTGTTCATTAAACTTATCGGCCTATAAGACCCAGGATTGGTTGGGGGCTTATCCTTTTTCAAAAAGACTTTCATAGTTGCCTCTCCCCATGACTCCGGGGGTATCGCACCCTCTTGTATATTTACAACCATCTCATATAGTTCTTCTTCTATCTCAGCTAAAAATGTTTTATAAAATTCCAAGGGTATAGAGTCTGGACCTACCGCTTTACCTGAAGGTAAATCATAGATTGCCCTATGCATTTCTGTTTTATTAAATGCTATCTTCAAAATCCCCCTATCCTCTGTCGATAGCTTCTCTAGCCTAACACTCCCAAGATACCTCTCTATATCCTCGCTAGGCACCATATAATCTGCTTCATATAGCCTCTGATAGTAGTCCTGAAAGCTAGCACATATACTCTCGGGTGTTGTTGCAACACTTCCGTCCTCAGCCCTAATCTCAGAAATATCCCCCTTAGTGGCAGCCTGCCTAGTTCGAACAGCTAGCATACGACCTATCTGCTCACTATACTCATATTGATCCTTTCTTCACGCCAGATACTTCCCTGCTGCCTTAGACGCAATAAGCTCCCCAACCGCTGCCTTAGCCATAGCAAGCTCATAAGTTATTCTGACAATATCCTGATTTGCTCTGATTGCGCTACTAAGTTCATGTTCTAATCTAGCAACTGCCCTTATCCTCGTTTCTACTTCCTCCCTCTCTGCCTTATTCCGCCTGATTGAGTACCTAATTGTCTCCCCCCTTATACCTGCTTTCAGCGTATCCCACACTACTGCAGGGGGGGCAGAGCCTTTATTTATTTCAAAAAAATTCCTCATCCATTCTTTCATTAGGGCAGTATACTCCGGGTCCTGTAGCAGGGCTCTCTCAAATGTCCAATTTGTCACCTTCTTTTGCTGGGCAATAATTAAATATATAAGATAAGCAGGTTATGGTCGGACATTACCCGGGGGAGTATACTGATCTTTGCGATAGAAGCTACTGCTGATGATACCAGAAAATAATCTAGCCTTGCTAAAGCCTTGTGAGGGGCAGAATAATATGTACTACCACTCCCTAAGTTATTTTGCAACTCCCACATATCTACTAAACCGTTATCACACATCAATTGAATCAATGCCCTGTGGCTTCTCTTTTTCAGACCGGAGAATTTCCCCGGATCATTCTTCCACAAACCATTCAGGCCATTGACATTTAAGTCCCCACAAACTACTAATGGCAGAGGCCAGTTGGCTATTTGTACATTAACAGAGTCCATGACTTCCGGGTCATCTACAGTAGGAGCATACAATGAACATAGTGTGAAGTTAAAGCCCTGCACCTGGCACTCCACCAAAACCCATCGGCCGCAGCAGTCTGATTTTTGCCTATTTACAACCACACATCCATGCCTTGCTAAAATCGCCACCCCTCGGGTTCTTGTTCCTTGCGTCGTATATGATATTAATTGATATCCCAGCTGTTCTAAAAACCCCTTCTGAGAAGCCTCTATATGCGTTTCTTGCAAGCAAATCAACTCAGCATGCAATGTTCTTAAATATTCCCTCATAGCTCTTCGTTTTTTACCATCATTTAGTCCACAAACATTCAACGAGACTATCCGCATAGGTATTTCGGTTTCATTTTTGCTCTCCCCCATTCTACTTTTGTTACCCTGACTTCTCTAGTTTCTTCTATATCCTGATGTGATGACATTTTTTCCCCCTTTTTCCTCCCCAACCCTCCCTTATCCCCCCCCTCCCCCTCCCCCCCCCCCCCACCACCTGAAGCGAACAGGCCTAAGGCCTCTATGATGGTGTCTGGCTGTCGGCCTCCCTATGCCTTCAAATACAAACATCTAAATTTCAGAATATCAAACCGCTTTTTTTTCCCCCCTCCCCCCCCTTTCCCTTCCACCGTCTTTTTCCAGCCCCTTTTTTTTCACCCCACAAACCCCTTCTACCTCAACAACCCATAGAATTTACAGGCTATGAAAAGAGAGAGAAAAAAAAGATCCTCATGGATTGACCCCCGCCTCCCTATTCCCATGTATCTCCTCCATATATGCCTTAGCTTGGATTTCAGAAAAAAACACTCTTGTGGTATTTTTGTGGATTATTTTCAGTTTGGCAGGGTTCATTAAGTACGCCTGGAGGCCCATATGACGGCATGGATCCAATAGTTCTCTAAGCCTCCACCGTCTTTCCACTGTGCTGTGGCAATAATCCGGTGTTGAAAAAAAAGATTGGTTCTCGAAAGACCGTCTGGCATTGGGGCGTGCTTTCGCATATACCTCCTCCCTTAGTAAGAAGCTACCAAAAAATATCAAAATAGCTCTGGGTCTCTTTGCTCCTTCCGTGGTCGGACGGCTGTTCTTTTTTAAGGTCATCGGGAACCGGTGCACCCTTTGAACCTCCTTGTCCCAATCCCAGTGGCTCAGCTCAGGAAATGCCCCTTTCAGCATTTGTAAGACATAGGATCTGATATCCTCTCCTTCTACCCCTTCCTCTATGCCCAAAATCCTGATGTTATTCCGCCGTTGGCGGTTCTCCAAGTCTTCTAGCTTCCACTGGACATCAACCATTTGCTTTTCATATCCGCTTAGTCTTGCTGAATCCTTTACTTGCTGGTCTTCCAGTGTACTAGTGCGTTCTTCCAGGTGAGCCACTCTTGAGTTTGTGGCCGTACAGATCTTAGCCACTTTTTTAATTGCTCCTTGTAAATTCTTCGTAGCTAGCCGGTTTTTCTTCCCTTCAATCTTTGTAGCATCCTGTAATTGTTTGATTGAGCTCAATATCAGCTGCAGAGTTGGTTCCACAGAGGGAATAGGGCCCTGTGCTCCCGCTGTTAAATTTTCTACATGTCATTTGGGTGGCAGAATAATCCCAGTTCAAAGCTGCCTCCGTCTCCGTGCTTGCAGCACTTTTACGCCTTTGGCTGTTACCTGCCTTTTCCTGTGACTGCGAGCTTCTCTGTCGCCTTGACCGCCTTTTCTTCCTTGGGGAAGGCCCCCTATCCTCCGCCGAGGATTTACTCTCCGCCTCCAGACTTAAATCCAAGCTGGAACCTGTATTGGCACCACCTTCCGCCTCATCTACCTCTGAATGCAAACCTTTTGATGTATCAGACCCATCCGTTACTGAATAAAAATTATCCGGTAGGTCAAGATTATCTTCAGCACCACTTGGTCCACTGCTTGCTGCAACCTTTTGCACGAGTAGTGCTGTCTGCCGATCTGTCTCACTTAGGACGGCTGCATTGATGGAAGCTAGCTCTACCCCAGCTACGTCCAATGGGCCCTGGGATTCCATTATATCGCCCCACTGAGCCTCGGGGTGAGATGCGTCTATCATAGGTACCAGCTGCGCCCCCCCGGAGTCAGAAACTGTTTCGACAGTTGCACCTCCAGAAGTAGTTCCAGGCGTGCCCACCATTTTTTCAGCAATTGATTTGTCCTCATTGCCAACGTTGGAGGGAGAGAAATAGCCCGTGATATTTCTAGTTGAGCCTGCGTTTTGCGCCGCATTCTGTGCGACCTGTTTCTTTCCTCTGGTTTTATTCCAGGCACCCTCGCTATTTACATTAACCGTTTTAGGAGTGTCCTTGCCGGTATCTTTACTCCTAGTAGTTTCTTTCTGTGCAGCGGATTGCTTATTTGAGGTCTCAAGGTTATCGGGGTCTTTACCCTTCCCTCCTCGTGTGTTTTTAGGAGCCATTCTCGGCAGTTCAACCACCGTCTCTACCACGGTCTCTACCACAGTGCCCACGTTCTTGGGGCTGACACCTCGTTTTGTTGCTACCCACCACTTGCGGGTCTCAGAGTACTCACCCCCACAGTCACGGCGGAGTGCTCTGCCTCCCAAAGCTCCCAAGGCTTCTTCACACGACCGAGCTTGTAAGTCACTGTGAGCCGCTTGATATCCCTCACGCTTGCCGCCAAAATCTGCCGACCCTTTGCCTCCGGCTACGCTGGCTTGAGTTACTGCCGCCTGCGTGGCTGCAACCTCCATGGGCACCGTAGACACTCTGTTCCACTCCGTTGCTCCTCCGTCCAAGCTGCCTGGTCGAGTTCTCAGGGCTCCGCTAATTTGCCTGCAAACTCTGTGAGCTCCGCAGCGAGCACCGAGCTGTCCTACCGCTCCGGGTCCGCCCACCTCGGCTCTGAGGTGCCGCTCTCGCTCCTCCAGCTCCGCAACAAGCCCTTCAATAGCATCCACTGCCAACAAAAGTGCCCAGAGATACCGCCGACAGAGTTTTAAATGCAGGTAGTGTTTCTTGGCAGAATCCATCCAGTTTTCCTAGGGGGGATAGAGCTCTTCCGCGGGATATTCGTTCACAATTCTACACACGGCATGGGAGTGATCACAACCAACCTCCTAACCAGACGCCATCTTGCTTCCTGGTGTTTGTTTTCTCCTTCCTGGTGTTTGTTTTCTCCCGCCTGACTTAACTTTCAATCAGAGTTTACCCTATAAGTATGCAACTGGAGCAGAATCTGATTCTGCTACACCTGAAAAGAGCATAGAGAAAATAGATTTAACGCAAACTCCTGTTGGACCATCAGAGCAAGAATTAAGTGATTGGATTAAAACTCTGAAATTAATAGAGTATGAACCTAAAGTACTGGATGTAGCAAGATTAAAAGTTGACATGGAAGAATTAATTATTGGAACAGATAGACTAAAAACGTACCAAGAAGATTAACTCATGTTCATGTGTAAAAGCATAACATGGAAAGCGAAGTCTGTACATGATCAGTTAGAGGGATTGGCAAATGAATTTGAAATAGAATTTGCAAAGAATAAAACATTGCAGAAATCCTATAGAGTGGATTTTTCAGAAAAAGACATTAACAAGATGAATACTGCCGGAAGGTTAACCCAAATAAAAGAGTTGATTGTGCTGTTACGCAGATGGGGAGATGTGAATAAATGGAGAGTGAAATGGGCAAAGAAGAAAGAGGAGACTAGTGATAAATCCACATTAGCGTTTCCAGTCAGAGAAAAGGAGACAGTTGTAAATGAGTTCCCGATGAGAGAAATACCTGGAGGAGGATATGTACATGTACCATGGAGTAGATAGGATACATTATCATTTACAAATGATTTCCCCAGATTGAGAGAAAAGCCAGTAGAATGGTATCAACAGGTAGATCGATTTGTGAAAGTTTCAAAAGTGTTATGGGTTGATCTGGATGGATTATTTGATATAGTTGTGCAAGCAGACTTATGGACTGAATGTAAAATATCGGTAGATTGGCCAAGGGAGGAATATCCTCGAGACAAAGTGACAGGAGCCCCATCACCGGATGTAATGCGCAAATATTAACAAGTAATTGTATTCTTGAAAAATAAAATTCCACCAAAAGAGACAAATTGGGTTAACATAGACAGAACTACACAGGAACCAAAAGAATCTGTACATGCATTCTATGAAAGATTATTGTTGGTGTTTAAACAATACAGTCGATATGAAGAGTTGAGCGAAAAGGACATGAGTCACTTTGTATATCGATTTGTGTATGGACTAAGACCAGAAATTGGAGACATGATCCAACACACCTTGATTGGATGGCAGTCGAGCACTGTAAATGAGGTTTTGAGAAAAGCTAAATATTGCAGTGCAGAAATTGATGCAAAACAAAAGAAATTAAAAGAGAAAGCTATGTGGGCACTAGTGAAGGTAGCAGAACAAGCAGCACAAATGGACAGTAAAAATAATGACCAAATCAGGGAAAACTAAAAGGAGGTTTTGGTCAAACAAAATTAGAAGGGAATATAGAAGAGCTGAAGAAGAAGTTCCCTTGTCATAATTGCGGCAGAATAGGGCATTGGAGAAAAGAGTGAAAGTATCCACCAAGAGTTAATCCAGAAAATACATCATTGAATCCACAGGTGCAGAATGAGGTAATTCAACAGCAACCGCAACAGCAGCAGATAGTTACTCAGCAAAGTCAGGTGCCGCAACCGCCACTTCCACACAGTGTAAACCATCAGAGATACAGTGCAGAGACAGGATTCAGCGGAGGCGAGCAGGTAAATAGATCGCCTAGAGTGAATGTGAGTCCCCAGTATTGGTTACAAGAGGAAGGTGGGAGTGAGTCGGATGAAAGTTTCTGACGGTGCCTGAGAGGGGAAGAAGAGTGTGTGCTTGGAGCCACTCTTGAGGTAGATCAGTCTGGTCCATTTGTAAACGGAAAAGTGAATGATGTAGAAATAACTTTCCTAGTGGACACTGGTGCTACCCGTTCTACTGTTAGATCAGTGGAAGTTCAAAACCTTCCTCTCCTTCGGGAGATCACATCCAGGTTATAGGTGTAGCTAATAGAAAAATTAAAACCTCTTTGACACAACCAGTTGAAGTAGAAATTGGAAATTTCAAAGATATGCACCGATTTGTGGTGTGTGATAGTAGCCCTGTAAATCTGTTAGGACAAGATATTTTGTGCAAGATGAACTGTGCCATATACTGTTCACCAGATGGCATAGAACTGCAAACCCCAGATGGAGATAGCCTGTATAAAATGACTATGCTTATGATTGAGGCAGAACAAAATAAATAGTTTCCTGTGTTTGAGCGAGAAAAGATTCCTGATGAACTGAAAAAGGTAGTGAAAGAGAAAGTGTGGGGTTCCACTGGAGAAGATATTGGATTGATGAGAGATGTAGATCCTGTAAAAATCTCTGTAAAAGAAGGTGCAAATTACCCGAACATTCCCCAGTACAAAATGACTGCAAAGATAATTGAAGGAATAACCCCAATAATAAACAAAATGATTAAACAAGGCATATTGAGAGAAACAGAGAGTAGTACTTGTAATTCACCCATAATGGGATTGAAACCTTTAGAATTGTACAGGATTTGAGAAAGGTTAATAAAATAGTTGTCCCATGTTGTCCGATTGTACCAAATACAGCAGTGATTTTATATCAAATTCCCCATGATGAAGAATGGTATACTGTGATTGATTTGTGTAATGCGTTCTTTACAGTTCCATTGCACCCAGAAAGCCAGCCAATTTTTGCGTTCAGATTCGCAGATCGTATCTTGGCATGGTGCCGAATTCCTCAAGGGTATACTGAAAGTCCATCGATCTTTAATCAGTTACTAAAGAAATCATTAGAAAGTCTGAGAGAGTCTGTATTGGTTCAATATATCGATGACCTCCTAGTGGCATCAAAAACAAAAGATGCATGTGTAACAGATACTATTGCATTGCTGAATCATTTGGCAGAAGAGGGACATTAAGTGTCTCCATCTAAATTACAATTTTGTCAAAAAGAATTGCAATACTTAAGTCATAAGATTGCCAAAGGAATCAGACAAGTCACAGCAGAGAGAATTAAAATGATACAAGGAATGCAGCCACCAAAAACTAAAAGACACGTGAGAATGTTCCTAGGAATGGTGGGTTATTGTAGACAGTGGATTAGTGGATTCTCACTGATTGCAAAGCCATTACGGAGATTAACCAGAGCAGATATCAGAGACCCTATAGTTTTAACACAAAAAAGATATCAAGGGTCTATAGAACATTACTGTCTGCGGTACAAATTAGCGGTATCCGTCAGAACAAGTACCAACTGGTTACCTTGAGAGCTTGTCTGGGAGAGGAATAGAGACAGAGTTAGTCAGAACGTGAAAAATACCCATCAGCCCACCCATTGGCGGTACTTCATCATCTGGGTTGAGAAGAAGAAAGCTAGACACTTCCTCAAGAAATCCTTTGAGGATAGCTAGTATGAGGTCATTCGATCGGACCAACAACCACAAGATGAAGAGTGTTGTAAGGCTAAAGGGTAAGTTGCAGTGCAAAGAAAAGAAAAGAAAAGAAAAGAAAAATGTGAGAAATGGTGTAAACACAAAAAAGTTATAAAGTCGTGATCTTAAAAATACCTGTGTTGATGTCGTTAGAAAACTTTAATGGATGCGACCATCAACACGGCATGTTTAGAAAGGAACAGTGTGAGAATAGTATGAAAAAATTACTATTCACCATAGATGTAAACTGGTCGACATGTTTCAGCCCATCCGGGCTTTCATCAGGACCTATGATATACACCACTGCAACATATCGTGATAAACAAAAAAGATTATAAAGACCTACCAATTGTGAAGTAGTCTTATATCTTGGTTTCAAAACCTCTCCTCACAATGTAGGGAGGAACCGCCCCTCGGCTCAGATGCCAGACCGAGGCAACGACGGAGAGTGCGTGGCCTCATTTGTCCTGAGCAAGTGCCAGGCGAGGTGAGGCGACGGGACGGGATGGGAAGATCGCATCTCCCTCTACGCGGACGACGTATTGGTTTATTTCATGTCACCTACCCCGTCCCTGACAGCTTTGATGGACCTACTTAAGGCCTACGGCGATGTGTCGGGATACACCATTAACTGGGCCAAATCGCTTCTCTATGTCCTACGGGGCGGTACACCGACGTTGCCCCCAGACTGCACCCTACAAACGGTCACCAGGGGCTTCAAATACCTGGGAATCTATGTCACACCACAGGAATCCCTATTCGTAGAAGAAAACTTGATGAAACCTCTACAGAGGCTAAAATCCGATGTAACACATTGGCGCTCTTTACCGCTCACGCTGCTGGGGAGGGCCGCACTATTTAAGATGCTATCACTCCCAAGATTCCTTTATGCGTTGCAAAACACACCCTTTCCGGTCCCTCTCACCTATTTTAAGTCAATAGATGCAGAAATCTCGGCACTCTTATGGGACGGAAAAACGGCCCGTATAGCACACTCCAAATTAATCCGATCCTGGTATGACGGTGGGATTGCCCTACCCAGTGTTAAATTGTATTATTGGGCAGCACAACTAATAGCAGTAAATCAATGGCTACACGCTCCACAACTAGACCCAGCCTTCCGCCTTGACCGAACTGTCCTGCCACCTGACCAACTCATGAGGGCGCTATACACGAACAAACGACGCCACACCTTTACAGGCCCAACAGCCCACACGATCAAGATCTGGCACGCGGCACAGAGAGCCCTGGGATGGGAGGGAGTGCTCACACTCGCTACGCCACTTTGGGACACACGGCGTTTGGGTACCCTAGCGAACACAAAGGGTTTCCGGCAGTGGGACCTAATTGGTATTTCCAAAATCGGGGACCTATGGATAAGGGGTGAAGTTATCAAATTCCCAGCCCTGAAAGAAAAATACGGGATGGCAGATACCGAGCAATATCGCTATGCACAAATCAAACATGCTTTACAGGGGGCCATTCCAACGGGCACACAGCTAGCTGAATCCTCCCCCCTGGAGGATAGACTCCTCACCGAATGCCTAGATAAGAAAGCGATCTCACTCACATATCGCAAACTTCTCAACAATCTGCCTGACCCCACAGCTGTCCTCCGAAGCAAATGGGAAATAGAACTAGGGGACATTGAGGATGAAGATTGGTTACATGCTCTAGCATCTGCTAGGGAAGCCTCCATACCATCACGACTCAAGCTAGTGCAATTAAAAATATTACATAGAATATACTATTCCCGCACACTCCTACACCGGCTGGGCCGCATCCCGGAGCCTGTCTGCCTGCGAGGGTGCGGACTTCCGGGCACATTCTTTCACACAATATGGGACTGTCCCAGGATACAATCGTATTGGGCCCGAGTTCTCTCCGAAATATCAGAGGCAAGTGGTGTTGAATTGCTAAGAGAACCTAGATTTTGTTTACTAAATATCTGGTCGCCCACTGACATGAATCGGGGATTGCAGACATGGGCAACATTGGGTCTAGCCTTTGCAAAACGGAACATTGCCAGGAACTGGGGCTCTGGTCTGGCACCCTCATGCACACAGTGGGGTCCAAAAAATGGACCAGGATATGGGGGAAATGGAACGAACAACTGTGCGACCCACCACAAGAACTGTCTGACCTTGGAAATAGTCCATGAAGGAGGGAACGTGAAACGCTAATGCTACTATAACCATGTGGTTTCTTGGCTGGGGGGAGGGATGGAAACTCTTTGTAACTCATGCTCTCGAGACGATGGGGGGGGGGGGAACAAGTGACAACTATACGAGGGTACCAATCTACTCAGAGGGGTAAAACTTCAGGAGCACCCACGGCTTGCTATGGTGGAGACAGCCTAGTTTTGAACAGAATGTGATGAACATTGCCTGATGTGTAAACTAGAAACATATATTACGACGAAATATGTACATGTATCCTAGAATTGGACCTAAATGCCAAGTATTGTGTGTAACATGTTAAAAAGCCAATAAAATATAATAATAATAAAAAAAAAGAGCTCAAGAAAAAGGGCTTGGAGAGTGGAACATAACACCACGGAGCCTAAGACAAAAAGAGTTTGTAAAGGAGACAATCGGCCTAAAGGAAATGATGGATTGAGATTTAAACTGGTTAACAAAGAAAGAAAGCCAGAGGAGCAGGTTAACGAAATAACCAGTCAAAGAGAGACATTGGGAAAGAGAATAGAGGTTGTCCAAAGGCCAAAAAGAGTAAGAAGACCAAATGAAATGAAATGAAACGTGTATTTGTAGAGCGCGATTGCTGCCCTGAGGAGTCCAAGCGCTAACTGAGAATGTGATTGCTTAACAGAGGTAGTTCGCCGGGAGAATTAGTGGTGGACATTGAAAAGGAAAGTCTTCAATTGCTTCCGGAAAGAGGATAGATTAGGGTTGGACCTAAGTTGAAGGGGAAGTGAGTTCCACAGCTTGGCGGCATTGTAGGAAAACATCCTGCCGCCAGCTCTTGCCTTTTTTATTCGTGGGACTATGGCCAGGAAGGCCTGGTTTGAACGAAGGTTTCTCCTGGGATGGTACTCTGTAATTAGTTCGCGGCTGATTGCCGGTCCTGTGTCCTAAAAGGCCTGATGGAAAATGCACATTGCCTTAAAGGCAATTCTTTGTAGTACCGGTAGCCAGTGAAGGCTGCTCAGTCCAGGTTTAGCTGACAGTCTGCGAGGCAGTTGGAGCAATGTGCGGGCCGCGCAATTTTGGACTGTCTGCAGTTTACGCAATGTGTATTCAGGGGCACCGAGATACAAAACATTGCTAAAGTCCAATCAGGACTGGATCAGGCCCTGGACGGCCGCTTGTTTGGCCGTCATAGGTAGGAGTGGAAGAACTTTTTTCAGCATCCTAAGGAGGCCAAAGTACAAATCACCTGAATGGACCTACATCGTACTACCTCCAATTGAAGAAGTTAACAGCAGTCAAGAAAATCGGAACTGTATAAAGACAAATGGGAAAAGTGAGTAAAAGAAATTAAAGCACAGAGAGAAGTGGTAATCAAATTAAAAGATAAGGTAGAGATAAAACCTGAAATCCTGTTAGAAGAGAAGCCATTGTAAGTGGAAAACAAAATAGGTGACACAAGGTCGAAGAAAACCTGTTCGAAAATTAAAGCTTGTAGGTGACACAAGGTCAAAGAAAACCTGTTAGCAAACCTTGCTGATAAAAAAAAAAAAAAAATGTCTACTAATAAGACGAAATGTTCTATTTTTAGAAAATGGTGCAGAACGTGTTTAATTTGTACTGGATTACTGATATTGATATGGATAATTTTAGCTATTGTCATTCCTTTCCAAGATAACTTAGTGAAATTGAAACATAATGTAAGTTCAAGTGAACAAGATGTTGAATCAAAGTCTAACAAGCAGCTTGTATATAGACCAGAATTACATCAAGATAGCTCTATAAGTGATTTTACCAAGAACACGTTTTCAAGATTGTTATCCGAGTATGTTAGAACAATGGATGCCAGTGACTGCTATGTGTGTGCAAAGTTACCTGCATCTGTTTCTGAGGGGGTGACCTATCATCATCTCCCCCTTACATATGGAGTCACATGTAGTGTGATTGCAATCCGGTTTTATCAAACAGGTAAACTGGAATATCATTATTCTAATTCGGATGAAGTCTTTGCGAAGCTGAAAATTGATAAGGCATTGAATAAGAAAAAGCCTGCTACAGTTATGGGAGAATACTTTATAGAAATAGATGAATTAAGTCATGACTATGCGTTCAAAAAATGTTTACATGTAAAATGAGAGTAGAAGAGAAAGCCTTTTTAGATATGGTTGAAGAAAGGAAAATTGCCTATAAACGTAAAGAAAAAGTAAAGCATGGGAAATCCAAATATTGGACATTTAATGATGAAAATATTGATGAAAGAAATGTGAATGTAGCAATAAATATAGACACTCCATTGTTAGGAAAATTCTGTATTAGGAGAGACAACACTATGTATGACAATTATTTTGTGGGAGCAAGTCAATGTAAAAATACTTAAAGAATCCAAGGGGGTTGGGGATTTAAAGGGGGAAATGATCCCGTTTTTCCTGGTGTTTACTTCATTTGTGGAAACAAGGCTTATTATAGATTACCTGACCACTGGTATGGGACTTGTTATGTGGGTTTGGTCTTTCCTAAAATCTTTCATGTAGATAGAGGTACTAATGGAATCCATGAAATAGGTAAACCTTTAAGTCGTAGAAAGAGAGAGAATGTCATAGAAATAATAGGTGACGTTTTTGGAGCACTGATACCAGCAGTGGGAATATATTTTAATGCAAACCGAATTCGAAGATTGCCAATGATAGAAGATCGTTTGTCAACAGATACAGCAGGTGGATTCCTAATGGTAAACATCGAAATGATTGCTATGAGAACTATGGTAATGCAAAATCGTCTTGCTCTTGACATAATATTAGCAAAAGGAGGAGGAGTTTGTGGAATTTTGAAGGTACAGCACTGCTGCACCTATATTCCAGATAAAAGTCAAAACATTGAAAAGTACATCACAAATATTACAGAGTTGCATAGAGAACTTGAACCACTGGAGGTTGATGGTATTCTTGAGCGACTAGAAGTTTTACAGCAGTTAAACATTGGTTTCAAGAAATAGGTAGTTCAATTATAGGCAAAATACTAATTCCAGTAACAGTCATAGTATTAGTTATTTTAATGATGAGAATATGTTGTATATACAGAAAAAGAAAGAATGTTAGAAAGTCATTAAAGGAGATGATCCAAGAAAAACGAGAAAGGGAAAGAGAAAAAGGTGATATAGAAATGGAAGAGTTCCGAGAAAAGATTTTTGAAGAGACTTGAGAAAAGGATACTTAAGTATAGAATATACTAATCTGAAGAATTTGAAACATGTTCTGATAAATATTTGCAAAATTTTGGGAAATATTTGGTGATAAATCACCAAAGGGGGGTGTTGATGGAGCAAGGAGGAGAAACTAAATTTTGTAAACCCCTTGTGAAGTCATACTTCAATAACAATAACATGAACTAATGGAATGATGTGTGGAACTAATCAAACTAGAGTAAAATTGCACCTACACAAGTAAACGTGGGAATTAACTTTGCTTATGTGGCAATAATAATTAACTAACTATGTGATTTTATCGTGTCCTAAACTAATAAGTAGCTTTGAAATAATGAAATGCAGCATTAATGTGCTGTTTACGGATCTGTGGTAGAAACCGAGGGATAAGTAAGTATATTACGCCTAAGTGTTGCTTATCTGCTAGGTAACTACTAATAGGGAAAACCTTAGTAAAGGGGGGGAGGTAAACATAAGGGCTAAAATTCTAAAATTAACGTTCGTTTGTGTTTGTTTATATGATAGTTCCCATTCTGGCCTGTGAGGCCTACTAGAAAATGGCTACCTTAGTAAACTGCGAAAGAAAGATGAACTGAGCATGTGCAGCCCAAGTCCGAGTCTGAATGCGAGCTGCCTGTGCCGGAATGAAGTTAGTTCAAGGACAGGCTGCCCTGGAAGTCCAGATGACTGCCAAGTATGATGAATGCTTAAGCTACTGAACGTGGGAAAAGACTCTGAAGTTGCGAACTGAGAACAAGACTAGGCCGGACATTTCCGTAAAATAATAAGCCCTTTGGATTTTAGCTGACTGAACAGGAACTAAATTTTGTAATGATGAGGTGATGCTCATTTACCCCAAAATTGTCCAATCAGAACTCAAATTTATGTTGAAAGTCACACTTTTAGATAGATAGAATTCGTGAAAAAGGTATAAAAAGTGCTGATTTTAGTGAGGAAAAAACTCCTTTTCGATTTCCTCCAGAGATGCTGTCCGTATGCTGATTTTTCCTGAGATGTAAGACTTTGAATAATTTTCTATTTTTCTGAATGAGATTTGAATTTTAGGTGAGGTTATTAGTGAGGGAAATAGGGAGAAAGAATTAATTTTGGGAACTATCTGTCTTTTGCTAATATTTGCATTTCTGAAATCTAAATAAAACGTCTATTTCTGAATTTTCCTAAATAAATGGAATTAACAGTTTGAGATAAAATCTTTATTTTCCTTTTTAATGTCGATTTTGAATAAAGAAATAAATAAAGTGAATACAATTTTAGACATGTTAAATTGGCTGTTAATAAAAATTAGATAAATGGAGAATTAAGCTGGTCTTTAGTTTTTGTACGCCTAATTTTTTACTAGCAGATTCGTCGACCACAGTGGCGGCGTGTCTAAATAAATGTTTTATTAATGAAAACCATGGTAAACTTCTTTAAACTGCAGGTGTAAATAGAATAAATATTCAGTTACAGTTTAGACTTCCCGCTATGATACAGCAGCTCTCCTTTGAATCTCACCGATCCATGGAGTAAGGTGTAAGTATTTTGTGAGTGACTCGCAGTGTCATGGGCCCCACTGTCAAGTATATGTATGATTTTATACTTCAGGGAAAGGTGTTATGGTTTTTAAAAATTATTTCCGGAGAACCGTTTCATCATTGTAATGTGCTGGGCCCGCGACTGGCAGTGTGAATGATCCTGTATGGCTCACGAATGAAAGGTGTGTGAATGGCCTGTAAAGAGGTTGGTGCCATGTTGTGGCTTTACAGCTCACAAGGTGTGAGTCATTAGTTCAGGTTTTTAACCTTTTAACCATGAACAGTGCATTTCCTTTTTGTGAAATCTCTTGTTAATAACATCTTATGCTCTGAACCTTCACTCACCCTTGTGCCAAATCCAACCAGTTTGTGTGTGTGTACTTGAGGAATAGTTGGTTGTGAAGTAATAGTTGCATTTTCTGGCTTTCAGTGTTAGTGTGTACATTGTCTCTAGGGAAAATCTACCAATTCTTGATATTTTCATAAAGTAGACATCGAGGAGAGTACAGGATAGTGTTTCTCTCATGGATCCCAACAAGTTTTCTTACCCAAAATGCCCTGCAAACCTCTAAATGGGACTACAGTCACACATTGCCCTTGCATTACTGTGCCATGTTCTTCCAGAATTAGAAAGAAGCCACAAATGCCCTACCTCCCGGTGTTCCCCTAGGTCTCCCGATAAAAATAGTACCTCACTTGTATGGGTGAGCCAAGTGTCCCCCACCGGGAAGGGCCCAAAACCTATTGTGGAGGCATCAAAAATGATCAATCACAAAACGACCTGGTTTTGCAAGGGGGTCACCTGAGTTTTTGGTCCCGGGCTCGGCAGCCATGTAAGGAAACCTACCAAACCCAGACATTTCTGAAAACGAGACAGCCGGGGAGTCTAAGGATGTGTGGTTTGCGTGAATCTCCCAACATTTTCCTACCAAGAATCCACTGCAAACAACAAACTTTGATAAAATAATCACATTTCTCCCGTCTAAAATGATACCTAACTTATGTGCGTTGGCCAAGGCCCTGGGAAAAGTATAAAACGTAGCGATTAAGGGGATAGCACATTCAGTTCTAACCGCTATATTTTTATTTTTATACGTTTTTAGTTTGACTCTGTATTGGACACCCACACAAATGAGGTATCATTTTACTCAGGAGACCAAGAGGAATGCTGCACGGCATAAAATGTGTGCCGGCACAGCAATTCCCCGACAGAACTGTGAGAAAAATGTGACTTTTAGCAAAATTTGAGGTTTGAAGTGAATTCTGGGTAGGGAAGCATTTGGTGAGCCACGCAAGCCACACATCCTTGGACTCCCCCAGGTGTCTAGTTTTAAGAAAATGTCTGGGTTTGGTAGGCTTCCCTGCATGGCTGCCAAGGCCAGGACTAAAACGCAGGTCTTTTTGTGATTGATAAGTTTCAAGTCTGAACAATACGTTTTGGACCATTTCCTGTTGGAATCACTAGGCCCACCAACACAAGTGTGGTACCATTTTTATCGAGAGCCTTGGGGGAATGCTGGGTGGTTGGAAGTTTGTGGCTTCCCACAGATTCCAGATATGTGAGGAAAATGTGTTTTTTATACAAAGATTGAGGCCTGCAAGGGATTCTGAGTAACAGAACCTGGTGAGAGCCACACAAGTCATCCTGGATTTCCCTGGGTGTCTAGCTTTCAAAAATGTACAGGTTTGCTAGGTTTCCCAAGCTGCCGGCTGAGTTAGGGCCCAAAATCCACAACTAGCCACATTGCAAAACAAGTATTTGCAATGTAAAAGGTCTCGCATTAGGAAAGTGTGAGCTATTGGTATTGTAAATGACAATTTTTTTTAATATGTGTTGGCTTTGAAAATATATAAATTAATAGCATTGTTATTCACAAAGCCAATAGCTTACACTTTCCTAATGCGAGTCCTGTTGACTATGGCAATGCTTATTGGTAGCAAACAAGGACAGTGCTGTTGTGGTGCTGAGTGATGATGTGGTTGGGCTGAGTGATGTGGTGGTGTATTAGAGTGATGTGGTGGTGTATTAGAGTGATGTGGTGGTGTCCCCGAGTGATGTGGTGGTGTCCCCGAGTGATGTGGTGGTGTCCCCGAGTGATGTGGTGGTGTCCCCGAGTGATGTGGTGGTGTCCCCGAGTGATGTGGTGGTGTCCCGGAGTGATTTGGTGGCGTCCCTGAGTGGGGTGGTGGTGTCCCCGAGTGATGTGGTGGTGTCCTCGAGTTACGTGGTGGTGTCCTCGAGTTACGTGGTGGTGTCCCCGAGTGATGTGGTGGTGTCCCCGAGTGATGTGGTGGTGTCCCCGAGTGATGTGGTGGTGTCCCCGAGTGATGTGGTGGTGTCCCCGAGTGATGTGGTGGTGTCCCCGAGTGATTTGGTGGCGTCCCCGAGTGGGGTGGTGGCGTCCCCGAGTGGGGTGGTGGTGTCCCCGAGTGGGGTGGTGGTGTCCCCGAGTGGGGTGGTGGTGTCCCCGAGTGATGTGGTGGTGTCCTCGAGTTACGTGGTGGTGTCCCCGAGTGATGTGGTGGTGTCCCCAAGTGATGTGGTGGTGTCCCCGAGTGATGTGGTGGTGTCCCCGAGTGATGTGGTGGTGTCCCCGAGTGATGTGGTGGTGTCCCCGAGTGATTTGGTGGCGTCCCTGAGTGGGGTGGTGGTGTCCCTGAGTCGGGTGGTGGTGTCCCCGAGTGATGTGGTGGTGTCCCCGAGTGATTTGGTGGCGTCCCTGAGTGGGGTGGTGGTGTCCCCGAGTGGGGTGGTGGTGTCCCCGAGTGGGGTGGTGGTGTCTCCGAGTGGGGTGGTGGTGTCCCCGAGTGGGGTGGTGGTGTCCCCGAGTGATGTGGTGGTGTCCTCGAGTTACGTGGTGGTGTCCCCGAGTGATGTGGTGGTGTCCCTGAGTAATGTGGTTGTGTTCCCGAGTGATGTGGTGGTGTCCCTGAGTGATGTGGTGGTGTCCCCTGAGTGATGTGGTGGTGTCCCCTGAGTGATGTGGTGGTGTCCCCTGAGTGATGTGGTGGTGTCCCCTGATTGATGTGGTGGTGTCCATGAGTGATGTGGTGGTGTGCCAGAGTGATGTGGTGGTGTGCCAGAGTGATGTGGTGGTGTGCCAGAGTGATGTGGTGGTGTCCTTGAAATAGATTTCCGTGTTTTTTAGTGCGTCATTCATGGATTAAGATGCTGTTATATTCCCTGTCAACAGGGTCAGAGCTGATTTGCATAAAGCCATTATCTGACCCAGGGTGGTGTGGAGTGCAAAAAAACGATGGATTTGGGCCCAGATCTTTTGACTGGGGGAGTGTGTGACATTGATCCACATTCAGTCCATCACTTGTTGTTTTTTGCAATTGCCGCCCTAAGTGCGCTGGGGATGCCCAGACGTGGGTCCCAGGCACTCCACACCACTTGGAGTCAAGCTAGCCGGGCTGAAGAGAGGTGTTACCTCGAAACCGGTCCGGTCCTCGGATGCTTGATTCCGGTCTGGGAAAGATATGGCTGTTGTAGTTCGGACTGGACTGTTCCCATGGGGCAACAGGGTCAGAGCTGATTTGCATAAAGCCATTATCTGACCCAGGGTGGTGTGGAGTGCAAAAAAACGATGGATTTGGGCCCAGATCTTTTGACTGGGGGAGTGTGTGACATTGATCCACATTCAGTCCATCACTTGTTGTTTTTTGCAATTGCCGCCCTAAGTGCGCTGGGGATGCCCAGACGTGGGTCCCAGGCACTCCACACCACTTGGAGTCAAGCTAGCCGGGCTGAAGAGAGGTGTTACCTCGAAACCGGTCCGGTCCTCGGATGCTTGATTCCGGTCTGGGAAAGATATGGCTGTTGTAGTTCGGACTGGACTGTTCCCATGGGGCAACAGGGTCAGAGCTGATTTGCATAAAGCCATTATCTGACCCAGGGTGGTGTGGAGTGCAAAAAAACGATGGATTTGGGCCCAGATCTTTTGACTGGGGTAGTGTGTGACATTGATCCACATTCAGTCCATCACTTGTTGTTTTTTGTTATATTCCCTGTGCTTCACTTAAACTATATTTGCTGCTTCTCCATTTTGACCCTCAAGCAAAGAATATTTCTGCGAGTATGAACTTGACCAGAATTGATTTGCTCCATTCCCTAGTTTATGTACCATGGCCCCCAATATTGGAAAGGGTGCAAATGTAGGGCATGAGACTTCTGCATCTGCTAATGTGACAACCAATGTAAGACAGTCGAGCCCAGGAGTATTTTCTGCTCATATTTCCTTGCTACGCTCCTCAGTGGACTCGTGCATCCATTGCTGAGATCTGTGAGCACCCTAAAGGCCCAAGGCTCATATCCTGGAAGGTCCATTCAGCCTTTCATCCTTTAGAGGTGGATGAAAAGGAGGATGATTGAGTAGCAATAACACCTATCAATCCTGCTTAGAAACAGAGATGTATCACGAAGTGCGCTATGTGTGCATCGCCGATGTTTATTTTAGCATAATTTGTACCTATTATTTGGGGAGCCCTAATCTGAAGGCATGCGCAGCAAAACCCCTAAACTACCTCGGGGGTGGGGGGCTTGCATCTCATCAGCGGCCCCACGGGATCCCTGGCCTTAAGCCCGTAGGAAGAAGGACTCCCGCGGATCTTAAAATCGGGTGTACCACCCACGCCTCCCTGTACCCCCGCACTCTGTACCACCTTGACAGACACATAGCTCCATTAATGCCCTCTTCGTCTGCTTCTGCGCAGTACACCTGAGCAGAGCCCCCTTCAGACAGACAGACTGGCCCCTCCTCCCTGGCTGGGCTGGGACTCCCAGCACAGATCTGATCTCTAATGCATCTGCCCAGATGATTAACGAGGCAGGCGGGCATTAACAACTGCTTTCTAATCATACAGCAGGGAGATTAAAAAAGCCTACACAAACAAGTACAGTGTAGGTTGGAAATCGTGGTTGTATCCGATAAAAACCAAGAGCAGTTAATGTTTCACCGCCGCCGATCGAAAACCGGAAGTTCGGGAACGTCACGGAGTGGCTGGCCCAGAGGAGCAGTGGTGACGTGGGGCTCCCATGCCGGAGGGAGAGCCCCGCGTGTGCCAGCAGACGATCAGAAGTAGCAGAAGTGGCGGCTGAGGCCGCCGATGCAAGTGCGGGGCTCCCATGAGTGAGGGAAGCCCCGCGTGTGCCAGGTGATGCGGCGGAGTGACAGAGCCTGTAGCAGCGCAGCGAGGAAAGAGCCCGGTGAGTGGGGTGGGGTGGGTGTGTGTGTGTGTGCGTGTGTGTGTCTGTGCGCGTGTGTGTGTGTGCGTGTGTGTGCGTGTGTGTGTGTGCACGTGTGGGTGTGTGCGTGTGTCTGTGTGCGTGTGCGTGTCTGTGTGTGTGCGCGTGTGCGCGTGTGTGTGAGTGTGCGCGCATGTGTGTCTGTGTGTGTGTGTGTGCGTGTGTGATTGATTGCAGGAGGCTGACTTGCCTCGGAAACGGGACAGGAGATGTGCATGGTGTGTGGCTGTACATGCGCGCACACATGCTGAAATCGCCGACTGCCCTGCGCGTGCCCTTGCTTTGTCCCAGTTCCAGAGCAAGTGGATAACAATAGAGGCTTCGCTGGACAGCAGCTCGACCTAAAAAGGGTCCATTTCCAGTGGAAAAATTTGATGTGTCCATGTTGCATTTTGACCAGTTTCCTGTTGCGGGCACTAGGCATACCCACACAAGTGAGGTACTGTTTTCATCGGGAGACTTAGAGGAACACAGGATAGCAGAAAAAGTGTTATTACTAGTTGTCTTTCTATGCATTTCTGCTATCGAAAAGTAAGCCATTGAGTAAGAAATAAGGCATTTTGAAAAAATGCACCCTAATTCTCATGCTAGTATGGCTACCCACATATTCAGAGGTGTGCAAATAACCACTGCTTCTAAACTCCATATCTTGTTCCCATTTCAGAAATACATAGGTTTCCTCAAAACCTGTTTTTCACTCTTTTTATTTTACCAAATGTATTGCTGTATACCGGTACACAATGAAAAACCATTGCAAGGTATGGCTCAGTTATTGGCTCCGAGTGCCTCGGGATGTTTATGAACCTACAATCCCGAAATATCCCGCAACTAGAAAGGTCCCGCCTATGTAACGGTATATTGCTTTAAAAAAAGCATAGATAGAAAAAGTTACAGGTGAAAATGTAGGCACAAACGGCTGTATTTTTTCAACACAATTTCAATATTCTTTTATTTCAACTGTTAGTTTCTATAGGAATGCCTTAAAGGATCTCCACAAATGATCCCTTGCTGAATTCAGCATTTAGTCTTTCCACAAATGTATAGCTTTCCGGGGTCCATCATTGGTTTCACAACAATTTCTACCACTAAGTGGAAGGCGGTTGAAAGCACAATTTAAAAATAAATAAATAGGCTATGTCCCAGTAAAATGCTGAAAGTGTGTAGAAAATTTTGTTGTTTTTTTACAGAAGGCTGCCTGTTCCTGAACGCTGGGAAGATGGTGATTTTAGCACCACAAACCGTACGTGGATACCATTTGCAGGGAAAAAACAGACAGTCTTCTGCAGCACTTTTTTCCCATTTTTTCCCCAAAAGCGAAATTTAGCTGTATTTTGCTTAATTTCTCGCTCCACTCCAGGGGAATCTACAAACACTGAGTACCTTTAGAATCCTCAGGATGTTGGAAGAAAAGGTCGCACATTTGTCATGGATACCTTATGTCTACATAAAAGTTACGGGGGTCTAAGCGCGAACTATCCCAAATAGCCCAAAAAAGGCGTGGCACAGAGGAGGTTGAGGGGTTGGGGGGCCAGGCAGCAAAGGAGTTAATTGAACAAAAAGGCGCGGTGCACAGCGCGGGTAAACTTGATGTATTTTTTGTTTGTAGATTTGCGATTTCAATTTGATTACGGGTGCTCCAATAGGTGGCGTAACCGACCTTTTACGTCGACTTTAATGCTCTTCATGTGCGAACATATTCATATGTACGCATCCCTATATTTGGGCACTCTCATTTGGTTCGTCAAAAAAGACAGACTCCACTTTATGTTTTCGTTACTTTCTTGATTCTTTTAATGTTCATTGGAATTTTAATTTTGCATATTTGAATTAAATCACATTCGATTATATGGTAAACTGCTCCGATGCATTTCGGGCACGTGTGCCCTTTTTCAAGGAGCTCTGAAATGAGTAAACAAAAAACACAAATTTGCAAACATAGCCCATCATAGTAGATTCCAAATAACTCATGAGTGAACAACAATATACTCGTTATATTCTTCATGCCACCATAACATGTGTAACCCAGTGTTTATATCCTGCTAAGGAAACCCAGTGTGTGAGCAAGGTGCTAAGGTGAACGGGAAACCCGTGCGAACAGAGGTGAAACAAACAAAAAAACGCTTACATGTCCGAAAATGGTCCGGACGTTAGTTAGGTTGAATCTAGAGGAAAAAACGCAACAGCGTTAGATACCTTGGCGTACTGGGCTGGGAAAGCTCAGCACTGAGCTTTCCCAGCCCAGTACGCCAAGGTATCTAACACTGTTGCGTTTTTTCCTCTAGATTTAACCTAACTAACGTCCGGACCATTTTCGGACATGTAAGCGTTGTTTTGTTTTTTTGTTTTGTCAGCACTGAGCTTTCCCAGCCCAGTACGCCAAGGTATCTAACGCTGTTGCGTTTTTTCCTCTAGATTCAACCTAACTAACGTCCGGACCATTTGCGAACATGTAAGCGTTGTTTCGTTTTTTTGTTTTGTCAGCACTGAGCTTTCCCAGCCCAGTACGCCAAGGTATCTAACGCTGTTGCGTTTTTTCCTCTAGATTCAACCTAACTAACGTCCGGACCATTTTTGGACATGTAAGCGTTTTTTTGTTTGTTTCACCTCTGTTCGCACGGGTTTCCCGTTCACCTTAGCACCTTGCTCACACACTGGGTTTCCCTAGCAGGATATAAACACTGGGTTACACATGTTATGATGGCATGAAGAATATAACGAGTATATTGTTGTTCACTCATGCGTTATTTGGAATCTACTATGATGGGCTATGTTTGCAAATTTGTGTTTTTTGTTTACTCATTTCAGAGCTCCTTGAAAAAGGGCACACGTGCCCAAAATGCATCGGAGCAGTTTACCATATAATCGAATGTGATTTAATTCAAATATGCAAAATTAATATTCAAACGAACATTAAAAGAATCAAGAAAGTAACGATAACATAAAGTGGAGTCTGTCTTTTTTGACGAACCAAATGAGAGTGCCCAAATATAGGGATGCGTCCATATGAATATGTTCGCACATGAAGAGCAGCAAAGGAGTTAATCTCAGCCACTAGGGCCACATCATAATATCATAATCGATCATTATTTTGAACATCATGCCACCTCAATTTGGACCCAGCTATATGGAAATCAGTTTTGATCTTGCTCCAATAGGAACAGTCCAGCCCAAACTGCCAAGCCAGGTCCTCTAGGACCCGGAACACAAGCAACTACAGACCGGCTTTGCCTTAGTTATGGACTCAAAAGCCGGGTACAGCTTGGTTCTAATGACAGTGTGCATGGGACCCACGTCTTCTCATACCCATCCCACTAAGGGCGACACAATAAGTATACAAAACAGTGATGGATGGAACGCTTGAAATAATCTCAGCCACTGGTAATCATTTGGGCCGCATCCCAATTCATTGTTATTTTGCACACATTGCCACCTCATTAAAAGTAGTCGCACAAAACGCGGAACGGATGGTAGCAATTTTCTGCCTGGTCCACACTCCCCTTAAAAATGACATTTTTTTACAACAGACGGTGGACGCATTGGTCCACAAATGCGCGGGCGGGTAAAAGCAGTACACGAATGAAAGCGACAGTAATTGGTGAGAAGTACACAAACAAGAAAAAACATCAGGGTGCACATATCGGTGTCGTGGTTAGAGTAAAATTGTGTGTTGAACTGCGAAAGGGGTTGTCACAATGGTCTAGTCCAGTATCAGAGTGGTTTTAGAAATGTTGTCAGAGTGGAAAGAGGAAAGGTGTGGAAATTGTCTTCAAAACACAGGAGAGTCACCATTATCAAACAAATAAATGGACAGGGTAGCGTAGAACATGACAAGTAAATAATTCACTTTCTTTTCGTATCTATCTATCTATCTATCTAGATAGACTTTGACAAAGACCGTGAGGTAGAAAAGCGTCAGTCATTAAACTTATTTCTCTAAAATAATCCTGAGTGTGACTTTACCTTATGGTTGCAAACCGTAAGGAATCTGTAATATATATATATATATATATATATATATATATATATATATATATATATATATATAAAATATACACTTATCAATAAGTGGGCACTAGGGTTAAAAGTTCTTCTAAAGTGCTTGTAAAAATCAAATGTACATGATCTTATACATAATCTACAAACAGATGTATTGAAAAGTCCTTCAATAAAGGTCATTAACCACAAAACTTATATGAATGCATTCTTGTTTAATTTACTTAAAAGCTGTTTTCTTTTAGTTCATAATAAATTCGCAAAACATTAAATCAAACATTAAAAACCAGACATATGTGACTGTCAAAGTACATCTTAAATGAAAATCCTTCATATGAGACCACCATCACATATTACGCATGACTATAATGTCACTCAATACATTCATATCAACAACTAAAAATATACAGGTAATTTATATTGATAATTAAAAATATACACATTTGTCGTTGCAGTGTTTCGGTGAACAGTACATTTTATTTTCTTCCACCTTGTTCAGGACAGACAATTGAAAAGTTGTTTTATGTTTCAGGAACAATCCCCTAAGAGGACCAAAAGTGCGCTTACGTGCAGGCCTTGTGCGAACAACAATCGTTACCTAATCCAGAGGTATATTGATCGAATTAATGTACCTCTGATTAATAGGATATACCCAATGTTTATCTATGAGCAATTTTGTTGTGCTCAATGTATTTATCTAAAAACAGTCACGTAACACCAAATGTCCTTGCCCTTTCTTAAAAATCATTCAAGAGCAACAGATGCAATGTAGCTGTCACAAAACAGATAGCTCCATATGCCTCAAATTTATAGATTTTTTATTATTTATTCAGAAGATCGGGGCTCTTTGTTGGCTTGCCTCTTAGAATACGGTGTCTTTCACCCTAGTCCCCAGTTATCGATAAGTGTATATATACATGAAAAGAAAGGGAATTATTTGCTTGTCTTCTGGTGGAAATTGTCAGTTTTCAAAGGCGTGATTGACTGCCCATTCTAGGGTGGCAGGAACCAACAACATTTTCCTTGATGTTGCACTGAAGGAAGTGGAAGCTATTGCTGGTGTGATTTCTCCTAATTGGGAGACCAAGGAAGCATGGGTCAGATTTGTTAGGAGTTGGTCGCAAAAAATGTTGAAGGTGTTTTGGAATCTGGTGGTGGGGAATTGCTGCTGGGATACGTGAAACCCATCAGGCGTATGCCTACTAGGCTCAATATTTTATTTTGGAGTAAATTATAGTATTCTGGTGCTTTTTCACTGTGTTTCAAGTTCCTTTTGCATTTTCCTTGTGGAGGAAGGTGCGTGGAAACGTGGTCTGTAGAGCAAGGACTGTGTATGTGTGATGAATGCCTGTGTTTGGTGCACCTGTGGGAAATGGAATGTGCAGGTCTGAGAGGTAGAAGGCTTGGTGAATTCAGCTGTGGGCGGGTTTTACCAGGGGTGCAACTCTCTCCTTGCGCTCCTTACTGTAGCTCTGGCTTGAGAAATCAATTCCTTTGCAATCATCTCATCAAGCACTGCATCATTTTTGCCACCCTATAACTAATGCTTTTGGCTATTAAACCATATTACTGTCAGGAACAGTGATGTTCATTACTCTCTGGGCAACAGAAGTTCATTTCTGTCTAGGGTCATTAAGGGTTATTAATGTACAGGGGCAATAAGGTGTGTTATTTCCTGGGGACCTTGAGCCTCATTAAGATTTGGGTCTATTGTAACGAAGGGGTTGTTTTTAAATTCAAAAACACAACAAACATCAATGATATAAGTATTTTAGTGGTTAGGTACAGTTGGCATGGGGTCAACACCACAACACAATCCCAAAACAAATCAAATTCACAAGTTAAGTTACTACTACATGAAGGCATACTTCCATTATACACTAATTACATCACACATTATTCCATACAATACCACTTACATGATCTATGACATCACTAGCGACATCGCTATTTATTGCACAGGGATGGAAACTGCCTTTTCAATGAAAAATAGCAAGAGCACCAGCATAAATGCAAAAACTACAATCATGCAGTGTGATTTAAGGAATAATTTTGCAGGGCAGCAAACCATTACCGACAAACGTAGGGACCTCATCCTCATTTCACAAAAAAGCAATACCTATTTAAATACCCCATAGGCCACACATTTCAAAATTCAATTCATGTCTCACACCGTGACCTTAGTGAGTGAATCATTCAACCTTGTGCACACGGTTTAACATATTCACTCAGTTTCCTATATTCGTATGCCTTGGACTTTTCAGACAGACTTGCAATTAAGCTAGCCTTACCTTAATATGTGGATTTCCTGTCTTTTTCAGTTGAGTTGAAGCTTGTTAAACCTCCTCCCATTCACACTAACAAAACTTTAACAAACGTTTTTAATTGATATATTCATACTACACCGTCGCAGAGATGCCGCTGCAGTTTTGTTTGACACTTCTCTGCATAGGAAAACTCACTGCTGCGCCCTTGAGAACTTTACCACCCTAGAGCAATTTGCACTAAAGATGTAGGAAACGGAGTTCAGTAGGCAATCTTGCAGCATACCTAATTTAGTGCAAATTGTTCAGACTGATCAAACGTTAAAAGGAGGCATCCCAAAACGTGTAACGTATGCAAGCCGAACAACTATTACCCAGAGGTGAATGCTAGTCCAGCTGGTTTAAAGATATAAGCGAAAGTGTGGTTGTGCAGCCCCAAAGTATTGAAGATGCTCTTGGCATAAGTGAATGGAAGGTCACACTTTGCTTCCATTCCAATGTCAGGAAACATCTGAGAAAACATTAAAAAAATAAGTTTCACAGCAATAAGTCCGAAGATGCAGTATACAATGGATGTGCTTTTGACCTGCCCACTTAATGCAGATGCATCCTGCTTTGTCATAGAAACTGGGGACTGATCAATAACAAACAAACACATCTTCACTCACACCCAGCAGGACAGGCCATTGACAAGAGAACTCAACTAACACACCACAGCAGGTCTTGCCATGTCTGTTTATAAAAACAAACACTCCCTGGCACTCACTGAGCAGCCGGGAGGGAATAGATGGCCACCCTTCCTTTAAACATAAACCCGATAGCCATGCCCAAAGCCAAGGACTTAACGTTGTACATCTCCATGGCCTTGGGTAAGGACTGTGCCATAGAGTGAGGAGGCTTGGCAATTCACTAAACACCTCACTCGCATTAACCATGGACAGTGGAGCGTTGGTCTACCATGCCCTATGGTTCAGAGTGCCTCTAAATTCAGCTTTAACCAGATACATGGGGTGAGAGGGGATGACTCCACCACTCCACCGTAACCAAGAGCAGGCAGTATAATTAAGCCTTGACATATCGAGAGTTTAAAGCCCTTGCATAAGTGTAGGGGATAGAATTGGCTCCTTTCACCCCATTCATCCAAAGTGATCAACTTTGCCCCTAACACTTATCCACAAGGACCAACTGCTGGAGATTTCTTGAGTTAACCACTCCTTTGCCCACCAAGGGCAAAAGGGTAAGGAGCAATAGTTATACTCACTACACTTTGCTTGAGTGAGGGGGGGGCGTGAATAACAATAACATAGCAGGGGCAGCTGACATTTTGCAGGCCATGGAGAAACAAAATGATGTAGGATTCAGATGAGAGGAGACTGAAAAACCCCCCACAATAAATATGTGTAAAGGGTGATTTAATCTCAGTCTCCGGTAATTACTTGGTCCCACATTATAGAGCGTCGTTTGTTTCCCCAAAGGGACCCCTCGGACAGGAACCAGTCATCTGCAAATCAGCCTTGCTCATACTCCATTAGGAAAAGTCCAAATCAAACTACCAAGTTCTTCTCAAATGCCCTTGGTTTTAAAAGTATGCCCAGACATGGACCCCTTGCTCATAGTGCCATAGGACTCATTCTGCACCTTAATGATAAGGTCCAAAAAGACTGAACTGGTCTGCGTTTGCTTATGTGCTGTGTGTATTCTGTGCCCTGT